>NC_138190.1:22478904-23161404 GCF_964194105.1 Spermophilus citellus
CTGGTTATGCAGTGCATGAATGTACTTCAAAAACTGGATTGGTTTCTTGACCATTTGATCCAGGCAATTTCCATAGTTAGGCACACATTTAAGCCTTAAGACTTAGCTATTATTTACTGGCCTCTACATTCTACCCAGCACCCATTTCACAATCTAATAGTAGACACTATCTGAAATCCTAGACTTTGATAAGAAACAAAAACCTTTAGTCCCCTATTTGATTAGAAATTCTCAGTTTTTTTTTGGGGGGGGAAGTGACATAGGTATCAGTTTCATATTGTGTTAAAACTCTTCTTTGGAGCTACCACTTATATAAAAGTTTATTTTTCATATATATAAATAAATACAAAATAAAATGTTATAAATAAATAAATAGATAATTTAAGGCTCCATAATCTTCAGGTATTCCAGCACTTTCTATCATATAACTCAATTAAACTCAACGTGTGACTTCTCATTCATGATCCAAAATTATTGCTGAGATGTAACCATTGCACTTTCATCAGAGACAGTAGAATAGAAGACTATAATGGAGGTGTAGCCCTTAAGCCAGACCAGCACTGAGTATTTTATTACTTAACAACACAAACAAGAGTTCAACAAGGATTGGGGAAAATACGACTTTCTTGCTCTTACTGACTTTTGATTTTTAAAATAAGAACTTTCGTAGCAAAAGTCTTACTCTTTCCACCTGTCAGAATTCTCCTTTGGTTGTCTCTTACATTTTCCCAAGATTTGTAATTATACTTACCAGAGAACATGGAGCATGCTGTATGCCATTTGGTCAGGACAGGAATTTATTTTCATTTTTTAAATTGCCATTTTCCTGCTTTGTCCTCAGTGGGAAAATAACTATTTCATTAATCCATTGCTTTCCAATATACATGTAATATGTTTCACATACATAATTTAAAATTTCCAGCAGCCACACTTTAAATATTGAAGATGAAACAAGTGAAATTATTTTTAATAATATATTTAATTTAACCCAATATATCCAAAATGTTATCATTTCAACATGAAATCAACATAAACATTATTAATGATATATTTATAATTTTCAAAATATGAATTTTCAATTGTAGCACATCTTCATTTGGATATTAACTCTGTATTGGAAATACTTTATTTAAATGTCATAAAACTTACCCATATTGTTTCAAACAAAATTGTCTAATAACTTCATGTTTGGAACAATGTACCAGATTTAAAATTTAAATTTACATTAAATAAAATTTAAAGTTCAATTATTTGTTCACATATGTCTCACATAACCAATTGACTACCAAATTGAACAGGAACACAACTTTAATTTATCTTCCATGTCAATATTTTTCTCCTTTTTTCTTCTTTTCCCCATCTCTACTCTCCCCTCTTCTATTCTCTTTTATTCTCTCCCCCCAAAAGCTGTTATCATAGTGGAAGGGATAAGAAACTACCAAGTTCTCATATTAGTAAGGAGAAAGCCAGGGGGTATATTCTCTAAAGTCTCTTTTTACACTTCAATCTTTTACCATTGTTCTCTGTTAGCTGAATCCACCTGAAATCCAAAGAGAATGGAAATCTGGTTGAAGTCGACCATATAAGTCATCATCCAGGGCTATGATCAAGACAGAGAAGGATGCATAGTAGCTTTAAAAGGGCACAGCTCTATTAATAAAGGAAAATATTTGAGTATAAACTCCACTGTATGCATATTTAAATATACAAATGATTAAAAGAGTTTTTAATTATAAGTAAAAGTTTCTTCTTTTTAAATAAGAATAAAAGTTCTAATATTTTCTTCCTATATTTTATGGATTATTTAGGGTTCTCTAAAGTCTGCTTATTTCCCTTCAAGGATCACTTTTTAAAAGCTCTCTTAGTGACATTTTTTTCATCAGAATATTTATTTTCTTAATAAATGTTGTGAACTATAATCACCCTACCCATTGTATAACACAGAAATTATTCCTTCTAATGATATTTTAGTACTTGTTATTCAACCCATAAATACAGGTAATTAGTATGCATCAATTAAAAATTTAAACAAAAATTTAAAATATCCATTTTCTATTTTATCTTTCCTATTGTTAACTAATTTATTATACACTTCGCTTTGTTTAAAATCTTTTCTTTCTGCTTGCCATCTGAAAGATAAAAGCCAAACTCTTTAGCCAGGTCTGTTATAGCCTGGAATTATCATATTCTTTTTTCTTGTCACCCAGTCTCACCAAATTATTCACTTTTTGCAAATCAAAATATACACCATCATAATCTTATTTTTGCTTCATCATTATTTCTTCTTGGAGTGTTCTTGTCCCTACCTATCTTTCCAACCCATTCTCCTACTTATCTTTACAGACCATTTAGAGTGTTACTACTTTCTCAGTATAAGAATTCCTCAGGTGTTCTGAGCAAAACTAGATAGTTCTTCCCTCCTTGTCTGTGCTCCTATTGCATTTTTACATTATTCGGATTATTTTATGATAATTATTTGATACTTGCTATGGTTTGTATGTGATTTGTCCCTACCAAAGCACATGCTGTGATTTATTCCCCAAAGAAAATAGATGTTGAGAGGTGGTGGAACCTTAAAGTGGTAATTAGGTCATGGAAGGTTCACCCTCATGAAGGGATTAATGAAGTTATTACAAGACCACTTTTTATAAATTGAGCTTGGTACCTCACCTCTTGGATGCATATCTCTTGCTTTCCTTCTTACCAGGTGATTGCTTTTTACAAATGCACACTTGTCCTTCCACCTTGAGCCCCTGCCAAAAGGTGAGCAGATGCTGACACACACCATAATCTTGGACCTTCAGAACTGTGAGTCAAAATAAACCTTTTTTGTTTATAAATTACCCAGCCCCAAGTATTTTGGTATATCAGCAGAAAATAGGTTAAGACAATAATACTAAACTTTTTATATGATTCAATAGACTGAGAGCAAGGGTCTTTATTAAATTAGTTTTGTATATTCAGAATACACCTAAATGCTAGGTACATATCAATGTCATGATAAATATGTAACTTTTAAATTAATTCATCCATATATTGCCTCAGTCATGCTGAATATGCATCTCACCCTTATATTAACCATATCTGTAAAATATGAAAGAAATTTAACTGAATCTTTATTTCCCATGCATTTTTTATTCAACAATAACAAATGTTGTTAGAATTGTTCTGTCTGTGGGACCGCTTAGCAATACTCTAGAGTACAATTTGAGGTCTCACTTCTTGATGATAAGTTACAAAGTACTTTGTTTTAATCAATGATAAATGTTATTAGTATAAAGTGTTTGTTAGTTTGATTTTTGCAATAAATTCGGTATCCCCTTATTACTTGTTTTCCTAAATTTGCAATGTCATTTCCTTCATTTTATGTCTGATTTTTCATGGGAGCCAAATACAAGGGACAACAGAGAGAGAGATAAAACTAAGAATTTATTGTTAAATAGTGTCAGGTTTTGCTAAAGTGTGAATTCTACATATGTTGTAAAAGGTGCACAAAATGCAGTTTGCAATCTAATTATGCTACAGTGATTTCTGTTCTTATGTGGTTGGTCTTTTTAACATTATAAAGTTCTAAATGATTTGTTGCCAAGTGATGGTTTTTGAAAACAGTATATTAAAATAATAATTTATTATGCTCTTATTTTGAAAATGTAAAAGTTGGAAAAGGAAACCAAGTAGAAACCAAGAAACTGACATGAAGAGAAAAGCACGACATGCCCATAGATCAGTAACTTTTTTATAGTCATTTAAATGCCATAAGGGATAGATGAATTATTTATAAGCACTCAAAAATCCCTTATCTGTAGGTTTTTCAGTTCACACTCTCTTGATTCACTGCCTAAGGGGAATTTGATAGCAAGAGTAAGATTCCTGGATCTACAACCACACAATAGTTCTCACAGATAACCTGTGCACTTCTTATGAGTAATATGGACTTCCATAGAAGTCTCAAAAGACTATCTCTTGTGAGTGCATTTTTTATTTCTATCCTCTTGCTTCACAACCTAAGTTGACAACAAAATGTTATCTTTTCAGGAATATTTACAATGTATCCTTATATATAATATTTGCCTTTCTTTCTTGCCTTTAATGTACAGCTATAAGAAATGGGAAAATATTTAAGAACAATGTTTCTAGTTATGAAAATGTGATTTGAATGTTACTTGATAACATTCATAAAATTTGGAATAAATATGTAAAAATATGCCTTCTGAGTGAGGAAGTATTTGCAATGGAAAGATTGAATTAGATTTCTCTTTCATTTCCTCAAGTAGAATATTAATTTTGAAATGCATCCAATTCTCAGTAATTTGGTATTTGTTAACCATTCACTAAGCATTTATTTTTAATCATAGTACCATTCTTGATAGACAGTAGACATTTAAGGAGGTTGAAGATATATAAGCAATGTAAAAACTAGCTGTTTTATAATGGGTACTCACTTAAACATCCTCCAAGTACTCAAAACCCTGATGGAAACTTACAATAGACATGTTTACATTCTTCTGACCTCAAAATCCTTGTTTTCACTGAAGTCTTCTAGGTGAAACTTCATTAAAATCTAGCATGAGACTCTTAATAAAATATTTACAATTTTTTGGTAAAATAACAATTAAAATATAGTTTATTTCATTAAATTTAAATAATTCTGAGGGATAGGGATGCAGCTCAGTGGTAGAGAGCTTGCTTAGCATGTGTGAAGCCCTGGTTCAGTCCCCAGCATGGAAATTAAATCAATTAATCAATCAATTCATATAGCATCATACTTTAAGATTGGCTGTAATTATTTCTTCATAAATATAGTAGCATACTCTCATGAATTATTTTATTGGACTATCTAGTTGTCAACTTGGAAGTTAGAGAAAATGGTCCCAAATTAATAACATCCAAAGCAAATAATTTTTTATGGTAAAACAAAAAGAGGTTGAAACTATAGGTAATGCCTTTGAAAATCAAGCCAAGGGGCTGGGGATGTGGCTCAAGTGGTAGCGCGCTCGCCTGGCATGCATGCGGCCCGGCTTCGATTCTCAGCACCACATACAAACAAAGATGTTGTGCCCGCCGAAAACTAAAAAATAAAGATTAAAAAAAAATTCTCTCTCTCTCTCTCTCTCTCTCTCTCTCTGTCTCTCACTCTCTCTTTAAAAAAAAAAACAAAAAACAAAAAAAACAAACAAAAAAAAAACCAAGCCAAGTATGATTGTGTACAGAGGTAGGGCCTTGCATCATCCTATTTTGATAATTAAATTAAATAAATTTTACAAAATAAATTTTCATATATTTATAAATTTTACAATTTTCATACTTTGCCTACATGTCTTCTGGTATGAATTTTCTAGGCTAAAAATTGATCACAGTATCACACTACCATCTGTAAGTGAAAATCTATTCTTCATTTAATACCAAAGCTCAGCGGGTCTTACATCTGGGTAAAAACTGACATTATGCAACAAAACTCTCATATTGACACTTTGGGAAATCATCTCAACATTGCTCTTATCCCCACAAAAGCCAATTATTTTAAAGTTGTTATAAGCATCCTTAAACAGGTATAAAATATACAAGAAAAATAAAGCAGAAGACATAAAAAATTCTTAATCTAAGTTAATATCCCTTAAAAATGAGCATTTCAGTGACATAAGATATACTACAAACATGTCATTAAATCTATTTCTCAATTTTATCAACAAAACAAAAATTCTTTATGATTAACGGTGTTTGCTATGTGTCAGACACAGAGCTAAATTCTAGATATTTCAGGTAATTAAATCAGAGATTGTTTCTTTCATTGTTAAGCTAATAATTTATAAGGAAAAATAAATATGCATCCATCTATCATTTGTTTAAATGCTATGACAATTCAGATTAAGTAACATTTAATTTCATAAAATATACTTGGTAGTCTTGTATTTCTGTATGATTTTTGAAAACTTTCAAATACATTCATGAAATCACAACTTTGTAAGATTTGTACTATTATCATTGCAAGAATAGTAATTACAGACAAGCAAGAATATGGTTTAATACATACATATATAATTTAAAAACCTTGTCTGGAAGAGAATGTATATTTAACATAAAAAGAAATGTTTAATTTCTCAAACTCATAGTGTAAAGGTTGATGTACCTTGTAGTATATAAATTTTGACATTATTTCAAAAGGCTGTCTCTTATTAAAAGAAAGAAGGTTCAACAATTGTCAAGGAATTGTTAGTGTATTTTAGGAAATTATGAAATGAGACTTAGTTGAACTGAATTTATCACTTAACTAAAAATCCCTTATCTGTAATAGCCTAGGGCAAGAACACTAATGCATCAGCTATGGGAACATGTGGCCCAAAAATCTCTCATGAGAAGACAATTAAATTGCTTAATATCACAAGTTATTTCTTTTTATAAATATAGTACTTACCCACAAAAAATCTTTAATATAGTGAACATAGCATCAACCACAAAGTTGAAAGAGAGGTCAGAAATCATAAATCTTAAGTTATTGCTTCTGGCATCTTAACAGACTAAGTAAATTGAACAACCCTTTAATGAAAATAAATAAACAAAAATGATGATACATTTTAAATACTTACACTGCATTGATAATTTGAAAATTAGTAAAGAAATACTCAGAAACCAAGAAAATACATATAACCTGGAACAGAATGAAAAAAAAAATGTTGAAAGATGGCTTTCAACTTGACAACTAGACAAACGTGAGAACTTAAACATTGTTTTTTTTCAGATTTTTCTCAAGACCCAGAGAATAGGCAAAGCACATAAGTCAACCAAGTTGACTTATCATAGAGCTAACATAGAGCTGGGGTGGTAGAGAACTATATATTCAAAATAAAAATATACTAGAAGTAAGTCTCCCTCACTCCCTCCCCACATCCAGAATAATATGTGGAAAATATCCAATTGAACTTTGGGATTAAGAATAGGAAAAACAATAAATTTACCTTTAAATCTTGTAGCCAAAAGATATCCCTTAACTACATTTACAAACTAAATTTCAACTACCAAGTAGCTTGAAAAATTACTCACCAAGAATTTAAAGAGTTATTATCTGCTGGATCATAATGGTGAAAATCCTCCCTGAAGAAGCTCAGTTAAAACCCAGACTTCAAAGGATTCACAGAGGTAAAATTTCAGAATTATGAATTCAAACTCAAAAATCAGAAAGTACAAATTAAGAAAAGTAGAGTATATGAAAGTCAGCAAAAACATCATACTGTAAATTCAGAATTGCAGATACTGCATGTATAAGAATTATTAGAAAAAAATTAAAATAGATAATAAAATGGATAAGTGATAAGTTTAAAAATAAGTGATTGTGAGAAAAATAAGGAAATATGAAAAGGTGCAATCTATATTTAATTTAAGAATTCTAAAAGATAACATCAGATATTAAAAACTCAGTAGTTGTGGAAAAAATGTTCAACACAATTTTACAATATTTTAGTTAAAATAATGATTTCTAAAAAAGGAATTGAAGGGAAATTATTTATTTGATTAAAGTTGACTCTTAAATCCTACAGTAAATATTATAATCAATGAAAATTTAGGAAAAATGCTCCCTTTAAGTTCAGGAACATACTACTTCTTCTTAACATTATACTGAATATAAAAGCCAGTACAATTCAAGAAAAAATAAATTTGATGATTCAAAAAGAAGAAACAATATTCTAATTTTCTTAGATAATATTTAATCTAACAAATCACAACATACGGATTATTTATTACATTTAATACAGTTTTGAAAAAATTTGTGATAAAAAATCAGTATAGTAGGGACTCCAAGATGGCAGAATTATGGAAGGAGACATTTTCCACTTGCTCTGCTGTTCAGAATTGAAATGATAGTGATGCTGCTTCATAGTGAGATTGATTAATATTAGTCTTTGTTCTGAAGCATCTGCAATTACTAAGGATTAGTATCTCCTCTCAATATGGTGTTAGATACCATATTAATGAGTTCAGATTAAATGAATGTTTTGACACCAAGACATTCACCCAACCCAGAACACCTAGAAAAGAGAAAACAGCTAACTAAAAATGTCCTTTATGTAAATATAGAAGAGATAATCATCCTAGAAGATGGGAATAAATGCTGACAATATGAAGAAACAAGGAAACAAGGCACCCAAGTAGTTCAAAACACAACTGACCCCAATTGACATCACAATGAAGGAAATGATGCAAAATGAATTGAGAAAGTTGATAATTAAAATGTTCTTTGACCTAAAAGGAGACCTACTTTTAAAAAGAAGATCTACTTTTAAAAGAAGATGAACTGATAATGTGCAAAAAGTGAAAGTCCATTTTGATAAAGACATACAAATTCTGGAAAAGAATCAAACAGAAATTCTGGAAGTGAAATACTCAATAAATCGAATTAAAAATTCACTTGAGATCACTATCAATTAATGAGATCACATATGGAAGATAAATATTCAGGCCTTGAAGATGAAGCACACAATATTGAAAACAAAGTCAAGAACAAAGAAGAGATGATCAGAGACCATGACCAGAATATATAAGAAACCCAGAATAACATTAAGACACCAAATATAATAATAATTATCATAGAAGAAGGCACCAAGAACCAAACTAAAGAATGTACAACATTTTCAGTGAAATTATATCATTTTAAAAGTTAGAAATGAGATACAATTCCAAATACAAGAGTCATTTAGAAATTCAAGTAGACAAGATTAAAACAAAGTTCTTGAGACCCCAGCCCAGGACCACATCTACTGACCTTTGTAGGAGCTCAGGCCTAGAGTAGGCTAGGGTCTGACCACCCCCTCCACCTGGCAGCCCAGGACTAATGAACTTCCATCTTGGGACACTGCAGCCATTGCCATAGCCCTCCCCACACAGTAGCCGCTACCTTGCAACAACAGACAGGGCCTAGAAGCAGGTACATCTTGGAGCAGGTATCCACAAATCAGTTTAAGGCCCATCCTTTCATCTACATCTCTGAAAGAGGTTGCATCTGTCTTGGGACACCTCCAATACTATTTAAAGTTACCTCCTCTATTGCTGCCACCACCTTTAGTTACAGTAGCATCCCTCTTGGAACACTGGCATTCTGGAAGCCCAACACCAAGGTGAGGTACAAATAATCTGCACAGATACTATAAGATTACAGGGTAGAAACTGTAATACCTCAGATCCAAGAAAGGAAGACACATAGACAACATGAAAAACAAAAACAAGGGGAAAAAGTGCCCCAAACAAACCAGGATACTACAATAACAGAATCCATGGACAGCACAGTTGATAAAATGTCAGAGATGGAATTCAGAATGTTTATGATTAAAATGATCTGTGAATTAAAGAATTACCTAAATAAGCAGACACAGGCAAACATTGATAACCCCAAAAAAGAGGTCAGAAAGAAAAAATATTACTTCAAGAAAGATATAGAGATTCTGAAAAAAAATATCAGAAATCCTGGAAATGAAAGAAAAAATAAACCAAATAATAAGCTCAATAGAAAGCACCACCAAGAGACTAGATTACTTAGTCTAATTAGAAAGAATGTAGATAATGAAGACCAAGTATATAATATGGAAAATAAAGTTGACCACACAGTGAAGATGGTAATAAACCATGAAGAGAACATCCAAGAATTATGGGATAGCATCAAAAGACCAAACTAAGAGATATTGGGATAGAGGAAATCATAGAGTTTCAAACCAAAGAAATGCACAATCTCTTCAATGAGATATTATCAGAAAAATTTTAAAACATGAAGAATGAATTGGAAAATCAAATACAGGAGGCTTACAGGATAACAAATGCACCAAATTACAACAGATGTACACCAAGGCACATTATAATGAAAATGTGTAGCATACAGAAAAAGGATAGAATCATCTTATATTTAGAAAAGTTAAGCTCCAGATTATATGATAAAATAAAAAACTTTCATGATAAACAAAAGTTAAAGATTTTATAATAAGAAAGCCTGCACTACAGATGGTCCTCAACAAAATATTCCAGGAGTAGATAATGAAATACAACAATGAAAATAAGCAAATAGAGGAACTATACTAAAGGAAAGGCTAGTCAAAGGAGAAACCAAGTTAAGTTAAAAACTAAAAACCAAAAATAACCCCAAATGTCTGGGATTACAAATCATATTTCAATAATAATCCTGAATATGAATGGCCTAAACTCATCAGTTAAATGGCATAGACTGACAGATTGGATTAAAAAAAGAAAGAAAGAAAGAAATAGAAAAGACCCAACAATATATTTCCTTCAAGGGACTCATCTCACAGGAAAAGACAGACTAAAGTTTAAAGAGTAGTAAAAAATGTACCACTCACATGGACCTTGTAGACAAGCACAGGTTTTCATCCTCATATCAGATAAAGTGGAATTCATACCAAAGCTAGTGAAAAGGATAAAGAATGACATTTCATACTGCGTAAGGGATTCATACATCAACAAGACATAACAATCATAGCTATCTATGCCCCAATCAATGGGGCATCTATGTATGTCAATCAAACCCTTCTCAAATATAAGAACCAATTAGATGACAACACAATTATACTGGGTGACTTCAATAAACCTCTCTCACCACTGGATAGATCTTCCAAACAAAAACTAAATGAAGAAACTATAGAACTCAATAATACTATCAATGATTTGAACTTAACAGACATATATAGAATATTTATCCATCAACAAGCAAATACACTTTATTTTCAGCAGCTCATGAATCCTTCTCCAAAATAAACCATGTTATGCCACAAAGCAGGTCTTAATAAATACAAAAATACATATACCACCCTGCATTCTATCTGATGTTAATGTAATGAAATTAGAAATCAATGATAAAATTAAAAAGAGAAGATACTCCAACACCTAAAGACTAAAAAATACACTATTGAATGATGCATGGATAACAGGAGACATCAGGGAGGAGATAAAAAAATTCTTAAAGGTAAATGAGAACTCCAATACAACTTATCAAAATCTCTGGGACACTATGAAGGCAGTGCTTAGTGCAAAGTTCATTGCATGGATTTCATTCATTAACAGAAGAAAAAGTCAATAAATATGCGACCTGACATTACAGCTCAAAGCCCTAGAAAAAGAAAAACAAACCAACACCAAAAGTAATAGAAGACAGGAAATTATTAAAATCAGGTTGTAAATTAATGAAATTGAAACTAAAGAAACAATTAAAAAAAATGACAATAAAAAACTGGTTCTTTGAAAAAATAAATAAAAATGACCAACCCTTAGCCACTCTAATTGAAAGAAGGAGGGAGAAAACTCAAATTACTAAAATATGCAATGCAAAAGGAAATATCATGACAGAAACTATTGAAATACAGAAGGCAATTAGAAACTATTTTGAAAATTTATACTCCAATAAAATAGAAAAACTTGAAGAAACCAGAAAATTTCTAGAGATATGTGATCAACCCAAACTGAGTCAAGAGGACATACACACTTTAAACAGATCAATTTCAAGCAAGGAAATAGAAGATGGAACCAAAAGCCTACCATCTAAGAAAAGCCCAGGACCAGACAGATTCATAGCTGAGTTCTACAAGACCTACAAGGAAGAATTAATACCAATATGACTCAAATTATTCCATGAAATAGAAAAGGAAGGAACCCTTCCAAACTCATTCTATGAAGCTAGTATCATCCTGATACCAAAACCAGGCAGAAACACATCAAGGAAAGAAAATTTTAGATCAATATTCCTGATGAAAATAGATGCAAAAATTCTCAATAAAATTATGGCAAATTGTATGCAAAAATATATTTTAAAATAGTGCACAATGATCAACAAATGGTGCTGGGAGAACTGGAAAAACATATACAACAAAATGAAATTAAACCCCTATCTCCCAACATGCACAAAACTCAACTCAAAGTGGATCAAGGACCTAGGAAATAGTTCAGAAATGCTGTGACTAATAGAGGAAAAAGTAGGCCCATCTTCATCACCTCAAATTAGGCCCCAACTTGCTTAACAAGACTTCTAAAGCATAAGAAATAAAATAAAGAATTAATAAATGGGGTGGACTCAAACTAAAAAGCTTCTTCTCAGCAAAAGAAACAATCAATGAGGTGATGAGAGACCCTACATTTTGGCAGCAAATTTTTGCCACACACACATTAGATAGAGTATTAATCTCCAGGACATATAAAGAACTCAAAACACTTAACACCAAAAACAACCTAATCAATAAATGGGCTAAGGGGCTAAACACACATTTCTCAGAAGAAGATATATATTCAACTGGCAAATTGATGAAAAAAGTTTCAACATCTCTAGTAATTAGATAAATGAAAATCAAAACTACTCTACAATTTCATCTCATGCCAGTCAGAATGGCAGTTATCAAGAATACAGACTAGGGCTGGGGATGTGGCTCAAGCGGTAGCGCGCTCGCCTCGCATGCGTGCGGCCCGGGTTCGATCCTCAGCACCACATACCAACAAAGATGTTGTGTCCGCCGAGAACTAAAAAATAAATATTAAAAAAATTCTCTCTCTCTCTCTCTCTCTCTCTCTCTCTCTCTCTCTCTCTCTCCTCTTTCACTCTCTCTTTAAAAAAAAAAGAATACAGACTACAATAAATGTTAGCAAGGATGTGGGAAAAAAAGGCACACTTATATATTGCTGGTGGGACTGCAAATTGGTGCAACCAATCTGAAAAGCAGTATGGAGATGACTTAGAAACTTGGAATGGACCCACCATTTGACCTAGCTATCCCACTCCTCAATCTACAGCCAAAGGACTTAAAATCAGCATACTATAGTAAAGCAGCCACATTGATGTTCATAGCAGCTCAATTCACAATAACTAAACTGTGGAAGCAACCTAGATGCCCCTCAAAGATGAATGGATAAAGGAACTGTGGTATATATACACAATGGAATATTACTCAGCATTAATAGAGAATAAAATTATGACATTTGAAAGTAAATGGATGGATTTGGAGAATATCATGCTAGGCAAAGTAATCAATTCCAAAAAAAAAAAAAGGCAGAATATTCTCTCTGATTAGTGGATGCTGATCCATAATGGGGAGGGGAGAGGCATGGGAAAAATGAAGGATCTCTGATTTGGAAAAGGAGAGGGAGTGTGGGGAGGGTGTATGGGGCCAGGAAACATGGTAGAATGAGATGGATATCATTACCCTAGGTACATGTGTGAATGCACATATATGGTATGATGCTATATTGTGTACAATCACTGAAATAAAAAGTTGTGCTGCAATTGTGTACAAGGAATCAAGATACATTCTTCTCTCATATATAGCTAATTAAAATAATTAATTTAAAAAAGTTCTTCAGCAAGATGCATTACAATTAAAATGCATAATATATAGGATAAAGAATTTTAAAAGCTGTAAGAGAAAGATGGCATATTACATTTAGAGGTAAACAAGTTAGACTTTCTGCAGATACTCAAACCAGATAATAAAAGCCAGGAGGGCTTAGAATAATTTTACCAAGCCCTGAAAGATAATGAGTGCTAACCACGATTGCTTTATCCAGTAAAGCTGTCATTCACTATTGAAGATGAAATAAGAACTTTCTATAAGCAGAAGCTAAAAGAAATCATAGTGACTAAACCAGAACTGTAAAACATACTTGAGGAAATACTACACAAAAAAGAAATGAAAAAATGAACAAAAGTATTCAGCAAATGGATCTCAATAGAATAATAATCAATTAAAGGATAACCAAGTCTGAATTAAACATTAGAAATAAATCAAAATGGTAGGAAATAAAAATCA
Organism: Spermophilus citellus; assembly: GCF_964194105.1. Classification (NCBI taxonomy): domain Eukaryota; kingdom Metazoa; phylum Chordata; class Mammalia; order Rodentia; family Sciuridae; genus Spermophilus; species Spermophilus citellus. Next base: position 22,492,686 of record NC_138190.1, read on the forward strand.
TCTGTCTATAATAACACTGAATGTAAATAGTCTCTACTCTTCAATCAAAAGACATAGGTTGGCAGAGCCAATTAAAAAATAGGATCCAACCATATGTTGTTTTTAAGAGACTCACAGTCAAAGACATCCACAGGCTGAAGGTGAAAGAATGAAAAAATATACCATGCAAATGGAGACTGAAAGCAAGATGGAATAATGTATTCTAATATCTGACAAAATAGACTTCAAACCAACAAATAATCATAAGAGACAAAGAAGATCACTTTATTCTGGTTAAGTGAATCATCCAATGACAAGATATAATGATTATAAATATTTATACCACAAATACTGGTACACCTATGTATACAAAAAATATAACTCAATCTAAAGACTAAAATAGATCTCAATACAATAATACTGGGTGATTTGAATACATCTCTCTCACTATTAGGTCATCCAGAAAAACTAAGCAAAGATCCTGCAAAACTGAAAATGCTAAAATATTAATACTAAAATATTATTCAAACATTAATCAAATACTAAAATATTAATCCAATGGACCTACCAGATATCTATATAATGCTTTATCTATCAACAACCTAATTCACATTCTTCTCAACTGCATATGTGACCTCTAAAATTCATATTGTAGGACAAAAGGGATGTCCTACATTTTCAAATACATTGAAATAATTATGTGAACCATATCAGATCATAATAGAATGAAATTAGAAATCTTATAGCAGCATTATTCATACTAGCTAAAAACTATGGAACCACCTGGGTGCCCATCAATGGATGAATGGATAAGAAAATGTGGTATGTATACATGATAGAGTTTTATTTGGTCATAAAGAAAAAAATGAAATTGTCATTTGTAGGAAAATGGATGGAACTAGAGATCTTCATGTTATGAGAAATATGTGAAACTCCGAAGGCCAAAGATTGTAGGTTTTATCTCATATGTGGAAGCTAGAGAAGGAAAAGGAAAAGAAAGGTGGGAGAGGATCTCCTGAAAATCAAAAGGACCAAGGGGTGGCAGGTAGGCAGGGAGGGATAAAGTATTGGGGAGTAATATTGTCCAAATTATACTGTTGTTTGCATGTATGATGTGTAACAACAAATTCAATTGTTATATACAACTATAATGCACCCATAAATAACCCATAAAACATTTTAACACATGGGGATCCAATAAAATATTTTGAATGAGAAATTCTAACTACCTTGCCTCTAAATGTGATCTGCCATTTTTCTCATGAAGTTTTTAAAACTCTTACTTCCATATATTTATAAAAGGCATCAGGGAGGAAATTTTTTAAAAGTTAGAAACAATTGAGAACAGAGATACACCTATCAAAATCTTTGGCACAGTATGAAGGCAGTTCTAAGAGGAAAGTTTATAGCATTTAGTGCCTATATTAAAAAACCAGAAAGATCCCAAATAAATAATCTAATGTTATTCCTTAGGAATTTGGAAAAACAAGAAAAAACTAATTCCAAGATCAGTAGAAGACCAAAAAATAATTCAGATCAGAGCTGAAATTAATGAAATTGAGAATAAAAAACAATAATAGAAATGATTAATGCAACCCAAAGTTGGTTCTTTAAAAAAATAAACAAGATTTATGTTCCCTTAGTCACCCTAGTCAAAAGAAAGAAAAAGAAGACCCAAATCAATAAAATTATAGATGAAAATTAGATATCACCCTAAACATTTCTGAAATCCAGAGGAGTATTAGGAAATATTTTGAAAAGATGTACTCCAATAACTGTAAAATCTATAAGATATCAATCAATTTCTAAACATATATGATCTACCCAAATCAAAACAAGAGAATATAGAATACCTGAACAGACAAATATCAAAGAATAAAATTGAAGCTGCAGTTAAAACCTTCCAATAAATAAAAGCCCAAGACCATATGGATTTTTAGCCATGTTCTACCAGACCTTTAAAAAACTAATTCCAATCTTTCTCAAAATAGTCCATGAAATAAGAAGGGAGGGAACATTCTCTAATTCATTCTATGAAGCCAGTTTTAACCTGACAACAAAAGGGAAGGGAACAGGGTTTGGGAAAGGGAAGGTGAAGCAGAGGCACTGGGACTGAATTAGAACAAGATATATTACATGATTTTATAATTATGTCAAAATGGATTCTACTGTCATGAAAATAAAATGGAAATTAGTGGAGTAGAAGGGGATTGAGGGGGAAGGAGAAAGTATGGAAAAAGGGAGAAACAGCAGAATGAAATTGACCAAATTATGCTATACATATATGAATATACCAAAGTTAATTCCACCTTTATGCATAACTATAATGCACCTATTTAAAACAATAAGTAAAAATAAGACAAAGAGTAGAGGAAGGAAAGAAGGGTAAGGGAAGATGGGAGGAATTGTCAAAATATTAGGGATTGTAATGGAGCAAATTACATTCCACAGTTATATTAACGTGTCGAAATGAACTCCACTATGTAAAACTATAATAAACTAATAAAAACATTTAAAATAAGTATATAAAATCAATTGCAATAATAATAAGCATAACTATATACACAGATAAACAAATGCTAATGGACTAGAGAACCATATAACTATTGCCTTATTCACAACCTGTAACATTGTTAGCCTTGTAACAACTCTTTACATGCTCCTTCCCAATACACACATACACACATACAGATCCAAATAGGTTGTTTTTAGAACAAAAATAGTAAACAACTCAAATGGATATCAATAGTAAAACTGATAACTGAAATTATATACAAATCACAATATAATGTATATATTCTATAAAGTACCATAATATTGATCAACTATGTTTACAAATGATGAGAGTGAATACAAATTTTTATCATTTTTGGTACTTGGATGTCTTTTTTCTAAAATTAGGGGGTTTCTGAGATGAGGAATTGGTATTATCTCTTACAAACAAACTGAAACACAAAACAAAAACCACCTAAGAAAAAATTATTAATAGGGCTGGGGATGTGGCTCAAGCGGTGGCGCGCTCGCCTGGCATGCGTGCGGCCCGGGTTCGATCCTCAGCACCACATACAAAGATGTTATGTCCGCCGAGAACTGAAAAATAAATATTAAAAATTCTCTCTCTCTCTCTCCCCTCTCTCACTCTCTCTTTAGAAAAAAAAAAAGAAAAAATTATTAATATTAAAATGAATGTGATTATTTAATAAAGTATAATATGCATAATTTAGGTGACTTCATTTGTGTAATTTGTCACTTAACTCTTTCATTTAATGGAATCTTTTGTCTTCAGAATTTATGTCTGTAACATAAGGTTATGGTCAGGTATGGTCAAGATGGGTTTCAAATGTGACTAGTCCCAAGATTTTCTAAGAAATATTTATCAGGAAAAATATTGATTAAGTGCCCTGCTCAGAGGCAAAATATAAGTTCAAGACTGAACAGAGAAACAGTAGTTCTTCAAGTAAAGAGAGGGGCATCTGATGAGTAACATATGAAGAACTTTAGCTGCAGACAGTACATATCAAAACATACTGGAAGGGAAGGCTGAAAGTCTAAGTAAGGTAGTCTTGGTATTTCTGGTAGAAACATTTCCTTATACTGTTGGAGAAAAACTGGATATTTTGAATAGCTTCATCAGAAGAAACTCAACCAAGTCCATTGGAGAGGTTGGATTTTCACCAATTCACAAACTGAAAAAAAACTAACTACCAATTCCATTATATACTTTTGATAATCAGTATGTTATGGTTTGTGTGAAGGTTCCCTCAAAAGCTCACGTGTGAGACAATGCAAGAAGGTTTAGAAGAGAAATGATTTGGTTGTGAGAGTCTTAACCCAATCAGTGAATTAATTCTCTGACAGGGATTAACTGAGTGGTAACTGAAGTAGTAGGCTGTGGCTAGAGGAGGTGGGAAGTGAGGGTGTAGCTTTGGGGTATATATTTGTATCTGGCAAGTGGGGACCTCTTTCTCTGCCTTCTTATCATTATGTGAGATGTTTCCCTCCACTACACTCTCCCACCATGATGTTCTGCCTTAACTTGAGCCCTAAGGAATGGAGCATGCTGTCTATGGATTGAGACCTCTGAAATAATGAGCCAGTAATCAAACTTTTTTCTGTTCTACAATTGTTCTGATGTGTCTTTAGTCATAGTGGCAAAAAAGCTGACTAAAAGAAGTAGCATTGAAGGGAGGACAAAAGAAACACACAGTAATTCAAATATTATATCTAAACACGGGGATGTTGATCACTGAAGTAAAATATCTGCTCAATCTTTCATGACTGGTATTTAATGAAAAATTAACAACTGGACATTCAAGTCAAGTTGATTCTGTCTACCAGCAGACAAGGATCTCTAGAATATCCTAAATTGTGTTTCTCAGTGCTGTGTTTTGAATGTCCCTCCAAAACTCATGTTGAAATTTAATTACCATCCTGATGGTATTGAGAATTGGGAATCTTCAAGAGGTGATTATAGCATGAGAGCTCCACCCTCATGAATGTATTAATGTCATTATTACTTGAATTAGTTATAAAAGAGAGTAGTTTGACTCCTTCTTTTCCTCTCTCATCTTTACTACTGTCATGTTCTTTCTCCATATGATTCTTTCCCCCACATTATGATGCAGCAAGAAGGTGAAACCCCTTGTTCTTGAACATTTTAGCCTTCAGAACATAAGCCAAATAATCTTATATTATTCATAATTTTCCTAGTCCATAATATGCTATTATAGCAGCCAGAAAATGCACTAGCATAACTACTGGCTGTTAGATTGGCAGGTTATACTATTTTTGCTTCATATTCACAACAATCTTTGCCCTTATTACTGTGACTGAATTTAGTCTGTACCTCCCTCATTTTCCCTCTCATTCCCTGACACAGAACAAGAAAATGACCTAATTTTAGACCATAATTTGTACCATTTTTGTAATTTGATGATGGCTGGATTAATCAATTCAAACTCCTTCATGATAATTTACTATTATTCTTATCCTGTGTGGGCAGGAAAGGTATAGTAATTCAATATATTCATTTTTGCAGCAAAACATTGAAATATAAAAGCCAAAATTGACTCAGAAATAAAATAATTTAGTATCCAATTTTGGGAGATTAAGTTGGTGTTCCTCAGAGCAAAGACAGATGAAGATTCTTGAACAAGTATTTATATGGGAAGTACACTAGGAGAAAGGAAATGAACGTACCAAATACAACAGGAGGAAAAAGTCAAAAAAGGATATGGTCTAACCTGAAGTTTAGATGAAACTGATTGCATAGGGCACTCTGGAACATGAATTGCAACAAAAAGTAGGTAGTGCCTTGAGGCAAGGAGGCAGCCTTTTTTATGCCCCAATTCAGTCATTGATCAATGGCTGCCCTGGGGAATAGGAGGAGTAAAAGGGAAGAGAAGAGTTAAGCAATGGATGTTATCATCCAAGAAGATGAAACTTTGAATATGTTTTGTTACAGGGCAAAAGGGAATTAAGGTTGCAGGTGGAATTGAGGTTGCTAATCAGTTGACCTAAAAATAGGAAGATTGTTCTGGATTATGTGTGTAAACCTAATGTAATCACAAGGATCCTAAAAGGTGGAAAAGTGTTACTATAGAAAAGAACTAGATGACAATGTTGGAATGACTCAACTTGATGTTGCTATCTTTGATGATGGAAAAAGTGGCCAAGCGTCAAGATTTCAGGTAGCTTCTGGAAGCTGGAAAATGTGGCACTCCCCTAGAGTCCAGAAGGAAGAAGCCCTATCAATACTTTTAGGTTAGGTTATCCCAGTGACATTCTTGTCAGACTTCTGATCTCTATAACTATGAGATAATACATTCATGTTGTTTAAAGCCATTAAATTTGTGCTTATTCTAAGAATCAATAAATGGGATGCCATCAAATTTAAAAGCTTTTGCACAACAAAGGAAACAAAAGTGTGAAGAGAGAGCCTACAGAATGGGAGAAAATCTTTGTCACTTACTCCTCTGATAGGGGATTAATATCCAGAATATATAAAGAACTCAAAAAAATTAACACCAAAAAAGTAAAACCAATAACCTGATCAATAAATGGGAAAAAGAAGAAACACAAGGGGCTAACATATATATGAAAATAATAATCAACATCTCTAGCAATCAGGGCAATGCAAATTAAAACTACACTGAGATTTCAACTTGGGGCTGGGGTTGTGGCTCAGTGGTAGGGTGCTTGCCTAGCATGCGTGAGATACTGGATTTGATTCCCAGCACTACATGAAAATAAACAAATAAAATAAAAGTATTGTGTCCATCTACAACTAAAAAAATATTTTCTATTACAATATTCAAAATGTAAATGATCAAGAACATAAGTAACAATAAATGCTGGTGAGGATGTGGGCAACAAAGGTACACATTGTTGGTGGGACTACAGACTAGTAAACCCCCTCTGAAAAGCAGTATGATGATCCCTCAAAAAACTAGGGATGGAAACACTATATGACCCAGTTACCCTACTGGGTATTTATGCAAGAGAACTAAAATCAGCATATTTACAGTGATAAAGGCACCTCAATATTTATAGCAGCACATTTCACAATAGCTAAATTATGGAATCAATCCATATGCCCATCAAAGATGAATGTATTAAGACATTGTGATATATACACACAATAAAGTTTTATTCAGTCATAAATAAGAATGAAATAATGGCATTTGCTTGTAAATGGAGAACATCATGCTAATGAAATAAGCCAGACTCAGAAACTCAAAGGTAAAATGTTTTTTCTCATATGTGGAAATGAGAGCAAAATAAAGGAAAAGAAGGGGGAAGAACAGGATATCATGAAGATATAGAGAAGCTCAATAATGAAGAAGAAGGAGATCTTGAGGCAGGGTAGTGGGATGGGAAAGTAGAAGCAATGTGGAATGAATTCTTAAAAATCATGTTATGTGCATATATACATATACCACATGGAATTTTACCTTTCTGTGTAAATAAAAAGAAGTGATCAAATTTAAATAGAAGAGCAAAAGGAAGTTGAGCAGAGTAAAGAAAGGTGATGGGGTAGAAGAGGGAGGATGGGAGGGTTAATGGGGGATTATAAAATGAAATCAAATTCAATGCTTATTTGATTATGTAAGGATGAACCCAATTACTCCATGTAACTATAAAGCTCTAATTAAAAAATCATGTTTATTTGTCATAGAAGCAATAGGAAACCAGTATAGATACTCTACTGGTCATTGGAGATAGAGAATTAAGCAAGAGAGAAATTTATACTCAAGTTGGTGGAATCAACCAAGTAAGTAAGTTGATATGGTAAATGTTATGCTAGGAAGAACTTGCCTGAAGAAGAGGAATTTAAGCGCAGACATGAATGTTGAGTAATAGAAGCTAATCATGCAAAGAGGGGATGTAGGAAATATGTTTGTGGCACTGCTTATTCAAACAACTATAATTAAGATAATATATGTTTGAAGAAATGTTTAACAACTCAAAACCCAAAAGTTACATGTGCATAACAAGTATCTTCTGTAGCCCTTGAGAGAAGAACTAAGTGATTAAAGAAATTTATAATTTAGATTTCTCTACAATTAATTCAATAATCCAAATAGTGAATTATTCAATAGACCAGATTTTCTCCACCAGTTCGTTCCTATCCTCATCATTTTTCATTTTGCAATTTGATATCATCATTGTGAAAGACTGGGTAAGAGACAGGAAGGGTGACAAAACTAAAAGCAAGAAAAAAAAACTTGTCTTTGAGTACAATTATTTGGAGTAATTATAGTTATATACTAAAGAAAGACAAAATTTGATGAAAACTGTGATTTACCATTGAGCATTACATTTCCAATTAGCATATATAGAAGGTATATATGTGTATACACACACACACACACACACACACACACACATAAAATGAAGTTTTACTCAACCATAGAGATGAATGAAATTATGGCTTTGCTAATAAATGGATAAAACTGAGAATATCATGCTAAGTGAAATAAGCCAGACTTAGAAAGTCAAGGATTGAAAGTTTTCTCTCATATGCAGATGCTAGAGCAAAGGGAAAAAAAGGGGAGTTATATCCCACAAAAATAGAGGGAAGATCAATAGAGTAGAGGAAGAGGTTTGAAGGTGAGAGAGATGGGATGGGAAAAAGGGAGGAATAGCAGAATGAAATTGACAAACTTCTGCTATTTGTGTTATGAATATACCTCAGTGAATTCCTTTATGTGTATCTATAAAGCACCAAATAAAAAATAATTAGAAGGAAGACCAGTAGAGGTCAGAAAGACTAATAGGGTGAAAGACAAGGAGAGGGAAAGAGGAACCACTAGGATCTGAAATGGAACAAGTTATATTCCATGCATGTATGATTGTGTGAGAAAGAACCTCACTATTATTTGTAACTATAATTCACTAATAAAGGATTTTTAAAAATAAAAATGTAAATTTCTAATAAAATAATTTTATTCTGGTTAAACTAATTCTAGGCCATCAAAATATTGTGATGATCCAGAAAAAATAAGCAAAATATTTAAAATGTTAACAAACAGAATAAAAAGCAAACATTAATTCCAGTTTTGGGGCAGAAGTAGAGCTTTAAAAGAACAATGACTTTGTTCAGAAATAACATTTTTATTAAGCATAGAAGAGCAAGTACCAACAAAGCTTTTCTGCAAAAAGGCAGAAATTAAAATAGGCTTGGTGCATTTCTGTATTCCTAAACACTGCAGAGGCCAAGACAGATGATTATAAGTTCAAGGGCAGCCTGGGAAATTTGGGGAGAGCTTGTCTCAAAATAGTAACAAAATGATTGCTGATGTAGCTCAATGGTAAATTGTGCTTGCCTAGCATGTGCAAAGCCCAGGGTTCAATCCCCAGTTCCTGCCAAAAAATAAATAAATAAAGGGCCATATATACTATATATATATTTTTTTAAGAGAGAGTGAGAGAGGAGAGAGAGAGAGAGAGAGAGAGAGAGAGAGAGAGAGAGAGAGAGAATTTTTAATATTTATTTTTTAGTTCTTGGTGGACACAACATCTTTGTTGGTATGTGGTGCTGAGGATCGAACCCGGGCCGCACGCATGCGAGGCGAGCGCGCTACCGCTTGAGCCACATCCCCAGCCCTATTTTTTAAAATATATATATATTTACTATATATTTATATGTTTACTATATATAAATATATATATATATATATATATATATATATTTACTTTCAAATGTGGATATAGACAGTATAGTCTAATATAATTTATTTATATAAATAGGTTGTAGATCTAGAGCTTGCTAACTCCTTTCCTAAAGTATTTTTCTCTTCCTTTCTTCTCTTTTCAAAATTATGTGACAATATATTTTTCCATTAGGAGAAGCAAAAGCCAATCCCTTATAATGTAAAATTATCAATTCTTGTCAGACAAGGTTGCACAGAAAGCAAAATAAGGAAAATGTCTCATATTTCTTATTTTCATTGAAAATAAAAGGTTCTATTTAAAAATCAACTTTAGGTATCATAAAATCCAGTTTATTCCTTAGCATTTCTTTTGCCAATGTTAGTGTGTGGGAAGAGAAACTGTTATTCTAAAATGCTTCTAAACGATAATTTTTTTCTAGCTACAAATTTTGAAAAGCATTTAAAAACAGTTTCACAGTGTACTCTCCTGGATGACATCTTTCCTTTGATGCAGAGGAGTGAATTTTTTAGAAAGTACTTTTTAAATAGTTGCTCTCCCCAAGGCAAAGGTGCCTCAGTCTAATGTCTTCTTAGCCTCTTGCCCCTTTCACCTTACTTTATTTTTTGAAGAATTACATCACTTCTGATATAATTGTCCAATATTTTATTAAATGGGGTGGACCAAATGCAATACTATATTTTCTATTGGCATAATTTAGAAATAAAAGAGAAATATTATAGGTCATATAACTCAGTTTTTGTATTATTTAATTTTCATTACATGCTCTAATTAACTCAATCGTTTTTCCTCATTTATTTCTTTTCTTTTTAATAAAATGGATACAAAAAGTCCAAATTTACATGGTTAGAGGTAAAGATTCACAGAGTCCTGGGTTTATTTTTAGTAGTCAACAATTACAAATAAAGAAATGTTATCCCAGAATTTAACTGCAAGGCCCATAGTAGCAAGAGAGACATCTTATATTTACTATGATCTTGATATTTCTCCAAACTGCATAATGTAATTTGAACTTTCCAGGCCTGGTAAATAATGCAGAAACCTATGTTTGCTTATAAACTTCCTTTGATAGAATTCAAATCTCCTCCATAACATTTTCTGTAAGCACACTAATATTCTACATAGAAGGCCTATTTATTTTCTTCCCAACTCTACAAATGAGAATACAAGGAATAAATGCTCAAGATATTTGCCATGCCTTCATAAGTATCAAAAATGGTTGAATCAAAACTGTGATGAATCCCTTAAGTTCCAAACTAATTATCAATTTGGATTTGATTCTTTTTTTCTTAAACCAGGGAGTAAACCCAGAGGCACTTAACCACTGAGCCACATCCCCAGTCCTTTTTTATCTTATTTTTAAATTTTGAGACAGGGTCTCACTAGGTTGCTTACAGTCTTGCTGAATTGCTGAGATTGGCTTTGAACCTCTGATTCTCTTGCCTTAGCCTCCCAAGCCACTGTGATTATAGGTGTGTGCCACCATGCCCAGAGGCTTAGGTTTTTTCCAAGGAAAAACTACTCTTTTTTTTAATGGTGGCTACTTCCTCTTGTATGTGGGACTTCATGTATCCTCCCATCTTGAACAACTCACAAAATAAAAATGTATATTTTAAAAGAATGCTTTACATATGCTGTATATCACATTACATAAAACAATGTTCCCTAAAAGAAGAAAAACAAATGGTGTAAGCCTATGTTTACCCAAGCTTACTCTCCAGAGATAGTTTCTAATCCCAGAACAAAGATGGGAAGACTAGGAAGAACCTGGAGGTCACCTTGAGATGAAGAGCGGAACTAGGGATCTGGAAAGAATGCAACAGCTGGATTTTCAAGGTGGCATACCAGGGAGGAAAGAGTTGCACACACACAAAATTAACTCCACAGATCTTTAGGGGGTCCTTCAAGTGTCCTGATAAGTATAGATCAATATGTATATATAAAAAAATTACCCAAAGTCAGGAAAAGAACTCTTCAAAGACAAATCTCTATGGGTCTCTGTGTTAGTCATGAGTGCCATAACGAACTACCACAGACTGGGGTGGTTAAACAACAGAGGTTTATTATCTCACAGTTTTGAAGGCTGGAATTCCAACTTCAAGGAATTTGTTTTCTCCTGAAACCTCTTTTGTTGGCTTGCAAATGGCTGCCTTCTTATTTATCCTCATATAGCCTTTTCTTAGGGTGAGTGTAGAGAGAGCTCTGGTCTCTCTGCCTCTTCTCATCAAGACACCAATCCTATTGGATTAAGGCCATACTTTTTTGACCTCTTGTAACCTCTGTTACCTCTGTAAAGGCCCTATGTCTAAACATAGCGACCTTGAGTATTAGAATTCAACATATAATTTTGAAAGGACACAATTCAGTCCATAATGGTCTCTCACTTTTGCATTTGTTACTAACAGAACTATTAACAGCTTTTGCTCTGGTATGCTCTTTCAACGCTATTTTTATATTGAATTATAGTGTCTCCCTTGGCTACAAAGGACAGCCATCCTTAGTATAAAATATCTAGATTCACTAAGCTCAGGGTTTCTTTCACATACTATAATCTACTGCATGTTCAGGAGTCATTTGGCCCTCTTTATATTACCTTGTGAGAATTGGGGCTTAGAGAATTGGTGAACACTTACTGTGGTCTTGCATTTTCTGATAGCATCCATGAAATTGTGCGCAAAAAAAAAAAAAAAAATCTTAGCTTGCAAGAAGAGCAAAAGCTCATACTAGTCATAGATCTTCAAAAGAACTACTTGAAAGAATTAGAGAAAACAACCACTGTATCTCCCGCAAGGGCAGGAATAATTCATGTTCCTACCAGTCAATGTAGAAAACATTGTAAATTACAAGGTACAAGAGAGCATACTCAAAATGTCATTGCTAAAGTAACAGGCAAAAAACTAGCCATAGATTGAGGTTGTTCTGGTCTCATGCAGCAAAACTTAAGCAAGCCTTGAAGGATCAAATCATTCTGAAGTAACTTAATTACAACTCAGAAAAATGTTAAAAAATAACCAGGGTTGCTATGTTTGGAATTAAAATTTCTTCCCAAACTCATATGCTGACGGTTTGACTGCCAGCCTGAGAAACTATTGGGATATGGGTGATACAATGTTAGGCAGGGCCTGTTTGTAGGATATGGTTCACTACAGACATGCTTTAAAGGGTATATCTTGTCCCCAGTCTCCTTCTCTTACTTTCTGCTTCCTTTTGACCATGAGGTGAGCAGTTTTGTTCTAACATGCATTTGCTATCATGATGATCTGCCTTGCCAAAGGCACAAACAAAGTAATGAGGCCAAGTGACAATGGACTGAAACCTCTGAAACTGTGAGCCAAGGTAAAGTTGTTCTTCTCTAAGTTTGTTTTCTCAAATATTTTGTCACAATATTGAAAAGTTAACATGAGAGCCTAACCAGATAATATTTGCAATTTCTGGAATACAATAAAGTTACCAAAGTAGTAAGAAAATATAGCACAAAATAAAAAGAAAAATGAATCAATAGGAAAAGATCCTGAAATCATACAGTATATAAAAACCTTTATATATAGTATATAAAAACCTTAAAACGGTTTTAATATCTTTTTTCGATATGATAAAGAATATAAAGTAAAAGTTGATTGTATTTAGTAGATACAAACTCATAAAATGAAAAGTATTATAGTATAGTATAATATCTAAGATAAAAAAAACATTACATTGGATAGATAGCATAAACAAGAGATTAGCCACTGGAGAGGGAGGGAAGGAGGGAGAGAGAGAGGGATAAAGCTTCTGATACATATATAATTGAAATAATATTTATATGTTAACCTCATTTGAAGAAATATGGGCTAAAATTTTCTCAAGTTTTGATTCAAACTATAAATATAAGATCCACAAGGTTGAATAATCAAGTAGAAGAAACATGAAGAAAAAAATACCCCAGAAACAATAATAATTATATCAGACTTTTCACTGGAATAAATGTAAGTAAGAAGACACTGGAAAAAATCTTTAAAATAATGGTTAAAAAAGAGGACTATAAACTTTGAATTCTATATCCAGTGAAAATATCCTTCAAGTCATACTTAAAACTGAAATAATTAAAAACCAGTATATTTTCCTACAAAAACATGAAAAGAATTCTTCAGCAAGGATAAAACCTTCCTAGATAAAAATGTGGATTTCACAAAGGAATTAAGAGCACCAGAAATGATAAATATAAAAATTTCAATAATAGTTAACTCTACTTAGAATATAGTTCTTCAAACATAAAATAATAACACTGTAGTGAGTGGTTCATGCTGTATATTGAAATAAAATGCATGACAACCATACTCTAAGGTCTAAGAAGATAAAGCTGGTAGTATGCAATTTGTAATGTTCTTGTGCTATACATGAAATAGTATAATGTTACCTTAAGGATCATGAAACATGCATACTATAAGTCAGGAAACAAACATTTAAAATTAAGAATTATAGCTAGTAATTCAGAAAAGGAAAGGAAATGAAATTTTGAAAAATCCCTCACAAAAAAGGAACAGATAATCGATGAATTCATTCAACACAAATAGCCAAATATCAGATTAAACCCAACCATATTAGTTAGTAAAACTGTATTTTAAAAAAACCTAAAATAGTATTTTTAAACATTCTCACTACAAAGAAATGATACATTCATTTTTAAAGTAGTATGATAATTAGGCTGATTTGATCATTCCACAAAGTAAAAAGATATGGAAATATCACAATTATTTATACTATTATTGATAAATTTATACAATTGTTGTCAGTTAAAATTAAAATCAAACCAAAGAAAGAAAACAAACCCAATTATATCAATAATAAAATTGTTTTTTATTGGAACATAATAGTTGTACAAGTGTTCATTGTTACATAGTGGTACATGCATATAACTATTTGATCAATTTCACTCTCTAATATGCCCCTTTATCTTCCCCTACTAATTTATATTCCCACCAACAGTGTGTAAGATTTCATTTTTCCCACATTTTCACCAGCATTTATTGTTAGTTTTATTCTTTTTAAATTAAAAAAATATTTATTTAGGTAGTTATTTTTTAATTTATATATAACAGCAGAATGCATTCCAACTCTTATTACATATATAGAGCTCATTGTATACTCACACCAATTCGTGTCCTCATACTTGTACTTTGAATAGTAATGATCATCAAATTCAACCATCATTAATTATCCCATGCCCCCTCCCTTCCCCTCCAACCCCACTGTCCTATCTAGAGTTCATCTATTCCTCCCATGCTTCCTATTCCTATACCACTATGAATTAGCCTCCTTATATCAAAGAAAACATTTGACATTTGGTTTTGGGGGATTAGCTAACTTCACTTAGCATTATCTTCTCTAACTCCATCCATTTATCTTCAAATGCCATGATTTTATTCTCTTTTATTGCTAAGTAATATTCCATTGTGTACCAATTTGCAGTCCCACCAGAAGTGTATGAGGGTACCTTTTTCCTCACATACTTGCCAATACTTATTGTTTTTGTATGCATAATAGCTGCCATTCTGACTGGAGTTGACATGAAATCTTAGAGTGGTTTTGATTTGCATTTCTCTAATTGCTAGCAATGATGAACATTTTTTCATGTGTTTCTTGATTGATCGTACATCTGAGAAGTGTCTGTTAAGGTCCTTGGCCCATTTATTTATTGGGTTATTTGTTTTTTTGGTGTCTAGTTTTTTTGAGTTCTTTATATACCCTAGTGATTAGCGCTCTATCTGATATGTGAGGGGTAAAGATTTGCTCCCAGGATGTAGGCTCTCTATTCACCTCACAGATTGTTTCTTTTACTGAGAAGAATCTCCTTAGTTTGAGTCCACCCCATTTATTGATTCTTGATTTTAATTCTTGTTCCACTGGAGTCTTATTAAGCAAGTTGGAGCCTAATCACACATGATGGAGATTAGGGCCCACTTTTTTCTATTATATGCAGGGTCTCTGGTTGTAATCCTAAGTCCTTGATCCATTTTGAGTTGAGTTTTCTGCATGGTGAGAGATAGGGGTTTATTCATTTTGTTGCATACGGATTTCCAGTTTTCCCAGCACCATTTGTTGAAGAGGCTATCTTTTCTCCAATGCATGTTCTTGGCACCTTTTGTCTAATATAAGATAATTGTAGTTTTGTGGGTTAGTCTCTGTGTCATCTATTCTGTACCATTGGTCTACTAGTCTGTTTTGGTGCCAATACCATGCTGCTTTTGTTACTATTGCTCTGTAGTATAGTTTAAGGTCTGGTATAGTGATGCTACCTACTTCACTCTTCCTGCTAAGGATTGTTTTAGCTATTCTGGGTCTCTTATTTTTCAAGATGAATTTCATGATTGCTTTCTCTATTTCTATGAGGAATGTCATTAGAATTTTGATTGGAATTGCATAAAATCTGCATAGTGCTTTTGGAAGTATGGTCATTTTGATAATATTAATTCTGCCTGTCAAAGAGCAAGGTATATCTTTCCATATTCTAAGGTCTTCTTTGATTTATCTCTTTAGGGTTCTGTAATTTTAATTATATAGATCTTTCACCTCTTTTGTTAAGTTGATTCCCAAGTATTTTATTTTATTTTTTTTTTTGAGGTTATTGAGAATGGGGTAGTTTTCCTCATTTCCCTTTCTGAGGAGTTGTCACTGATTTACAGAAATGCCTTTGATTTATGGGTGTTGATTTTATATCTGCTACATTGCTGAATTCATTTACTAGTTCTAGAAGTTTTCTGGTGGAACTTTTAGGGTCTTCTAGGTACAGAATCATGTCATCAACAAATAGTGCCAATTTGAGTTCTTCTTTTCCTATGTATATCCCTTTAATTTTCTCGTCTAATTGCTCCGGGCAGTGTTTCAAGAACTATGTTAAATAGAAGTGGTGAGAGAGGGCATCCCTGTCTTGTTCCATATATTTTGTCACCCACCTCTCAATTCTGCTTTTCCTTCACTGCATTCTTTCTATGTTGTGAGGACTTTGGTACTCATTGCCTAGCTCACTCCTATCATTTTCTGTATAGAATTATTAGATAAATAAATATTCAATTAATCCTGGCAGCAAAACTGATCCTGCCACAAAAAAATCCAAGGGTCTTGTGATTTTCTTTAATAATTGGGTTTAACCTTAATATAAAAGAAAGGTAATATTTAAGGAAACGGAGAGAATAGAGGAGAGGCAGACTTTTCAAGAACTGGATTTTTCTATGAGCTGAGGGGAATAAACAATATATTGCACTATTCTCTGAATTTGGTATGTGAATAGTGTATTCCTTAGGTGACAGTGACAAAGAGCATTCTGGTGTCCAGTTTAAGCAGATAAAGTAAGCCACCCATGCTCTGGAATTTTAACCATACCAGATGAAATTCTTGTCATTTTCATTACTGGCTGCCTTAAGGTCAACATAAAACTAAGCTAATAATGACTCCTATTTAAACTATTTAAAGAATTGTGTCAATATTAAGCTAAACTTAGTAATAAAAAATTAAATCCTTACTTCTCTGAGTAATCCAAATGATGAAACAGACCTGAGGTTACCTATAAGTATTTGTGTTCAATGAAGAAGGAAATCTTTCAACAATTATTTTTTTGAAGAAAAGCAAATATTTCTTAGCAATGTATGTTCCAGTATTTTCTTGAGTTTAAATAGTGTTTTGAAATTTACAAATTCTTACAAAAGTTCAGTATTGCCCACCAGGTTTCTATAAAAAACTTTAATGAGAAAGATGATAATATTAGTATTAATAAAGATATTACTAAGAGAGACAATAACAATTTATAAAAAATTCACTAACGCTAATAAGAACCCTATGAGGTAAGTGATGTTATTATCTCCATTTCAAAATAGGAGTTTGAGAAAGCGAAAGATTAAAGTATTTGTTCAAGATCACAAAAATGGATAAGCCTGGATTTGAATTAAGTCATTGAAAATTAGAACATAGTTGTATGTGAGGACTGAATAGCAGGTATCACCATAAGGAATTTTCTTACTTTTTCTATTTGAACCTCCATAATTCCATTAATTAAATAATAGGATAGTATTTGTAGATGGACAAACTGAGATTAGAGAGACCCAGGGTCTCTCAGTTAGTATAAAACAGAACTCAGTTTCTTCCCAGGCAATGTGACTTCATATCCAATGTGTTTAACTCTTGCTCTCTACTGCTTTTGCAAAAAAAAAAAAAAAAAAAAAAAGAAAAAAGAAAAGAAAAAGAAATGCTTAAAATGACTTGTGCATAGAAATACTGAGACCAATTTAACTTTTATCACAATGCAAAAGCATAAATCCTTGCAATTCTTCAAACTTTATTTGACTTTTCCTTGGTATTGATTCATCTTCTTAGTAATTTAATGCACATTAAGAATTTAAGAACAACCACTCACTAGAGTGCCATGTTGGGTTATGTAGCTTAACATTTTCTCAATGTGCAAATGCTACAGTGTTCTTTCAGATAGGAAACTCTGTGCTGTGAAATATAACCTCTCAAACTTAAAGGGAAAAAACTCAACTACTTAGAAAAATAAAATGCAGAAACGCATTTTCACAATATTTTTTACCCTTATTTCATATTTTCAAAAACAAGGAGTGATAGTCATTTAGCAACATTTTCTAGCAACCCAAACAACAGTTTATCTAGTTGCTCATTTTAAAATATGTATCATATTAAATTACTCCTTTCTGGACTATGGAGGGTTTGGAAGTTGCTTTCTATCTCCACTCCACCATCTCCCAATCTCCAGGTTCTATTGTCTATGGAGATCATTTCAGGATGTGAAATGGGACATTAAAATATTTATTATTTGAAAAGATTATTAAGTCCAATTGATTTGAGATACAGTAACTTAGAAGCTATCCTGACCAATAAACCTAATCTATATCCATGTCCTCTAGCTTAGAAATGTGATATAACCATTCCATCTCTGAAAAGAAATGCTTCATTTCTGCTAAATTCTAGGCTTATCATGATGTGGAGCATCATTACTTAAAACATTATGAAACCTTTCTTGTTTAAAATTCAAGGACTTGATTTCTTACCTAGTTTTTTATATTCATACAGTAGGAATTAGGGACACTTATTCCACATTCTTCATTCCTATGGTTTGTGCTATCTCAAAGAGAAAATAAAGAAAATACATTTAGTATATTCATTAAGCATTTATAAAATGTGATTTAGTTGCACACCTGTACTATGGAGCTTCAGTTATTAATAATTCTTAGGAGACTTTATTACAGTATATAGTCAAAATCAGAGCCTTACAAACTACAGTCCCATCCTTTAATTTTAATAATGTGTGTAAAACATGTGGTACATCAAAATTTAAATGTTAGACTCCCCTTGAGATTCAACTAATAATCCATGCTTGGGGTTAAAAAATAAGCCCTTATTATGAACAATTTAATATAATGTAAATCCTCCTTTAAACTGACCTTGAGACCTTTCTAGAAGTTCTAGGAGGAGATCAGATTCAACTCCATGCTTATCAAATCCATTTAAGTAAGTCATCTTCAATGGAACATGAAACTTCAGAAAGAAAACAAAAAGAAAGGTAAATATTTGATGGAGCCACCCACCTGGCCAGCCAGATGAATTAAATTAATTCTGGATGAATCAGTAGGTTGAGGCTATAACCCAATTAAATTTGCTGGAAATATCTTTCCAAAATATCATCTGAATCTGCCTAAGCTATTCAAATCAGCATCAGGCATTTGCCACTTTGTGTTATGAACTCCTAGGAACCTTACTATGAAGATGCATAATAAGCAAACTAGTGAGTAAATAAATGAAAAATTCTCCCTCCAATCTTGTCTTTCTCATTGCTTCTATTATCACTGTCTATCAATTTGGGAACACAGCATAGCTATAGTTCTTTCCTTATCATTTCATGTTACTTGTGTTTTAGTCAGCTTCTCTGCCTCTGTGACCAAAACACCTGACAAGAACTATTTTAGAGAAGGAAAAGTTTACTTGGCACTCACAATTTCAGAGGTTTCAATCCATAGTCAGTTGACTTCATTCCTTGGGGCTTGAGCTGAGGCAGAACATCATGAGGGAAGGCTGTCGCAGAGAAAAGCACCTCAGAATGTTGCACCTAAAAGCGGGGGAGGGGAGACTGACTCCCCTTACCATCAATAAAATATATACCTCCAGTCACACCCTCCCTGCTTATGGTTACCACCTAGTTCATTACTATCAGTGGATTAATATACTGATTATGCTACAGTTCTTTTTTTTTAGAGAGAGAGAGAGAGAGAGAGAGAGAGAGAATGAATTTTTTTAATATTTATTTTTTAGTTTCCAGCAGACACAACATCTTTGTTTGTATGTGGTGCTGAGGATCAAACCCGGGCCGCACGCATGCCAGGCGAGCACGCTACCACTTGAGCCACATCCCCAGCCCTATGCTATGGTTCTTATAACCCAATCATTTTACCTCTAAACTTTATTGCTTTGTCTCACACATGAGCTTTTGGGGACATCTCATATCTAAACCATAACATTGTACATAATTGCTATTTTCACTATTGATTTAAACAAAAAAATCTCTATCTGTTCTCTGTTTTATAATCATTCTCCCATATTTCCATTAAAATCTTACATTGGGCCATTTTCTGTTGTCCTCAAAATTTCTGAATCTGATATTATTAAATAGTCTGGAATTAGTGAGTTGATGTGAACCCTGAAACAGCTGATTTTAATTTGCCTCTTTTTCATAGGTTTATTGAAACATATGTCACATGGCCAAAATTTCTTCTAAAGTACACAATTTCGTCTTACAAGAGGCCTTGCATGAATAAGCAATTTTAAACTCTTCTTTCCACCCTGACCTTGATCAATGTAAATCTATTTTCTATTTCTCAATTTGTGTATTCTGGACCTCTCAAATAAATGGAATCATACAATATGTGGTCTTTTTTGACCAAATTATTTTACTTAGCATAGCATTTTCAAGATGTTTTGGCATGCATTGTCACTTCATTCCTTTTTATAGACAAACAATACTCTGTTGCATGGATATGCCAGTTTGTTAAATCCATTCATCAGTTGATGAACATTTGAGTTTTTTCCACCTTGGTCCCTTATAACTAATGTTGTTATAATCATTCCTGTACACATTGGTGTGTGGATACATAGTTCCATCTCTCTTGAGTATATGCCTAGGATATATTGCTAAGTCACATGGCAACTTACTATTTAAACTTTTGAGAAATTGACAAATACATTCAAAAGTTGCTGTAGAATTTCACATTCTCATCAGTAATTGTACAAATGTAAAAAAATTTTTCACACTCAAACCAAATTTTGTTATTGTCTTTTTTATTAGAAACATTCAGGTAGGTATGAAGTCCAATTTTATTGTGGTTTTGATTTCAATTTCCCTAATGACTAATGATGTCGACCATCATTTCATGTTCCTATTGACCATTTGTATATCTTTTTTGCTAAATACTTATTCATACCCCCCTTCAGAATAGAAAAGTTATAACAACAAATGTATGTATACTCAGAAAAATGAGATATTATATCCCATCTGATTCAAATGTATGATATGTCAAGGTCATTGTACTGTCATGTGTAACTAATTAAAAAATAAATATATACTAAAAAACACAAAAACAAACAAACAAACAAAACAAATATAACATCCCTTAGAAAGGACTAATCATTATGGGTCATCATCCATTTGCCTTAAGAACCTAAATTAAGGATTTTATCATGATATATATATATATATATATATATATATATATATATATATATATATATATATATATATTAGGAATAATGACAATAACAATTAAGTTCCACATGCTTTATCCATCACATAAGATTATGGTTTATAATGATTAAGAGGGATCATTGTATATTTATATTACATTAGACAAGTCATTCTTTGAATTTTTATTTTCTCATTTGTAAAACTATAATATAATAGGAATCTTAAGTAGTTATAATAGAGAATAAATAATAAAATGTGTAAAAATGTTCAGCATAGAACTTGGCAGATAGTAAGCATTCCATCCCTTTAATAATGACATTCTTATTATTTTTAATAGTACTATATTCTTTATTCTAAAAAAAATCTTTCCTGCTGGCAAGTTATATCTAGACTCTCTCAGGAAAAAAAGTATTTCAGTAGAGGTAATTTAATAAAGGTAACTAAGTATAGAGTTGTTGGAGAAGCTGACATCAGGGTAAGTTGAGAATATCCAGAGAATAAAAACTATAAGAAGTCCCTACCAGCTGGACCTGGTGGTATATTCCTGTTAGCCAAGATACTTAGGAGGCTGAGGCAGGAACATCACAAGCTTGAGGCTGCCTCAGAAATTTAGTGAGACCTTTGTCTCAAAAAATTCAAAAGGAAAAGATCCAGGGGTATAACTCAGTGGTAAAGGGCCCTTGGATTTAATCCCTAGTACTGGGGGAAAAAAAAAAAAAGAGGTTGTTCTTACCAACCGCAGGGCTGGAAGAATAAAAAGAATAATTTATTTCAGTTAACCTCACAAGAGTGGGTTATTAAGAACTGGTTTGGAACCTTGTAATAGTTAATATCTGAGCAGCTATCCAAACAAGAATTGGAAACCTGGAGGAAGGGGATAACATGAAGGATAGGGCCAAGGTGGAGCTGAGACAAGAGTAAAGAAAATGTCTGGCAGGAGCTTAAACAACAGAAAACAGGCAGGTTTTGCTAGAGATTCCACCATAAGCAGACAAAACAGCAAAGAAATATCTTGATTTCTCCTCTACTCCTGTCCTCTAGTATGCTGTTAGTAGTGTGTCTTTGATTAAACCTAATCAGAAGCAGGTTTACCTAGGAAATATAGTATGTGGCAAAATATCCCTGAGAAACAGAACAAAGAGAGAATTTGAAAGCAAACATGTAGGCATCTGGCACAGAGACTAAGTTTAAGAATCTTGTCTGGTATCACTGCAGAGTGAGGATTTGGTTTGTTAATACTCTCTTTCTCTCATAATCTATAACCTCTCTAGAATTCTTAAGGAAGAAAGTACTGGAAAATGTCTGGGTTAAACCAAGAAACAATAGAGAGTAACTAATTTAGTACTTTAAATGGCATCTTCCTTTCTTTTTATGATGAGTTCAGATTTTTTTACTGTTGCTGCAATCATATAAAACACACAACTAGTCAGAATGTATTTTGAGGGGGAGTTGGGAATTGAACTCAGGGGCACTTAACCACTGAGTCACATCCCAAGTTCTTTTGATTTTTTATTTTGAAACAGGATCTCACTAAGTTGTTTAGGGCCTCACCAAGTTTCTAAGGATGGCTTTGAATTTTCAATCCTCCTGCCTCAGACTCCTGAGTTGCTGGGATTACAGGCATAGTCAGATTATTTTTGTTGCTGTTTAAAAGAACCAAATATTGCACAACAATGGACACTCAGAGAGAGTGCACACTTAAATATAGTGATCTGAGTTAATCATTCTAATCAGCTTATAGTATATTGTCTCAGACAAGATCCAAGTTTTGTCCATTAATTTATTATTTGAATAAATCTCCCCCGTTTTTATACCCTATTCTCATTTTTCTCCTCTTACGTCACCATTTAGATTACATCTTCATCTTGCAAAATGTGTATCATTTGTATACATGTTTTCACTTGTTCATTTATATTTTAATAATTTTTTTGCTATATAAAGTACCACATACATTTAATGTGTACAACTTAATGAATTTGGACATATGCATTACATACACCTTTGATACTGTCAGTGGAATGAAGATATCAATCCTATACCCAATAAAGTTTGATTGTTTCCCTTTGTTGTATTTTTTTTTTTTGCAGAGTGGTAGAGGAGTTTGAGGATAAGAGCACTTAACATCACATTTACACTGAACAAATTTGAAGTGCACAATACCGTAATGCTAATTATAGGCATTAAGTTTTATAGCAGTTCCCTACAAATTATTCATCTAACATAAATGTAAATTCATATCCCTTGAACAGAAATTCCTTGTTAATTCTGCCCTCAGTCCTGGGTCACCACTATTGTATTATCTGCTTCATATAAGTGGAATCATGAAATATATGTCTTTTATGAATGGCTTACCTCACTCAACATGTCTTCCAGTTTCATCCATTTTCTCAAAAATAGAAGAATGTCATGGGCTTGGATTGTAGCTCAGTGGTAGAGTACTTGCCTAGCATGTGTGAGGCACTGGGTTTGATTCTTAGCACCACATATAAATAAATAAACATAAAGGTCCATTGACAACTAAACAATTTTTAAAAAATGGAAGAATGTCCTCCTTTTAAGACTGAATTGTATCCATTTTATATGTATACTAGATTTTCTCTATACATTTGTCAACAGACATTTGGATTCCTTCCATATATTGTTTATAGAGATTAATGTTGTAATGAATCAGCTCTATTCACAATAACCAAAATATAAAATCAACCTTGGTGCTCATTGATGGATCAATAAATAAAGAAAATAAGTTATATATACACAATGAAATTCACTCATAAAAAAAAGAATGGGGTCCTGTCATTTGGTGAAAATTGGATGAAACTGCAGAACATATGTCAAGTAAAACAAGCCAGACAAAGAAAAACAAATATCACATCATATGTGGAAGCAAATAAACAAAAAAAAAAGTTGTTGGAAAGTAGAGTAGCAATTGTTAGAGGCTGGGAGGGACGATAGAACAAGGTTGAATAATGGGTGCTAAACCACAATTTAATAGGATGATGAATAAGTTCTAATGTTCTATAGAACAATGGGGTCACTGTAATTCACACTAACCTATTATACATTTTTGAAGAACTAAAAGAGAAGAGATTAAAAGCTCTAAACATAAAGAAATTATAAGGAGATGAAAATAATATTTAAGTTAATTTGATCAGTGTACACTGTTTACATGCATTGAAATACCACATTGTACCTAATAAATATGTATAATTTTATGTGTTAATTAAATGGAAAAGAAATAATAATGCTGCAATGGACAAGGGAGTGCAGATGTCTCTTCAAAATCTTGGTTTCAATGCTTTTAAATATCCAGAAGTGTGATTGTAGATCATATAGTCATTCTGTTTTATTTGAAGAATTATTTGAAGAACTTTTATACTGTTTTCCATAGCTGCTGCATCATTTTACATTCTAACAACAATGAACAAGGATTCCAAATTCACTGACTCTTCAGAACTTTTTATCTTGTTAATAGCCACCCCTACAGGTATGAGGTGATATCTCATGAATCTTTTACTTGCATTTCCCTTATGGTATTGAGCATCTTTTCATATACCTATTGGCCATTCATGTATTTTCTCTTAAGAAATATCTGCTCCGTCAATCAGACATTTTTAAATGAGTTATTTGGATTTTTGTTATTGACTTATAAGAGTTCCTTATATATTTTGGAAATTAATCTTTCTCAGGTTTTTTTTGCAAATATTTGTCCCTTCCATAGCTAATATCACACTCCATGGAGAAAAATGGAAGGCTTTCTAAGACCAGAAACAAAACAAGCATGTCCATCCTGGATGCTTCTTTTCAACATAGCACTAGACATCCCAATCAGAGCAATTAGGCAAGAGAAAGCAGTAAAAGTCATTCAAATATAAAAGAAATAAGTAAAATTGTCTGTATTTGGTATGGTTCTATGTGTTTAAAAAAAAAAAAAACCTAGGCCAGGCATGGTGATGCACACCTGTAATCCCAGTGGCTCAGAAGGCTGGTACAGGAGGATTGCAAGTTCAAAGCTCAGCCTCAGCAAAATGTGAGGCGCTAATCAACTGAATGAGACCCTGTCTCTAAATAAAATACAAAATAGGGCTGGGGATGTTGCTCAGTGGTCGAGTGTCCCTGAGTTCAATCCCGAGTACCAAAACCAAAACAAAACAAAAACTAAAGACAACACACACACACACACACACACACACACACACTAATAGAACTTAAATTAGTTAAGTTTTAGGGTACACAATTAACATATACAAAAATCTCTCATATTTCTGTACAATACCAATGATCCATTCATAAAAGAAATTAGGAAAATACTCTTATTTTAAACAGCATAAAAAGGAATAAAATAGAAATAAGCTTAACCAAACTGGGGAAAGACTTGTACATCGGAAACTGCAAAACATTGGTAAAATAAAGGGACACAAATAAATGAAATATATCCCATGTATATAGATTGAAATATTTAATATTGTTAAAAAGGTTTACACTACCCAGAATAATCCACAGATCCAATGTGAACATGTACTTTATTTTATTTGGTTCTCTTTAGTTATATATGACAGTATATTTTATTCTGATGTATTTTAATGCATATAAAATAGTACATTTTAGTTTTCATTATATTTTTATTTTTTGTCGCTGTCATCAATACTTTTAATATCTGCACATGTTGCACATTATACATCTAATCTGTCACTTCTAACTGCTCGTAGTGTTTCAAGTTGTGCATCTACCATATTTTGCCTGAACACTCCCAAAGGAATAGATATGTAGTCTGCTTCTATCTCCCAGGCATGCCATCAAACATTGCAATCTATATTGGGCATGTACTTTTATGAAAATATCCTCAAGTACCTTTATGAAAATTTCCTTGGACTATAAACTCAGGCTCAAAATTGCTAAAGCTTAGATATATGTGCACTTAATTTTACTAAGTAGTGTACATTAAGTCCCCTGAATGTCTGCAGTGGTCCACAGTTCCAAAAACAATGATGAGGAGGTCCTTCTTAAAATCTCTGAACACATTTGACACAAAGTAGCTTTCTACTTATTGCTATGTAATAGATGTAGAGTGATCCCATTTTCTTTTAATTTCTATTTCTCTAAATAAAAATAATTTTGAGAATCTTATATACTTGTTACTTTTTAAAATTTTAGTAAGTTGCTTACTTATAATCATTTGTCCATTATTTTTATAATTGGAGCTATCTTTGAGTATCATTTTACATAAAAGATAAATTTCTTCTTAATTTCAAGTAGTATGAATATACTTTTCCATTCTAAACATAAATTAAATTTGTCCAGTATTCTTTGTTGAATAGAATTCCTTAATTTCCTTAATTTTATATAATCAAATCAATAAAATTTTTACCTTATAGTTGGTATTTTGAAAATTTTAAAAGGTCTTTCTTGCCTATAAATCATGCATTTCTACATTTTTTCTATTAATGTTACTGTCTTGCCATTAAAATTTTAGCTCTTAATGGAGTTACTATTCAATATAATATGTGGAGGTAAATATTAATCCAGTTTTTTTCGAGTTCTGGGTATTGAACCCATGGGCACTCTACCACTGAGCTATACCCACAGCCCTTTCTATTTTTTATTTTGAGACAGGATTTCATTAAGTTGCTGAGACTAGCCTCAAATCTGAGATACTCCTGCTTCAGCCTCCTGAGTTGCTAGAATTGCAAGCATGCGCCACACCACATTGCTCACTAATCCAGTTTTATTTTACCCCATATAGTGAACCAGTTTTCTTAGCATGATTAAAGAACCCATTTTCCCCAATGATGTATATGTCATACCTGTGTCAAGTTCCCATCTGTCTCTGAAGTAATTTGATGTTTCATTTCTTGACCTTTTCTTGATTGATGATACATTTCATTTCTGTAACTTGGTTTTATGTCTTAATATACAAGAGAATCAATTTTTCATCTTTATTCTTCTTTATAAAGATCAACCTACCTATTCTTGGATTTTTTTCCCTTTTATTTATTTATTGATTTATTTATTTAGTGATACTAAAGATTTAACCCATCCTTTTTTATTTATTTATTTATTTTATTATTAGTTGTTCAAAACATTACAAAGCTCTTGACATATCATATTTCATACATTTTATTCAAGCAGATTATGAACTCCCATTTTTACCCCATATACATATTGCAGATTCACATCGGTTACACCTCCACTTTTTTACCTACTGCCATACTAGTATTCTTGGATTTTTATTCATCAATGCATTTTTTTAGAGTGAGTTTATCAAGTACCTTAAATATCATACTATAATTTTAAGTATTAAATTTATGAATTAATTTGTGGATAGTCAGTATTTTTATAATATGTTATCCCAATCCTGAGGATGAGATTTTGTAATTATTCTTTATGCATTTCAAAGCTGTTTTATAAATATCTAGTTTTTTCTTATAAAACAATTTCCTGGGTTATGAATGACATGCTATTATTGTATAATAAGTTCTAATTGGCTACTACTGATGTTCCTATAATCCTGTTTACAGCAATAATACCACTGAATTAATTTTTATTAATTCTGATAATTTGGAGTCTATTGGTTTTTCTAGGTAAATGATCATTTCATCTAAAAAAAAACAACCCTCAAATTTACTGCCTTATCTTCCTTATCTGTTTTTCTTATTTTAGTTTAGGCTGGGATCTCCATGTAACAGTGATAACATAAAGAAAATTGCATTAAATTTTCATGCATTAAGTGCATATCACAACAAAAAATGCATTGAATTTACTCCATTAATTGTAATATTTATTGTAGGGTATTACAATACAGATGTACTGGAACTGGGGTTGTGGCTCAGCAGAAGAGCACTTGCCTAGCACATGTGAGGCCCTGGGTTTGATTCTCACCATAACATAAAAATAAATAAATAAAATAAAGGTATTGTGTCCAACCACAACTAAAAATTAAAAAGAAGAATACAAATTTAGCAAGATAAGGAAGTTGCTGTGTATTATTTTTAAAAAATATTTTAGTTGTTGATGGATGCAATGCTTTATTTTTTATTGATTGATTTTTTATGTGGTGCTGAGGCTCAAACCCAGTGCCTCACATGTGCTAGGCAAGTGCTCTACCACTGAACCACAACCCCAGCCCATGTTTTTATATTTGTGACCCAATAGTATTTTTATTTAAAATTGATAAAAGACTGTATTAAATATTCTAAATTGGTTAAGATATTTTTATACATTTTCCTTTAATCTATGTTGAAAGTAATATTGATAAATTTTCTGATATTGGAACATTCTTGCCCTTCTAGGATAACCCTATGGATTATGTTATTTATTTAAATACATTCAAATTGAATTGGTTATTTTTTCTTCATAATATTGTCATCTGTGTTTATAAGAAAGCAGAGCTAATAATTTTATTGTGTAAAATCATCTTTATTTTATTTTGGCATCAAGAATATACTATTTTAAAAAAGTGAGCTGAGTAAATGTGGTTCTTACTGTGTTTGTGTGTATGTGTATGTGTGTTTTGGTATTTTTTTTTTTTAGAGAGAGAGAGAGAGAGAGAACTTTTTTTTTAGTATTTTATTTTTTAGTTCTCGGCGGACACAACATCTTTGTTGGTATGTGGTGCTGAGGATCGAAACCGGGTCGCATGCATGCCAGGCGAGCGCGCTACCGCTTGAGCCACATCCCCAGCCCCATGTTTTGGTATTTTGATCCACAGAATAAAATAAGAATTACTCCTTGAAATTTGGATGGATGTCAAATTTAAAAATCAAGTTGTAGAGATTTTTGAAAAAAGATGGCTTAACAGTTATTTCAATTGCTTTAATTCTTTCTTGTCTTTTGAAGTTCACTATATCTTCTTTCATCAATTTGTACATTTGAATTTTATTTTTTGGACTAGGGATTGAACTCAGGGACACTCAACCCCTGAGCCATATCCCCCAGGCCTTTTTTGTATTTTATTTAGAGACAGGGTGTTACTGAGTTGCTTAGTGCCTTGCTTTTTGCTGAGCCTGGATTTGAACTTTCAATCCTCCTGTCTCAGCCCGCTGAGCTGCTGGGATTACAGGTGTACGCCACCGTGCCCAGCTATATTTGTATTTTTGGGGGGAGATAATATACCTCAACCACATTTTCAATTATGTTGTATATATTTGCACATGTAGTTATTTACTAAATTATTTATTACATATGCAACTTTATTTTCTCTCATTGTTCATTTTGTTTATTTTGTGTTTTTTTCTGCTAACCACATTGTCAAAAGTCTGTTTACTTTGTTCATTTTTTCAAAGTATAACCATTAATTTTGTTAATTTTCTGTACTACATGAGTCACTATTTCATTGATTTATTTTCATCTTTTAGGTATTTTAAATTTTATATCTATCAAAGTACATGAAATTAAATTTTAATTCATTTATTTTAAGCCCTTTGCTTCTCCAAAATGAATTTGAAGGTATAAAATTTTCACTACATCCCCTTGTTGTATTCTTTGAGTTGTAATATGTACTGTTTTGATTGTTTTTCAGTTCTATATTTCTCTTAGCTAATGTTATAACTTCATTTTTAACTGGAAGATTATTGTGAAATTTGTTTTGATATTGTTTTAGTCAGATTTTTTTTATGCTAGGCAAGTTCTCTACCTATGATCCAACCAGTACAACTGTAGAGGAAGAAAAGTTTATTTGGGGGCTCACAGTTTCAGAGGTTTCAATACATAGATAGCAGGCTCCATTCCTCAGGGTTCAAGGTAAGGCTGAACATCATGGTGGAGTGTGGCAGGGGAAAGCAGTTTGCATGATTATCAGGAAGCAGCAAGAGAAAAACTCCACTTGTTAGATACAAATATATACCCCAAAGCCATGCCCCCAGTGCCTCACCTCCTCCAGCTACACCCTACCTGTCTTGAATTACCACTCAATTAATCCCATCAGGTTGTAAGGGTAAAATTTCTAAGCTGATTCTAAGCTGCAAAAGTCTGAGTTAAAGTGTAAAAGACTAGGGCATTGTAAAGCTTCTAGATTGCAAGGCCTGGGCTAAAAAGTAAACAATTCCCCTGCTATCCCCGGAATCTGTAATGTCTGTAAAGTTGTTAGGACAATGCGGGAGCTGCTCAGTAAATATCTCCATTGATTCCCTGGTTGTTTAATAGCTAAGGGTTCCAGGTAGCATGGCACGTAGGCATCCAGGCCCCAGGACCAATCAGTTTGAATGTGTGCCCCACTTGGAAGTGACCCCTACCCAAACTGTTCCCGCCAATGAATGGACTAATCATGTATCAGAATTGTTGTTCAATTTCCCCGTGCCTCATGATGATTTGTTCTGATGTATGCAAAGCCCACCGCCCTCTCCAAAAAGTGTACTTAAGCTCTGCTTGACCTCTGCTCTGGGCTCTGGGCTGCTCTCCCTTCCTGAGTGAGCACAGAGTCCCAACGCGTTGGAACGGATCCCTAATAAAAAAATCCCCCTTGCCATTGCATGAAGCTAGTCTCGTGTGGTCTTTCTTTCTCCGACGTTTCGCCGGACCCTTACAAGGTGATTAATTCACTGTTGGGTTAAGGCTCTCACAACCCAATCATTTCCCTTCTGAACCCTCTGTCATTGTCATTGTTTTGGGGGGAATCTCACATCCAAACCATAACATTCTCCCCCTGGCCCCCAAAAGCTCACACTCATTTGACAATGTAAAATACATTTGGTATATTCCCAAGAGTCCCTATAGTCTCAACAATTCCAAGATTTCTCAAAGTTCAAGTCCAACGTGTTCTCTGAGTCTCAAGGCAATCTTGCATTGTGAGCTCATGTAAAATTAAAAGCAATTTACAAGTATCCAATATATAAAGGTACAGAGTAAACATTTCTATTCACAAAAATAGGAGCAGAGAAAGAAGGGATGGGACCAAAATAAAACCAAAATCCAGTTAGGCAAACTATAGTCCTATAGTTCCACAATCCATCATCTGGGGCATATGACTTGTGTAGCTCCACTGCTGTGGCCATGTTGGTTGTACTTCAAGTGGTATTTCTTTTGGCTTGTCTCTGCTCAATTCCTGGAGCCTTCTTAAGTGGATGTTCCACAGTACTGGAATTTCTTAATCTCAGGTGTCTCCACTGCAGTTTTAGCTTTCTCCTCAAATCTCTACATATCACCCTCTCAGAGCATGCCTACAGAGGCTCCAACCCTGCTGCATTTTGCCTGGCCTTCCAGGCCTTCCTTTGAACTCTTGGTAAAAGTCTCCATAATCTCCTAACTCTAGCAACCTGCATTTCTGCAGAAACAGAACCACGTGGTTGATGACAAGGCCTGCTGCCATCTTGAGCAGCAGCCAAGCCTCCAGGTACCCTGGTCTCTGAATGCTTAGATGGCTGAGCATGTTGAAAAAAACTTCCTAGGGCCCCTTGAGCAAGAAGGAGTCCACACTGCTCTCAAGAGATTTTTAACTTTTATTCTGTTGAGCCTGAGATGGGTATGGTCTTGCCAGGTCCTGAGATTCCCTTAAGCCATCTTTCTTATTGTCTCTGGGCAAAGTTTTTAGCATTTCTTTAGTGGTAGTAATCTCTTTAACAATTGTAACTTTCTTAGCCTCAGTTTTACTCCTGCCTTTCAGGTTTGAGTTTTTCAAATATTTCTGCTCTGTTTTCTGCTCCTGAATATCACAATAAATTAGGCTAAAAGCCACCAGCAATATCCATGCCACTGCCTGAATGTTATGCTGACTAGACATTTCTTCCACCAGATTAAGAAGTCCATTGCTTTTAAAATCAGCCTCAGAAAGTCTCAGGACATGGGCAAAATGCAAACAACTTCTCATCCAGAACATAACATGTATGGCATCTAGTCCAATTACCAATAGTGTCCTCCTTTTCCTTTAAACCCTCTTGAGCCCCATCTTCACCATCCAGAGTCCTATGGACATTCTGATTTTCTAAACTCCCACCAGAATCAGCCATTAATTTCTGCTTTCAACAACCTAGAGCATTTTCAGCTTGCACTGCTAAGCATCTCAAAATTCCTTCCACAAATTTCAAAAAGCTCAGAACGCTGTTCAACCACATGGTCAGGTTAGTCACAGCAAAGGCCCTGCTTCTCAGTACCAAATTCTGTCAGCTTTTGTGCTGCTCTGACTAAAAGACCTGACCAGCACAGCTGTACAGGAGGAAAAGTTTATTTGGGAGCTCATGGTTTCAGAGGTCTCAGTCCATAGACAGTAGGCTTCTTTCCTCAGGTCTCCAGGTAAGTCAGAATGTCATGGCAGAAAAGGGAATCAGATCACATGATGATCAGAAATCAGAGAGACTCCACTCACCAGATACAAATATATACCCCAAAACCATACTCCCAATGCCCTACTTCTTCAAGTTACCACTCAGTTAATCTCTGTCAGGGGATTAATTCACTGATTGGGTTAAGGCTCTTACAACCAAATCGTTTTCCTTCTAAACCCTCTCACATTGTCTCACACTGGAGCTTTTGGGGGACACCTCACATCCAAACAATAACAAATATTATTCAAAAGTAGATCATATTGAAACTAATATTTTGTTAGTAATTTCTATTTTATTACATAATAATTAGGGAAAATTATGAGGATATTGATCAATTGTACTTCATTTAGGTTTCCTTTATGACTAAATTTTGTTCTATTGTTTGTAAATTTTTCAGGATTTCCTGTAAAAAGTTACATATGCATATTAAAATGAAACTACATTATTCAAATCTTCAAGATCTCTACTGATTGGTTGTTGGCTTGCTCTATCATTTGACATGTTTTAAGTCTGTAATGTTAGGTGCCAATAGGTTTAGAACAATATATATTATCATTTTTTATTATTAGAAAATTTCCTCTCTAACTTTTGTAATAAAAAAGTTAGAGAGGAAATTTTCTAACAATTAAAATTATTGTCTGTGATTGAAATCATTACCCATTTTTTGATAGACATATGTCTTTTCCCATTTTTTAAATATTCAATCTTTTTATGACCTTTCACATAAAGGGTTTCTTCTATGGATAATTTGAATAAAGTATTTTTTAAAGATTTATACTTATATATTATAATATCTTTCTTTCCTTACACTGTATTTTTACTTGAATTTTTCATGCATTTTTACTCCCTGCTTGCCTTTGGCTAGATCAAATTTTTTTTCTTGGCTTAAATTTAAATATTCTATTTTTTTAAGAGAGAGAGAGAGAGAGAGAGAGAGAGAATTTTTTAATATTTATTTTTTAGTTATTGGCGGACACAACATCTTTGTTTGTATGTGGTGCTGAGGATCAAACCCGGGCCGCACGCATGCCAGGTGTGCGCGCTACCGCTTGAGCCACATCCCCAGCCCTAAATATTCTAATTTGTCCTACTATTGCTTGCTTTTAAATTGAGACACATTTATATATTTATTTAATTTATTTTTATATAATCCATATCAGTATGTACATTGTCCCTCTGAAATAAGTAGAAATGAAATTCCACATCATGCTGGGTTCCATAGCTTAGCTACTATTGCAAATTGAGCTGTTATGAATATTGATGTGGCCCTGTCACTATAGTATACTGATTTTAAGTCCTTTGCATATATGATGAGAAGTGGGATAATTGGGTAAAATCATGGTTTCATTACAACTTTTCTGAGTAATCTCCATACTGCTTTGCAGACTGGTTGCACCAATTGCAGTCCCACCAGCAATGTATGAGTGTACCTTTTGCCTCACATTCTTGCCAACATGTATTGTATGTATTCTTGATAATTGCCATTATGATTAGAGTGAGATGTGTTGAGAGCCATCCATGGGATGTGTGTGGAGTACATTGGCATTGCAGCCTAGTGAATAGGAAGATCTGGTGTTTGGGAACTTCTCATGGCAGTCCCACAGGGTAAGATCACCCCAATACATGTGAATTTCTATTCAGCTCTGCCTGGTCCCACAGAGCACCAGAGATGGGGTGACCTGCTGTAGTTGCAGAGCCTCTCACAAATTGGTGTGAACTGCCAAGATGCCAATCAACCTGCTGAATGAAAGATATCAAGAAGCAAGACTCCATCCCTGAAACTTTATCCCTACCTTTGATGTACCCCCTTAAATAAACCACAAGAGCCATTTTTTAATTGTTCGGCCCCAGCCTCCTCCTATGCTCTCCCTCCCTACCCCACTTTGAGTCATGCCCCTTATATCAGAGTTTGGGCTGTATCTATCAGGGGCTCTTTAAAACTATTTTTTCTACCTCTGTTTCTTTTGTTCTTCAATAATTATTTCTGACTTATTTTCTCTGGTGGCTTATCTCTCCTGGGCAGAAAGAAGGACCCCTTGGTGAGATGCTGGCAACCTCCCAATGAGATGGAATCTCAGTGTAGTTTTATTTCTTACATACATGACAATAGTGGAGTGCATTACATTTGTAATTATTCATTCACAGCACAATTTTTTGTAACTCTGTATATAAAGTATGTTCACATCAAATTATGCTATTATACATGAGCTCTCTCTTTTTTTACATTACAATTCTTAATACACCTTTAAACCACCATTTATCATATCTCTGTTTGTATATAAGGTATGTTGACACCAAATTCATATCTGCATACATGTATTTTGTATAATGATGACTGTCTCCTTCCACAATGCTTGCTATTCCCTTTCTCCCTCCCTTTCCCTCCCATCCCTATTCCCTATCTAGAGGTAATCTTCCTCCCATGCTCTCCCTCCCTACCCCACTTTGAGTCCGCCCCTTATATCAGAGAAATAATTCAGAATTTGTTTTTTTGGGATAGGATAACTTCACTTAGCATAATCTTCTCCAATGCCATCCATTTCCCTGCAAATGCTATGATCTTGTCCTTTTTTAGTGCTGAGTAATATTCCATTGTGTATAAATGCCACATTTTTTTTATCCATTCATCCACTGAAGGACATCTGGGTTGGCTCCACAGTTTAGCTATTGTGCATTGAGCTGCGATAAACATTAATGTGGCTGTGTCCCTGTTGTATGCTGTTTTTAGGTCCTTTGGGTATAGTCTGAGAAGAGAAATAGCTGGGTCAAATGGTGGTTCCACTCCCACCTTTCCAAGGAATGTCCATACTGCTTTCCAAATTGGCTGCACTAGTTTGCAGTCCCACCAGCAGTGTATGAGTATACTTTTTTCCCCATATCCTTGCCTATATTTGTTGTTGTTTGTCTTCATAATGGCTGCCATTCTTACTGGAGTAACATGGTATCTTAGAGTAGTTTTGATTTGCATTTCTCTGATTGTTAGAGATGATGAACATTTTTGGTATATTTGTTGATTGATTGAATATCCTCTTCCAAGAAGTGTCTGTTCAGGTCCTTGGCCCATTTATTGATTGGATTATTTGTTTTTTTGGTGCTTATCTTGTTGAGCTCTTTATATACCCTAGAGATTAGAGCTCTATCTGATGTGTGAGGGGTAAAAATTTGTTCCCAGGATGTAGGCTCCCTGTTCACCTCACAGATTATTTCTTTTGCTGAGAAAAAACTTCTTAGTTTGAATCCATCCCATTTGTTCATTCTTGGTTTTAATTGTTGTGCTATAGGCATCTTATTAAGGAAGTTGAGGCCTAGCCCCCCATGATGAAGATTAGAGCCTAATTTTTTTCTATTAGATGCAGAGTCTCTGGTTTAATTCCTAGATCCATTTTGAGTTAACTTTTGTGCATGGTGAGAGACAGGGATTCAATTTCATTTTGTTGCATACAGATTTCCAGTTTTCCCAGCACCATTTGTTGAAGATGCTATCCTTTCTCCAGTGCATGCTTTTGGTACTTTTGTCTAATATAAGATAGTTGTAATTTTGTGGGTTAATCTCTGTGTCCTTTATTCTGTACCATTGGTCTACCAGCCTGTTTTGGTGCCAGTACCATGTTGTTTTTGTTACTATTGCTCTGTAGTATAGTTTAAGGTCTGGTATAGCAATACCACCTGTTTCACTCTTCCTGCTTAGAATTGCTTTAGCTATTCTGGGTCTCTTATTTTTCCAGATGAATTTCATGTTTACTTTTTCTATATCTATGAGGAATGCCATTGGGATTTTGATCGAAATTGCATTGAAACTGTATAAGGCTTTTGGTAGTATGGTCATTTAATAATATTATTCTGCCTATCCATGAGCAAGGTAGATCTTTCCATCTTCTAAAGTCTTCTTTTATTCCTCTCTTTAGGGTTCTGTAGCTTTCTATCACCTCTTTTGTTTATTTCCAAGTATTTTATTTTATTTTTTTTATTTTTTGAGGATGTTAATGGGGTAGTTTTCCTCATTTCCTTTTCAGAGGATTTGTCACTGATATACAGGAATGCCTTTGATTTATGGGTGTTAATTTTATATCCTGCCACTTTGTTGAATTCATTTACTAGTTCTAGAAATTTCCTGGAGGAGTATTTTGGGTCTTCTAGGTATAGAATCATATCATCAGCAAATAGTGCTAATTTAAGTTCTTCTTTTCCTATAGTTATTCCTATAATATCTTTCATCTGTCAAATAGCTCTGGCCAGTGTTTTAAGAACTATGTTATATAGAAGTGGTGAGAGAGGGCATCCCTGTCATATACCAGATTTTAGAGGGAATGCCTTCAGTTTTTCTCCATTTAGAATGATGTTGGCCTGAGGCTTAGCGTAGATAGCCTTTACAATGTTGAGATAAGTTCCTGTTATCCCTAGTTTTTCTAGTGTTTTGAACATAAAGGGGTGTTGTATTTTGTCAAATGCTTTTTCTGTGTCTATCAGATGATCATATGGTTCTTATCTTTAAGTCTATTGATGTGATGAATTACATTTATTGATTTCCGTATGTTGAGACAACCTTGCATCCCTGGGATGACTCCCACTTGATCATGGTGTATGATCTTTCTGATATGTTTTTGTATCTGATTTGCCAGAATTTTATTGAGGATTTTTGCATCTATATTCATTAGAGATATTGGTCTGTAGTTTTCTTTCTTTGAGGTGTCTTTGTCTGGTTTTGGAATCAGGGTGATATTGGCCTTATAGAATGAATTTGGAAGTATTCCCTCTTTTTCTATTTCCTGAAATAGATTGAAGAGTATTGGTATTAGTTCTTCTTTAAAGGTCTTGTAAAACTTGGCTGTATATCCATCCGGTTCTGGGCTTTTCTTGGTTGGTAAACTTTGATGGCTTCTTCTATTTCCTCACATGATATTGGTATGTTTAAGTTGTGTATATCTTCCTGGCTCAATCTGGGCAGGTCATATGACTTTAGGAATTTATCGATGCCTTCACTATCTTCTATTTTATTAGAATATAAGGTTTCAAAATAATTTCTAATTATCTTCTGTATTTCTGTAGTGTCTGTTGTGATATTGTCTTTTTCATCACATATGCTAGTAATTTGGATTCTCTCTCTTCTTGTCTTCATTAGCATGGCTAAGAGTCTGTCAATCTTATTTATTTTTTCAAAGAACCAACTTTTAGTTTTGTCAATTTTTTCAATTTCATCTCTAATTTTAATTATTTCTTGCCTTCTACTCTTTTGCTGCTGGTTTATTCTTCTTTTTCTAGGGCTTTGAGATGTAGAGTGAGGTCATTTATTTGTTGGCTTTTTCTTCTTTTGAGGAATGAACTCCATCAATGAATTTTCCTCTAAGTACTGCTTTCAGAGTGTCCCAGAGATTTCGACATGTTGTTTCTGTGTTCTCATTTACCTCTAAGAATTTTTTTAATTTCCTCCTTGATGTCTTCTATAACCCATTATTCATTCAGTAGCGTATTGTTCATTCTCCATGTGATATAGGATTTTTTCTTCCTGATTTTAGCATTGATTTCCAATTTCATTCCGTAATGATCGGATAAAATGCATGGTAGTATCTCTACTCCTTTGTATTTGCTAAGAGTTGCTCTGTGGCATAATATGTGGTCTATTTTTGAGAAGGATCCATATGCTACTGAGAAGAAAGTGTATGCTCTTGATGTTGGTTGATATATTCTATATATATGTCTATTAAGTCTAAGTTATTAATTGTGTTATTGAGTTCTATAGTTTCTTTATTCAACTTTTGTTTGGAAGATCTGTCCAGTGGTGAGAGACGTGCATTAAAATCACCCATGATTATTATGTTGTTGTCTATTTGACTCCCGAAATTGAGAAGAGTTTGTTTGATGAACATAGCTGAACCATTGTTTGGGTCATATATATTAATGATTGTTATGTCTTATTGGTGTATGGTTCCCTTGAGCAGTATGTAGTGTCCTTCTTTATCCCTTTTTATTAACTTTGGCTTGAAGTTTACTTTATTTGATATGAGAATGGACACCCTGCTTGCTTCCGAGGTCCATGTGAGTGGTATGATTTTCCCAACCTTTCACCTTCAGTCTGTGTATGTCTTTTCCTATCAGATGAGTCTCCTGTAGGCAGCATATTGTTGGATCTTTTTTTTAAATCCAGTCTACTAGCCTGTGTCTTTGGAATGGTGAGTTTAGCCATTAACATTTCGGGTTACTATTGAGATATGGTTTGTATTTCCAGCCATATTTGTTTATTTTTGTTATTTAACTTGACTTGATTTTCCTATTTGATTAGTTTTTCCTTTAGTGTACTACCTCCCACTGTTGGATTTCATTGTTATTTTTTATTTCCTCTTCATGAAATGTTTTGCCAAGGATGTTTTGAAGAAATTGCTAGCTGCAATTTCTTTTAACTTTTGTTTATCGTGGAAGGTTTTTATTTCATCTTCAAACCTGAAGCTTAATTTTGCTGGATACAAGATTCTTGGTTGGAACCCATTATCTTTCAGTGTTTGAAATATGTTGTTCCAGGATCTTCTAGCTTTCAGGGTCTATGTTAAAAGATCAGCGATTAACCTAATTGGTTTACCCCTATATGGAATCTGCTTCCTTTTTCTTGTGGCTTTTAAAATTTTCTCCTTGTTTGTATGTTAGGCATTTTCATTACAATGTGTCTTGGTGTGGATCTTTTGTGATTTTGAACATTTGGCATCCTGTAGGCTTCTAGGATTTGGATTTTCATTTCATTCTTCATTTCTGGAAACTTTTCTAATATTATTTCATTGAATATAATATTCATTCCTTTGGTTTGGACCTCAATACCTTCCTCTATCCCAACAACTCTTAAGTTTTGTCTCTTTATGCTATCACATATTTCTTGGATGTTCTGTTCATGGCTTCTTATCAGTCTTGCTGTTCTGTCTACATTCTTTTTTTTTGGGGGGGGTATTCTTTTTTTTTATTGGTTGTTCGAAACATTACAAAGCTCATGATATATCATCTTTCATACATTTGACTCAATTGGGTTATGAACTCCCATTTTTACCCCAAATACAAATTGCAGAATCACATCGGTTACACACTCACATTTTTACATAATGGCATATTAGTGACTGTTGTATTCTGCTACCTTTCCTATCCCCTACTATCCCCCCTCCCCTACCCTCTCATCTTCCCTCTCTACCTCCTCTGCTGTTATTCAATTCTCTCCCTTGTTTCCCTCCCCCTTTCCCCTCACAACCTCTTATATGTAATTTTGTGTAACATTGAGGGTCTCCTACCATTTCCATATGCTTTTCCTTCTCTCTCCCTTTCTCTCCCCCCACTCTTCTTTGTTTAATGTTAATCTTTTCCTCATGCTCTTCCTCCCTGTTCTGTTCTTAGTTGCTCTCTTTATATCAAAGAAGACATTTGGTATTTGTTTTTTAAGGATTGGCTAGCTTCGCTTAGCATAATCTGCTCTAATGCCATCCATTTCCCTGTAAATTCTATGATTTTGTCATTTTTTAGTGCTGTGTAATACTCCATTGTGTATAGATACCACATTTTTTTATCCATTCATCTATTGAAGGGCATCTAGGTTGGTTCCACAGTCTAGCTATTGTGAATTGTGCCTCTATGATCATCGATGTGGCAGTATCCCTATAGTACACTCTTTTAAGATCCTCAGGGAATAGTCCGAGAAGGGCGATAGCTGGGTCAAATGGTGGATCCATTCCCAGCTTTCCCAGGAATCTCCATACTGCTTTCCAAATTGGCCTCACCAATTTGCAGTCCCACCAGCAGTGTACAAGTGTACCCTTTTCCCCACATCCCCGCCAACACTTATTGTTGCTTGACTTCATAATGGCTGCCAATCTTACTGGAGTGAGATGGTATCTTAGGGTGGTTTTGATTTGCATTTCTCTGATTGCTAGAGATGGTGAGCATTTTTTCATATACTTGTTGATTGATTGTATGTCCTCCTCTGTGTAGTGTCTGTTCAGGTCCTTGGCCCATTTGTTGATTGGGTTATTGGTTATCTTATTGTTTAATTTCTTGAGTTCTTTGTATATTCTGGATATTAGGGCTCTATCTGAAGTGTGATGGGTAAAAATTTATTCCCAGGATGTAGGCTCCCTATTTACCTCTCTTATTGTTTCTTTTGCTGAGAAAAAACTTTTTAGTTTGAGTAAGTCCCATTTGTTGATTCTAGTTATTAACTCTTGTTCTATGGGTGTCCTATTGAGGAATTTGGAGCCCAACCCCACAGTATGTAGATCGTAGCCAACTTTTTCTTCTATCAGACGCCGTGTCTCTGATTTGATATCTAGCTCCTTGATCCATTTTGAGTTAACTTTTGTGCATGGCAAGAGAAAGGGATTCAGTTTCATTTTGTTGCATATGGATTTCCAATTTTCCCAGCACCATTTGTTGAAGATGCTATCCTTCCTCCATTGCATGTTTTTAGCCCCTTTATCAAATATAAGAAAGTTGTAATTTTGTGGATTGGTTTCTGTGTCCTCTATTCTATACCATTTGTCCACCTGCCTGTTTTGGTACCAGTACCATGCTGTTTTTGTTACTATTGCTTTGTAGTACAGTTTGAACTCTGGTATTGCTATACCTCCAGATTCACACTTCCTGCTTAGAATTGCTTTTGCTATTCTGGATCTTTTGTTTTTCCATATGAATTTCATGATTGTTTTATCTATTTCTACAAGAAATGCCTTTGGGCTTTTGATTGGCATTGCATTAAACCTGTAGAGAACTTTGGGTAATATCGCCATTTTGATGATGTTAGTTCTGCCTATCCATGAACAGGGTATATTTTTCCATCTTCTGAGATCTTCTTCTATCTCTCTCTTTAGGATTCTGTAGTTTTCATTGTATAAATCTTTCACCTCTTTTGTTAGGTTGATTCCCAAGTATCTTATTTTCTTTGAGGATATTGTGAATGGAGTGGTTTTCCTCATTTCCATTTCAGAAGTTTTGTTGCTGATATACAGGAATGCCTTTGATTTATGCATGTTGATTTTATATACTGCCACTTTGCTGAATTCATTTATTAACTCTATCATTTCTTTGTAGACCCTTTTGGGTCTATTAAATATATTATCATGTCATCCGCAAATAGCGATAATTTAAGTTCTTCTTTTCCTATTTTTATGCCTTTAATTTCTTTTGTTTGTCTAATTGCTCTGGCTAGTAATTCAAGAACTAAATTGAATAGAAGTGGTGATAGAGGGCATCCCTGTCTTGTTCCAGATTTTAGAGGGAATGCCTTCAGTTTTTCTCCATTTAGGATGATGCTAGCCTGAGGTTTAGCATATATAGCTTTTACCATGTTGAGGTAAGTTCCTGCTATCCCTAGTTTCTCTAGTGTTTTTAACATAAAAGGATGCTGTACTTTGTCAAATGCTTTTTCTACATCTATCGAGATGATCATATGGTTCTTATCTTTAAGTCTATTGATGTGGTGAATAGCATTTATTGATTTCCGTATATTGAACCAGCCTTGAATCCCAGGGATGAATCCTACTTGATCATGGTGCACAATTTTTTTGATATGCTTTTGTATTCGATTTGCCAGAATTTTATTGAGAATTTTTGCATCCAAGTTCATTAGAGATATTGGTCTGTAGTTTTCTTTCTTTGAAGTGTCTTTGTCTGGTTTCGGGATCAGGGTGATGTTGGACTCATATAATGAATTTGGAAGAGCTCCTTCTTTTTCTATTTCTTAAAATAGCTTGAAAAGTATTGGTATTAATTCTTCTT
The DNA here is from genome assembly GCF_964194105.1 of Spermophilus citellus. Lineage (NCBI taxonomy): Eukaryota > Metazoa > Chordata > Mammalia > Rodentia > Sciuridae > Spermophilus > Spermophilus citellus. Next base: position 22,534,551 of record NC_138190.1, read on the forward strand.
TGAAGGCTTTGTAGAACTCTGCTGTATACCCATCCGGTCAGGCCTTTTTTTTTGTTGGTATTCTTTTGATGGCTTCTTCTATTTCTTCCTTTGTTATTGGTCTGTTTAAATTGTGTGTCTTCCTGACTCAATCTGGGCAGATCATATGAGTTAAGAAATTTATCAATATCTTCACTATCTTCTATTTTACTGGAATATAGGGTTTCAAAATACTTTCTAATTATCTTCTGTATTTCTGTAGTGTCTGTTGTGATATTGCCTTTTTCATCCCATATGTTAGTAATTTGAGTTCTCTCTCTTCTTCTCTTCGTTCGCATGGCTAAGGGCCTGTCGATCTTATTCATTTTTTCAAAGAACCAACTTTTAGTTTTGTCAATTTTTTCAATTTTTTTTGTTTCAATTTCATTGATTTCTGCTCTAATTTTAATTATTTCTTGTCTTCTACAACATTTGCTGTTGTTTTTCTCTTCCTTTTCTAGGTTTTTGAGGTGTAGTATGAGTTCATTTATTTGTTGGTTTTTTCTTTTTTTGAGGAAAGAACTCCAAGAAATGAATTTCCCTCTTAAAACTGCTTTCATTGTGTCCCATAGATTCCGGTATGTTGTGTCTGTATTGTCATTTGTCTCTAAGATTTTTTTTTATCTCCTCCTTTATGTCTTCTGTAACCCATTGATCATTCAGTAACATATTGTTCATTTTCCATGTGATGTAGGATTTTTCATTCCTTCTTTTATCATTGATTTCCAGTTTCATTCCATTATGATCAGATATGGTGCATGGTATTATCTCCACACCTTTATATTTACTAAGAGTTGCCCTATGGCATAATATATGGTCTATCTTTGAGTAGGATCCATGTGCTGCTGAGAAGAACGTGTATCCACTTGATGATGGTTGATATATTCTATATATGTCGGTTAAGTCTAGGTTATTGATTGTGCTGTTGAGTTCTACAGTTTCTTTATTCAGTTTTTGTCTAGAGGATCTGTCTAATGTCGAGAGCAGTGTGTTGACATCACCCATAATTATTGTGTTGTAGTCTATTTGACTCTTGAACTTGAGGAGAGTTTGTTTTATGAACGTTGCAGCTCCATTGTTTGGTGCATACAAATTGATAATTGTTATGTCTTGTTGGTGGATGGTTCCTTTTAACAGGATATAGTGTCTTTCTTTATCCCTTTTGATTAACTTAGGTTTGAAGTTGATTTTATTCGATATGAGTATGGCCACTCCTGCTTGCTTCCGAGGGCCATGTGAGTGGTATGATTTTTCCCAACCTTTCACCTTCAGCCTGTGTATGTCTTTTCCTATCATATGAGTCTCCTGAATGCAGCATATTGTTGGATTTGTTTTTTTGATCCAGGTTACTAGCCTATGTCTCTTGATTGGTGAGTTTAGGCCATTAACATTTATGGTTACAATTGAAATATGATTTGTACTTCCAGTCATGTTTATTTATTTATTTTAGTTTGGCTAGTTTTACTTTTTGGTTATTTCCCCCCCCCCCTTTACTGAGATACCTCCTGCTGTTAGGTTTGGGCACTATTTTTCTTTCTTTTTTTTTTTTTTTAAAGAGAGAGTGAGAGAGGAGAGAGAGAGAGAGAGAGAGAGAGAGAGAGAGAGAGAGAGAATTTTTAATATTTATTTATTTTTTAGTTCTCGGCAGACACAACATCTTTGTTGGTATGTGGTACTAAGGATCGAACCCGGGCCGCACGCACGCCAGGCGAGCGCGCTACCACTTGAGCCACATCCCCAGCCCCTGGGCACTATTTTTCAATTCCTCTCCTTATACTATTTTGCTCAAAATGCTTTGCAGTGCTGGTTTTCTGGCTGCAAATTCTTTTAGCTTTTGTTTATCGTTGCAGATTTTAATTTCACTGTCAAATCTGAAGCTTAATTTTGCTGGATACAGTATTCTTAGTTGGAATCCATTATTTTTCAGTGTTTGAAATACATTGTTCCAGGATCTTCTAGCTTTCAAAGTTTGTGATGAAAAATCAGTCGTTAACCTAATTGGTTTACCCCTGAATGTAATCTGCCTCCTTTCTCTCCTAGCTTACAATATTCTTTCCTTGTTCTGTATATTGGCTATCTTCATAATTATATGTCTTGGAGTCGGTCTATTACCTGTAGGCTTCCAGGATTTTGCAATCCATTCCATCTTTCATCTCTGGGAAGTTTTCTAGAATTATTTCATTTAATAGGTTGTCCATTCCTTTGGTTTGATTCTCTATGCCTTCTTCTATCCCAATGACACTCAAATTTGGTTTTTTTATGACATCCCATATCTTCATAGATTGCTCGTGGGATTTAAGCATCTTTTCTGTGTTGACTATATTCTTTTCAAGTTGATAAACTTTGTCTTCATTATCTGATGTTCTGGCTTCTACTTGATCTAGTCTATTTGTAATATTCTTGTTTGAGTTTTTAATTTGGTTTATAGTTTCCTGCATTTCTAGGATTACTGTTTGATTTTTTTAAAGATCTCTATCTCCTGGTAAAGCTCGTTCTTTGCCATTTGAATTTGTTTATTTAATTCATTTTCAAAATATACTTTTATTGCTTGGACTTGCTGTCTCATGTCTTCTCTAATATTCCTTTCCATCTGAGTTAGGTATGCCATGAGTTCTTTCCCTATCCATGTTTCTGATGCTTCTAGGTCCTCCTGTAGAATTAAGTTGTCCTGCATTTTTGTACTCCTTTTTTCCCTTGTTTTTTTCATGATGTTCACGTTACTTTCCAGCTCTATTTGATTGCTGTGTTTCTGCTCTCTTCTCTAGATTTTTTTTGGTTTTGTATATCTCTGTTGTCTCTCCTTTGTGTTGGTAGACTATGCCTGCTAAAGTGGATTCTGCTGGGAAGGAATTCCGACGGCCGAGCTCCAGTGACGTCACCTCTCTGCTATGGTGGGCCCCAGGCTCCTTGCCGGGGTGTCTGAATGGGGGTGTGGGACTGGACTGTCTCTGGTTGGATTCAGCTCCTGGTCGCCGGCAGGCGGGCGGTCTTCAGCCGCCCAGTCACGCTGTCAGCCGTTGGGCAATCTGTCGCTGGTGGGCAGGTGGTCTCTAGCCACCCAGTTGTGCGAGCAGTGGGCTGGCTGTCGCCGGCGGGCGGGCGATCTCTAGCCGCCCAGTCACGCAGTCGGTCGCCGGCGGGCGGGCTGTCTCCAGTTGCCCAGTCGCGTAGGCCGCTGGTGGGCGATTGGTCACCGGCGGGCGTGCTGTCTCCCGCTGCCCAGTCGCAGGGGCAGCAGGTGGGCTGTCGCCGGCGGGCAGGCAATCTCTAACCGCCCAGTTGCCTGGTTGGTCGCTGGCAGGCAGGCGGTCTCCAGCCGCCCAGTTGCGTGGGCAGCGGGTGGGCTGTCGCCGGCAGGCGGGCAATCTCTAGCCGCCCAGTCGCGCAGTTGGTCGCCGGTGGGAGGGTGGTCTCCAGCCGCCCAGTCGTGCGGGCCTGGCCTCTAGTCCCCTGGTTTCTCCTGCTAGTCCTGGTTTCTCCTGCTAGACCAGATTTCCCCTGAGTGATGCCTCTTGGCAGTTCAAACTGTACTCTGGGCCTGCCGTTTGTTGGGTGTGGAGGGTGGCTATTTGGAACCCTGGCACTCTATTGTTTTGATTTTTTCCGCTTGCCCCTCCCCCAGCGCTGGCTAGACAGGTTTCATTTTCACCGCTCATGGGAGGGGGAGTTGAAGGTCAGGTGTCTCTAGTTTTCCCCGCGTCTTTATGCAGGCTCGCTCTGATAATTCCTCCCCCGGAAAGCCTAGGAGAGATTTTATGCGAATTCCCTGCTGTATGGGAGATGAGCTGAGTAACACACACCTGTTTTATTGTTGCATCTGTTGGAGAGTGGCGGTGGTTACTTCAGCTCTCCAAGATGGTAGCCTCTGGTTTCCTTGGTGGAGTTTCCGTTGTGGTGGATAGAACTCTAAAGCTTCCTTCCCCATCTGAAATCCCGAACTCAGCCCGGGGGTCAGTGTGGGCTCAGTTGGCAGGATTCCACAGAATCTGCAGCCACGTTTCTCCCTGTTTGCTGGTTGCTTCTTGGGACGCCCCGCCGTCTGTAGCCACGGGGTGGGCCACGCGGATCAGTCAGCCCGGATCTCTGGTCGCACAGTTGTCTACATTCTTTTTGAGATGATATACTCTATTCGTTGTCTGATGTCCTATCTTCTAAGTGGTCTACTCTGCTTGTGATACTCTCATTTGAGTTTTTAATTTGGTTTATCATTTATCATTTCTAGGATTTCTGTTTTTTTTTTTTGTTTGTTTTGTATAATCTCTATCTCCCTGTAGAGTTGATCCTTTGCTTCTTGGATTTGTTTCTGTGATTCATTGTCAAAGTGGTTTTTCATTGTCTGCATTTGTTGTCAAATGTCTTCCCTGAGATTCCAGAACATCTGACCCATGTATATCCTAAAATCTTTATCTGATATTTTTTTCTGCTATAGATGTTACCTCTTCTAATGTTGTATTGTCTTGCATTGTTTGTGGTTCTTTCTTTCCTTGTCTTTTCATGTTGCTCACATTTCTTTCCAGCTCTGTGAGACTGTTGTGTTATTGGTTTTCCCCTATAGATTTATATTACTCTTATATAGTTCCAAAATCTCTCCTTTGTGGGGAGAAATAATGTTAACAGTTCCCAATATCAACAATACATCATTTATGTGCAAGTTTTCATTATTAATACATTTATAGTTATTCTCTATGTCTAGAGATGTTGGATTCAATTATTATTTAAATACAGTTATTAGTTTCATAAAAAGGCATACAGTTTCTCATGGAATATAGAGGACTGAGTGTTGGGGGTAGGACGTTATGTTAAGGGGAAAAGGTGTGAGGGTATGGGGTTAATCTATCTTAGCAACTTTGGAGGAGAACGCTAATGAATAGACAGGAGGTAGTTTAGAGAAGAATGCATAAAATAAAACACCTGTATGTATTTAGAAAATTACCCGAAGTAAAAATAGTAAAAGTTATGAGGTTGAAAGTGGGAGAGAGAGGGAGATAAGAAAAAGAAAAAGAAAAAGAAAAAGCTGGGGGTCTTATGCAATTCCTCTATATTATATTATTCTGGTGATTCAGTTCTTAAACTCTTATTTCATGCAAAGTTCTTGGTTTCACAAATATTAAGGTTGTGAGGACCACAGGGGAAAGATAGAGGAGAATTGATGTTAAGAGAAAAAGATTTTGTTAGAATTCTGTTTTCTTTTCTTCCAGTAGGTGGCATTGTCTATTCCAAGCTTGAGTCTCTTCCTTCAGGGTGGTGGATGTAACCAGTTTGAGAGGGTTTGAGCTTCTGCCTGTATCCTCCCTGTTCTTAGTCTCTCTGAGTTGGAAACCAGGTGCCTGTATAGTTGTGGTTCCCCATTGATAGCCATGCCCCCAAAAGATTGTGAAAAAGGTTTTGAGTTATCACATCTGGTAGTGGGGGAGTTGGGAACCAGGTACCTGATCAGCCACAGAACCATGCCGGTGACCACGCCCACCAAGAGATTGTGAAAAAGGTTTTCCAAGATGGATTCCATTGTTTCCTGCATCAGGTATTTGGTGAGGTGGGAGTGCTGGGGTGACCTTGTGCTGTGGTCAGAATTCTGTCTGTAGAGTTGCTGATTTTCTACTTCTGATCTGCTGCTTGTGATCTGTGAGTATTCAGACTGCGGGCTTTGGGGCTGGCGACTGGAGTCTTACAGGCAAGCAAAGCCTCCGCGTTCTGTGCCACGCTCACTGCTCCAATGGAATCTGTGAAAGATTCGCTGTATAGTGTCCTGTCACATGCTCTGAGATGTAGTTTTCTGTCAAGGCAGTACCTGGTGGAGAAGCCTTTTGACTGTTTTCTCGGGTTCGTCTACAGAGCTGCCAGATGTGGTATCTCCTGTATTCCACCATCTACCCCCCCCCCCCGCGCATTTCCTCTTTACAGAAGTGTCTGTTCAATTTTTTTTTTGCACATTTATTGTTTGGGTTATTTGGTTTTTTGGTATTGTTTTTGAGTTCTTATATTCTGGAGATTAATGTTCTATCTGGGGTGCTGGTGGCAAAATTTTTCTCCCATTCTGTAGGCTTTCTCTTCATATCCTTAATTGTTTACTGTGAAGAAGCTTTTTAGTTTGATATAATCCCTTTTATTGATTCTTGATTTTACTCCTGGCTCTTAAGAAGTCTTGTTGAGGAATTCAGTTCCTAAGTCAACATGATGGAGATTTGGTCTACTTTTTCTTCTAGTAGGCACAAGTCTCTGGTCTAATGCCTAGGTCACTGATCCACTTAGAGTTGAGTTTTGTGCAGGGTGAGAGATAGGGGTTACATTTCTTTTTATTACATATGGATTTTCCATTTTCCCAGCACCAATTGTTGAATAGGCGATCTTTTCTCCAATGCATGTTTATGGTGCCTTTGTGTAGTATTAGATAACTCTACATATATAGGTTTGTTTCTAGTGTTTTAAACATGAAGGGGTGCTGTATTTTGTTCAATGATTTTTCTGCATCTATTGAGATAATCATGCCATTCTTTTCTTTAAGTCTATTAATATGATTAATTACATTTATTGACTTCCTTATGTTGAACTAACCTTGCATCCCTGGGGTGAACTCCACTTGATCATGGTGCATTATCTTTTTAATCTGTTTTAATATGTAATTTTCCAGTATTTTATTAAGAATTCTTACATCTATGTTCATGAGGGATATTGGTCTGAAAATTTCTATTCCTTGATGTGTCTTTGTCTGTTTTTGGTATAAGGTGATACTAGCTTCATAGAATGAGTTTGCAAGCATTTCTTCCTTTCCTATTTCATGGAATAATTTGAGAAGAATTGGTGTTATTTCTTATTTGAAAGTCTGGTAGAATTCAGCTGGTATCTACCTGGTCCTGGGCTTTTCTTTGTTGGTAGGCTTTTTATCATATCTTTAATTTCATTGCTTGAAATTGATCTATTTAAAATTTCAATGTCTTCCTGATTTAATTTGGGTAGATCATATGTCTCTAGACATTTGTCAATGTCTTCAAGATTTTCTAATTTATTAGAATATAAATTTTTAAAATAGGTTCTGATTATATCTGTATTTCAATAGTACCTGTTATTTCCTTTTCATTGTGAATTTAATGATTTGAGTTTTCTCTCTCTTTCTCTTTGTTAGGTTGGCTCAAGGTTTATCAATTTTATTTATTTTTTCAAAGAACCAACTTTTTGTTTTGTTGATATTTTCAACTATTTTTTAATATTTCAATTTTATTGATTTAAGCTCTGATTTTAATTATTTCCTGTCTTATACTGCTTTTGGTGTTGATATGTTCTTCTTTTTCAAGGGCTTTGAGATGTAATGTTAGATTGTTTGTTTGTTGACTTCTATTCTTTTAATGAATGAGCTCAACTTTCCTCTTAGCACTGCCTTCATAGTATCCAAGAAATTTTAATATGTTGTATCACTATTCTTGTTTTGATTCACTCTTCTTTTAGTGTAGTTCCTCCCTTTTCTAGTTTTAACTTTTATTTTTCAAGTCTTCTTCATGAAGTATCTCATTAAGTATGTTTTTTAGTGAAAGCTTTCTGGTTGTGAATTCCTTTAACTCTTGGTTTTCATGGAAGGTTTTTATTTCATCATCAATTCTGAAGTTTAATTTTGTTGGGTATAGTATTCTTTTCTGTCATCAATTTTATTTCAGAGCTTGGCATATATTATTTTCAAGACCTCCCATCTTTGAGGTTCTGGGTTGAGATCAGCTGAGATCCAGATTTTTCCCTCTAAATATGACTTCTGTTTTTCTCTAGCAGCCTTCAAAATTCTATCTTCATTCTGTATGATAAGCATTTTCATAATAATGTTCCTTATGGTGGGTCTGTAGTGATTTTGTATATTTGGGGTCCTGTAAGCCTTCTGTATTTGATTTTCCATTTTATTCTTTAGGTTTGGGAGATTTTCTGATATTAATTTTATTGAAAATATTGTGAATTCCTTTGGTATGTATCTTTAAGCTTTAATCTATCCCAATAAATCTTACATTTGTTTTTTTCAGGTTATCCCACATTTCTTACAAGTTCTATTCATGGTATCTTAACATTCTTTCTCCATGGTCAACTTTATTTTTAAGATTATATATTGTTTTTCTTAATTGCTTGAGTTTCTGACTAATAAGTGATCCACTCTGTTGGTGATTCTTTCAACTGAATTTGTAATTTGGATTTTTGATTTCTTCATTTTGAGGGTTTCTGCTTTTTTTTTTTTCAAAATCTTTCTTTATTGAAGTGATCTTTCACTTCCTGTATTATCTCTCTGATTTCACTCCTTATACCATTCTTTACTTTGCAGATCAGTTTAACTATGTACATTCTAAACTCCTCTGGCATTTATTCAACTATGGTGCCCATGGATTATACTACTGCAGTATCTTCATTTGTTTGGGGCCATTTGCTCCCTTGATCTTTAATGTTGTATGTGTGTCTACCATCTAACAGTATGGATGTGAGGCAGTAGAGTTTCTACCTGTAGACTTATAGTGTCCCTTGAAAGTTTCCAGTATCTAACTTGCTAAGAATCTGCCTATTTCTTGGTTCACACCACAGAAAAGTCAGGCAAGTGACCTCCTACATTGCATCATCATAAAACTCTTTTTGTGAAATTTTCCTTAGAACAGTTTTGATTAAAAGTTCTAAAAGAGAATGACCTTTCAAGCAATAAATAAAATAAAAAATACAAAATTAAATTGAAATCATTTCTCCTTTTTTCTAGATTTCTTACAATACAAGGAAAATTAAAATTTTTAAACTTTTGCTCTTCCAGAATTCTTTATTTCAACATTTGTTTTAATATTTTAAAAATTGATTTTACTATGATGATTGATCTTTCACCAGGACATGAACTGGAACTCTGATTAACTTCAATTTAAAAATATGGCACAATACAATGTAACAAGTTTTAAATTGAAGTATGTAAATGACTCATGAGTCAACTAAGGGCATAAGCATTAAGAGCTGTCTTCAAGAATTAATTACATTTTTCTTAAAATTTAGAAATGCACAGGAATATAGCTAAATTACAGTGAAGTCAACTAGTAAAATTTTACTGTTTAAAACAAAAATTTAGGAGAAAGATGTCCACTTTATCAGTTTAAGAAACAACATTGGCAAATAAAAAGTAAATCATTGGGACAGAGTGTGTGGGGGAGAACTGTACTTTCCATGAAATTTTGCTGTGAACATGAACTATTCTGAATAATAAAATGTATTAATTTAAAAAATCAGTGATTGACCTCAGTACACAAATATTTCCTACTAATATTTAAACTGTAAATATCTTTAAATAATTTTCATTATCAAGTTTAAAAAATGAATTGAAGCAAAGTGATTTAATATCCCATTCATTGATCTGTACATATAACAATATTCCTCTTTGGAAATGGGATTACTAGAACAGAAATTAGTTTTTCTTGGTATGCATAGATTAATGAATACATGCTCATTCATAACACAGTTTCTAGTAATAATTCTCCTAAATTACTTGAGAATGCTAAGCAAACTACAAAGGTCCTAAGAGGTATTTGAAATCTGCTAAAACTATAGGTAGAAATCTAATGCAGAAGCATTCAGTGTCATTATGTGTTTCAGCATTTATTCCTTGTTTAGTAAAAAATTGTAGATTACTTCCACAAATTCAAGTTCTCTTAGTATAGAATAGCTTTAAATAATCTCAATTGTACAACCATAATCCAATATTGTTAATCTAATTCCCATCCAATTTAAGCATAATGTGATTACATTCATTTTGTCAGTAACCTTTTGGACTCAATACCATCATACTGTGCATACTCAGTATTCAAAAATAGGCATGTTGTCAAGTCAAAGGAAAAACAATCATGGATTTAAATTCTGTCTCTCTGCAATGGATTCTGGGTTTTCCTCCATCAAATGGAGATTGTTAGTATCTGGAGTCATGTTACCATTGTCAGAATCCTGGCCATAGTATTTACTTGCTGTGTTACTCAGGACAATGTTACTTAACTTTGACTTACCAATTTACTCTCTTTTTAATGGTAGCTGAAACTAAAATAGTTGTGTGAGCCAAGAATTCTTATGTGTATATAATCTTATCTTTATAATAAACTTTCTGAGTTATTATTTTGATTCTCATTTTTTTTTGTTAGTGGATACAGAAGTAGTGAAACTAAAGTACCTTGCACAAGATCACACACTTGGTCAGTGGCCAGCATTGGTAACATGGCAGTCTGAGTCCTATTCTATAACCTATTCCATGGGGTTTCTGTGAATATTAAGTAATATTAACTCTATTAAACACTCATTCCAGGTATAGGCCTTAAATAGTAACTTACTAAATATTAATTTATTTGGGCATAGTATTCTTGTGCAGGGAATGAAAGTACAGGCCTCAATTTTAAAATTTTGATGTAAAACAAAGTGTTGTTATCTGTTCCTGAGTAGAATCATTGCAACAGTCTATGCTAAATTATTACTTTATTGTAATAAAACATTTGATTATACTACAATTTTTGTAATCATTTTAGATATTTCTTCATTTACAACACACATTAAAAAAAATGGAAAATAACACAATGACATACTACTTAGCACTAAGAAAGAATAACATCCTGATGTACTACAAGGATAAATCTCAAAAACATTATGCTAAGTGGAAGGAGCTAGACATAAGACCACATATTATATGATTCTACTTTTATTAAATGTCCTTAAATGGCAAATATAAAGAGGCATAATGTAGTAGTTCATGATTGCTTGGGACTGGGAGTGGGAATAGAAGTGTGAGACAGATTGATAACAAGTTTGAGGTCAGTCTCAGCAACCTAATGAGACCCTGTCTCAATTTTAAAAGGGGAGTAGTGTATTGGAGGTATGGCTAAGTGTTAAAGCTCTCTGGGTTCCAGCTCCATTACTGAAAAAAAAAAGATGTGTTTATAGTTTCAGAACTGTGTAAATAGTGATTTTATGGTATGTATATTATATTTCAGTAAAGCTGTTAAAAGAATATGGAAGTACCCTAGGTCTCTCTTAATTTCTCTGAGTATCTTTAATTAAATGATTGAGTGACATTAAGCAGGTCCTTTTTTTCTTTTTTCTATTTCCTCATTCTATCAAGAGGATCATGACATTTATCTACTAGTCCTATTCTTAAAGACTGGGGCAATATGTGGTTTGGTTCACCATTGTATATCCAGTAGGCACTCAACAAACTGTATAGAAAATAATTTTTTTATAGATCAGTACAGATGATATCCAACTTAAAATGAGATTAAACCCTGATATGCCCATTGTAAATTGGAAATATCATAAGATCAAAATTTGTTTTCTATTCCTAACCTACCAAATAGCACAGATTATAACACAGTACATTATAGAGAATCAGCTGTTTCCTCTTGTGATTGTGAGGCTGACTGGGAGCTGTGACTTGCTGCCACTGCCCAACATCTTGAAAGAAGATTGTCCACATGTTGCTAAAACAGGAGAAGATCCAAATTCAAAATTCTGATGATTTTGCACCATTATAAAGTAAAAAATATTATAAGTTAAACCATCATAAATTAGGGACTGTGTGTACTTTCTCTTATTAGTAAGTCCTGATTTGGACAATCTAACATCATTTACACATGTGAAAACAAATGGTAAGGCCAGAATAGCCAAAGCAGTTCTAAGTCAAAAAAGCAATGCTAGAGGTATCACAATACTTGGCTTTAAATCATACTAAAGAGCCATAGTAAAAAAAAAAAAAAAAAAAAAAACAAAAAAACTACATGATACTGGCATAAAACAGACACATAGACCAATGGAACAGAATATAAGACCCAGAGACAAACCCACACAACTATAATATAGTCATGTGATCCTTGACAAAGGCACCAAAAGTGTGAAGTGTTTCTTTTTCTCCACAGCTTCTCCAGCATTTATTTATTAATGTTTGTATTCTCGCTGTAATCAGAATGGCAGCCAACAAGAATACAAACATTAATAAATAAATGCTGGAGAAGCTGTGGAGAAAAAGAAACACTTCACACTGTTGGTCAGATTGAAAATTAGTACAAACATTATATAAATCAGTATGGATGTTCCTCAAAAGACTAAGAATGAGCTGGGAGTGGTGGCACATGCATAATCCCAGCAACTCAGGAGGCTGAGACAGGAATATCCCAAGTTCAAAAGCCAGCTTTAGCAACTTAGCAAGGCCTTGTCTCAAAATAAAAAGTCAAGAAAAGGGTTGGAGATGTGGCTCAGTGGTTAAGTGCTGCTGGGTTCAATTCCCTATACCAAAAAATAAATAAGTAAATAATAATAATAAAGAATAGGAATGTAACTCCCTTATGACCCAGCTATACCACTCCTTGGTATATATCTTAAAGAATTAGATTCAACATGCTATAAAGATACATGAATACCCATGTTTATGGCAGAACAGTTGAAAATAACCAAATTATGGAACCAGTCTAGGTATCCATCAATGGATGAATTGATAAAGAAAATGAGATTTTATATATATATATATGTGTGTGTGTGTGTGTGTGTGTGTGTGTGTGTGTGTGTGTAGGTGTAGTTTTTTCCCCCTGTTGCTCCCCTTGTTCCCTTTTCTTTACTCTGCTGGTCTTCCTTCCTATTTATTTATAGTTTTTAAAATTAGTGCATTATGAGTGTATATATAAAGGTGAAATTCACTGTATTATATTCATATATATACATAGGAAAATTTGGTTAGATTATTCCACTGTTCATTCCTTTTCCAAGTCCTCCTTCCCTCCCTCCTCAATCCCCTTCCTCTATTCCCTGATCAATAGAGTTTTCATTTCAAGTATTTCTCTTTGTTTGTTTTTCAGAACCCCCATCTCTTTATTGAAGTAATCTTTTGTTTCCTGATTTTGCTTATGTAACTCTTTATTGAAATTATTTTTTGCTGCCTTTTTGCTCTCTTATATCATCCTTTGATTCACAGAACATTTTAATTATGTATATCTTGAACTTCTTCTCTGTTATTTCTTCTGTTGTGCTGGCCATGGATTCTAATAATGTAGTATCTTGAATTGTTTGGGGCACTTTTTTCCCGCTTGTTTTTTTCTGTTTGTGTGTCTTCCTTTCTAGCACTGTAGATCCAAGGCAATACTATTTTTACCCAATAGGCCTATAGTGCCCCTGCAGAATTCCAATACCTCTCCTTTGAAGGGAAGAACAATATCAACAGATCCCAATACTATATATATATATATATATATATATATATATATATATATATATATATATATATCCTTAAACCAAATAGATGCTATAAGGCATTTATAGTTTTGTCACAATATACAGAAATGGTGGAGTTTTCGCTCAGTGGTAGAGCACTTGCCTCCCATGCATGAGGCACTGGGTTCGATCCTCAGCACCACATAAAAATAAATAAATAAAATAAAGATATTAAGTCCATCTACAACTAATTTTTTTTAAAAAAATATACAGAAACAATGAATTTAATTAATTTCTACAAAATAAACAGTAGATTTGCAAAAGGGTTTATAGTTTCTGATGGTGGACAAAGTACTGGGGGTAAGGTGTAAGATGAGATGTTGAGGGGGTAGGACATGAGGTATAGAGTTATTAGTCTTAGGAAGTGTGAAAAAGGAATCTAAAGAAGATGGTTAGTAGCAGGGGAAGAAAGAAAAAGTGATTTTGAGGAGAAAAGTAAGTGAGAAGACAATACAGTATATAAAACAAACACATAAATATTAAGAAAAATTAAAAAATGTAAAAATAGGAGATAAAAAAATATACCACACAACTGTGATATACTCTTAAGACATTCCAGTCCTCAGTATCCTAATTCATGCAAAGTACTTGGTTTCACAAATGTTGGGGATGTGAGGGCGGGAGAAAAGAGAGGGGGGGAGTCTTAAAGGAAGAAACAAGGATTGTTTTGGTTGGTGATCAGTACCTTTCCTGCTTCCCTTTTCATCCAATAGGTGGTGATTACTGATATTCGCTGATATCTCCACCCTCAGGATGTTGAAGGTTACCAGGGTGGGAGGATTGGTCTTGGGTATACAGGGCACCTGAAAGTGGGGTATGGCATCAGCCAATCCAATAAGAGACTGCACCTCAAGGATCTCCTTCCGGTCCACTCATGTGATGTGGGCACCCGGTTGTATCTCTTTATATTGCCTATAGACCTCACAGTTCCTGGTCGTTAATCTAGTTTGTAAACTGTATCTCACTCACCCTCTCCCTTTCTACTTCTTAATCAGGGACCTTTCTCTCTGGAGGTATTGTGGGTTGCACCCTATGGGCTGCAAACCTGTCTTGGAGAGCTGTTTTGTATTGGCAATCACTGTGTGAGGTTAGTGGCTGCTGGGAACAGGAGGGAGTTGGGGACTATGGATACCTGCCAAGCCAGTGTTCTAAGATGGGGGTTGCCCCAACTAAAGATGGTGACAAAGATGTCCCAAGATGGAGGCAGCTGGCTGCTTTCAGCCATTGAAGTGTCAGGTCGGATGGTGGGGGGCAATGGTGTTGGGTGATGCGTTCAAAGAAGCAGCTCAGAACCAGTGCTCAGTGGGTTTTGGCGGGGCTGTTGATCAATAGGGTTTTACTCATCCATAAAGAAGAATTAAATTATTCTATTTGCAGTAACATGGATGAACTTTGAAAACATAATATTAAAACAAAGAAAGTCAAGGGTTGTATGTTTTCTGTCATGTGTGAAAGCTAGAAAGGAAAAAAGATAAGAAAGGTGGTGTGGTAATCAAAGGGTGATCCATAGAGTAAAGGAACTGGGGGAAGGAAGAAGGGAAAGGGAGAATAATATTGTCCAAATGATATAGTTATATTGTGTATATTTATTTAATATGTAACAATGAGTCCCACAATTATGTGCAATTACAATGCATCGGGGGGGGGAGGGTAAGGCTGGTTATCCTGTACTGAATCATGTCATTACTAAGAATTTGGAGGTAGACTTAAACAGGGAGGTAGAAATGTAGCACCATGTCTGTGTTTCCGACTCAGCATAGACATGATCATTTTTGTCTTGTGTTTGAATAAAGGTCCCATATGTATTCTCCTCCATCCAGGACTTATAACTTCTTCAGGAAAGATATATATCTCTTTAGTCAAAACTTGTGAGGGCTCTTCACTTTAGATTTAATTTTCCCAGGAATGTAGAATCTACTTGCCTGTAACAAGCACTACTGTTTCTATACTCTCTCAAGTCTGACACAGACTTTGTAAATTTATGTTTGATTGTAAGTCAGGTCCACTATCCTCTTAACATTCAAATTGAAGGAAAGTGCCATGACTTTTAAAAGAGCTGAATAATTTTTTAAAAATATTTTTTTAGTTGTCAGTGGGCCTTTATTTATATATGATGGTGAGAATTGAATCCAGTGCCTCACCCATGCCCTAGCACTCTACCACTGAGCGATATCCTGAGCCCAAGAGCTGATTAACTTTAAGTGTCCTGAAAATTTTTATTATGAAAATCCCTTTGGTATTTGTCTTTTTTAAACAATTTAAAGTACTTTAGTATTATTTCTAATTTTTTTGCACTAAACAAGCAAAAATCTTTAGCAGCTTTGGCTAAGAAATTAAACTTCTATAGGAGAGTAAGAATGAATATACAGAGAGAGGCTTTCACTTGGTTAATATTAACATGATTTCCAATTAATAAAAAACAAAAATATGTTTATAGATAAAATTGCATTTTTCATAAAAAAGAAAAAATAGTAGAATTTGCTTTTGATTTTAAAGTCAGGACCATGTTCAGCAAGAAGAAGTTGTGCTCCATTTGTGTACAATGTGTCAAAATGCATTCTACTGTCATGTATAACTAATTAGAACATTTTTTAAAAAGTCAGGATCAACCTACAATTTTGAACCTACTTTTATATTATAGACATCTCCATAATTGAGAATCCCATCCTTCTAGACACCTAGCATCATGTAAATATTTCTACTTCATTCGTCATGTAAATATTTCTACTTCTTTTTAAAGTACATTAGAAAAGCTAACACCAAAATAAACAATAAATGAGATCAATAACATAAAATAACAGTTCCAGAATTCCAGATAATCATGTAATACAAACAAGGATAATGATAAGAAAGAAAAATTTCCTGTATTTTATCTGTATAAATAAGAAGAATAGTCACAGAAACATACACATTTAATGAACACTTAAGAATTTAACAAAACATAGAGGTTAACTCCTCTAATTTATTGTATCAAACCAGATAGTTTTATTTTTAATCAAACTCTTCTTTGTTTTGAAAGACATAAATGATATACCTGGTTTCAAATATTTTATATAATACATATCTGATCAATGTTTTGGAACTGTTTGGTGTGAGATAATAATCAATAACCAGTCAAGAATGACATTTTCTTTCTTGGATCTTCTAAAGTATGTATGTCCTACATCACTTATCACATAGTTTGCAACCATTTTTTGTGTGAACATCCAGTTGTATTATTCATTTTCAAACAGTGATTTATCACCCATTGTCATGACTTACACTTCTTATGGAAAACGATTGACTATAATATTTCTAAGTATTAACTACCGCCTCAAAACCAAGGGCTTCTGATCTGGAATTTGAATGATTGTGGAAAACTTGATGAACATTTCTGTGTAGTTGACACAGAGGGCAAACTAATAGTGTCCGTTTTATAGTATATGAGCTATTTTCCATTTGCAGTGGCATTTTCAAATGGACAATATATATTCTTCTTTGGGAAGGTTTTATTTTGGTATTATTGTTTAAAATCAGAGAAATTTACCTTAGACAGTTGCTAATGAAAAATTTTATTTTTGACATTCTTACAGAAAAATAACTGAAAATGTAATTCATTTCAAATCAAATTAGAGAACTGAATACTATTTCCTTGAAACCAAATTTCATGCCTTTTTCCTCAATTCTAATTACAAATTATGTGTCAAACAAATAAGCAATTATTTCAAATGCAGCAGCCCACATTTTGAAACATTTCAAACAAATCTATAAATATAAAAATGTCAAAATATTTTAATGAAAATAACCTGATTTTGTGTAAATCAATACCTAAGAAGAAATAAAAGTTATAAAATGGCAGAACTTTCATATCATGTAATAGGAATCAACTAAGTAAAACCTTAGGAACTGACAGTTCAATAGTTGTACTAAGAAACTGAAATTTGGTTTATTTCCTATTAATTTATTTACATTTTTACTTATTTGTAATTCTGAATGTGTATAAAATTATGTGCAGACATTTAGTACCAATACTGAAATATTTTACAGTTTTTTTATAATAAGCATGACTTATTATTTAAATATATATCATATTTTATAGTAATTTTTTCTTATCTAATTAAAATATAAAATCTACTGACAGCAAGCACTGTATCTTTTATTTCTCTATTTCCCACTTTACCACAGTGCCTTGCAAAAGTAAATGTTCAATATTTGTTGATCTGATTTTGATCACAATCTCAGAAGAAAAAAATATTCTAGTTTTATAAAAAGTATGAAGTAATTAGTAGAAAAAGTATCATTAGGAGCTGGGGTTGTGGCTCAGCGGTAGAGCACTCACCTAGCACGTGCAAGGCCCTGGGTTCAATCCTCAGGAAAGAAAGAAAAGAAAGGAAGGAAGGAAGGAAGGAAGGAAGGAAGGAAGGAAGGAAGGAAGGAAGGAAGGAAGGAAGGAAGGAAGGAGAAAGAAAGAAAGAAAGAAAGAAAGAAAGAAAGAAAGAAAGAAAGAAAGAAAGAAAGAGGAAGGAAGGAAGGAAGGAAGGAAGGAAGGAAAGAAAGAAAGAAAGAAAATCATTAAATAATGAAATAGGTTTTTGTCTTCTCTTTAATTTGCAAAAGTATTCCTCTGAGCATTATGACAAACTATTGAACAATGTAATTATGAGATCTTCATTTAGAATGAGGTGAAATTCTAAACTGAATAAATATATTACTCTGAAAGAATCATGCTTAATTTTGGGTGCTATAATGTTGTTGTGAAATGTGAGTTGTTGTGAAATGCCAAAGAAAGAAAATAATGAAGAATTCCACATTTTCTGGCATGATAAAATGCAACAATACCTCCAAATATTCAGGGAAATCCAAACTTGGAACAGAAGAATGTTCTTTAAATCCACATAATATCCTTTACCCAAGAGTATTAATACTGCCACTAGATTTGTGTATTTTTCCCATCTCAGGGCTTTGGCTTTTATCACTAATTGATTATTACTTAACAGGTGACTATACATGTAATAAAGATAACTGTGGAAGAATAAGAAATAAAGAATGAAGATTAAATCACAACCAGCAATGCAACCAAACATTTATTTCCAGAGTGCAAATATATCATCAACTTGTAAAACTGCTAGTAAAACACTTTTAAATTGACATTATTGGACAGTGGGAAAATATTTTAATTAACTAAATGTATTAATAGCTTCCTTCTTTTCTGTTGTTTTCACATGTGATAAAACGATTTCTAAAGCACTTCATTTTCAAAGTCTACCATGAGAAATATTTTTAATCATAAAGTGAAAACATAAATATATGGCATATATATGCCTTCCTCTCATATTTTACATGATACTTACAAATGCAAGGAGTCATGAAAGTTAGTTGTAAAATCTTGCCCTTTGATGTGAACAAAGATATTAATTCACACACTTACTTAAAAGCCCACATTTAACTCATGTTCATCATTTGACAGTTTGCACATCCATTATTTCTGAACAGATTTATTAAGTGAAGAGATTTCATGATGTATGTTAACTTCTAATGGAAAAAAAGTTTCACAGAAAAATTAACAAAAAATATATCTTTAAAATTCTATTTCAAGATATCAATCTATTTGTCATAGGAAATGATTTGCAGCATAAATATTTTTTCCCAGGGAAGAGAGTTTATTTAATCTTCCAAGTTTTATAATACTCAATTTTAAATTCTATCCCAAGAAGACTTTAGCAAAAGTAACAGTGAAGTGAAAAAAAATATACACACACACACACACATACACACACACACATACACACACACACACACACAGAATGGTATATATATGTGCTGTATGTACTATATATTATATGTAGCATAATGATTATATGTAATAAATAGTATATACGAATATATTATATAATAAATATTTAAATATAATATATATATTAAGCATAAAATCTGATTCTCACTTTCATCTAGTTTATATAGTATTGAGTTTATATTTAAAATGCTAGGCTTCACTTTTTTCATTAGTAGAATAGAAATATGCATGGCTCTCCTGGTTTCTTGCTATTTGTGGAAATAGATTAAGCTTTCACTAAATATAAAGGACAAAAATATGATAGACCTTCAGGATAATTTTCTCCATTTTTGTAACATGATAACACTTTTCATCTTGCTTACCTTTAAAAATTTATTATCATAATGTAATAACCATGATAAAACTGAAGAAAAATGTACAGCTCAGTTCAGTTATATAACACAAAGCAAAGCAAGTACCCTAATACCACTCTTCTCTCCAGATTTGGATCATGACCATGACCCAGATGCATCTCTGTACCCACACATCACTCTACTGATTCTCATAATAATTACTTTCATTTTATTCCTTACACCTTTACTAAACAAAAATGCATCCCTATATTTTCTTGGGACTCAAAATTTATACTCATTAAATTGTATGTCATATAATTTTTCTATCTTCCTTCTTTCACTCAACATTATAAATGTGAGTTTCATGTATTCCTTTGTCCTGTTTCATTACTCTTTATTATTATGCTGAATGAACATACAATAATTTTTGTTTCAGTTGTTGTACTATTGATGAATGTTTTTGTTGCTTCCAGTAACTTGACTATAATGAGTAATGGGTATGAACATTCATGTCCTGGTGTATTGATATGCATACACATGCATTTCTGTTAGTTAAGTTTCTACAGAGGAAATGCTAAGCAAAAATGCTATTTTCAAAAGTGACAAATAATAATATATGAGAATTTTCATATATTTTTCATAATTTTGTTAAAATGTTATATCAATAACAATTCTGATATTAGCTATTCTAGTAATGCAACAATATCTCATATTTTAATCTGCATTTCACTGATGACATTAATGAGTTCAAAACCCATTTATTATGTCTATTGGACATTTGAATATCATAATATAGGACATATTTTAAAAATTTATTTTTTAATTGTTTGTTGCTTGCCCAGGAGAAATAAAAGACACCCCAAAGATTCGTGTCTTTGGTCCTCCATTCTTCACTTCAGTCAGATATTTTCAGCCTTGAAGGAGATATTTTATTCCTTTTTTATTTGGTTAGGTATTATTTGTTATTTTCAGATGATTAGTTATTGGCAGGTTAATTTTCATTATCTACTTCACAATTTGGGGGAAATACTTGCATCATTTTTATGTAGCAATAGCACCAGGAAGAGCTATGATGGGAACATATAATCTATACTTTTCCATCTGATACCACACAAAACCTGCTTTTTAAAAGCCCCTCCTTATTTTTCCAAGTTGGAAACTTCCTCATTTCTTTGCTCAATATCATGGAGTTTCCAGATATCTGGTTGTTTTTCAATATTTGATATCCTGAAACACCCCCACCCACACACAAAAAAGGAGAAAGTGGGGCAGTAAAATAGAAAGTTGACTCCCATCAATAGTTCTGTTCTCTGGGTCAGTTGTTTTTCCTTCTCTGTACCTGACTCTTGTTGGATCTGATTTATTAAATGAGATCACCCTACTCTGCCTCAAATAGACCCTCAGCACATATCTTTATTTTTACCTGTCCCTTGAATTTTCACTTATCCACAAACTCCTTGGAAACATCATGTCTCTCATTCATTTCACTTATTTTTGCTTTGTAGCCCTTATGGCACTCAATATAAGAGAAAAAGGATATTATCCCCTTGAGACCTACTGATCAACAAGAGCAGTTGTTGCCCTACCTACTGGTGCATTATTCAATTTATTGCACAAGTGTCAAGTTCTGCCATGATACTTAAGCACTACCTCTTAACAGTCTTTAAGTTTCTTAGTCTTTCATTTTTGTGACAATATATAATCCCAATTCTATTCTATATTTCAAGGTCCTTTTCTTTTAATTGTTATTCTTTTTATTCCCCAAATGTATATTATTCTATATATCAACTCCATAAGAAAAATGTCTCACAATTCCAATAATTATTTTTACTAACTACCTAAACTATTTCCCTAGTCTAGATTTCCAACAACATTTCGGTTTTCTAATTGCAAATTGGTCACAAAATTCAGTACCATCCTCTAAATATCAGGGGCATTTCTCAGATCAATACTTTAATGCCAGTGTTGTTCTCACTGTCCATCACATTAGTGATCTGAATGCTTTTTTTCCCTTAATATATCATTCAAATTTTTCTTTTACTTTCCATCCCCATCGAAAGGGGTAGGGGACAGACTTGTATTTTTTATTAATTCAAGAGTCTATGGAGTTATGGGGACATGATATAGAATCTGAAAGTCCACAGAATGTATAGATAATTTTAATATACATATTCAAATTTATAAAGACCATTAACTGTCATTAATTTCTTAAAGGACTATGAGCAAATAGTACAGATTGTCATTGCCTTATACCCTTATTTTTTTCAATAACCTCTGGGTTTTATAAGATTACTCTAAATTTGGCTAATTTTGAAAATAAATCTCTAAGCAGTATTTTCACCTTTCCAATATCAATTCATTCATTTAACAAATATTTGTCAAATATCACCTATGTGCCCAATATTATTATAAGTTCTGTAGTAATACTGGTGAACAAGATAAAAAAAAAAGTCCCTGCTTTTATGAAGTGTATATTTAAGTGGGTGAAGAAAATGCAAATAACAAGGAATCAAGTAAGTTTCAATTAGTCATGATTTCTGTTACTGTAATTAAATAGGAAGATTTTGCAGGTATTGGGTAACTGTTTCAGAATTAATGGTCAAGGAAACCCCTCTAGGAACATGTGAGATCTAAATGGTAAGAAGAAATCAGCCATGAGGTAAAAAGGGAAAAGCATTTCTTTTTTTTTTTAATGCTTTATTTTGTTTATTTAGTTTGTTTAGTTTTTTTTTATGTAGTGCTGGGGATTGAACCCAGGACCTCACACATGCTAGGCAAGTGCTCTACCACTGAGCTACAACCCCAGCCCCAAGGGAAAAGCATTTCAAATTCAGGTACACACTAATGCAAAGGCTCAAAGTTGGATACAAACTTGGTGTTTTATAGGAACAAAACAGAAGGACAGTTTTGTTAAAGCTTAGAGATCAAGAGGCAAACCTCTGGGTAAAATTTTAGATAGGGCCTATAACGGGTGACTTTGAAAACTAGAATGAGGAATTTGAATGAAGTTTTAAAAAATATAGAAGCCCAGCACAATGGCAAATGCTTATAATTCCAGCTACTTGAGAGACTGAGGCAGGAAGATTACAAGGTGAGACCAGCCTGGACAACTTGGAAAGACCCTCTCTCAAAAAAAAAAAAAAAATAGCAAGGGCTGGGGATTCAGCTCAGTGGTAAAGCACCTCTAGTTCACTCCCCAGTATCTAAACCACACACACACACACACACACACACACACACACACACGCACACACAATGTAAAACTTGAGAAGTGGCAGAATCTTATTTTGTGAAGAATAAATGCATCTTGACAAAAGCAGATGTGAGGGACAATTGCAGCAGTCCAGGTAGCAGATTATGAAGGTTACAATGCTAGTCCTTGAAAAATCTATTAATTTTACTCATAGATTCACAATGTAGTCATGCTGACCTTACTTATGCTATATGTATCTCTCTTTACTTTTTCCATGTTACCTCTTTTATTTCTTATTTCTTTTATTTCACGAGTTTTAACCTGATCCATGATAACTAATTTTATTGCTTCTTACCTTAATTCCTTCCTTGAATGCAATCTATTCTTCAAATGCCTTCATTATATTCCATCTTATCCCTTGCCTTTCCAAACAGCAGTGCCACCTCATTTCTATACATATATGTTAAGACTATTTTGCCTATAGGCAAAATTTTAATGCTATCTGCCTTTTAGGTACATTATATATTTGAAAAATTATGGTGAAAGAGAGCAACATGAAATTTTTATATTTTGTTGATTCCTAGTAGAAGATCATCATGTCATTTGAGATTGGAGATATGAAAGTTAAGTTCATCAAATGCATTTCCATTTTCTTATGTCCAATTTCTAGTTAATCTCTTTACAAAGGATAAAGATAAGTAAAAGCCTTTGGCAAATTTAAGACTTAGAATGCCCTTAAGGCTTTTATCAGGTAGATGATTACTTTCATGTAGATAAAATTCACAAATTATCTTGCATGTATAAAGGAAAGATACTAGAAAAAGTGAACGTTCCATCAAAATACCATCAAAACTGAACACCCTTGACTCCTATACTCAAATCAACAATCTTAGATAAAATTCAAATCAGTGCACAGTTACATTGAACTTGTGAACATAAAATATGACCAAATTCTACTAGTAAAGCATCATTTCTCACCTCATTCACTTTCTGAATTCTTTAAAGTTAATTAGTCCTACTTACAACATTAACAATTCCCTTAATAGTTCCCACAGCACAATTGTTTTGATTTCTATTTCTTACTGATTTCATTTGGTCTTACATTATGAATAATTACTAGGTCATATGCTAATTTTCCAATTAAATAAAAACCTTCCTCCATTATATTATATCTTGGTCCCTATAAGGTGTCTGTGAGGCAGAAATAGTTGGGATTTCATAAGCAAGCAAGGCTTCTTCATCCAGCTGTTAAGTATAGAGCTAAAAGATGAATCTATTCTCTCAAACTACAAAGCAATGTTATATTTGTTGTTCCATAAATACCATTTAGTCTTTGTGGTAAAAACTCATATTCCACATGGAGGAAGGGACTTACTTTTGCTTGAGTTCTTTAATATCTCCAACCAGTGGGTGCACAGAGCATCTTTAGGAGTTACCCTATGTTTCAGTGACACAGGCAACCTCCAGAAATCATGCTCCATTATCTCCTACATCTACCATAATTTGGATTTTAAATGTCTCCCAAAGGTCTATATGCTAAAATGGTCACCAAACAAGGTGACAAGGAGGTAGTGCAACATTTAGGAGGATGTACCTAGTAGAAGGAAGTTAGATCCTTGGAGGCATGTCCTTGAAGGGATATTAAGACACCTGCCCCTTCTTTGCTTACCAGATACCTTGAAGTGAACACTCTTTCTCCACCACACATTCCTGCCATTGTGCTGTACTGTGCCACCACAGGCCCCAAGCAACTGGGCCAAGTGACCAAGGACTAAAACCTGAAGTTGTGAGCCAAAATGAATCTTTATTCCTTGTAAATCATTAGGTATTTTATCACAGTGTTGGAAAACTAACAGAATTCTCCAGTTATCATCAGTTGAAAAAGTTGTTCCAGTTGTTTTTCAAGATGCCCTGTGATGAGCATAATGACAAATTCCATACAGAATGAAACTTCTTGAATAAATAAAGAAATCCAAATTGAACAACAAAAGCTTCAATCATGTCAATTGATGGAAACATTTCTTAAAATACCATCATATGCTGTGAAAAATACAACGTTCAAACTTTATGAATACAAATTCTTCATAAAGATTAACTCATTTTTTCTTTAAAAATATCAGTGTATCCACTTATACAAATGTAAAACAGTGATGATTCTTATACAATATTAATCAATATCATTTGTTTAGAAATGCAATTGGTGTGCATCATGAGTCATGATTATAAATTCATGTAAACTGCCTTTAGCTAATAAACAAGAAAAATTAAAATTAAAATGTACCAAGTGTCAACTGGATCAATGATAACTAATTTGTATAGATTTAAATTATATCTATCCACCTCAGGCAATCATTGATTTCTTTAATAACAGAGTTAGAATATTCTTTTGAGCAATTAGAGCTCAATTGCTATCAAATAATTTAGATTTTAAAATGACTTTTAAAAATTACATGCTTGAACATTTAGAAGACATTAAAATCTTGTTTATTTCTGATTGCTTATTATATGGGTCATTGAACATTGTCTGAATTAAATTTCAATAATTTCATTTGGTATTCTTTCATTCTTCAAATATCCAGGTTTTAAGAATGAGGGTTAAAATAAAATGCATATTTGTCATAAAATCCTATAAACAGAATTTAATTTCTCTTCAATAAAACAATTAACAGCCCATATATTTTTCTTAACTTGGAAACTCCTGAGCTGAAATTAAGAATGAATTTGACTGAGAAAGGCTCAAATTACTTTTTATCCTCTAAATTTCTGAAGGAAAAACTCACAAGAGTGTATATTTTGCCATGCACAAGGGGAAAGGTATTTTGCTTAGATTTGCTGTGTTCTCTGCTGCAATCAAGTTGGTTTCAGAAAAATAAATGATTCACATCTATACCCTCTACATCCAAGTAGACATCAGGACCCAAATGGTTTAAGTTTAAGGTTTAGTTTTCTTTGAAAAATCTCTCTCTCTCCGCCTGCTCCTCCCTCCCTTAGATTCCTTTTTTCAGGGCCAATATTTTCAGGCATTAAACTGAGAGGATGATTAATGAGATATGCTCTTCTTCCTTGTAAATGCATGAAGAGATAATGAGGCCAATCCTCTGAGACCCAACCCCTGACAATGCCCCCACCAACCTGTAGTAAGGGCTTTCCCTAAAATATTGTTCATATCTGAAATAATTGCTTGTTGAAAATATAATATTAAAAACAATGTTGTTGAAATTTTTATTTCTAAAAACAGAAAACTAGGTAACATAACCAATTCTCCCTTCTGAACAACTAAATAATTAAAAAAACTTCTCATATTAAAAAACATAACAGCAAATAGATAGCAGCACACTCAGGAAACTCTAGGGAAAACTGTAAACACAGAAAGATAAACTGATCTCTCAAAACTTCTCTCAAGTTGAAGGCATTTGCTGTTCTTGGGAAAAAAAATCTGAGAACTGAAGCAATAGTTTAGTTAACCTCATGGGAAAATAGTAAAAGACAGAGCCCATAGCCTTCTTAATGTAGTGAATCCATTAATATACTCAGTGACAACTGAGATGTCCAAGTCCTATCCCTGAAGAATAATAGTAAACTAGACTTTCTAATGGTAGTATGGAGCTCTGACAATTTGGATAAAAATTCTCAGATTAACAGTGCTCACATACTCATGGGCTGAAAAATTCAAATATCCTCCTAGAGAAAGAAACATTATACTAAGCCCATATTTTTATCATTAATGTTTTTATACCAAAAAGGAATGTCTAAATATGTTTCCAAATCCAGTATACAGTGAGTTTAGATGATTTTACTCTTTCCTTACATCAGGTAAAGAGTTGAATGAATGGAAAATTCATCAACTCTTCTTAGCTCCATCAAAGAAGTGAGGTCACAGGATAAAAAGCTGCTTCTAAAATTGGATAGATGAGTTGACTGTTGCAGAGAATCACAAATTACCATAACATAAATCCATGAGCAAAAATCTGAACTGTAATTGATGAATTGCTAGAGGCTCAGTGTGGATAAGTCTGGAAGATAAAGCCTCCAGGGGCACTCAGTATTAGAAGGATCCTCATAATTTCGTGAGTTTTAATTCTGGGAGCTCTGTTATGTCCTTATAGTGAATATTAGAGAGAAAAATCCCACTGATTCCAGCAGGGGAAAGGGGAAAGTAATCATTTTCAAATATGCCAGATATTCTGTTATTCTTACCAAGGCCTTCCCTCAGAAAAGTTATTATACTGAAGCCTAATCTTCTGGGATTATATTAGAGCCTAACCTTTCAATTAGAAGGGAAAAGGCCAACTGTAGTTTCCTTTAGTCTTTCACAAATTTGGATATATCCAACTCCAGCTTCCTTCAGTTATCTTGTTCCACCTCCAGAGGAAAAAACACTGAGGTCCCTGGTGAAGTTCATATTTCAGGGACATTGGCTTACCAAAAAACTGAGACCTGCTCGTAGGAATATAGAAAATGTTATCTCTCCCCACTTTATCACTATTGAAGACCAGCTTATTACAGTTTATTGTATCCAGTGCATCATGTTTGTTTTTCAACAAAAAATTATAAGGCACTAAAGAGCAAAAACTTTCACAGAATTTGAACAGACTGGATTAGCATAACATCCAGAGTCATACATAACAGAAATAATAGAAATATCAAACCAGGGTTTAAAAAACTATTAATATTATGTTAAGGACTTTAATGTAAAAGTAGATAACATACAATAACACATAGAGATTACAAGCAGAGAAATGGAAATTCTAAGAATTAAAAAGTCAAATAAGATAAAAACACTAAAATAATTGAATAATATATTTGATGGGATAATTTGTGGCCTAGAGATGGCTGAAGAAAGGATATCTGAGCCTGAGGATATTGTTTAGATATTAGGTGTTCTTCAAATGCTCATGTGTGAGAAGTGAAAGTTTAGAGGTAAAATGATTGAGTTCTGAGAGCCTTAATCAATGCATTAATCCCTGGATAGGGATTAACTGGGTGGTGATTGTAGGCAGGTAGGGGGTGGCTAGAGGAGATGGGGCTCTGGAGGCCTGCCTATGGGGATATATATTTCATCCCTTTTTATGTTCTAAAACCTTTTAATGAGGTATAACAGATACATAGAGAAGTATACAAATTATAAAAGCATACCTTGATGAATTTTTGTAAAATAAATATACCCATGTAATCAGCCTCAAGTCAAGAAACAGAAGATTACAAGTACCCAAAGCCCCTGTGTCATCTCCCAGTGACTAATGTTTCCTTCAAGGTAGCTAACCACTATCCTGACTTCTTACAGAGTCAATCAACTTTGCCTGTTTCCAAACTTTTTACAAAGGGAATCATGCACACTCTTCCTGAGTGGCTTCTTTTGCTGTTATGTTTGTGAGATTCCTCTTATTGTCATACTTAATTTACTCATTTCCAATACAAAGCATTTCATTTTATAAACATCCCACAGTTTATTATGTTGTTGACAGGTGTTGGGGTAGGGTTCCAGTTTGGGGGCTATTAAGAACACAGCTGCTATGAATGTTCTACTAGTAGGTGTCTTTGGTGAATATGTGTGTTTTCCTCTTGGGTATATATGGACGAGTGGAATTGCTGAGTCAAAGTACACATGTTCTGTTTTAGTAGATTGTGCCCCCACCCCATCAGCCTCCAGCAACTCCCTACTCTTTACTGTGAATTTGACTATTTTGGTTTCTTCATGTGGTTGACAGCAGGCAGTATCTGTTGTTACACTTTTCACTTAGTGTAATGTCCTCCAGGTTCATCCATGTTGTTGCAAATGACAGGATTTTTTCCCTTTTTAGAGGCTGAATAAAATGTCTTCTTTGATATAAGGGGAGTAACCAAGGACAGGGTAGAGACGAAGAGCTGGAGAAGAAGAATAACATTAAACAGGGATGATAGGCGGGAGGGAAAGTGAGAGTTAAGGGAAATTGCATGGAATTGGAAGGTGAGCCTCAGGGTTATACACAATTACATATAAGAGGAAAGGAGGAGTAGGAGAAAAATATATAAGTGGAAGAAACGATTTATAGTAGAGGGGATGGAGAGAGAGAAGGGGAGGGGAGGGGAGGGGAGGGGGGACAGTTGAGAATGGGATAGACAGCAGAATACATCAGTCACTAGAAAGGCAATTTGTAAATCAATGGAAATGTAACTGATGTGACACAGCAATCTGTATACGGGGTAAAAATGGGAGTTCATAACCCACTTGAATCAATCTGTGAAATATGGTATATTAAGAACTATGTAATGTTTTGAACAACCAACAATAAAATAATTTAAAAAAATAAATAAATGATGAAACCCAAAAAAAAAAAATATTCCATTGCACGTGTCTGCTTCGTTTTCTTTCTCCATCTATCCACTTATGGACATTTAGTTTGCTTCCATATCCTGGCTGTTAAGAATAATGCTGCAGTGAACATGGGTATTCGGATACCTCTTCAAGAACTAATTATAACTCCTCTGGATGTGTACTCAGATGCCTGCCTATGGGGATATATATTTCGTCCTTTTTGAGCAGAGCATATTCTCTCTCTCTCTCTCTCTCTCTCTCTCTCTCTCTCTCTCTCTCTTTGCTTTCTGGTGTGATGTCTTGAGCCACTTTCATCCACCACACTCTTCTGCCTTGATGTTCACCCTCACCTTGAGCCCTGAGGCGTGGAGGTGGCCATCTATGGACTGTGACTGCTGAAACTGTGAGGCCCAACACAAACTTTTCCTCCTTAAAATTGAAAAATCTGACTAAAATATGAGATAAAAACACAAACTTCTAAAACTTAAAACAGAAATAAAGTAAAAAAAAAAAAGAACAGAATAGCCAAGAACTATGCTATGAGACAACTACAGAAGGTATAATATATTTGTAATGGGTATGCCAAAAGAAGAATAGAGAGAAGGATATAGAAGTAAAATATTAAGCAGTAATCACTGAGAATTTTCCCCAAATTGATGGCAGACATTGAACCCACAGATCCAGAAACCTCAGAACATCAAGTAGCATAAATGCAAACAAACAAACAAAAAACAAAGGAACAAGCATGAGAATTACCTCTGAATTCTCCTCATAAGTGGTGTAAGCAAGAAGAGAATGGAATAAAACAAAGCATTGAAAGAGAAAAAAACAACAGCCTATAATGCTGTACCATGAGAAATTATAATTCAAAAGTAAAGCAGAGGGGCTGGGGTTGTGATTCAGTGGTAGAGTGCTCACCTAGCACATTCGAGGCCCTGGGTTCGATACTCAGCACCACATAAAAATAAAAAAAATAAAGATATTGTGTCTAGCTACAAATAAAAAATAAATATTAAAAAATATAAAAATAAAAAATAAGAGCAAATCAAATTCAATAATTTATAAAAATAATTATATATCATGACCAAGTGGGATTTACCTCAGGTGTGCAAGACTGGCTCAGCATTCAAAAGTAATTAATGTAGCTCATTCCATCAACAAGATAGAGAAAAATCACATATATTAATGATAATGACACTCAGCAAACTGTGAATAGTGGGAGAGCTTCCTCTACTTCATAAAGAACATCTACAGAAAACCTACAGTCAACATACTGCTTAATAATGAGAAAGTTGAAATTTCTAGCCATGATCAGGAATATGACATCCTCTCTCCCCACTGATCTTCATCATTGTATTGAAAGTTCTAACAATTACAGTAGGACAAGAAAGGAAAATAAAAGCTATACATATTAGGAAGAAAGAAATGAAACTGTGTTTGCAGGTGACATGATTATCTATGTGGAAAATACAAAAGAATTACAAAATCTCTGGAATTAATAATTAATTATAGACTAAAAGCCAAAATGGCTGTCCCAAGGAAGCCTGGACCGCGTAGCTAGTGAGGGTTGGGGAACAAGCTTCAGGGGGAAAGGGGGAGGGGGACTCTAGGAAGCCCATCGCAGGACCATCATCCCCCAAGCCGCACAGGTTCCAATGACAGCCATTCCTTGCTATAACTTTTAAACTGTATTTGGAGAAACACTGGCCAGGAAAAAAATGATAAAATTTTTCCTTATGGTGAATAAACAAGGCCAGACCTGACTTTCTAAGTACTATGAGCATGTGGAGATTAATAAGCCTACACTTCTAGAAACAGAAGTCATAAAGAGCTGTCTCTTTTGATCCAATGAACAATATTCTTTCATTGAATATAAGGATTTTAAGCTGATATATCCGAAAAATGCAGCTCTCTTCATTGTGGTTGGAGTTAATGACACTGAGAATGAGATGGCTATTTATGAATTCATCCACAATTTTGTGGAAGTTTTAGACGAGTACTTCAGCCGAGTGAGTGAACTTGATATAATGTTTAATTTGGAAAAAGTACACATAATTTTGGAGGAGATGGTGTTAAATGGCTGCATTGTGGAAACTAATCGGGCAAGAATTCTTGCCCCTCCACAAATTCTTGATAAGATGTCAGAAAGCTGAATAGAAGGCTCTGCCAGATAGCATCAATTCATAGGAAACGTGAAGACCATTTGAAAAGAATCTGGAAGACTACCTATTTTGAAATGGGATACCCTTCCAAACAATATAAATAGGTATTTTCCACAGTTCCTAAATGGAAAATAAAACTATTTAAAAATATGTACAAAGAAAAATCCTCTCTTAACGGAAGCAAGTTTTATTTTCAGTAACTATATTTTTTCCCACTTCTTCAAACTTTGTTGAATACCTAAGAAATCCTCTTTGGTCTCTGCTTCCCTTTGCAAATTAAATTCAGGAATATTGCGATGGTGGTAAGAAGAATGTGTGACAGTTGTCTATTAGCCAATAAAATTTCTAAGTTGACTTAAAAAATTGATTATAGCATGGTTGCAGGATATAAGGATAATATACATAATCAAATTGCTTTCCTACACACTGACAATGAACAAATGCAATGTGTAATAAAATATACATTACTATTTACATTAGCATCCCCCCAAATAGAATACTTAATTATATATATATATATATATATATGTATATAAAATATCCACAAGGAAATCTATACAACTAGGATAAAAAATATGAAAGCAGTAGTTAAATGAGACATGCTTTATGTACATTGAACTTGATCTGTTGAGTCAATGAAGTCAAATCAAAATCCTAGCAAGGTATTTTGTAGTTATCAGCAAACTGATTCTAAAGTTCATATGGAATGGGTTTGCCTAGATTAGCTAACAAAACATTGAGGTAGAAAAGCAAATTGGGAAGGGGCACTATCCAACTTCAATATTGAAAAACTGCAATAATCAAATAGTGTAGCATCAGTGAAATAACAGACAGATCAATGGAGCAGAATAGAGAACCCAGAAACAGACTTACATAAATATACTCGATTGATCTTCAACAAAGGAAGACCAGCAATGTGATGGAGCAAAGGTACTTTTATTTCTAAATGGTGCTGGAACAAATGGACATCTATATGCAAAACAATTAACCTAGACATAGAACTTAAACAAAAAACAACTCAAAATGAATGATAGAACTAAATGTAAAACACAAAACTATAAAACTCCTTTAGCATCCAAGGAAACCTAGTTGTCCAGAGGTATATCGATAACTTTTCAGATGTAACACAGAAAGCAAAAACCATGAAAGAAATAATTGATAAGCTGGAATTCATTAAAATTTAAAATTTCTCCTATGTTAAAGGTGTTATCAAGAAAATAAGAAAACAAACTATAGACTTAGAGAAAATATTTTCAAAACACACATCTGATAAATGACTATCTTGCAAAATATGCAAAGAACTCTGAAAACTCGATGAACATATAACCTAATTGAAAAATAGGGAAAATTCCTGAATAGACATCACAAAGATTTACAGATGGTAAATAAACATGAAAAGATGCTCAATATCATATGTCATTAGGGAGTTGAAAATTAAAATTAGACATGACCATATACCTATTAAAATAACAAAAATCCAAAATAATGATAACACCAAATGTTGGTGAGAACCTGGTATGATAGGAAACCTCATTTCTGCTGGAGATACAAAATGATACATCCACTTTAGATGACAGCTTGACAGTTTGTTACAAACTGAAACTTGTTTATCATATGATCCAGCTATCATTCTTCTTGGTGTTTACTCAAAGAAATTGAATATTTGTACCCCCACAAAAACCTGCACATATAGAAGCTTTTATATGTAACTGCCTAAATAAGGAAGCAATTCAGATGTTCTTCCATAAGTTACATAATAATTGAATTATGGT
The DNA here is from genome assembly GCF_964194105.1 of Spermophilus citellus. Classification (NCBI taxonomy): domain Eukaryota; kingdom Metazoa; phylum Chordata; class Mammalia; order Rodentia; family Sciuridae; genus Spermophilus; species Spermophilus citellus. The sequence continues at coordinate 22,567,320 of NC_138190.1, forward strand.
ATACCAAGACAATGAAATAACATGTAACGCTAAAATAGTTATCAAACCATGAAAAGACTTTGAGGAATCTTAAATGCACATAATTAATTGAAATAAGCTATGTTAATCAGTTTTTCATCACTGTAACTAAAACACCTGACAAGAACAACTTGGAGGAATCAAAGTTTCTGCTGTGCTCACAGTGTCAGAGGTTCAATCCATGGTCAGCTAACTCCATTGCCTGGTGTAAGGTAGAACATCATGTTTGAAGAGTGTGGCAGAAGAAATCTTCTCAGCTCATGGCAACCAGGAAGCAGACAGAGACCTACTCCCTCAGTTGCACCTGACCTGCCTAAAGTTACCACCCAGCAATTCATTCAAATTATTAATCCATTAAATGGATGAATTCATTGATGAGGTTACAGGTGTCATAATCAAACCTGTTCACCATCAAATATTGCTACATTGTCTAACAAATGAGTTTTGGGGGAACATTAAAGATCCAAACCATAATACAGGCTAATCTGAAAAGACTATATACTACATGATTTTAACTACATTATATTCTAGAAAAGGCAAAACTATGGAGAGAGTGAAAAGACCAGTGATTGTCAGGAGGTATGGAGAAAGGTAATATGAATAGGAAAATCATATTTTAGAGTAATAAAATTATTCTGTATGATAGTATAATGTGAATATAGGACTTATACATTCGTACAAACTCATAGAATTTACAGTACCAAGAATGAACCGTAATGTAAACTATGGACAATGGTTGATAATAATGTCTCAAGTTGGCTTCATCCATTGTAATCAAAGTACCACTGTGGTGCCATATGTTGATAGTATAGATTGGGCCTGTGTGGAGACAGGATGTATATGGGAATTTTCTTTTCTTTTTGATTAGTTTTTCTGTTATTCTAAAATGAATCAAAAGCAGTTTATTAATTTTTTCAAAAGACTATATGAGAAGAAAGAACACATAAAAGTAAATATTTCTGAGGCATTGCCCCCCTGTGATTATAAATAAATAGTGTTTCAACTACCTTTCTACAAATGTGCATGAATAGTTATTCACTTTTAAAGTCAATATTAGTAAGAATTAACTTTATGGACATAATAGAAGAAATGTGATATATTTTGATAAAATGTTCTTACTGTATGTATGTTGTAATCTGTAAAGAATGACACACACATTTTAAAAAGAAAATTAACATCCAGATCACACACACATAGGAAAATGTGACGTGAAAGAAAATAAACACAACCAATATATAGTACAAACTAAACGACAAAAATACTGATATTTAATTAATTGACAGATTATAAAAGAACTATATATTTATAAAATAAATAAAATATAAGCCAAAAATATGTATGGTAAAAAAGGGATATTAAAAGCTGATGGAGCATTTTTGAATACTAAGATGATATTCCAAAATTACAAAATATAATAAGTGAAATAAAAAGACAGTGCATGATTTTAACTACAAATAGAACTGAAGAGAGATTCAATTGTTAAAAATTATCTGTAATTGAGTAAAAAAAGTCAAAAAAGAAGAGAAATATAGAAAAAAGAGTGAATTCCAGTCAGAAGGTTTAATTTGTATTTAGTAGAGGTCCCAAAATGAGAGGAGAGAAATAGTGGAGTAGTGACTTTTAGGACATAATTGCAAATATCAAAAATATATGAAAAACACTAATCTATAGCAAAATATTTGCATGTCCACTCACATCAACGCTTACATTGATTTATTTATTTATTACAGGATCAAGTAAAATGTACAACAAATCCCCATCAAAAGTAGGAAGCTGGGCTGGGGATATAGCTTAGTTGGTAGAGTGCTTATCTTGCATGCACAAGGCCCTGGGTTCAATCACCAGCAACAACAACAACAACAACAACAACAAAAGAAAAGTAGGTTACCTTAGCAAGGACTGGGCTGGGCCTTGCAAACCCGTGGAAAGTCAGAAACTGGGAGCATTTCACTCAGGGCAACACATGTTAGAGTCCCCTGCTTGCAGGGACTGACAGATCCAGCTGTAACAGGTTGAGAGGCTGGAGGGGTAGGTATGAGGGCATTTGTCTCTTAGCTTGACCAGCTGGCTGGCCCAGTACCCACCAATTGCCAGGAATAACTGGGCCAGCACTTGCTGGCTCCTGGTTCCCTCCCCAGTACCCGCCAGGTCTGGCATCATCTAGCACCCGCCAGGGATTTCCAGCCCCCTTATCCCCCAGTCTCCCAACCCACTTGTCCGCAATCTAGTTCACCACTCAGCCTACTAGGCCTGTAATTTTACCACCTACCCACAACCCAGCTTGCCCCACACACCCCTTTGCTGCCAGACCCACGAGGTGACCACAAAGCTTCAATGCTGACCCATGGGAACCAGTGCCCAATTCTGATCCACATATCCCAAGCCAGCCAATTCCCCTATACATGGTCAGCAGCTTCACTGCCACTCACAACCCAGCTTGCCCACTCTGCCACTTCCTTGCCAGGCCTGCCTGACCCAGGCAGCTGCTTCACACCTGGCCCACCCACACTAACCTCCCAAGAAGGGAAATTGGGAAGTCTTAAATCTCAACCTTCAACTTGGAGCAACATAATATATAAAAGAAGGACTTGAAAACCTGCAGCCCATACTCCCACACTTAGTTCAAGTAGAAAGGAAAGGAAAATCATTTGGGCACAGACAGTGAACATATATACTCACTGTTTTGTCCACCTTAGTGGAAACGACTCCTTAATTTCTTAACATTTCACCAAGATTTTTGTTGTTGTTGTTCTGGTTTGCTTTGGGTTTTCTATATTGGGTTTTATTTGAATGTGTACTTATTGAATCAAGGATTCCTACAAATATACATATCTGTTTCTCTCTTCTCATTTCTACAATTCTCTCTCTCTCTCTCTCTATTTCTCTTTGTCTTTCAGGAGTTATTACTTTTCCATACCCTGTATATTGAGGGTTAGGGTTTTTGACTAGCATACTTTGATTTTGTTTTGTATAGTCATTGCCACTACTCTATCTCATTTGTCTCCCTCTCTCCTTTTTCTATTGCTGACACCCAAATTCCATTCTCTCTCTTCCTTTATAATTTCCCATTTTCTCTTCCCATTTCACATTAACAACATATCCTAAGTTACCACTGCATCTTCTCTGTTCATCCTTTGAAATTGCAAACAGTTTTCTACCCTCTTAGGTCTTCTTCTTTCCACATGTTCTACTCTATCCTTAACACCTATTAGTACTAGTTGAGGTATATAATGTCTGCTCCTACAACTATTTTCACAGCAATGATTAATACAGTGGAAATCATAAATAAAACCTATTGTTTGATTTTAAGCCAGACATAAGTCATGATTATATACTGTTTTTAATGATGGAAATTGCTGATCCTACTATTTCTACATAGTGTACCAATTAGCACTAGATTTCAAAATAGAAACTATAGACCTAGTCTACTGCTATATATTGCTTGCATAGATCATTACTATGATTGGGCACCCCCAATCTGTGAGGTATTATTAACATATAGGGACACTATTAACTAATAAGATAGAAAGTCTACAGCATCAGGTCCATCTAGATAGATGAGTAGACACACAAACAATATGAAAAAGCATGGGAATAAACCATGCCAAACAACAAAGAAAACCTCAATAATAGACTCAATTGATACACAGTGGAGGAAATGTCAGAGATGGAATTAAGAAAGTTCTTGGTTATTCTGTAGAACAGGATAAATCGTCACATAAGAAGTGAATCCAGTGAGAAAATACAAGTTAAAGATAATTTTAATACAGAGATAGAGATCTTGAAGAAGAATCCATCAGAAACCCTCAAAATGGAAGAATTAATAAATAAAATTAAAAATTCAATTGAAAGCATCACCAACAGACTAGATCACTTGGAAGACAGAGTTTCAGGCAATGAAGACAGAAATAGATAATCTTGAAAATAAAGTTGAACATACAGAGAAGATATTAAGAGGCCATGAATGGAACTTCAAGAAATATGGTATAACATGAAAAGAACAAATTTAAGATTTGTCAGGATAGATGAAGGCTCAGAGATACAAACAAAAGGAATGCACAATCTTTTCAATAAAATAATACCAGAAAATTTCCCAAACCTAAAGAATGAGATGGAAAAAAATTAAATATAGGAGGCCTATGGGAACGACCCCAAATATGCAAAATTATAACAGACCCAGAACAAGGAACATTATTATGAAAATGACTAACATACACAAAGAGGATAGAATTTTAAAGGCTACCAGAGAAAAACAAGAAGTCACATTTAGAGGGAAACCAATCTGGGTCTCAGTTGATTTCAACCGAGACCCTCAAAGCTAGGAGGTCTTGTAATATATACCAAGTTCTGAGATAAAATTGATGCCAGCCAAGAATACTATACCCAGCAAAATTAAGCTTCAGAATTGGTGATAAAATAAAAACCTTCCATGATAAAAAAATTAAAAGAATTCACAATAAGAAAGCCTGCACAACAAAGTATTCTCAATGAGATATTTCATGAAGAAGAAATGAAAAATAAAAGTGCAAACCAGCAAAGAGAGGAACTACACTAGAAGGATAGTCAATCAAAGGAGAAACTAATAAAAATTAAAAACTGAAAACAAATAAAAATGACAGGGAATAAAAATCATTTCTCAATAATAACATTGAAGGTAAATGGCCTAAATTCATTAATTAAAAGTCATAGACTGGCAGATTGAATTAAAAAAAAAAAAAACAAGATCCAACATTTGCTGTTGCCAAGACATTTATCTTATAAGCAAAGACACCCCCAGACTGAAGGTGAAACTGGTAGAAAAAAACATATTATTCAGATGGATCTTGTAAACAAGCAGGGTTTCTATCCTCATATCAGATACAGTGGACTTCAAGCCAAAGTTAAACAGAAGAGACCAAGAAGGCCATTCCATACTGCTTAAGAGAATTATACATTATTAAGACGTAACAATTAAAAATATTTATGCCCTAAACAGTGGACACCTACATACATCAAACAAACCCTTCTCAATTTCAAGAATCAAATAGACTACAACCCAATAATACTAGGTGACTTTTGGGCTGGGGATGTGACTCAAGCAGTAGTGTGGTCGCCTGGCATGCACGAGGTGCTGGGTTCGATCCTCAGCACCACATACAAATAAAATAAAGATGTTGTGTCTACCGAAAACCAAAAAAATAAATATTAAAAAATTCTCTCTCTCTCTCTCTCTCTCTCTCTCTCTCTCTCTTAAAAAAAATACTGGGTGATTTTTAACATACCTCTCTTACTACTGGATACATACTTCAAACAAAAAGTAAATAAAGAAAATAGAACTAAAAAGTGTAATTAATAATTTAGATTTAATAGACATATATAGAATATTTCATCCATCAATAACTGAATGCACTTTCTTCTCAGCAGCACCTGGATCTTTCTCTAAAACAGATTATTTTAGGCCACAACACAATTCTTAGCAAATAAAAAAAGAAATTACAGCTAATACCTTGCATTCTATCAGATCATAATAGAATTAAATTACAAATCAATGACAAATAAAAATATAAGCTACTATAACACCTAGAGACTATGCTATTGAATATGATATTGAAAGACCAATGGATAGCAGAAGAAATCAGGGATGAAATAAAAAAATATTTAGAGTAAATGAGAATAGCAACACAACATATCAAAATCTCTGGGACTCTGAAAGCAGTTCTAAGAGGAAAATTCAGTGCAGTGAGTTCATTCATTTAAAGGATAGAAAGTCACCAAATAACCTAACATTATATCTCAAAGCCTTAGGAAAAGAACAAATAAAAACCTAAAGCAGTATAACATAGGAAAAATTAAAGTCAGAGCCAAAGTCAATGAAATTTAAACAAAAAAATTCAAAGAATTGATGAAATAAAAATTTGTTTTTTTAAAATAAATAAAATTGATAAACCCTTAGCCAAATTAATGAGGAAAAAGAAAGAGAAAATGCAAATCATTAAAATTCATGATGAAAAATGAAATATCACCATGGACACTATTGAAATACAGATGATAATCAGAAACTACTTTGAATATCTATACTCACTCCAATAAAAAAATCACGAAGACATCAACAAATAGCAACAAATTTCTAGAGACATATGACCTAACCAAACTGAAACAGGACGTCATGAATTTAAACAGATCAATTTCAAGCAATGAAATTGAAGACACCATCAAAAGCCTGCCAACAAAGAAAATCCCAGTACCAGATGTATTCATAGCTGAGTTCTTCAAAGAATTTACACCAATCGTCCACATTATTCCATGAAATAGAAAAGGAACGGACCCTTCCAAACTCATTCTATGAAGCTAGTATCACACTGACTCCAAAACCAGAAAAAGACATATCAAGGAAAGAAAATTTCAGACCAATATCCCTCATGAACATAGTTGCAAAAATTCTTAATAATAAACACTGGAAAATTGTATCAAAATATATCAAAAAGATAGTTCACCATGATCAAGTGCAGTTCATTCCAGGAATGAAAGGTTGGTTCAACATAGAGAAATCAATAAACATAATTCGTCACATCAATAGACTTAAAAACAAGAACCACATTATTATATCAATAGATGCAGGAAAAGCTTTTGACCAAATTCAGCATCCATTCATGCTCAAAACATTAGAAAAAACTAGGAATAATAGGAACACACCTCAACATTATACAAGGATATATGCTAAACCCAAGGCCAACATTATTCTAACTGAAGAAATAGTAAAAGCATTCCCTCACAAAATTGGAACAAGACAGGAATGCCCTCTTTCACCATTCCTATCCAATATAATCCTTGAAACCATAGCCAGAGCAATTAGAGAAAAGAGTAAAATTAAAGGGATATGAATAGGAAAAGAAAACTATCCTATTTGTCAATGACACGATTCTATATTTAGAAGACCTAAAAATTCCACCAGAAGACTTCTAGAATTCATAAATGAATTCAGCAAAGTAGCAGAATATAAAGTTAATACACATAAATCAGTTGTATTCCTATACATTAGTGATGAATGATCTGAAAGAGAAATCAGAAAAACGATCCCATTCACAATAGCCTCAAAAAATAAAATAAAATAAAATACTTGGGGATCAATCTAACAAAATAAGTGAAAGACCTCTACAATTAAAATTTCAGAACACTAAAGAAAGAAATTGAAAAAGATTTTAGAAAATAAAAAGACCTCCCATGTTCTTGGATAGGCAAAAAATTAACATTGTCAAAATGGCCATACTATCAAAAGCACTATACAGGTTTAATGTAATTCCTATTAAAATTCAATGACCTTCTTCATATAAATAGAAAAAAGCAGTAATGAAATACATTTGGAAAAATAAGAGACCCAGAGTAGTCAAAGCAATCCTAAGAGAGAAAAATGATGCAGGAAACACCACGATACCAGACCTTAAATTATACTACAAAGCTCTAGTAACAAAAATGGTATAATATTGGCACAAAAACAGATATGAAGACCAATGGAACCCAAAAGAGACACAGAGACAAACACACATAAATACTAGATACTGGGTACTAGACAAAGTTTCCATAAACATGCATTGAAAAAAATTATAGCCTCTTCAACAAATGTTGCTGGGAAAACTGGAAACCCATAAGTGTTAGATTAAAATTGAATCCCTATTTCTCACCCTGAATGAAACTCCACTGTAAATACATCAAGGATGTAGGCATTAGACCAGAGACCCTGTGCTACTAGGAGAAATAGTAGGCTCAACTCTCCATCATGTTGGCTCAGGAACTGACTTCCTCAATAAGTCTCCTAAAGTACAAGAAGTAAAGAATCAATAACTGGGATGGTATGAAATCAAAAATCTTCTTCACAGCAAAGGAAATAATCAAGAACATAAAGAGAGAGCCTACAGAATGGGAGAAAATCTTTACACCTATGCCTCAGTTAGAGCATTAATCTCCAGGATATACAAAGAACTCAAAAAACTTAACACCAAAAACAAACCACACACACACACACACAAAAAAAAAAACAATCAATAACTAGGAAAAGGAACTGAATAGAAACTTCACAGAAGAAGAAATACATATGATCAACAAATATATGAAAAAAAATGTTCAACATCTCTAGCAATTAGATAAATGCAAATGAATACTACATTGAGATTCCATCTCATTCCAGTCTGAATGGCAATTATCAAGAATACAAGTAACAATAAATTTTGGCAAGGATGTAGGGAGAAAAATACATTCATACATTGCTGTTGGGATTGCAAATTGAAGCAACCACTCTAGAAAGCAGTATGGTGATTCCTTAGAAAACTTAAAATGGAACCACTATTTGACCCAGTTATCTCACTCCTGAACTTATATCCAAAGTACTTAAAGTTTACATACTACAGAGACATAGCCACATTAATGTTTATAACAGTTCAATCTATGGTAGCCAAGCTGTGGAATGAACTTAGATGCCCTTCAACAGATGAATGGAAAAGGAAATGTGGTATATATACACAATGGAATATTACTGAGTCATAAAGAAGAATGAAATTATGGCATTTGCTGGTAAATAGATGAAACTGGAAAATATGCTAAGTGAAATAAGCCATCCCCAAACCAAAGGCCAAATGTTCTCTCTGATATGTGGATGCTAACCCTCAAAAAGGGAGAGGAGGTAGGGGAAAAATAGAAGTTAATTGGATTAGACAAAGGGGTATAAAGGGAAGGAAGGGATGATGATAATAGGAAAGACAGTAGAATAAATTAGACATAATTTCTATGTTCATATATGAACATAGAAGCAGTGTAACTCTATATCATGTACAACCCCTAGAGTGGGATTCTAATTGGAATGAGTTGTACTCCATATATGTATATTATGTTAACATACACTTTACTGTCATGTATATGTAAAAAAACAAAAACATAAAAAAATAAACTATATATGTGTGTGCATGTGTGTGTGTGTGTGTGTGTGTGTGTGTGTGTGTGGAGAGAGAGAGAGAGAGAGAGAGAGAGAGAGAGAGAGAGAAAGAGAGAGAGAACATAGCTGCATGTAAGATGTTCTTAAGGAAATTAGAGCCATAATTGCACAAAAAAATATCCAAGAAATTAGAATAAATGTACACAACACTAATAAAGATATATGCATGTCTCACTATCCAAACTTCTGTTATGTGAACTTGCAAACTCATTAGAGTTGAATATATTTCTTTAAAGATTCTTCTAGAAGAAACTGTTTCCCTAGTAAGACACTATCTAAATTCATACTTTCTGATCTCTGTTTGATATCAGAAATAGGGATTCAAATATATATTCACAAGAAGGAAATGCATGTAGGTGTATATGTTACATTTTTCTTCAAGTTCAATCTTTTTTGTTCTAAATGTTTTGAAAGGGATTATTAATAAACCTCATAAAAGTAGGATGCTTAAATAAACTGGTATTTTGTAGGCACTACAGAGCACTGATGGTAAGTAGATTTCTGTTTCATTTCACAACTTTTAAGGATCTTGCAACACAATACTAAACAAGAGAATTTAATCATAAACTGGTACAAACAATGTGATTAAACTTACAAATAGTCCAAAAACAAGCAAAACTTAATTCTACATATGAAACAAAATTATGAAGAAAAGCAAGTCTTAGTGCATCATTCAGACCTCTTCCATAACCACATCTACCTTCTCTGACCTTCTCTTCTGCCTCCCTCTTCTCTTTTAAGGACCCTTCTGATTAAAGAGTCCACCTTCATAATCCAGGATAATGTCTTCCTTTTAAAGTCATCTGTTTAGTAACATTAGTTCCATCTGAAATGTCAATTCCCCTTTGCCATATAACATTATATACTCAAAAAGCCCAGGGATTAGGACACAGGCATCTTTGGAGGTACTGTTATTCTACCTGTTACATTATTTTATTGAAGTTTTGAAATTCATTTTTATGTCACAAAGTTTCTTTTCAGCTCACCTAAACTACATTTTTAAGTGAAACTCATGTTCAAAATTGATATAAAATGTAATACCAAATCTCAATACTATTCCTCCAGTGGTTTTATAATTTACTATGCCAATATGGAAATTAAGTTGAATACTTCTTTCATCCAACTCAAAAATAAATATAACATGAAGCTAAATATGCAGATTTTTCCTAAAAACATACTGGAATGCTGGCATAAATATATATTGGCATTATGATCTTTTCTTGATTCTAATGGATACCAAACTTTAATTGCATCTATTGCTGAATTCTCTTCTGAGAAAGGAAAAAAATTACCATATATATAAGTATCAATAAAGAGTTTACAATAAGGAATAAAAGAAGTAGGAGATATGTATATTATATATGATTACACACACAAAACAAATGCATATTAGCCTATAAATGTATTGGCTCTAATCCTCCATACATTTGATATTCTAATTTAGCTGAAGTTCTTATCTTCCTAGTAAGATGAGTTAGAATGTATCTACTTTCTTACCTTATGAGACTTCCTCAGGTTAGTATAGGTCTGTTTCCTACATATGCAATAAATGAAAAATTGTTTCTATTTTTCCACACAGTAAGTAGAAGAAAATTTAAAGCTGTAGTTCTTTTAGCTAAACTTATGATAACACAACTAAAACGTGTACTCTAATGAATATCATTTGGACCATCACATTATGGAGGCTGTTTCTTTACTTTTAAGAGTTGGAAGTTACCATATAATTTAAACATTTTATGTTATTTGTAAGACAATTGATACACAGAGAAGTTAATTTCTACCATCAATGAAGAGGTGCTAGAAGAACTGGGATTGACATTTGCTCAAGAACATTTAAAGCCACAGAAAATGCACTAGACATTTGGTCATCTGCCAGAGCTGTAACAAAAGGAGGTACTATTTGAAGAAGTGGTGAGCATAGTTCTCTCTTATGTGAGGACAGCACCTTGTCCATTCACCTTACCATCCATCCATTTATCCTTCTTCATTATATATCCTAAAAGGATGTACCACAATTAAGTCAAAATTTAATTGAGAATATATGTACTCCAAACATCCATTAAGATGATAATCTAATGTAAATGTTTTTAATTCTTTAGGAAATAATTAAAGTATTTCACTCCTTCTTGGACCCTTAATATTTCTTTCCTTTAATGTTAAAACTTACCTTATTTTCATGGAGATACTAACTACAATCAGAATTTCAAACTGTAAAAAAAAATATTATTTTAGGAATTTCTTAACTTCTTTTAAAATTATATACTTTGAGTGCCTTTAATACTCACTGACCATTCACTAAACATTAATTGACCATATACTGTACAAACCCACTAATATCTAAGTTTTGAAAATAGAATCATAGAAATGACAATTAACAATTCATTTCATTTGATAATGCCAATCAAATTTATTTTGTCTAAAGCCTTATTCACAAGTTTATGACTTTTCAGAATAATAGGAATGGCATATTTGATTACTAAAGAGATACATTTGTTTCTAATATTACCCTGATTTCTAAATTTAAAAAAAAACTACTAATTAGCATAATCCTAAACTTGAAATGCCTGGTATCACCAATGCTTTCATTAACATTTTCAAAATTTACCTTTCATCTTCTTATCCCTTGTTTAAAAGTTATCACCTTTCAAAAAAATTTAGTTTTAGGTGACTTAGAATTAAAAGTTGGTAATAAAATCTCTTCTTATCAACATGTTAGTCTGAATTTTACATAAGAGAAAACAATTGCAACTATCACTGCAAAAATCAGAACTTAATATACTAAATATATGTTTTTGGTGAAAATTATATTTCTTGAGATTCTATATAAGTATTGTTCATGCTTTACTAATGCCTGACCAGACAATGATGACACACTGGCTCTTATGTGGATAGTTTCCAGGTCTACCAAATTACTCATTGAGCACACGTCACCAGATTCCACAGAGACTTGAGGTGATATTGAAAGTTTTTAACATGGCTATAATGAATAGTGATTTACATTTAAACAAGGTATCTGCTATTTTCTGGGACCAGCAACTAAAATAAATAAGTATAGGATAGAGGTCTGAAGATCTGTTATTGCCTAGGTCAAAGAGGCTTAGTTCATGCCATCAGTCTTGAAGCTAAATATGTATGTTGGGTAGATATGAGTTAGGATTACTGCAGATATCTTCATATATATATATATATGGATATCTATATCTATCTACACACACACACACACACACACACACACACATGCACACACCTTTCTTTTGCAAGGCTATATGACATTATAGTTCTTATATGCACAAAGACCTAGGATCCTATTTGGGGTAGTGATCTTAGTGGATTCCAAATATAATGTACTGCTGATAAGCTTCAGAGAGGCTCAGAGTTCAAGTTCACAAAAGGAAGTGGATAAACCTAATAGGCTTACAAATCTTAGCCATAAGCTATATTTTATAGTTGGACAAAAATGGCAAGGAAAAAGGAAAATTTTTCCAAAGTAATATATTTGGTTTTCCAGAATCCTTGCCAGAGTTGTGCCATGATAGTTGTTTCATCTGCCATTAGCAAAAGCTTGACGACAATCCATATTGTCTCTATTGGCAACCTAAATTGTAGTGTTTTTCTGCTATAAGGGCATCTCCAGGAGAAAGAGAGTTGGTTATATTTTCTTTTTTTATTTATCTTTTGTAATCTTTTTTTTTCTAATTAGTTATACATGAAAACGGAATGCATTTCCACTCATTGTACATAAATGGAGCACAACTTTTCATTTCTCTGGTTGTACACGCTGCAGAGTTAGACCATTTGTGCAATCATACAGGTACATAGGGTAATAATTTCCATCTCATTCCACTGTATTTCCCAACCCCTTACCCTCTTTCCTCCCCTAAGTCCCCTCTGCCCAATTCAAAGTTCTTCCATTCTTCCCTTACCCCTACCCTGCATTTTGGATTAGCATGCTCTTATCAGAGAAAACGTTTGGACTTTGGATTTTTGGAATTGGCTTGCTTTGCTTAGCATTCTAAGCATTCATTCTCCAGCTCCATCCATTTACTGGAAAATGCCATAGTTCCATTCTTCTTTATGTCTGAGTAATACCCCATGTGTATATATACCACAGTTTCTTTACCATTCATCTATTGAAGGGCATCTAGGTTGGCTCCACAATTTAGATATTGTGAATTGAGCTGCTATAAACATTGATGTGGCTGTGTCACTATAGTATGTTTATTTTAAGTCCTTTGGGTATAGACTGAGGGATGGCATAGCTGGGTCAAATGTGGTTCCACTACCATTTTTTCAAGGATTCTCCATGCTGCTTTCCATATTGGCTGCACTGATTTGCAGTCCCACCAGCAACGAATGAGTGTGCCTTTTTTCCACACATCCTTAACAACATTTATTGTTGCTTGTATTCTTGATAATTGCCATTCTGACTAGAGTGAAATGAAATCCTAGTTTTGATTTGCATTTCTCTAATTTCTAGAGATGTTGAACATTTTTTCATATATTTGTTGATTGATTTTATATCTTCTTCTGTGAAGTATCTGATCATTTCCATAGCCCATGTATTGATTGGGTTATTTGGGTTTTTTTTTTTTTGCTGTTGTTGTTAAATTGTTTGGGTTCTTTATATATCCTAGAGATTAGTGCTCTATCTGATATGTGCTTGGTAAGATTTTCTTCTATTCTGTAGGCTCTCTCATCATGTTATTGATTGTTTCCTTTGCTGAGAAGCTTTTTAGTTTGAATCCATTCCATTTATTGATTCTTGATTTTATTTCTTGCACTTTAGGAGAATTGGTTATATTTTCTTCAGCAGTTTTCCTACCATGGTGTGGTGGAGGGAATTTGGAGATGTAGATTCACTTGGTCAGATGCAGTTGAACTCCTCTCCATGTGGAGGCACTGTTGAGCTGTAGCAGCACTATAGACTCTACTTTTCAAGGATGCCTGAGTGTGAACCTGAGAAGTCCTGTTGGAAGCTTAAGAAGAATCACTATAAACAAAGCTAACTACACTCTGCAGACAGACAAAAATCAGCAACAGATGGGAGGCAAGTAGCAATGAAAGGCCCTTGTGCTTTATCTCACACACATTTAATTAGTTAGCAAATAGTATATGCTAAGCATTTTTCTAGGTACTCAACTTGTACCTAAACAAATATATATAAAAATCCCTGTCCTTGTGAAGCATCCATTGGTCAAAACAAAAGTTTACACCTAGACTTGACTATAATAAAATTTCAAAACTCATTAGATGTTAAACAATGCATCACAGGGATTTGGTTTCCAAATCTTGGTTTAGAAGTGGGTAGTGCTGGGATACAGAGGCAGGACAGAGAAGAAAGTGTATCATGGACATTTGACTTTAGCTTGGGAAACATCTAGACCATCAAGTACTAATGGATGAACCAACAGGTAAGAACAGGATTGAAAGCTGAGCATCAATAAGATACAGACATACAAGACTGGGTTACTGGATTCAAAAGGCAAAACCAGGACAGTGCTGAGAAAATACACAAGAAAACAGAGTTTTATACAAGATCTATGTCTGCACAAAGAACATGGATGATGCTACTAAGAGCACTTAGCTCCTTTACACAAACACTGGTTTTGTGATTAAATTTTATGTTGATATTGAGCCACTATAGGACAAAAAAAAACTGATCAGGACTCTATAGTTTGAAATATTCTCGGGAAAGTTCTAGCTTTAACTGCTCAGCTTTATTTTGCTTTAGTTAGATAGCTACATAGATATGAAGACCTGCACTTTCTTGTCATGGAACTTATCACAGTGTCCCATATTTGTCATTCTCCCTTACTAAACTATAAGTTATGAAATAGAAACTACTTTGATGTCATTATCATTATATTCATGCACCTGTCACATTGCCTAAATTTGTATTAGATAGGACTGTCTTAGATATTGTACAGGTGTGCAATACACAATTCCAGGATTATCATACTAATAAATGTGATGTAAATGATACTCCTGAAGTAATGCAACACACAACCAAACACACATGGAAAATGACCCTGAAACAAATCAATGTTTGTTAAATTAATGAAAAAAAATTTTAACTTCTTATGACCCGTTGTTGGACATCAGAAAAGTATGCCAACTTGAGACACACAAAAGTAATTGGAATTTTTAATATTGTTGAATTAGCAAATTGGGAGAGTCACTTACTTGGGTGAACAGAAAGCATGGGGAGCAAAATTTACATGTTAATACAATTTGATCTACACAAAATATCCCATTAAAATAATTTAATACTTACATAAACTTTGACAATATAGCATATATACATTTCATAGTCTATAAAAATAATCTAAAAAATTTTTCTCAAACCAACCTCAAATTATCTTTAACAGATATGAAATAACAATAGGCCAAAATGATAAATGTCCATGTGTAATCTTATAAATATTTAGGCTAGGTGAAGTGACTGAAAGCTTAGTCATTTCAATATGCTAGTGATTTTACAATTGTGTTATTGTTTCTGCATTAGATACTTTAAAGAACACTCAAATAAGAATAACTAGGTGTACTCATTAAAAATTTAGACATTTGCCATCAATTCCAGAGTGGAATCTCAGGTGGATGGGGCTATGATGGAAATGTAATCATTAAACAAGCTTCCAGGAACATTCCTGTTCATGCCATATCTTGAGAATCACTGACTTAGAAAGTAGTTTTGGGGTTCTTTAATCATTTTCTTTAGCCAGAAACAGTGGCACATGCCTGTAATTCCATCTACTTAGAAGTCTAAGGAAGGAGGTTCCCAAAGTTGAGGCCACCTCAGCTACTTAGTGAAATCCCGTCTCAAATTTTTTTAAAAAATGGAGGATTTGAGATGTATAGTTTGGTAGTAAAGTGCTTGCATGTGAATCCCTGGGTTCAAACCCCACTGCAAATAATAATAATAATAATAATAATAATAATAATAATAGTTTTTTTGGGTTCACATGGCCTCAGCAGTTTGAACCTCTGCTTTCTGATGATGAAAATATTAATGAAGTTATAGACATTTAAATTGATTGTGTTTAGCTTTATTTAGCATACACAAGTTTTTTTCTAAAATGCTAAAATTCAATTTATAAACAAAGAGTAATGATTTCAAGAACTGGGAAGAGTCTGAGATTTTACTCTGGTTTTGAATTAACACAGGAGCCTGTCAGGGCATAAAGGTTGCTGGTAGACAGAAAGGAGACTACTGGGTCAGAGACTTTGAGATGGGGAGCTTATCATTGATTATACAGGTGATCTTAATCTAATCACATGAATCCTTAAAAACGAAGAACCTTTCCTGGCTAGAGTCAGAGAAAGAGATGTGAGGATTGAATCAGGGCCAGAGTCATGCTTTTTCCTTACTGGCTTGGAAGATGGAAGAAGGAGGGGAATGAGACAAAGAAAGAGGACAGCCTTGAGAGGTAGAAAAGGTAAGAAAATGAATTTTTTTCCCTGAAATCCAGAAGGAACAGAGCCCTGATAATACCTTAATTTTTGCCCAGTGAAACTTGTGTTAGTCTTCTGACCTCCAGAACTATAAGGTAATTTTGCTGTTTTAAGCCACTGAGTTTGTGGTAATTTATTATAGCAAATAATAGTAAACTAATGCAAATAGTAGCCAAATTGTCAAAATTTCTGTACTGATTCCCCAAACCCCAATTCCCCACAGGGCAAGCAATGCAAGGAAGGCCAGATGATTCCTACCATATGCAATGGGTTAACATATAGAAGAAGAACCTTTAGCTTAGGAAATCTGATTTCTAATGAGAAACGAGTATGCTTTTCATTTGCTCAATGGAGAGATACTGTCTGTCTCCTAAGTTCGCTTTTTATACAAACATCCTTGAAAAGACTGAAACAAAGGGCAGTTTGTGTCTCACTTGCAAGATATGCATAAATGCACATGACCCATGGAAAATTGTCTACCAGAACAAGGTGCCATCCAAATCCATTATTCAAGGGCTCTAGCAACATCATGGAGTTTTCATAATTCAAACTGAGTGACTGTATTTTTCAGCATAACAATAGGTGATGAAATTGATAAATGTTGATACAGCTGTATGAGAAATATCTGCTAAGGAGGTTTAAAAAATGAAATCCATTATTCTAAAATCAAAATTAATGTGAAAATATTCTGGGTATATTTCCAGTGGTAAACATACATACATAAATATACCTTCATTATTGAAATTGCTACGGGTAAGGGAATTTTATTATTGCTCATTTGGAACTTTTTGGACTATAAAAACTCTTTCTCACCTTAAACAATGGTTTTTATTATGGATTTTTTAAAAGTAATATGAGGTTTCTTAGTACTTTCACTATCATATTAAAGTAAAAGCAGATTGTGCTTTTTTAGAGAATAAGATTTATTTTTCCATAAGACTTAGAAAATAGATTTTTATTGGAATCTTGGTTAAATTGGCCAATGTTGAAAAGGGATGAATATGAGTTGCATTTTCCAGTAATAGCAGCTGAAAATACTACAGTGTGTGATAGACTTTCTTGTCCTTCTCAAGCTGATAGGCTAAATTAAGCCCTAATTACTCACTCAGAAAACTACTTTACATCTTCCCGCTATTATTAAATGAAATAGTATCTATAAATGAAGATATATTTTCAACAGCAATAGAAAATTTACTAGGTCATGCGGTTTGTCTCATAAACATTATAGTTGCTATGGTTACCATTATAATCCCTAAGGCAGAAAGCCCTTCATTCTGCTCAGTTTAGTCAATGTTTGTGAAATCTTTTTTTCTGTGTCATCTTTTATGAAAATATATTTCTTCATCTAGGTTTGTTCCTGGAAATATCCAGGAAATTTTATGTCCTCTCAGAATTTAGGAGAACGCATTCATGTTTGCCATTCAGTCTCTCTGAAGGCTAAAAATCCCATTTGAGAGCAGTTTAAGAACTGATCCTTAATTGTTTTAGCAGAGGGGGAAAAGATTGTGCTTTGAGATTCTAGTTTCAATAACTCTATCCCACCCCTCACTGTGGTTAAGCTGTTGGCTCTCAACTTCAAACCTATCAATCTGCACTCTGGTTTGTGATTCTTAGGCTGAGAATTTGCAAAACCCATTTCTACCTAGAAGCTGCTCCATGTTAGCCTTTACTAATAAAGGGTGCTGTCAGGAGAAAACAAAGATCAAGATGGAAAGAAGTAAGAAGGCTAGAGGAAAAATTAAGGGTTGTTCTGTGAGAATCCGCTTTCAAGCTTCTAAATTTTAATATTATAAACTTTCCCACACATAAGATGACTGTTGTTTTTTTCTGTATTTACTATCTCTCTGATTCCTTAATGTTCTCTTTTGGCATTTTCTTTAATAATTGACAATTAATGATTCTTTATTTAAATTTTTTTCTTTTAAAATAATTCATCTACTTTTGTATTCTGTCTGGACCCTGACAAATACATTCTACACCCTTAGTAGGAAGCATTTCAGAATTAACTCTGAGTGGAAACAAATAAAATTTGGGGGAAAATGGATTTGAATTTCATAGCTGTTGCATAATCCTTAGATTGTCTGCTCAGTACAAGGAGTCAAGTATTTAATAAACATGAATCAAATACCAACTGTTTCTCAGGCACAGTGTTTAATGAGTGGTGATTTTTTTCTTAAGTCATTCATATCCAGGATAGTGATGGAAGCAATGGTAAAAATTTTATAAGCACAGTTAATTTTAAGTTACTAAGAAAAGCAATATGAATAATAATAGCAATACAGGGGAGACCTAAAATGACAAAATAAACCACTAAAGACTCCCCATAAAAATCAGTATAGGGGATTATTTAGATAGAGAAGTCAAACATTACTGGTACATCCAAAAGACCCCTCTTAACACCACTGACTGCCTCACTTTACTTTTAAACCATGGGTTAGTTTGGTCTGCTTTTGAATTTTCTATAACCTAATGAAACAGTAAGGAATTCTTTGTTTTTTGCTTTTTTTGGTCAACACTACTTGTGAGATTCATCCTTGATGAATCTCAGCTTGACTTATTCAAAAGCAGGCACTGAACATAAATTTTCCATTTAAGATATTTATTAGAAGTTAACACCTATGAATATGGGGATGGGAGTAAAAAAAAGAAATCCTAATATTTGTGACAACATGGGTGGCAAACCTGAATGGATTTTTGCTAAGTGAAAAAGTCAGACTCAGACAAATACTGTATGATCTCATTATATGCAGAATCTTAAAAAGTCTAACCCATACAAACGAAAGAGAATGGTGGTTGCCAGAAGCTGAGGAGGGGAGGGATATTGGGAACTCTTGATCAAAATATGCAAACATTCAGTTATAAGATGAACAAGTTCTCGGGAGGTAATGTGCACCATGAGTGATGATGGATGTGTTAATTAATTTCATTGTGATATTCATTAAACAAGGTAAACATTTATTAAATTATCATGTACACATTGAATATATAAAATATTTATCAATTAAGTGTTTTAAAATAATAGGAATATTAGGTAAAGGGAGAATTTGAATTGTATTGCATTCCCAAAAATGTCTCAAATTATTTGATGGGGCTCAATGTAATGTATAATCTGAATTATTTCCCATTGGGTTGAAAGTCTGTAATTAGCCATTATGTGGTTAAGGCATACTCTTAAATGAGGTAGCTTTCTGCAGTTGAGGCAAAATCTGAGGGACCTAACAATTGGGGCAAAAAATTATTCCTTGAATGGGCATTTGGGTAGTGCATCCTTGTGTCCACCCATGATATAGAAATCTCTTTTATCCTTAAAGATTTTCTTTCTGTTAGTTCTAATGTTTTTTGAAGCTATATTGGTATAAATTTTTTGATAAGTTGACCCTTTTTTCTATTAAATGACCTTTTTTTTTAGTTGTCAGTGGACCTTTATTTAATTTATTTCTATGCAGTGCTGAGAATCAAACATATTACCTCACACATTCTAGGCAAGCACTCTACCACTGAGCCACAATCCCAGCCCCTAAATGACCTTTTTTTAAACTCTGAAAATGGTTATTTTTCTTGGGATCTACTTTGTTAATACAGCCATATCATCTCTCTTATACTTCAAACTTGTGTGGTAAACCTTTTTAAAATTTTACATTTCATCTAGTTTCTAGGTTCAATTTTTGCTTTCTTAATCAATCAGAAAATTGACATTTTAGAGATTTGGATGATTAAATTTAATGCTTTTATTAATATGGTTGGATTTAAGTCTACCAGGTTATAATTTTTTTTATATTCGTCCACTATATTATTTATTTTTTAAATTAACCCAGTATTTTTAGTTATCTATTATGTCTCCTTGCTTTAGTAATAAATTACTTTATCATAGTCTGTCTTATTATTATTCAAAATTTATATAACATCATTTTATTTATACCTTCTTCAATACTTTGGCCTGAGAATTTTTTTTCACTTTATCCAATACATTGTGTGTGAAAAATTATATTGGCTCTGAAAGATATCATCTTTTCCCAAGAGAGTTATTTATATTTTTAGGAAGAAAGAAAAAGAAGAAGCAGATTATGCTAATCCAGCCAGGGACTGAATTAACTAAAAACTAGATTGCAATTTTCTTAAGATTCCATTTTTCTCTGTTACACATTTATATTTGGTGGATAGCCCAGTAAGAATTCCAACTTAGAACCTAATGTGTTTACTAGGTATGCCCCCTCAGTTGAGTCCCAAATTTTAATTGTATCCTCTCAGCACTATGATAATGATATAAATGCAGTCCTGCTTTACTTTAGCAAGGAAATATACTTTTCAAAGATAACTACACCAATATATCCTACCCTCTATTTTCTTATAATTTATTGCTGACATCAAGAAGTACACTCCATGTTTCTTTGAATATAAATAGATCTGTTTATTTGGGAGGAAATAATGTTATGCCACTCTCTATAACTATGTTATAACTATAACTATGTCATAGAGACAGCATGATTTCCTTCTAACTGGTCCTTTAAGGATATTCTCCTTTGGAACCAAGCCATCATTGCTGTGAAGAAGCCAAAAAGTCTCAGAAAAGTCAAAGGAAGTGTTCAGGTCATAGCTAACACTGAGGTCCTGACTAATATCCAATATGAGCTGTCAGACACAGTAAGTGGTAAGGAAGTGAGCTTTCATAGGATTCCAGCCACCAGGATTCAAGCAGTCAAGCCAAAAATGAGTAGAATCTGTTCCTTCTAAGCCTTTCCCAAATAAGAAGAATCATGAGCAAATTAATGTTTCTATTGTTTTAACCTACTTGGTTTTGAGATTATTTGTTACTCAGAAATAGACAATCTTAAACATGGAACATTCTGCTTAGTTCTTTGGCTGTTTATGAAATTTGAACAAATACCTTGAAAACTGCACTATCAAAGTATTGGGAGTCACTGCTTTGCCTCCAATTTCACTAGCATATCAGCCCTATAAATCCTGGCTGCTTTTCCAGTCCCAATCCCTAGTCTTTGTTTCTCAAACCCCAAGAGATTGCCAAACTCTCTATTGCCTTCTTTAGTTCTTGACTGCAGCTTTCTGACAGAATTCTTGGCCTCTTGCCCAGTGCCAAGAAGCAACAGATGCCAGAATAGGGAAAGGAGCTTATAGAATGTTGGCTCACCTCTCTGTACTTCCCTTCACTCAGATATCTCAGCCTCTTAAGTGGGTTTTCTAAAATTTACTTTTCTTTCTTTTTTTTCTGGTTATAAATGGCCACATTGGCTGCCCACAGTTGTTCTATCAGAAAGTAGATATTCATATCATATTTTAAAAGATATCCCTAGTGTTAAAATAGAAATTGGATTTGGGGGAAACCAGTCTGGAATAATGGGCAATAATATGGGTGGGAATTGACAATGAACAGAGCTATAATAAAAGAAAGAGGTCTAGAGAAAATTAATTAAAATATTTAAGGAATGATTCAAGCATATGATACGTAAGATTTGATGTGCATGTAAATATGAAAGTATTTGGGAGCCTTATGAAATTCTTACAATAAAAATCAGGTATGTTAAAGTCTTTCACCAAACAGAATATTTCACATCAGGGTGTTCAACAAGTAGATACTGAGTTAAAATGCAGAACTTATTATATTTGGGTTGTACTTTGGATAACTAGGTGGAAATGGTGAAATGCTAATGAACTTAGAACTTAGAAAAAACTTGACTAGAGATAGACAATAGGGATACTGGAGAATACTCATGGGATTTTGACACATGACACATGGATTGTAATTACCCAAGGAGAGAACATAAGAAGAAAGAAAATATGGGATGCTAGGACACAACAAACCTTCTTTGGTACCCTTCAGAAGAAGTAGATGAAGTAAAAGCATGAGCATCAGTTTCATGGTTTAACTCTTAGCTTTTTCATATTGCTTTGTTCTCCAATATAGATTTAGATGAATGTCTCCCAATGTGTAGAACACCATTTTTTAAATGAAAAGAGCAAAACATATGAAAAATGATTTGATTCAGAGAAAAGAGAACAGTTTCCTGTGGTTCTCAATTTCAAACAATATGAAGTGGCTGAAATAACTTGGATAAACCATTACATGCCCATATTACAAGTCATGCTTATGATCTTGATTGACAGGGAAAATGAAACACTCCAGAAAATACACAACCATAATTTCAGTGGATTCATTTCAGAAAACCAAAACCAAGTTAATAGAAACTTCATGAAATATAGATAAAGCAACAGTGGCAAATAAAAGAAGAATGTATGATATTATAAAAAGTTTTCACTTATAACTAAGATTCAGTTTTGGGGAAAATAATATAGAATGCATTCCTCAGTCTAGTCCACCTTCTCAACCATGTACTTTTAGTCACTTGATGAAAAGTACTTTAAATTTTATTTTAGTTCTATTCACATTTTATTATAGTGATTCAACTTGTTTCAAAAACTAAGTAAACTCCCATTCCTAAAAAAATAATACTAAGGTGAAGTTATTTAATCAAGTCAGTCTTTGGCAAATGAAGTGATATAAAAATATGCACTGTATACTGTAGCCATCTTTGTCAACCTATCATCTGTTCTTCTTTCTACTAGTAATAGAATCTTTATTTTCCTTTAGACAACCAAATCTGCTTACATATCTGTTTCTGGAAGTTGTTGGACTTACACATTAGTTCCAGAGACAAGCAAGTGTCCTAAGCTGACTTATCAGTATATTACATCTTCTCAGACACAGGAATTGGTTCAGAAATAGGTAACCCCAAATGAGAATCAAGTACATGGCTTTTCTGGAACCAGTAGGAAATAAATGTTTCCATTGAAGCTGCAAAATGGAAATATATAATCTGAAGTGGCTTGTTTTCATTTTATTATTATGGCCCCATACATCTCAATTGCCCAGCAAAATCCTAACTTATGCCTGTGGTCATGGTGTATTTAGCAATAACATTGTCCTGGTTTGGATAATAAGTTATGGAGTGACTTTTTTCTTTGAAGAAAAACTGAGAATAACTTTTAAATTGAGGAAAGAAAATCTTTTAGATGGAAAGTAACCAACAAATTCTTGGCACTATCATTTGGGCATTCTGAACCAGGTATACTTGAGACCAGGATTACCCTTAAATTTTTTTATTATGTGAACATGAATGTATAAATAAACACATTTTTCTTTTGTTTCATAATTGTGTTTACATTGGATTTTCACCACTTTCAGTTGAAACAGTACTGAGCATTATTGTGTGCTGTTAAAGGCTTGCTTCATGATGAAAGATATACATTTATAGAGAGAATTACTTACTCTAAGAGTGTATCCTAAGGGTAAGAACCTAAGGTATTTTTATTATGTCAAGAACTTATAGATACTATTTTTTCTTCTGATATAAAATCGTTAAGTCCTGGTCTAAGTGAGTTATTTAATTTGGTGATTTGTAAGTATCTTCTATTTGAAATACCATCACATCTTTCATTATTATCAGTTCCTACTCATCTTTCAATGTTTTCAAAGTTTGGTCTTTTTAGTTGAACCGCCAGGTGGAAGAACATGCTGTGTTCTCTGCCTTCTTGTTGCAGAATTCTATGACCTCCACCCTAATATCATTTACTGTATTAGTGTTTAAGTGAGTTTTATTGGGATATATTATACATATATTTAAATTCACTCATTATAAGGTTACAGTTCTGTGATGTTTGTAATGTATTTTTAATTAACATAATAATTGTGTATATTTATAGGGTACAATGTGATATTTTGATTTATGTATACATTTTAGAGAGTTACATCAAGCTAATTAGCCTATACATCACCCCACCAATCTATCACATTTTTAGGCTGAGGATAATAAAAGTTGTTCTTTTAGTAATTTGAAATATACAAAATATTAACTGTGGTCATGATGAGTGCAATAGAACACTAAAACTTATTCTTCCAGTCTAAGTGAAATTTTGTAACCTTTAATCAACATCTCCCTCTCCTCTTCTAACTCCTTCCCACAGCCTCTGATAACCACTTTTCTACTTTGTTTTCATGAGTTAAACTTTTTAGATTTCTAGTATAGGTTTTGACATATCCATATAGTCCTGTAACTACCACAGAAATATTTCCACCTGTCCTAAGATTCCTCTGGATTCTTGGTATTCAATCTCCTTCCTCCATTCTAGCCCCTACAAATAACTGATATTTTTTTTTCTGTAACTATATTTTTTTTGTTTCTCTAGAGTGTCATATAAATCAGATGATTAAACATGTAGGCTTTTGTGTATGAATTATTTCACTTGTAGCATAATTCTCTTGAGATTTATTTACATTGTTAAGTACATCATTGCATTTTTTCAGAATAATATTTTTTGTATCAATATATTATGGTTTGCTTATCCACCTACCTGTTGATGGACAGCCAGGATGTTTCCCATTTGGGGTTAATTTTAAACAAAGCTTGCTTGAGCATCTATGTATATATCTTTGTTGGGACTTATATTTCAATTTATCATGGGTATATAGCTCACATATCATAAACATATAAACCACATTAATGAGATTATTTGGTTATTTGTTCATTAGTAATAGCACATTATGCTACTATTAATATAAAATATTAATATTATGTGAAAATGGATGTGAGGTATATGAGAACTCTTGGTACTCTCTTCATAACTTTTTTATATGTCTAAAGTATTCTAAAATAAATCTTTTATTTTATAAAATGGATAAACTATTTGAATACATACTGCAACAAATAATGCTTATAAATGAAAATAAGCACAGAAAAAGTTATGAGCAAAATTCAAATTACAACTTATTTATTTAAGGCTGTTTTAATTGACCTCACTGATTATTTGTACTGCACAGTGCCAGAAGATGCACATATACTGTTAAACTGAACTTTAAATAAAATAATTTTAGAACTTTCCACATAGTCATGTTGTTTGCAAATATAGTTATATGTCTTCCTTTCTAATATGTATTCCTTTTACTTTTTATTTTTTTCTTGCCTTATTGCACTGGCTACAGCCTGTAGCACAACAATAAACAAAAGTGTTGAGAGAAAATATCTTTGTTTTCCTACTCTTCTTAGAGGAAAAGCATTAAGTCTTTTACCACTAAGTATGATTAGCTACTAAGAGTTGTTTTTTATGTATTGTTAATTTTGTAAAATGTCTTTTCTGTGTCTATTGAAATGATTCCCTGCTTTTTAAAATCTATTGATATGATAAATTACTTTTACTTATTTCTACCAACATTGTTCTGAGATTAAACCCACTTGGTCTTAAGACATTTCTTTACATATTGCTTGACTCCATTAACTAAATATTGGTAGGGATATTTACATCTCGGTTTATGAGAAATATTGGTCTATAGATTTTTTCTTATAGTGTAGTTTTTAAAATTTTAGTAAGAGGGTAACGAGAGAGAATTTTGACAAAATAT
Source organism: Spermophilus citellus (assembly GCF_964194105.1). Lineage (NCBI taxonomy): Eukaryota > Metazoa > Chordata > Mammalia > Rodentia > Sciuridae > Spermophilus > Spermophilus citellus. The sequence goes on from NC_138190.1 coordinate 22,593,161, forward strand.
TCTTTATTATAGCCTTGGGATAGTAAGGGTCTCTCCCTTTTTAGTTAAAATTCAACATGAAAAATATTATGAAACAAACAGATATACAAAAAGAATGTAATAAATTTCCAAAATACTCATTTATATAACAAACTTTGCTTAATGTTTTATAGAAATCTAATCTGAAATAAAAATGTAAAAGTTAAGGCTCATGAAATTTGCAGAATGTATGTCCTACATAGGAGGACTTGGGCCACCTGTTTTGTTTTACATCGCATAAGTGATCTTACTTATGTTTACCTGAAGTCTTCTCTGCTCTCTTCATCATCCATTCACTACCCTATTGGTATTGTTGGTCCTACATGCCAAAAATTAGTATGTAATATTTAATTTGAGATATTATTTATGGTATATTCTATATGAAATAGAAAAATCTAGTACAATTCATATCTGTTGATTGTGACAGCATTCAGTTAACCTTTGGCTATAGTATGTGAGATCTATAGTATTAGATGAAGATTGGAAGGGAATTGAGAAAAATGAAAGGAGCTAAAGAAGTTCAATCATTGTGTTGTAGATAATATCAATTGTATTTCCTCTATTACAATTTTTACTTTGTTTGCCCAGTAAGTGCATATTTGAATAAAACTGAAAAACATGTATCATATGCTTTGTAAGTGACTTTTTTCTTAATGTAGTTCTTTCTCATGACATTATTTTTAAGCATATCAGTTTTATGTTTGTATCACCTAGTTTGTTGTAGCTATGCTAATGCCTATCACAATGCACATGTGCAGCTGATAATGCTGGTGTAAACACACCTAAACACACCTACTGTTCTGCTGGTCATCTATGTATAGCACATACAATTATGTACAGCACATAGTACTTGATAATAAATAGCTATGCTCCAGATTTATGTAAAAACTATCAATTTAGTGGTTAAATATTCCTAACTTTTCTTCATTATTACCTGACAGTTGTTTTGACATGGGCCCATAGTATGCTCAGGTTTATAAAACAATTGGGCACTGCTATTGATTGGGTAGATAAAATAAGCTTTACTTATTACAAAAGGAAATCTGTGCTGTTAGGGTAAATGGCTAAATTATCTGAGCCAAAAATGCTTCCATAAACACAAATATCCTGCTCTGTGCCCAATTTTATTTATTCATATACACATATACATAAACATACATATAATATATAAATATACATGTACATAGATAGATATACAATGAATTAATTATGTATGTGGTTGTTTCTGGATATTTAAGTATGCATTTGGATCAGTAGTTCCTCATCAAACCCAGTTTTACAACATACAATATACTCACAAAAGCCATTGCTTTGCAGTAGAAAGTAAATATCTCCTTTATCCTCAACTCTCCAGAGTAGCTATAACCATGTCCAAAAATATTTCTGAATTTCACATGCTTTGTAACTAAATCAAGGATCCTTATTTAGTTGTCTCTGGGAGTCATGAACTAATCCAGAGATTGCACCTACAGCACATACTAAAATGTTTTATCCCAGATTTTCTAAAGACTTTTAAATTAATATCTTCATTTCTCCTACTTAACTCTCCAGACTTCATGTTCTGATAGTTGTCCTACCAATAAACCGCTTGTTCATATTTCATATTTTCCCCATTTTATTTAGGACAAAATAGAAGTAAGAACATTTTAAATGAGCTTTGTTAACCAGTTAACATGTAACATATGAAGATACCCAGGAAATAAACAAAATAATAATAATATCACTTTTCAATTGAATAATACAGCTTCAGCTTATAAAAACATTGTCAGTTACATTTGGGTTTTGAAACACCTAAGCATAAAACAAGGGTCACTAATTTTGCTTTTGCTTCACCCAGGGATGCAAGTGCCCAAGATTAGAAATTCCTACATCACTTAATATGAAGGATTATTTAGAAAAAACAATTTTAATTATTAAGTTTCAAAATGTTCTTAGAGCATTGTCAGTGAGGTAGAAAGTCTGGGTGAGGAGAAGGTGAAGTATGTAAATCTGCATAATGAAAGAGCTGTAAATAATTATGGCAGAGGTGGACTGTAAAAATATTTTCTTTATACATTTCTAACTTCCTGTGTGCCATGATTCAGGCCAGTGTTTTGAATAGGCATATATAAAACAAATGAAAACTATTGCATGAAATATTAATGTAATTAATTCATATAAAAAATTGCATTCAACTTCATCTTACAAGTGCAGAAAAGACTAATCCAAGGATTCATCTAAATTTGTGCTTATCTCAACAAAAACTCAAAAGACATTTGTATGAGATAGGATTAGCAAATAACATATTCAGTCAGTTGATTAAAATGACATTATCAGGTTAAGAATGTGGAAAAGCAACAGCTGAATCTATTTAAGTTTAATTTGACTACAGTGGAAAGACTATTTTGCACAGTTAAGGATTTTGATTAGAGGAGTTATAAGGATAAAGTGTTTGAGAGATGCTTTTTAGAAGCAATTTTTAATTAATTAGTGAGAAGCAGTGGGGTTAACAGGAAAACAGACACATGCAATAAATCTCATGTCTATCATGTTTTGAAGAACAAAAGTGACAAGCATCAGGGATCATGTAGATATAAGAGAAAGAAATTTGGAAATCTACACAGAAAATACGTAAAATTTAAGATCTTGCCAAGGTTGCCTGGAAACCAACAGTATTGGGTCCACACTGTCAGTGAAAATGTATAAGGAAAATGTATCTGCTACAATTACCTCAAAGTAGCTTTTTCAAATCAGTCTAAGTAAAATGTAGACCCTGATATTTTTATATTTTTGTCTTTAGGGCTTGTGTATATTTTAATGAATCCTGTAACTAGCCTATTCAGTCAAATGGACATTATATTAGGTAAGTTAATTACAAAAGATCTAAAATGTTTCTTCCTTGAGAATTACATTCATTAGTGCTTTTAAATAATTGAAAAGTATGTTTTCAATGTTAATGACATTTCTTTATAAAAATCTATATTTGTAAATCAGGTTGCAGAAGCCTCAAAAGGAAAGAATGAAAAAGAATGTAAGCTACTTGGCCAAATTAAGCTCCTGGTTGTTTCTGGGATGTTATTAAATTAAACTAAGGGAAGAATAAAAATCAAAAGCAATTACATAAGCAAAGGCTTCTTATTATATGCCAGGTACTGTACTAAGCACTAATAATTCAGGAAGTAATAAGTCCTATTAAGGCTAATATTCTGCAAAATTGTTACTTGATAAGTTTGCTACTTAGGGACCCATATTAACATCTGCATTAGTAGAGTAGGGTCTACAGTTCCAGTTTTAGTAATATCCATAGTGTGGCCATTGGAATACCTGTTGAGAGCCACAGCCCAAGGGGCCCCAGCAAACTTCCAGCTGCCAGCAAACTTCTAGCTGCCAGCTGATGATTGGCTCACAGCAGCCCCAGCAACTTCTAGCTGCCAACTGATTGGCTCCTCTGCGGTGATGCTCATTGGGTTGTTTCCCCACCCTTTCATACCATGGAGCTGCTCATTGGGGGACTTTTCTTGGCTCCACCCATGCGACCCAGCCAATCGGCCTCAAAAGCAGGAGTGGGGGAGGTTGAGAGGCTTGTGGGAAGCTGGTGGTGGCAGTTGGGCTCTGCAGGTTTTTCCTGAGGAGCTGTTTTGTTTGGCGTGTGTGGTTCTAAAATTAAAGTTAGTTTCTTTTGACAAGTGGCTCCTGAATTGTGCCCAGCCAGACTGCAGCAAATACCAGTCAATAACAAAAAGAAATACTGTACCATGAACATGAACAAATCTCAGATATTATGCTAAGAAGCCAGGCTCAAAAGCCTGCATACTTTATGATATTATAGAAAAGACAAAATTCAATAAATTAAAATTTGATAAGTGGTAGCCAGGAGAGACAGCTAACTATATAAGGAATCTGAGGGAAACATATGAAGTGATAGAAATTCTCTTGCTGGTACTTTCACAGAACTGCAGTTAAAAAGCATTACTTTTGCCATATGTAAATTATGTATCAATAAAACAACACTCAGGTATACTCTCATACATTACCTAGCATATAAACTGGTATAACAAACTAGAAGGTAATTTGGGACCATACTAAAGTTAAAATGCATAAATCCTTTGATCCACCAAAAAATAAATTACCTGAGAATTTGTTTTACAGATACTTGCCTATCTGTGTGCATATTCCAGGTTATTTACTACAAAACTGTATGTAGTTACAAATTATGAAAAATCAAATACTATACCTGGGAACAGTAAAGATGAATGCTTTTCATAAAATATTGGAAGGCATCAACTGATGAATGGTATAGATAGTATGCATTTTGGGGCTATAAAAAGGGTTTAATTAGACTCATTTGTTGTTTATGCATAGACACACATTGAACTAATAACAGTGTATGGCAAATGGGCTCTTTCCCATTTTACAAGATGGCATATGAAAAATCTGAGAAGTTGGACACTAAATAGAAGAAACCTGAAGCCAATAAGGCTGATACCAATAGCATAGTTAAAAAGGGTAATCCTAAAGCTAAGAAGTCCAAGAAAGGGAAGCCCAAGTGTAGTTGAAACCCTCTTCTGATTAGAGGAATTAGCATATACTCCCAATCTGCTGTTCTGTGTATTCTAACCAAGATTCTCTTATGGAAGATTTTTTTTTAACATACTAAAATATGGAAGCTGAAGTTAAACTGAGGAGTGGATACTGGTTAAAAGCAGATGCAGTGATGTACAGGAACATGAATATAATGATATTTCTTGTATACTACAATTAAATATTCTTTCTATCATAGATTATATGTTTTCTGTTTTTCCACTTCACTTCCCATATTATGTGAAGCTTGCTATTTTATAAAAAGAACTCATGTATGTTTAGGTAAATATGGCTGGGTATGTACATGTATCTCTGTTGTCTCCTAAAACTTCACTACAATGACAGTAAAGTAATTGAAAATTTTATAAATCCAGAAGGAAATCGGGAATGGCAGATATGATAACACTGGACAAGATATGTTATCAGTATTTGAAAACGGAAAGGCAGATGAAAGGGTTATCCTCATTAAGAGAAGCTAAGGCAGCAACTAAACCTAAGTGGTACAGAGGCAGATATGATGAGTAACACGTCTATTTGCAGAATTCTGGAAGGCATAGGACTTGGTAGTAATAGTAGGAAGACTGAGGTAAAGCAGTCAGATGACTGCCCCAGGCATAAAACTTTCAAATGTTAGAGGCTATTCAGTGGAAAAAGAAAAAGAAAAACAAACCAATAGGGAATGTGTATTCTGAGAGGATGGGAGATGTGACAAAATGGGGAGTTACCTGCATAATATATACTGAGTAATATACCTTCTTCCACCTGTGTGTCAACATATTATCCAAATACTTTCAAATAGGAAATTAGAGTTTTCTTCTCTGGATAAACTGAATATACAAAGAGAAAAGGTTTATTGATAAAAAAAATATAATTCTCCCCTGATTACTCTAGAAGTATGGCTTAACAGGCCACGCCTGGCCCATACCATGTTTTTTTTCCTTTTTTAAATTAGTTATACATAACAGAAACATGCATTTTTACACATCATATATAAATGGTGTATAACTTCTCATTCTTGTGATTGTACATGACATAGTGTTACCATTCATGTAATTATATGTGAACATAGGGTAATAATGTCCAATTCATTCTACTATCCTTACTACCCCCATATCCACTCCCCACACTTCACTCCCCTCCATCTAGTCCAAAGTACTTCTGTTCTTCCCTAGCCACTCCCTTATTGTGAATTAACATCTGTATATCAGAGAAAACATTCGGCCTTTGGTTTTTTGGGATTGGCTTATTTTGCTTAGCATAATATTCTCCAGCTCCATTCATTTACCAGCAAATGCCATAATTTCATCCTTCTTTAAGGCTAAGATTCCATTGTGTATATATGCCACATTTTCTTTATCCATTCATCTGTTTAAGGGTACTTAGTTTGGTTCCATAGATTAGTGATTGTGAATTGAGCTGCTATCAACATTGATGTGGCTATATCAGTGTAGTATGCTGCTTTTTAGTCCTTTGAGTATAAATTGAGGAGTTGGGTAGCTGAGTCAAATGGTGGTTACATTCCAAGTTTTCTGAGGAAGTTTTCCAGAGTGGTTGCGCCAATTTGCAGCCCCACCTGGTCCTGGACTTTCTTAATTGGTAGGCTTTTGATGGCTTCTTCAGTTTCATGACTTGCATTTGATCTGTTTAAATTTACTATGTCCTTCTGGTTCAATTTGGGGAGGTCATATGTCTCTAGAATTTTTTTTATCTTCAAGATTTTCTATTTTATTGGAATATAAATTTTTCAGACCATATTCTGTATTTCAGTAGTTGTCTATCATTATATTCCTTTTTTAATCATAAATTTTAGTAATTTGAGTTTTCTCTTTGTCTTCATTAATATGGCTTAGGGGCTATCAATTTTATTGATTTTTTTCAAAGAAGCAACTTTTTGTTTTGTCAATTTTTTGAATTGTTTCAATTTCATTGATTTCAACTCTGATTTTAATTTTTTCCTGTCTTCTACTGCTTTTGGTGTTGATTTGTTCTTCTTTTTCTAAGGCTTTGAGATGTAATATTAAATTATTTGTTGACTTTCTATTCTTTTAAAGAATTAGCTCAATGCAATGAACTTTCCTCTTAGTACTGCCTTCATGATATCCCAGAGATCTTGATATGTTGCATCACTATTCTCATTTACCTGTATGTATTTTTTATTTCATTCCTGATTTATTCTGCTATCCATTCATCATTCAATAGTGTATTATTTAGTCTCCAGATGTTAGAGTAGTTTCTATTTTTAATTTTATCATTGATTTCTAATTTTCTTCTATTATCCTTTGATAGAATGCAGGGTATTATCTCTATTTTTTCTGTATTTGCTAAGAGTTGATTTGTGGCAAAAGATATAGCCTATTTTGGAAAAGGATCCATGTGCTGCTGAGAAGAAAGTGTATTCAATCATTGATAGATGAAATATTCTATATATTTCTGTTAGGTCTAAATCATTGATTGTATTATTCAGTTCCATATTTTTTTTGTTGTTGTTTAGTTTTTGTTTGGAGGATCTATCCAGTAGTGAGAGAGGTGTGTTAAAGTCACCCAGTATTATTTTGTTGTGGTCTATATGATTTTTGAAGCTGAGAAGGGTTTGTTTGATGTACATAGATGCTCCATTGTTTGGGGTATAAATGTTTATGTTTGTTTTGTCTTATTGGTGTATAATTCCCTTAAGTAGTATGAAATGTCCTTTTGTTGTCCCGTCTGATTTGCTTAGGCTTGATGACCAGTTTATCTGACATGAGGATAGAAACTTTTGCTTGTTTGTGTGATCTATGTGAGGGATATGTTTTTTCCCATCCTTGCACCTTCAGTCTGTGGATGTCTTTGCCTATGATGTGAGTCTCTTGGAGACAGCATATTATTGGGTTTTGTTTTTTAATCAAATCTGAAGGTCTATGTCTTTTAATTGATGAGTTTAGGCCAGTAATGTTCAAAGACATTATTGAAATATTATTTGAGATATGATTTGCATTTCCAGTCATTTAGTTTATTCCTTGTTTTTAATTTGAATTAGTTCCTCCTTTTATTGTAGTTCCTCCCTTTGCTGGTTTTCCTTTTTTTTTTTTTTTTTTTTTTTTCATTTTCTCCTCATGGACTATTTTTCTGAGAATGTTCTATAGTGCAGGCTTTCTAGTTGTGAATTCTTTTAACTTTTGTTTGTCATGGAAGACTTTCATTTCATCTTCAAATCTGAAGCTTGATTTTGCTGGATATAGCATTCTAGGTTGGCATTCATTTCTTAGAGAGCTTGGTACATATAATTCCAAGACCTCCTAGCTTTGAAGGTCTGGGTTGAGAGATAAGCTGAGATCTTGATTAGTTTCCCTCTGACGATGACCTGTAATTTTTCCCTGGCAGCCTTTAAAATTCTATCCTTATTCTATTAGGCATTTTTATTATAATGTTTCTGGATGTGGGTCTGTTGTAATTTTATACATTTGGAGTCCTGTAAGCCCCTTGTATGTGATTTTCCATTTTGCTCTTTAGGTTTGGAAAATTTTCTGATATTATTTCATTGAAAAGATTTTGCAGTCCTTTCGATTGTATGTCCATGCCTTCATCTATCCTTAAAAATCTCAAATTTTGTCTTTTCATGTTGTGCCATACTTTTGAGAAGTTCTGTTCATAGTTTCTTAGCATCTTCACTTTGTGGTCAACTTTATTTTCATCATCATATATTTTGTTTTCATTGCTTGAAGTTATGTCTTCCAAGTGGTCTAGTCTGTTTGGTGATGGTTTTCATTGAATATTTTATTTGTTTTATTTATTCCTTTCTTTTGAGGATTTCTTTTTTATTTCTTTTCAGAATTTGTATCTCTTTATTGGAGTAATCTTTTGCTTCCTGAATTTTTTCTCTGATTTCATTCCTTACATAGTCCTTTACCTCATGGATCAGTTTAACTATGTACATTCTAAACTTCTTCTCTGACATTTCTTCCACTTGGTGTCATTGGATTCTATTATTGGTGCATCTTGGTTTGTTTGGGGCATTTTTTTTTTCCTTTGTTTTTATGGTGTTTCTGTCTACCCATCTAGAAATGTGGATCTGAGGCAGTACATTTTCTACCCTGTAGACTGATAGTGTCCCTGAAAGATTCTGGTACCTTGCCTTTAAAAGGAAGACAAATAATAACAGCAATGAATGTAAACAATATATAGCCTTAAACCAAATGGCCCCTATTATCACATCTAAAGTTTTGTTGCAATAAACAGAAATGATGTGTTCAGTTATTTCCCACAATAAAAACAGTAACTCTGCAAAAGGGTTTATAATTTTAGATGGTAGACAAGGAGAGAATAGGAGTGGTGTAGGATGTGATGTTTATGAGGAATTAAGAGAGAAGATAGATGTAAAAAAAATATAGGAAAAATGAAAGAGGAAATAATTGAGGTTGATTGTTAGCAGGAAAAAAGAGAGAAAGGATAACGGGAAATATATGAGAGAAAACATATATGTTTAGAATAAAATTAAAATTCAAAAAATAAAAATAGAGGGGCTAGGGCTGTAACTTAGTGGAGGAGCACCTGCCTCGTCTGTGTGAGGCACTGGATTCAATCCTCAGAACCACATAATATTAAATAAATAAGGATACTGTGACCATCTACAACTAAAAAAAATCTAAAAAGTAAAAATAAAAATAGAAAGAGCTGGGGTTGTGGCTCAGGGGTAGAGAGCTTGCCTGGCATGTGTGAGGCACTGGGTTTGATCCTCAGCATCACATAAAAATAAATTTTAAAAAAGGTGTAAAAAATCCTAAATAGAAAAAGGTATAAATAAAAGAATGCATAACAAAAATGAGAGATACTATTCAGACATAACAATCCTCAATAAACTGATGCATGAAAAGTATTTGGATCCAAAAATGGAAGAATGTGAGAATAAAAGAAAAACAGAAGAGAAAAAAAATATCTCAATGAAAAACTGAACAATTGTTTCCATTGTAGTTCAAAAGTTTCTCAGCTTCCCTTCTTAGCAGTTATGTGGGGTTGTTATCTGTTCTGCATGGGGAAGATGAAGGCCAGGCATTGGGCCTGTGGGCAGCCAAGAAGCAATGTGCTGAACAGGGCTAAGCAGCAGGTGGGGCAATTTGGGGCCCAGCCATGTTGGGGACCCAGCTATTCCATGGAGAGTGGATCAAGGCCAGGCACCATTATCTACAAACCAGCCCCAAAGCTGCAAGTGATAGGCTGGTTTGGGGGCCAGGGAGAGGTTGGGAGATGGGATACTAGGAAGCCAGGAGGCCCTATTGGGTGCTGGACTGATGCCAGACCTGGTGTGTTGGATGCCAGACTGGGGAAGGAGGGCGTCAGGGATCAGGCTGGTGCCAGGACCAGATAAGTGCCAGCCCAGGGCAGCCCCAGGAACACAATGGGTGCCAGACGTGCTGGCTGGAGGAACTGAAGGCAAAATGTCCTTATACCCTCTTCCAACCTTCGAACTCCTACCCAATGTAACCAGTCCTGTCAGTCCCCACAAGCTGGGGAGAGCTTGGTTCTCTCCTGCCTCTCTAACCTGTGTTCCCTCTGGCAAAATGCACCCAGTTTCTAACTTTCCACAGGTTTTCTAGTTGCAGAGAGACCCATGCAGACCTAGCTGCAAACTTATGGATTTGGGTTTCCAGTGCCCTTAGACTCTTCCACACTGGAGTCCCCCATACTATGTTTTTGTAAATAAAGTTTTATTGGAAATCAGCCATGCCCATTCATTTACATATGGTTGGTCTCAGCAGAAACAGCAGAGCTGAGTGATTGTAACAGAAGATGTATAGCCCAGAAGGTCCCAAATATTTATTCTTGGCCTTTTTTCTATAAAGGAAACTTTACAGAAAAACTTCTCTAGAGAAATGTCAACCAATAATTACCATGTATTTTTAGTGTCTTAAGTATAAAGAGACATACAAGGATTATGATATATTGAATATAATTATTTGACCTAGGCTTATCAATGGCTACAGTGTTATGGTTAAATAGAAGAAATAAGTTCTGGGTGTTCTATTGAACACTAGAGTGAATACCATTAAAAATCATGTATAATCTCAAAATAGCTGTAAAATATGGGATTTTGAATGCATTCACAATAAGTTTAAGGTGATGCATATGTATTTTATCAAATTTGATCTTATATAATGGTACACCAAAATTGAAATATTACATTATACCCCACAAATATATAAATGATTGTGGCTCAGTAGTAGAGCACTCGCCTAGCACTGGTGGGGCCCAGTTTCGATCCTCAGCACCACATAAAAATAAAGGTATTGTGCTGTGTCTATCTACACCTAAAAAATAAATATTAAAAAAAAATTAAAGACACCCTGGTGTGGTGGTGCACACCTGTAATCCCAGCGGCACAGGAGGCAGAGGCAAGAGAATCACGAGTTCAAAGCCAGCCTCAGCATTTTAGCGAGGCTCTAATCAACTCAGTGAGTCTCTAATAAAACACAAAATAGGGCTAGGGATGTGACTCAGTGGTTGAGTGCCCCTGAGTTCAATCCCTGGTACCCCCTCAAAACACTAAAGACAAAAATACAGCAGAAACTATATAATTTTAAAAAGGAAAGCTTGTTGCACAAAACATAAAAGAATATGTAAGATACACAACATAGGAAGGAAATTAAAATAAAAATTCTATAAATATACCAATCAATATGATAAAATAAGAGGCCATGTTTCCTGGGTAAAAGAAGAACTAGCTATACAAAAGAACAATGAAGAACTAGTTAGAAGTTTCATATCTGATGGCTAAAAATAAAGCAATGGAACTTGTGATAGAAGCTGTGTTGTTTCTCTCCAAAGCTTCTTTTTCTTGTATGTTCTCTTTCCCTATTTAAGCTGAAAGGCAATATTTCAATAAAATAAACTTCCTTTATTATCATCCTCTTACCATTCATCCTCTTTTGTTCCCTGTGTATATTCTTCTTTTTCCCTGCCTGAAACTTAAATGAAGATTCTTATTTTAAGAATTTTGGCCCATAAAGATGAAAAAATGCCTCTATACCTGATGATATCATTGAGGCTATTTCAGTTTCTAACTCTCTAGACTCAATTTTCTTGCATCATGAGAAGGAAACAAAAAATAAAGAAACCCAATTTTTGTGTAATCTACTTTACCCTTGGTATCTCCAATAGAATGGAAGGATTAATTCCAAAGTAATGGAAATAAGTTATAAGACCTAATCAGTTCATCTCCCCAAAAGCAATATGATACAATAGGATATCTGAATAATTAGAAGTATAGAATGATCATTTAATGAAATAGGGGATAGTACATTTGGTAAGGGAAGATTAATAAAATAATTGGACATGCAAAAATTAAAATATTGTACTTCCTATGTACACTAGCAAAAGGGAAGAAGAAAAAATTGAGAAACAGGGAAACAGGCTGCTGTGATTTGACTATAATCCCCACCCTTCCCAAAGATCCATGTAATAGAAGCTTGGCTCTGAAAATCGCAGTTTTGACATAGTAGAAACATTAATGGAGGACTAGTGGGAGATAAGTAAATTATGTTTGCACCATTCTCAGAAGGGATTAATGCCTAGATAATAAAGAGTAGGTTATGTTTTCTGTGAATAGATTAGTTCTTGCCAGAGTGATTGTTATCAAGTGAGGATATCCAAATGCTTGATCCCTTTTATACACAAATTGTTCACTTTCTGCTCCGTTGCCATATTGTGATTCAGTCAGGGGACTAGTCAGACTTTCCAGCCACCAGAATTATAAGCTAAATAAATATCTATTCTTTGTATATTACCTAGCATCTGGTATTTTGTTATAACAACACAACACACTGGCTAAGATTCAGGCAATCAGGAAAAAGAAAATTCAAGGTAATGGTGAAATAAGTACCACTATGGCAGAGAGCATAAACATTCAAGAGCAATAGATGAATCTGAAGAGAAATCATGGCTAGCTGGGAGAAGAGAGGTCTTGAAAATAAAATATAACTGATATAGTGTTAAGAATTATTTTGAGGAGCTGTGGCTGTGGCTAAGAGGTAGAGAGCTCATCTAGTATGTGCAAGGCCCTGGCTTCAATCCTCAGCACCATATAAAAATTAATAAATAAATAAATTAAATAAAGGTACTATGTCCAACTACAACTTAAAAAAATAAGTTGCAACACAGTGGGTGTAAAAATTATTTAAAATAAAAAGAATTATTTTGATCACTTGTGAAAAATTAGCAATAGACTTTTAAGAGATCTGTTAAAGGATTTAGGGGGAAATACTGATAGCTAAAAAACAAGCAAAAAGAATAACATGACCATTAAGACTGTCAGAAAAAATTTAAAAAACTTACAAGAAAGAAAGTACATCACAATACTCTAATTAAGTGGAAAGCATTTTGGTTACTTTTTTCTAAGAAACTGAAAAGGAAAAACTTCCCCTAATCATCACACTATATCCTACTTATTTTTCTTATATCACCTATAGCCTTTCATCATTTATTTCCCCTACTAGAATGAAAGAGTCATGTAAAGAAGCCCTTGGGTGCTTTTTTATACTCCTATGTACCTGAATGCTAGAATAATACTTATTACATAAAAAGTGCCCAGAAAAAATATGTGTGTAAAAAAACGAGAAAAGAAGGTGTTCAGAAACTTAAATGTTAACAAGATTGTACTGTAAATATAAATATGATAAATCAAGAAACAGCAATTTTAAGTTCCTTAGCAAAAACATGGCAAGAGATTACATGTTTCTGGGGAGAAGGACTCAATGAGAAGTGCAAAAGGAAATGAGGGTGAGAGAAAAATGAGAATACAATTTTTATATAAACATTATCTAGGTAAAAGTAACAATAAATTTGGAATTTTTTTAAATTTAAAATTACTAGATTCTAAGGAAATATTCAGGTGTATAATTATCTAAACTAAGATCAACTAATATGGGAAGTTATTATTTTATTTCCCCTGAAAATTCAAGTAAAATAAAAGCTTTAATGAAGTACTCACAAAGAATTTTCTTTTTTATTAGTTCATTTTAGACATACATAATATTGGGGTTCATTTTTACATAATTATACAAGCATGGGATATAATTTGCTCCAATTCAGCCCCCAGGATTTGCCCTTTTAATCCCCTCATCACTGCTTGTTCCCTTTCTGCTACTGTATTAATCTTCTATTTATTTATAGTTTTTTTAATTAATGCATTATGGGTATATATAAAGGTGAAATTCACTGTGATATATTCATATATGAATATATAAAAGTTTGGTCAGTTTCAAGAGAATCTAATAATGATATCATCCAATTGTTTCATGCTTTAAGACTATGCCTGTTCATTTAATATTACTACACAATTTTATGGCAAAATAAAAATTATATATATAATTGAATTTCAGTCAAATTTATTGGGACTTTTAGTGTCAAAATTACTCCTTGAGGAAATTGGAGCATAGTTCAGTGGTAGAGTGCATATTTTGCATGCACTGCTAAAAATAAAAATAAAATTACTCCTTGATAGAATTATTAATTATGGTTAATCTTGAATTTTGTAGTTTTCAAGATCTTTTAAATGCATTATCTAATTAGATTTTTCTCACCAAACATAGGAATATAGCACAACATTTTATTTCATCGAATTTGGAGTAAGAAACAAGCCTGTTTTCAAATCCTGCCTATCTCATTTGGTTATTAAGCTTTCAGAAAATTCCACTGATGTTCTTAGTAACTATTTTATACTTGGTAACATCAAAATAATGATACAAATGCGTTTGTGTTCTAAGGACTAGATGAGAGAATGTGGGAAAGAGAACATAGCAGTCATTCACAGTAAACCTGTGACACATGAGATCAAAAACTTTTTATAGATTTGGTAAGGAATATATTATATAGTCTCCAAGATTGTGTTATGTTCATAATATATACAATTTTCCATGACAGAGTCTAAAGAAAATTCTAGATGTTTTTACTGTAACTAAATTATTTTTATTGATACAAAACTCTGAAATAAATCATATTTTTGAGACTCTTTGGCTTCTGTAAGTCTAAATGCTCCCATGTGTGTCAAATTTGGGCCATATAACTACTTTATTTGGTTTGCAAGTATTATTTTTGAAAATTTGGATGGAACATATAATCTCACATTTACCACAGTTCCATGATTGCCTGTTATGTATATGAATACTGACTTGACTCTTTTATCCCCCCAATCACTAACTACAATGTCAATGGTTTCTTAGGCTCATTTTATGGGACATTGAAGGAAAGGTATCTTGGCTCCCCTTACTTCTTACACCCAAAACTCCTGAAAATACTTAAAACATGGGTCATGTTTTAGTTCATTCAGGTATCTATAAAAATATGCCATGGACTAAGTGGCTTATAAACAAAAAAAAATCATTGCTCATACTCTGGAGGCTGCAAAGATCAAAATCAATGTACCAGCAGAAATGATGTCTGATGTAAGTCTACTTCTTAGTTTGTATATGCCTGCCATCTTGTTGAATATTTATAATGTTAAAGCCCATAATAACATCATAATCCCGAAAGATACAATCCCAAATGCTACCATCCCAAATATTGAAATCCTAAAAGGCAAATACTGAAAACTGCAATTACCATTAAAAATGTTTGTGTATATGTGTGTGTGTGTTTGTGTGTGTGTGTGTATACACATGAAGTGGAAAATCTGGATTATGGGGAATCCATTAGTGCATTTTCAGTTGTACACACAATGGTTGCCAAATTACTCAATCATGTACAATCTTATAAGGTATGTCCTGTTATTACTTCCATAATATAGGTGAGAAAACCTTTGCTTTCAGAGGCAAAAAAAAAAAAACCCAAAATACCCTTACACATAGTCATACAGTTTACAAAAAAAATCCCAGTAATTTGAAATCCAAGTCTACCCTAACCTAAAATATAATAGATTGTTTGGAAATGACTAATGTTTATATATTCTCTAAGTATATGGAAATTATTATTGTTTATATTTTCTGTAAGTGTGATTTTGATATTTTACTCACTTAAGTTCTGAAATAATTAATGATTATTCTATAAAATATATCTAGAGAAAATAATGTTCTATGCTCTTGAAGGCTTATTATCTCTCATTGGCTATACAGGATCAGGGTTATCATAATGTTGTTGAGTCTTGCCAAAAAAAATCACTAGACCAGGAGCAGAACTCATAGTTGCAGAATAAGAGGTAAATTGACACTTAAATCACTACATGCAAAACAAAACATTACCCTACCTTTGCAGAGGCCTGTTTCTGGAAATTTGTTTTTGTGCCCAAATTATGGAACTGAAAATGCTTTCAACTTCCCAGGTCTTTCAAATAAAAAGGCTAAAGGCAACTGAAATATTTCTTTTGAAAAAGATGAATTAAGTTTTTATTTTTAATGTCAATACAGAAAAGATACACTGATTATAGAGTAGAAAAATTTACCACAAAATGTTTTTCCTCTTAATAAAAAAATATTTCCATCAAAGTTTATTTTAGTGCATTTTTGTCTCACACACACACACACACACACACACATACACACACACACATACTTTAATGAGAAATTCAGGAGTCCACATTTTCATTATGACACTTCTAACCAACCATGTATAACACATGACAGTTCGATAACTGATAATTTCATCGGGTAATCAAACAAGAATTCAGGCATTTATTTTGAAAAAAAATAATATAATATGGCCAGGCATAGTGGTGTGCACCTGTAAACCCAGAAACTGGGGATGCTGAGGCAAGAGTATTCCAAGTTTAAGGCCAGCCTCAGCAACTTAGACCCTCTCTAAAAGTAAAAATTTAAAAAGGGCTGGGCTATATCTCAGTGGCAAAGCACCCCTGGGTTTCAATCCCCAGTACAAAAAGAAAAAAAATAGAAAAGAAAAAAAATAACATGTAACTAACTATGTATTAGAAGATTCATTGCTAATTAAAATGTTTTATGGATGACATATTTACAGTTACAATTACATTCAAACTTTCACTCACAAAATTAGACAAGCTATCATTTTGTTAGGAAATTATTTACTAAACCCTTATTAAGTAGTTAAGAATTTTATATGTTAAAAATAATCAAATAAGTGTTAAACTATCACCTAAATGAATTAACTCTAAGTGTATATAAAGAAGCAATGAAAACAGGTTTAAGGAGGATAGCAAGAAGAAAGACAAGGAGAGAAAAAGAAAAGCAATGAAATGGGCACACAAAGGAAATACAACTTCAAATCTGCTAATAAAATAACCTTATATCAATGTTTATGATTTGTATACATGATATACATTAGATACTAAAGATTTACTGTAGTTGTTTCAAATGAATTGAAGTACAAAACACACTCAGTGCCTTACTCACATCCCTCAATCAACCCAGAGAGAACCTGCTACTTTGTTGGATGGTTCCAGCACATGGGTAGGGCTTCGTATCTCAAGCACTTGGCTCTCTGATTGAGAGTTTTTGTAGTCACAAGAGCATGTTTGATCTATGCACCAGGAAACTAGAAATGATGGAGAGTTAATGCCTTCAGATATACAGAGATGGAGCATAAATAACCCAATATTTTCACTAATTAACGGAACAATTTTGGAACACATTCTGTACTTTGTCTTAGAGGGTGCTCAGGGAGTTTAAGCACCACTTTCTCATATAAGTATTCAGTTCACTAAAACATCCCTTACTGGATTTTCTCCTTTTGTCTCTTCTCTATTTCTTCTCTGCATGTCCTAGGATGACATCCCAAATTATTTCCACCTACATCCTTGTCTTAGGATCTGCTTTTGTGGCATCTAAGATACATGATCTGAAGAGCAGCCTTTAATTCTTTAGAAGATTGAACTATGTAGGGAAAAAGTAATGTCTCATATGCAAGGCAAAAATCAGCAATAGCTGCTAAAACTACTTTGTGAAATTTTGATGAGTAGAAAGATATTTATGAGTAACAAGAGAGTCTCACATTATCTCCCACAATAAACTTATCAATTGCAAAATGGAAATAGTTACTTTACAGGAAAAACATGGTAAATACCTTCTTAACATTGGAAGGCAAAATAATTGTTTCCCCAAGGATGTCCCCATCCCAATCTCCAGAATTTGTAACTGATCTTTAAATGGCAAAAGTGACTTTGTAGATGTGATTAAGGTTAAATACCTCAATATGAGATTTCCTCAATTATATAGGTAGCTCCAATATAATCACAGGAATCCTTGATAGTGCATAGATTTTCCCAGTTGTGGTCCAAAAGAGATGTGACTAGAGAAAAATGGTCAAAATGCACAAATTGCAGGCTCTGAATAAGAAGGAAGAAGCCATCAGGCAAGGAAAATGGATAACCTGTAGAAGCTAGAGAAAGGAAGGAAGCATTCTTCCTTAGAACCCTGAAAAGGAAAATTGCATAATCAACACTTTAAATATAGCCTAGTAAAATTCAATAGATCTAGAAGGGCATAGTGGTACACTCCTATAATTCCAGTGGCTTGGGATCCTGAGGCAGGAGGATTGCGAATTCAAAGCCAGCCTCAGCAATTTACAATTTACAAGTTACTGAGATTTTCAGTAACTTGGTGAGAATAAAATATATAAAAGGCTGGGGATGTCGCTCAGTGGTTAAGCATCCCTGGGTTCAATCCATGGTACCTTCCACAAAAAAGAAGATGAAGGAGAAGGAGAAGGAGAAGGAGAAGGAGAAGGAGAAGGAGAAGGAGAAAGAGAAAGAGAAAGAGAAAGAGAAAGAGAAAGAGAAAGAGAAAGAGAAAGAGAAAGAGAAAGAGAAAGAGAAAGAGAAAGAGAAAGAGAAAGAGAAAGAGAAAGAGAAAGAGAAAGAGAAAGAGAAAGAGAAAGAGAAAGAGAAAGAGAAAGAGAAAGAGAAAGAGAAGGAGAAGGAGAAGGAGAAGAAGGAAAGAAAAGAAAAGAAAAGAAAAAGAAATTCAGTGAGATCTGTTTCTGACTTCTGACCTACAGAGATGTCATATAAATGTTTTCTGCTCTTTTAAGCTACCATATATTTGATAATTTCTTACAGCAGCAGTAGGAAACCAGTAAATTAAGTGACCAAAGTAAATGAAAGTAGTTACAGGGAAAATCATAATAAATAATGGAGTACTGAGGAAAATGTTCCAGAATAAAGGAAATAAAAAGACTCTATAAATTTGTGCAAAACACAATCCAGAGGGTTCTTTTTCTATAAAGGTCATTATTGGAATAATTGATGAAATTTGAAGAAGGTCTTCAGATAAACTAATAATATTATATCAATTATATCACATGATTTGCTACACTAACATGATGTACTTAAAAGAATAATATCACAATATCTTAATCTGTTTATAATATTATAACAAAATAAAATAGACTGGGTAGGCTAAACAACAGAAACTTATTCTCCCTGGCTCTAGAGCCTGGGAAGTCCAAGATCAAGATACTAACAATCTACTACCTGTTTTACAGATTACTGCTTTTTTCATTGTATCCTCACATGGCAGGGAACAGAAAGAGAAATCTCTTGTACAAGGCCACTAATTCCATTCATGAGCTCCACTCTCATGACCTAATTATGTTACCAAAGTACCCACTGCCCAACATTATCACACTGAGATTCAGTTCACAAAATATGAATGCTTCGGGGGAGTGGGGCAAACAAACATTCAGTCCATAACACACACCTATGGTATTCCTGCTGTAAAATGCATAATCTGAATGTAATCACAAATAAAACATCATGACAAATTGAAGTTAAGGAACTTTCTGTAAAACAGTTGACCAATTTTTATCAAAAAGTCAGTATCATAATAGAAATGGGAGTACTGAGGAAAAGTTCCAGACTAAAGGAAATAAAGAGACTTTATAAATTTATGCATAACACAATCCAGAGGGTTCTTTTTCTATAAAGGACATTATTGGAATAATTGGTGAGATTTGAAGAAGGTCTTCAGATAAACAAATAATATTATATCAATAGTAATTTACTTTGTATGATTATACTATAATTATGACTGTCCTTTACTCCTAAATCCTTCAGTATTTTGGAGGCTTAATGAATAAATATCATCTCCAAAGGTTTAGTTTTGCAACCATATCAATGTTTATAGCAGTGCAACTCACAATAGCCAAATTATGGAACCAGCTCAAGTGTCCTTCAATAGATTAATGGAATAACAAAATGTGATAGATACACACAATGGAGTTTTACTCATCCAGAAAGAAGGAAATTATGGCGTTTGCTAGTAAGTGGATGGAACTGGAAAGCATCATGCTAAGTGAAATAAGCCAGACTCAGAAAATCAGGGTCAAAAGTTTTCTCATATGTGGAAGCTAGAGCAAAGTAAGGGGGAAAAAAAGGTGGAGTGGAATACCATAAGGAAGGAGGGAAAAACTGGGGTATAGCTCAGTTGCTAGAGTGCTTGCTTTGCATACACAAGACCATGGGTACAATCCCCAGCACTACAAAAGAAAAAAAAAGTGTAAAGGGAAGACTGGGAAGGAGGAGGGATGGGAAAAGACAAGGAATGCAGAATGGATTTGACAATTTACACTATGTGGGACTGGGGTTGTGGCTTAGTGGTAGAGTGCTTGCCTAGCACATATGAGGCACTGGGTTTGATCCTGAGCACCACATAAAAAAATAAAGTTTAAAAAATTATGCTTGGGCTGGGATGTGGCTCAAGCGGTAGCACACTCGCCTGGCATGAGCGGGGGGCGCTGGGTTCGATCCACAGCACCACATAAAAAAATGTGTCCACCGAAAACTAAAAAATAAATATTAAAACATTCTCTCTCTCTCTAAAAAAATTATGCTATGTGCATGTATAAATATACCACAGTGAATTCCACCTTTGTGTGTGTGTGTGTGTGTGTGTGTGTGTATGTGTGTGTGTGTGTGTGTGTGTGTGTAGCACCAATTTAAAATAAAAATATAGTACGAAGATCAGTAGAATAGAGGAGGAGGAGTAAGGAGAAGGAGAAGTACAGGGAAAGAGGAGGCACTAGGGACTGAAATGGAGGAAATTAAATTTAATACATATATGATTATATCAAATTGAACCCAACTATGATGTATAACTATAATGCACAAGTAAAATCATAAAGAAGAAATATGTCCATAATAAATCCCACTAATATGTATAATTATAATACACAAATAAAAAAACCAAATAGCTTGCTTCAACTTGCTCCCAAGCAGTTCAGGAAAATAAATATGAATGCAGAGAGAATAAGGGAACATTAATATTTGGAGAATCTGAGTGAAAAGTATTCAAAAAGGCTGAGAGAATTATAAGAAACAAGCCAAAAAATATCTCAGAGACATTGATATGGAGCCCTGGCCTATCATTCTTTAAATCTACTCTACCTACTTGCTTTATGTTTTGTGAAATAGTAAACTTATTTGTTGTCTTCCTTTACTTGCATTTGATGGAATGTTTTTATTACTCGCAACTGAGGAAATTTACTCTTCTTCCTAGATTTATCCTGTCATACTTCCTTGACTTTGCTCATCTTCTTCCCCTTTTATAGCTAAAAATACCAATGTGGCTTGGCCAGCTAGACAGGGTTAAGGAGGGGAAAAATGATTCTTTCTTTTAATACTTCAGTTCCCTGTTGTGTAAACAGTGTATATTAATATATTATGACATTGAAAAATGTTCTTCACTTACTATGGATACCACCTACTCCCTTTCCTATCTTTAACCTGTCCTCTCTACTCTCCATAATAACGTGCACAGTTCACTTTCTTTCTTTTTTTTTTTTTTTAAAGAGAGAGTGAGAGAGGAGAGAGAGAGAGAGAGAATTTTTAATATTTATTTTTTAGTTCTCGGTGGACACAACATCTTTGTTTGTATGTGGTGCTGAGGATCGAACCCGGGCCGCACGCATGCCAGGCAAGCGCGCTACCGCTTGAGCCACATCCCCAGCCCCAACTTTCAATATTATGTTCATTCCTCTGTTATTTTAGTGTCTGTAACACTGTAAGATATTTGCAATGTTTCATCATTCCCCTAGCAAATCTTGAAAAATGAGAAACTCCTTTGAGTAAGAGCATATAAAGCTTTAATGCTTTTTAAATTTTTATTTTATTTTGATTTCTTGGCTGACATTATCTTATTGGATTTTATTATAGATATTGGTCTTATTCAGTGGTGACACATATTTTGGTGTAGAAACTTTTCATTTCAAAAATCCTAGTTAGCAATATAAACCATACATTTAATTAAAGGATTACCAAAATTTGCATACTTCCTATGTGTCAATGACTCCTTAAGCTTTTCTTATGAATGTATACAATGTTTACAGATTTTTCAAAGAAGAATTTTGGTTTTTAGAGAAGACCTTTTTTTTCTAAATTTTCCAACATCTTATATTTTTTTAAATCTGGCAACCAAGGCATAAATATGTTGTTTATCAGACAGACATTAGTGGCATGACAGATAATTGTACAGTTTTTAAAGCATAATTATATCACCTACCTACTATTAACACCTTGTAAATAAACAAAAGAAAGTATGTTTTCATTCTAAATATTCAAAAACACTGAAAATTAAAGTCAAGTTATTTATAAATAAAAGAATGCATTGATAATTTGAACCTGAGTAATTAGATGACAACTCTGATAAAAAGCAGTCTTCAAACTATTTTCTCTTTTCGAAACTTGATTTGGACAAGGTAATAATTGGCCTATTTTTTCTCTTCTAATGTGAATTCTAATTATGAAAAGATTATACAGTGAGATCACATTAAGTATTTGAAATACTAAGCCCAAGATACAAATGCTATTGTAAAAATTGTCTTATAGCATGCCTGGACCAAAGGATGTTTACAACTTCTTTCTTGATTTTTAAGTGATTGTAGGCTTTCTGATCCTCCTCTAATAATTTAAAACATCCGGAATGAGAAATGTGGAGTCAGAGTCCCTCAGTTCTTCCCAGCAAAGTGTGATCTCAGCCAGTGATTTTTAAAGTTGGTCCCCAGACAGCAGCATCAGCATTTCTTGCAAACTGGTAAGAAATGGAAATCCTCAGACTCCTTCTCAGACCTATTGAATCAGAAACTCTCCATGTAGAGTCCCATCAAATCTGTGTTTTAACAAGCCCTCCAAATAATTAGGATGTACCTTCAAGTTTGAGGACCCCTCATATTAGACAGCTTAATTAATTATTGTCTGTTGTCTGGTCTTTCAAATCTATTTAACTCTAAAAAGCAGTTAGAAATCTGCAGTTGGATTTAATCTTGAGGTTTTGCTGACTAGTTAGATTTTGAATATAATTTACTTGATTACAGAGCTGTCTTAGTAGTTGCCATCTCTATTCTTAATTCTTCAGTATTATTAATTCTTAAGTATTATTTAATTGCTTTTTATATAAATGCCAACAACAGCCACTCACAAACTTTCTTTAACTAACCTTTAAAATATCCATAGGTCATTGAGATTCTAAATACATAGAATATGCATAGAATACCTTCATCTGCTTTTTTGCCCTTTTGGCTAATTATTAAAAATAAGTTCACTTGCCATATTCCTAAAAGATGCAACTGAGAATTATATTGCATCACAAAAGTTATCTTTATCTTGCTTTTCACTATATTTCTCATAGCCCAACAGCACAATGTTTAGAATAATGTTACTACGTTCTGAACTTCTGGCATGCTGCCCACTTGGGCTCCAAGCAGTAAATTCTTTTTATCAGGCTTTGCTTCTTGATTTCAGTCTACCATGAGCTACATCCTGAGAGTCCCATGTATTTTCATTGAATTACCAGCTTTAACATTATACAGTCATTGATTTTACTTTTCCCATAATGATTTGATCATAGTAACAATTTGCGAGTGTGAAATAGACTCTCAAAGCAACAAATTAATAGAGTCATACCTATTAAATTTAGGCATGTTTACTTTTAAGAGAGTTCAAAATCATGTATAGATTCACTAGATTAATGCACCTTACTTCTTTTTGTAGACTTCCTTTCCCATAAACATATTAGTTAAGTGGTAGAAAGAGTAATGTTTTTAAACTAGACTCTATATATTCTTTTTCATCTTCATATTATGAATAACAGAGTAGTCAAAAAGTACTGGATTTGGAATCCAATATCATTGTATATCTAGTTTTATAAAGACATGTAGACCCTTAAATCGATTGGACATTGTGTTCATCAGTTTATAATTGAGGAAATCAAGTATAGGTCAAAGTACAATGTCACAGCTAACACTTTATATACAAATGTGATGATTTTCTCAAAATTATCTCTCAAATATATGGGATAGTCATATTCTAGATATCAGCCAACTTTTTAATAAAGGGATAGATGGTAAATATCATTATGGGCTTTGGAGACTCTAATGTTCCCTGTTACAGATATTCATATCTGCCATTATTGTGGGAAAATAGCATTGTAAATTGATGGACTAGACTATGCATCAATAAAACTTTATTTACAAAACCAAGTAGTACAAAAGAGTATTACTTAACCATAAAGAATGATTTTATATTATTTGCCAGTAAATGGATGGAACTGGAGACTATCATGCTAAGTAAAATAAGCCAGTTCCAAAAAGTCAAAGGTCAAATGTTTTCTCTGATGTGAAGAAGCTAACTCAAAATAAGAGGGGGGATTAAAAAAGAGTATAAGAAATATCACTGGAGTAGACTAAGGAAAATGAAGGAAAGGGAGTAAGGAAGGGATAGAGAAACAGTGGAATGAATCCGACCTAACATTCCTATGTACACATATGAATATACCACAGTAAATCTCACCATCATGTATATCTATAAGACACTAATTTTACAAAATATGTAAATAAATGGCAGAAAGATCAGTAGAGTGGAGGGAAGGGAATAGTAGGAGGGAGGAGGGGAGGGTATGGGGAGTACTGGGGGACTGAATTCGAACAAGTTATATTTCATGCTTTTATGTCAAAATGCATCCTATTGTCATGTATAACTAAAAGAATCAATTAAAATGATTATAAACTTAAAAATTGTAGTTCATTTAATCAGAATTACAAACTGAAATGAGACTTCAGAACAAAGAAAAATTTGAATAAACTCTTTTAAAAAACCACCCCCCCCTCAAAAAAAAAAAAAAAAAAAACAACCACAGATGGTAAATAGGTAAATCTTGACCCTTGGGTCAATAGTTTGCCTTTCCCTTTTTTAGTTGCCTTGCTTCTTAAACTGTAATATGCAATACAGATTCTGTCTCAGTAATTCTGAGTGAGGACCCTCCTAGTCCATATGTCTACACTTGGAGTAGCAAATCTAGACTTTAGAAAGCCATGCATGTTATCAATCTTTCTCTCAATAATGTCCTTTTAAACAACAAAGTCATGTTTCAGAAAGACAAATTTACCAGTAAGTACTTTAGTCACAACACCTTTGAGATGTTTCTAAAAGTTAAAAAATATGGGAATTATTATGGTATAACTTCATAAAGGCAGTTTTTGGATGCCTTTGTAAACAAACATTTATTACTGAGTTTTAAAAGCTGTAAAATAAATGCTTATGTTTTGCCAATAAGAAGTATACAGGTATAATATAAATAAATTGAATTGTGCTAATTTTATGGCAATGGTTACTCAAAGTAGAAAAAAATCTGGTGAAAATATAAAACTTTAGAAATAAACAAAGTTTAGAAATAAACAAAGATGATACGAAATGGAAACTGTTAAATGACTCAAAAAGTGGTTAAAGTTATCAACAAAGTAAACCGCTGCAAAATTTAGCAGCTTGAAACACAACTTTTTAAAATTGACAAATAAAAAATTGTATATATTTATCATATACAACATGATGTTTTCAAATATGTTTACATTGTGGAATGAAATTAAGCTAATTAATATGTATTACCTCATTCAATTATCAATTTTTTTGTGGTAAGAACACTTAAAATCTACTCTCCCAGCAATTTTCAAGAATGCAACAAATTGTTTTTAACTATAGTTAAACATGTTGTATAATACATCTCTTAAACTTATTTTTCCTAACTGAAATTTTTCTTTTAATAAGCATCTCCCAACTACTACTCTCTCTCCTGATTACCACCATTCTACTCTATAAATTTTTGTTCAGGATTCTGCATTTGAACCAGACTTATTAGAGATAGTTTATCTCTGTTCTACATGGCATTACCTAGAGTCACCAAGTTTATCTCTGTTCTACATGGCATTACCTAGAGTCACCAAGCATCTGGAAGTTTGGTTAGAATTTGTGTGTTCAAGATAACCTCTTATCTTATCATTTAGTGGTTTTGCATAAGCTTTATTTCCACGTGGTATGGTTTTCAAGAGTGATAAGACTACTAGAATAAACTTGAATATGTAAGTGGTTCTCAACCCTTTGCTTGTGTCATACTTTCTAAATTTCCAATGGTAAAAACAAATTGCAAGGCTAGGACTAGTAGGGAGAAGGAGACTACACAACTGTAGATGGCATGTTTCATTGGGGGCCACAAATTGTAATAGTCTGTCTCTGATACTATATCAAAGATGCAAATAGTTGAAATAAAATTGCTGCATGTAATGTGAATAAGAAAATAAACCACATATTCAAGTAAATAATATTTACATAACATATTTAAATACATAATTAAATTTTTAATATATCAAGTAGAAACTTGATAATTCATCTACAAGCTAATGCATTCATATTTTTGCAAACATTTATAACATCTTCTTAGTGGAGAAATGGGGGATTGTCTTATATTCAGGGTTCCTTTATAGTCTTTGCTGTGTAATCTAAGGTAAGCTACTGAGTTATTTCTTTCTTTTCTAAAATAGGAGTTATATTGGCCTTGAGATGATGGTAGTCATTAGGAGAAAGCATGCACAAGAATTAATTTAGAAATTAGAACAAGATATAGAAAAAAAATTGTACAGTAGAAAAATACACTGATTGTTTTTAAGTTTTTGTTTCCATGTTTCACACTATGAATTATTAAAATAAGGTAAAGCCTGTGATTACCTATAGAATGGAATTGGGTGGATATGGTAATAAATGGACTAAAATTTTTAAATATTATTTACATAAGCAAAGATCTACATAAAGGCAAAGTATGATTAAATAATTTTGGGAAAAGGCTTAAAACACACTGGTTTTAGCTTTGCACAAAAATCACACTAAGCTATTTTAGGTCAGGATGGTCATACTCATCTCCTACTTAATACATGCATCTGCCCAAAGCTTGTAGTAAATACATATTTATTTGCTCATTTTAAGTAAACATCACAATACTGAAACTATTATAAAATCTTTTCCCTGTTGCTAGAAAATAGGAATCACATCATTTTTGTGCTCTCATAAAACAAAAGCAGAGAGAGAGAGAGAGAGAGAGAGAGAGAGAGAGAGACTATAAAAGAATGCCACAGACTAGGTAATTTATAATGAACAGATATTTATTTGGCTCAAGCTTTTGGAAGCTGAAAAGTCCAAGACTGAGTTTCTTCTCAGTGTGTCATAACACACAACATGGCAGGAGGTGTCACATGGGTGAGAAAGAAAGGAAAAGCAGCCAAATGCATCCTTTGATAAGAAATTTATTCCTGCAAAAACACATACACTCCTGAAATAATAGCATTAATCCATTTATGAGGGCAGAACACTCTTGACCCGATCACTTTTTAAAGGTTCCATTCATCAGGAGTTTTGCATTGGGGATTAGGCTTCCAACACGTGAAATATGGAGGATATATTCAAACCGTAGCAGTCTATAAGAATTATTTTTTCTTACATTTACCTTCAAAGTCCTTATGTATTTCTTAATCAAATAAGCTGGAGGGTGGCTATCAAATAAACTTGTTAGGAGTCATTCAGTTAACTTATACTTCATTCAACTCTACTTGCATTATTACTGAGTTCTTAGATGACCTCTATTACTTTTGGTAATAAAAGAGGGCAAGCTTTCAATTTAAAATATAATGGAGTTGACTTCTCAAGAGCAAGTAAATATGAAATAAAATATATTTGTGTTTATATATTAAATTTCACAAGTTACATGTACCATGAATAACATATATTCCATATCAAATACCTGTATTTTAGTAGTAGAGACCTTTTATATTTTTTTCAGTTTGTTTTCAAGCATCTTTTAAATTGCTCAAGCACATTCATCCTTATACATTAACATATACTTGATTTAATAGTATTTATTATTGAACCTTAAAATCTGTACCTGAATTCTGTGTTAAGTTTCACTAGTCATTCTTATTTAAAATCAAAATGAAAACTGGAAAATATATGACTGGGGGAAACTTAGATCACTGAAAGTGATCAAGAACAACAGTGGAATATTGTTCTAATCATATTGACATGATAAATATAATTTCTATTTTTATTTTTAAATCAAATTTGATTTTATTTGAAATTCAAGAAAAAGTCAACTGAAAAACAAAACAAAAATCCATTCTCATCAAATAAATGGTTTCTTTCTGCAGAAGATATTATATCAAAAAGAGCCTTCTAAGTGTCAGAAATAGATCATGAAAAAATTATTAAAATCCTGGGATCATTACAATTTTTATCCCTACATCAGTTAAGACAATATTGTTGAACTCTTCACTGTTAAAGTTGAGGATCTTAGTACTCTTTCATACTTAACTGTTAATCTCTATACTAACTTTATACTGTCAATATTTGCAGTTTATATTCTATTCAGGGACCTTAGCTCCCACAATTATTTAATATTAATTTTTATTAGAAAGTGATTTTAAATTTAATTTATTTCATCCATTCTTTTATTGGATATTCATTTTATTTTTAAAAATTTTCTGGATTTCAATAATGTAGTGTGATATAATTCATTTATCCCCAAACATAAAACACTACAAAAAGGGCTTATGAGTATTCTACTTCCTTGATTCTTTTATACTGGAAATGGTTACAGTCTTCATACTGCAATGATTCCTTATCTAATAATACATTTTTCAGTTAAAGTTTCCTTCAGTGGCCATTGGTCTGGATTTTTCCTCATTAAAGTGATTTAACTTTTATGTCTGGATGACTAAAGAATTTTTTATCCTTCAATTTAAATAATTTAACCAGGATATGTCTCAGTGTTTCCTAGAATATAGTGCTTTTTCCAACTTTAGATTGGTTTTTTATTTCAGGGAATTTTTATATGTTTAAGACTTTGTTAGATTCTCTACTTCAGGTACACATATTGTTTTACTTTGAATCATAGCTGTCCACCCACTGTATCTTAGTTTTTCTTTTATGATTTTATTACCTTTTAAAAAATATTTTTATCTGCATTCAGTATGGTTATAACAGTCATCTCTTCATGTTAGTAATTCAGTTTTTAGTCTTTTTGATTCTGTCCCCTTTAGAATATTTATTGCAAGTTTATTTGTTCTGAATGCTATTTGATCCTCAATGCATTGTTTCTTATGATCTAAAATCTCCATTTTAAAAATCTCATTACATTAATCATCTCATTTTAAGCTCTAGTTGTATTGAATTCATGTATTATTTTATAATGCAAACCATGGATGGGAAATTAGTTTCTCTTAGAGCTATATTTTTTTCTCAGATTGGTAATTTCTCTTTTTCAAAACCTTCAGCTCTTCCTGCCTTTCTTCATTTTCTTTCCTTCCTTTTTCATAGTTATCATGCTGTTTCTTTTCATCTTCATGGCACTTCAGCACCTATCTTTATATCTCTTTCACCTTGATATTATGTAGCTATCTTTTCAACTCCTTTCCTACAATACAAAATACATGTTTCCTTTACTTGGAGCTTAAGTTTGATAAAGGTTATATACCCCCCTTCCCACTCCACCTCCACCCTTTACTCCCTTCTGCTTTTACAATTTGTGTTCATAGAAGGGGAAAGAAAGTACAGTTCAGGCAGTGGTATCTTGTTAAAATTCCTTAAGCAAAGCTCACTCTTCTGAGAGTTTGCTAAAGGACTATTTAGTGTTTGTTTCTCCTATGTGAAGAGTAATATATACCATTTCCATAAAAGAATAAGCATATCAAAGAAAAAGGAAGCAGATTATTGCTTAAAGTCATAAAAATAGATTTTATTCAGTAACTACTAACATTAGGGAAAAGAGCTGAACTCCATTTCAATTTGAATGGATGTTTGAAAGAGAGAACAAGAGAGTATCAGGACAGAGTACAAACTGGATATGCTAAAGTAGAGTCAGAGAAGTGGAAAATTATAAAGCATTGGCCAATTTAAATGCAATTGGAAGAAATGCTTTCAGTTTGCCTTGGGTTTGTCATATATAGACTTTAAGTTCTTGAGGTAAGTTCTTTCCATTCCTAGTTTCTTCAGTATTTTTAACCTGAATGAGTGCCTGAATTTGTCAAATTCTTTTTCTGTATCTATTGAGATAGGCATGTGTTTCTTATCCTTAACTGTATTTATGTGGTAAATTATATTTATTGGTTTGTATATGTTGAAATAACTTTGCCTCCCTGGGAAGAACCCCACTTGATCAATGTTTATTATCTTATTTTTATTTTATTTTTAAAATATTTTTCAATTTTCAATAGATATTTATTTATTTATGTATTTATTTATAAGCACACTGAGGATTGAACCCAGGGCCTCATACATGCCAGGCAAGCTCTCTATCACTGAGCCACAACTCCAGCCCCTCACTATCTTAATGTGTTTTTAAGTTGAATCTTCCAAAATTTTATTAAGGATATTTGCACCTATGTTAACCAGGGATATTAGCCTGAAGCTTTCTTTCCTTGATGTGTCTTTGTCTAGATTTTTATATTAGCTTCATGTAATGAATTTGGCAGTGTTGTCTCCCTTTCTATTTCATGGAATAATTTGAGAATGATTGGCATTACTTCTTCTTTTAAAGTTTGGTAGAACTCAGTTGAGAATCCATCTAGTCCTAGGCTTTCTTTAGTTGGAAAGTTTTAACTGCTGTTTCTATCTCATGGCTTGATATTGGTCTGATAAGATATTCTATATCCTCATGGTTCAACTTGTTTAGGTCATATGTGCCTAGAAATTTGTCAATATGGTTGTGTTTTCTGGGTTTTGGGAATATAAATTTTCAAAATAGTTTCTGATCATCAGAAGTATCTGTGGCAATATCTCCTTTTTCATCTCTAATTTCTTTGAAGCAAGAATTTGAAGAAGACCTTAGAAAATTGAAAGACCTCCCAAGTTCTTAGATAGGCAGAATAAATATTGTCAAAATGCCCATACTACCAAAAGCATTATACAGATTCAGTACAATCCCCATCAAAATGCCCATGACATTCTTCACAGAACTAGAAAAAGAGTCCCAAAAATGTATATGAAAAAAAAATAAAGACCCAGAAGAGTAAAAATAATCCTGAGAAAGAAGAGTAAAGCAGGAGGCATCACAATACCAGACCCCAAATTATACTACAGAGCTATAGTAACCAAAACAGTGTGATATTGGCACCAAAATAGACATGAAGGCCAATGGAACAGAATAGAAGACATGGAGGCAAATATATATATATATATATATATATATATATATATATATATATATATAGAGAGAGAGAGAGAGAGAGAGAGAGAGAGAGAGAGAGAGAGAATGAATCATGTGATATTCAACAAAGTTTCCAAAAACATACATTGAAGAAAAGATAGACTTTTAAACAAATGTTTTTGCTTATATGTAGGAGCTAGATTAAAATAGGGAAAAAAGTTAGGATCCCATGGAAATAGAAGAGAGATGAGGGAAGTGAGGGGGAGAAGGGAAGGATAAGAAAAGAGAGGAACAATGCATGGAAGAGTGGAAAAAAGTAGGAAAAAAGAGTGGAAGAAAGAGGATCCTCCTTTCATTTAAAAAAAAAAAAGGCTTTCAGGTCCTTGAGAAAAATATAGCTGAGTTGTAGAAGGTGAATATACATCTCAAAAGCACAGTGGAAGTATTCACAATGGTAGCCCTTTTTTTTAGTAAATGTGCTAAGAAAGGGAAATCAGGGGCCCATCTTGCCTAGAACAAACAACAAGTTCTTTTGACAACCCTGAGCTTTTCCAGACAGGAATTTGGAAAAGGTTCTGGATTGTACTAGGGTCATGACCTTAGGCTGCTGGTAGGCTGGAATGTTCCTGCTGAGAACTTTTGCTGTTTTCAAACCTCAAAATTCTAATTTGCTTCTATTTGGTGAGGCTTACATTCATCACTTCCATAAAAAAGGGTCAGCTTTATGTTTCACTTTTTCCCCAGGGAGCCTTTTTCCTAGATTCACAGTCAGAGGAGGAAAAAGATAAGAATACTCACTTTCAGACTTTTCTATGTTCGTATGTGAATCTACTACCACATCATGTACAACCATAGGAATGGGATCCTACTTCTAAGTTATACTCCATGTATATAGATAATATGTCAAAATACACTCTACTGTCATATATATCTAAAAAGAACAAATAAAAAAAGAATACTCACTTTCTTTCCATTTTTCCAAATTTTGGATTTTGTTAAACATTCCCAGAATATATTTCAATTTACCAAACAGTATTTTTTTTTTTTTTGAGCTCAGGTGGGTGAAATAAAGGGCTCCTCAACACTTACCCAGAATTCTATTTTTCCTTCTTTGGCTCTCACTCTTGGATTGCACCCTGATAATGTTGAGAGTTTCCTGATCACTGTGCTCCTGGAAAACAATGATTAAGAAACCACCCAACCCTTTTGTGTTTCCCCAACAAAGGACAAAATTGCACTCTCATATTCTAGGATAAAACACACCATTCCTCTAACTTTGTTGAGAAGTTTCCCTCTAATCAGTATTCTCAGTATTGTGACAAACTAAGCAAGTAATTTCCTTGGTGTATTTTATATTTTATACCTCTGACATTGTATTGTGGTACTCCTTGTGACTTTTTGTTTTCTTAAGTTTTTGTTTGTATGTTTGCTTTACTTCCTTGAATACTGGGAGAGATTATGTGATGAGGAATTCTTTTGTTGTTGTTGTTGTTATTGGGATTGAACACAGATGTGCTTGACCACTGAGCAACATCCCCAGCCATTTTTAATATTTTATTTAGAGACAGGGTCTCACAGAGTTGCTTAGGGCCACACTAATTTGCTGATGCTGGGTTTGAACTCATAATTCTCTTGCCACAGCCTCTCAAACCACTGGTATTACATGCATGCGCCACTATGCCTGGCTGTGATGAGATATTCTTATAAAAATTTAAGCTAGGAGTACAGTTGTAGCTTTAAAATGCTTTATGGTCTACTTTTGGAAAGCAACATTTAAAAATGATATGCAAACTAGTTAGGGAAGACAAACTCTTCTCGTGGATCATCCATGTGCTACTAATTTTTACTTAAGCTTTTTAAATGATGAGTTACTCTGGTCTTCAACTGTTAGAGTTAAAAATCAATGATTTAATGCTGTGAGTTGTGAAAGTGGAGGGGCTTGGGGAGAAAGCAATGAATATTAACAAAGAAAATGTCCCCATATATTAGGGAAAATATGTGATTCACATTTATCTCCTCATCTGCTTTCCTCCCAGCTTTTCTTGTTCTTAATACAGTGGGTCCCCGGTGCATTTCCACCTCAGAGACTTCACAGATATTCTTCCCTGGGTTGGGATAACTACATAGCTTATTCCTCTTAATTTTGATGCTCAGATGTTACCGCTTTAGAAAGATATTTCCTCCCACCATATAAAAAATAGTGACACATCTAACTACCATCAAAATTTTTTCTCAGCCACCCTTATAATCTAATGGATAATAGTCACTACATGAATGATTGTTGAACAAATAAATACATATTTTGCACTTACCCTCTATCTTTTCAACTCTAATAAATATTCTGTGAGTCAAAGAAAGACATTTTAGATGGCTAACAATTTAAATTGGACTAGTATTTCATTATCCCGTAAGTACAATTAAATCGCTGGTATTTGCTCTTGATTCATTAACACAAACAACCTTCTCCTTTTTTGAAGAGGTACTACGTGGATTTATATGGCACTTTTAAAAGTATTCTAAATTCTAGAATCTAACAATGATATGTAGTGACAGTCTATACTTAATGACAAATTTAAAGTTCACAACAAAAATCTAGTTTTAACCTTATACAAAATTTATAAACAGGAAATTAGTTTGTAGGAAACTGTCCAGATAACCAAGAATGTGATAGTGAATTCTATTCAGTTGACTTTCTATATTCAATATATTTATTTTTCCTTTTGAAATCATTGATTTTTTAAAGATCTTTCTAAATCTTGAAAAAAATGTAAAATAAACATTTTAGGGAGAAAGAAACATATGTGACATGTATTTTTTTTCTATTTTTCAAGTGAAAGACATGACCACTTTAATCAAGCTTAATGCACTTCTAATTCCAGCATTCCTTGAAGTAGAATGCTTTTTATCTGTCCATTTCAAGTGTATTTTTCACTCAATAGTAAATTTTACATATTTTATGGATATTATAAATGCATCATTAAAAATGCCATACTAACATATTACCAAGCTAAAATGATCAGGTAATTCCTTCTAGTTTCTATGTTGAAATCAATTCTTGAAATGTAAGAAGCAAGCAAAATTTTGAAATAACAAAATGACTGTGTCTGTTTTTAGACTTACTTTTCACTGTAAAAGCCATTGTAGGAATGAATGAGGACATTTTTAAGGCAATATATAGTTTCACAGAGAAGATTTTATCTCTTAAAGGAGAAAGAATAAGGTGTAACTTTATTCATTTGTTTCGATTCTCACAAAAGTTGTGAGACCTCACCAGACAAGGACTTACAGAAAGAACATTAAATGGATAAAAGATTTTGTATCCCAAAGTGATTGAGAATATAATATAGACTATGATTATTATTCCCTAATAGGACTTGTCATTCAGGAATGTAAATTCTATGCAAATATGAGTTAACTAAAACTTCAAACTACCTTTATAATATCCTCAAGAGTTTTTAGCCATTGTTTAAAGCTATGCAAACAAGTGGTCTTAAACTAACAGTAAAAATCCATAGTTACTTAATATACATAGGCCCAAAACTATTATTTTTAATAGCTTTATTGAGGTATAATACATATACTGTAAAATTCAACCATTTATGTATGTAATGCAATAATATTAGTAAATAATTATAGTAAATTAATAGTACTGTGCAACTATCTCTATAATCTAGTAGAACATTTCCATCATTCCCCAAATTTATCTCATTCCCATTTACATTTAATACTGACTCCCTCCTACAGCCAAAGGTAACCACTGATCTGCTCTCTGTACATATTTGCCCTTTAAAATATTTTTATAAATGAAATCAGATACAGTTTATTCGCATCTACTTTTTCTTTCAATAAAATGTGATTGAGATTCATTCATGTTGTATATAAATATAAACTATTATTTGTTCCAGTTTAATGATGAATAGTATTGAATTTATGAGTATATATCATTTTGTTTTTCCATTCACCAGTCCATGGACATTGGGTAATTTCTATTTTTTTCTATTATGAGTAATGCTGGTATAAACATTTACTTACGTGTCTTTGTGTGGGCATGTTTTCATTTCTCATTCATAGAGTCTTAGGAGTACAATTGATGGAATGTATGATGTTTATATACAACTATTTAAGACAAAACTAAACTTCTTCCTAAAAGTGGCAACCAGCAATGCACGAGAGTCCCTATATCCTTAAAAATGCTTAGGATTTTCTTCTTTTTCAATATTTATTCTAGTAGGTGTACAGTGATTTCTCATTGTGGATAGAATTTTTACCTCCCTAATGACTAACAATAATAAGCACCTATTCATATCCCTGTTAGCAATTCATATTTTTTGATGAAATGTCTACATAGTTTTTGTCCATTCTTTTAATTAGGGTTGTTCTTTTATTAATGAGTTGTGAAGGTAGATATCTGAATACAAGTTCTTTGTTAAATATATGACCTGCAAATATTTTCTCACAACCTGGAAGTTCTTTTCATTTTCTCAATGGTGTCTTTTCAGCACCAAAGTTTTGAATTTTATGGAGTCCAGCTTATCAAATGTGTCTTTTACACATCATGATTTTGGCCAAATTAAAGACCACAGAAATTGGGCTGGGGATGTGGCTCAAGAGGTTATCGCGCTTGCCTGGCATGCGTGCGGCCTGGGTTTGGATCCTCAGCACCACATACAAATAGATATGTTGTGTCCGCCAAAAACTAAAATAAATATATATATATATATATATTAAAAAATTCTCTCTCTCTCTTTAAAAAAAAATACCACAGAAATTTTCTCCTGTTTTTTCATAAAAGTTCAGTAGTTTTGGCTACTACAATGTCATTGATTTATTGTGAAATCAATTTTAAATGTGGTGTGATGTTGACAGTCTAAATTCACTTTTTTTCATGTTAATGTTTAATTATAACAGCACAATTTGTGGAAATTGTGCTGTTATAATTTTATCCAAATAGTCTTAATATCTTTGTCAAAAATGAATTGGCCAGTGGGGCTGGGTTTGTGGCTCAGCGGGAGAGTGCTCACATAGCAGGAACAAGGCCCTGGGTTCAATCCTCAGCACTACATAAAAAGAAAGAAAGAAAGAAGAAAGAAAGAAAGAAAGAAAGAAAGAGAGAGAGAGAGAGAGAGAGAGAAAGAAAGAAAGGAAGGAAGGTATTGACAACTACAATTAAAAAAATAAATAAATATTTTAAAAAATGAATTGGCCCCACTGGAGTTATAGCTCAGTGGTAGAGCACTTGTCTCACAAGTGTGAGGCATTGGGTTTAATCCTAGCACCACATAAAAACAAATAAAGGCATTAAATCCATATATAACTAAAAAAAGTTTAAAAATGAATTGGCATAAATATGTGAGTTGACTTCTAGACTTTTGGTTGTATTCCAGTGGTCTATACATAGTCTTATCCTTATACTAGCATTGGGCAGTCTTGATAATTGTAACTTTGTAGTATGATTGAAACAGGAAATTTGAGTCCTATAACTTGAATATTTTCTTCATTTTGATGCTGTTGTGGTTGGAATTTTTTTCTTAATTTCAACTTTGGATCATTTGTGGCTAGTATATGGAAACACAATTGTTATTTTTTATTTTATCTTGTGCCCTGACACCTTGTTATTCTCATCATCAGTTTTTTAAAGATTTCATTTGTTTGTCTTAGTAATACATAATAGTAGAATCTACTTTGACATGTTTATACAAACATGGAACATATGTTATTCTAATTAGTATCCTAGTCTTCTGTATGTACACAATGTTGAGATTTACTGATGTATTTATATATGTGCATAGGAAACTTATGTTAGATTCATTCTACTGTCTTTCCTATTCTACTGTCTTTCATTCCCCTTTGTGTAATCCATTGAACTTCTATCCATACCCCATCTCCATTGTGGGTTAGCATCCACATATCAGAGAGAAACTTCAACCTTTGTGTTTTGGGGATTGGCTTATTTCATTTAGCATGATAGTCTCCAGATATATCCATTTACTGGAAAAAGTCATTATTTTTTTATGACTGAGTGATAGTTCATTGTGCATATAAACCATATTTTCTTCATCCATTCATCTGTTGATAGGCATCTAGGTTAGTTCCATAGCTTATTGGGAATTATGCTGCTATAAACATTGATGTGGCTGCCTCACTGTAGTATGCTGATTTTAAATCCTTTGAATATAGACCAAAGAATGGAATAACTGGATCAAATGATACTTCCATTCCTAGTTTTTTTTTTTTTTTGAGGAATCTCCATACTGCTTTCCAGAGTGGTTGCAACAGTTTGCAGTCCCACCAGCAATGTTTGAGTGTACCCTTATCCCTACATTCTTGCCAGCATTTTTTGTTACATGTATTCTTGATAATTGCCATTATGACTGGGTTGAGGTAAATATCAGCATAGTTTTAATTTTAATTTCTCTAATTTCTAGAGATGTTGACATTTTTTGCATGTATTTGTTGACCATTTATATTTCTTCTTTTGAGAAGTGTCTGTTTAGTTCCTTTGCCAATTTATTTATTGAAGGGGTTTTTGAGTCCTTTGTGTATCCTATAAATTATTGCCTTCTCTGAAGTGCATATGGAAAAAAATTCTCTTCCATTCTGTACACCCTCCTTTCATATTCTTGATTATTCCCTTTGCTGTGAAGAAGTATTTTAGATTAATAACATCCATGTATTGTTTTTTATTTTACTTCTTGCACTTTAGTAGTCTTGTTGAGGAAGTCAGTTCCTAAGCCAATACATTGGAGTTTGGACCCTACATTTTCTTCTAGTAGGTGCAGGGTTTCTAGTCTAATTTCTAGGTCTTTGATTCACTTAGTGTTGAGTTTTGTTCAGGGTGAGAGATAGAGATTGAATTTTATTCTACTACATATGGGTTTCCAGTTTTCCCAGCATGATTTGTTGAAGAGGCTATATTTTTTCCAATGTATATTTTTGGTGCCTTTGTCTAGTATGACATAATTGTATTTAGCTGGGTTTGACTCTGTGTCTTCTTTTCTTTCCATTGGTCTTCCTGCCTGTTTTGGTGCCAATACCATGTTGTTTTTGTTACTATAGAACTCTAGTATGGTTTAAGGACACCAATTATGATGCCTCCTGCTTCAGTTTTCACACTAAGAATTGCTTTGGGTATTTGGGGCTTCTTGTTTTTCCAAATTAATTTTATGACTGTTTTTTCTATTTCTATGAAGAATGTCATTGAAATTTTGATAGGAATTACATTAAACCTATAGTGTTTTTGATAATGTAGCCATTTTGAAAAAAATAATTTTGCCTATCCAAGAACATTAAAGATCTTTCCATATTATAAGGTCTTCTTCAATTTCTTTCTTTTGCATTGTTATAGTTTGGATATGAGGTGTCCCCCAAAAGCTCATGTGTGAGACAATGCAAGAAGTGTTCAGAGGAGAAATGATTGGGTTGTGAGAGTTTTAACCCAATCAGTGAATTCATCCCCTTGTAGGGATTAACTGAGTGGTAACTGAAGTGATAGGGTGTGGCTGGAGGAGGTGGGAAGTGAGGGTGTGGCTTTGGGGTACATATTTTGTATCTGGCGATTGGAGTCTCTCTCTCTCTCTCTCTCTCTCTCTCTCTCTCTCTATGTCTCCCTCTCTCTCTCTCATTTGATCATCAAGTGAGCTGCTTCCTTCCATCCCACTCTTCTGCCACAATGTTCTGCCTCATCTTAGCCTTGAGGAATGGAGCCAGCCTTCTATGGACTAAGACCTCTGAAACCTGGAGCCCTCAAATAAACTTTGCCTGCTCTACAGTTAATATGAATGGGTCCTTTTGTCACAGAAGCAATAAAGCTGACTAAAATAAATGTACTATAGTTTCCATTGTAGAGATCTTTCACTTCTTTTGTAAAACTGATACTCAAGTATTTTTTGAAGAAATTGTGAATGATATAGGTTTTTTTTTTTTGTAATTTCTCTTTCAGCTGATTCATCATTGGTGTACAGGAATACAATTGATTTAGGGGTGATGATTTGTATCCTGCTACTTTGCTGAATCCATTCATGAGTTTTAGAAGTTTTCTGGTGGAATTTTTGTATCTTCTAAATATAGGATCATGTCTTCAGCAAATAGAGATATTTCGAGCTCTTATTTTCCAATTTGTATCCTTTTAATTTCTTTCCTTTGCCTAATTACTCTGGCTAGAGTTTCCAGGACTGTGTTGAATAGAAGTGGTGAAAGAGGCATTGCTGTCTTCTTCCAAGTTTTAGAGAGAATGCTTTCAGTTTTTCTCTGTTTAGAATGATGTTAGCATTGGGTTTGTTGTGTATGGCTTTTATAATTTTGAAGTATATTCCTACTATCCCTAATTTTTCTAATGTTTTAAACATAAATGGATGCTGTATTTTGTCAAATGCTTTTCCTGCATCTATTAAGATATTCATGTGATTCTTGTTTTTAAGTCTATTTATGTGGCAAATTACATTTATTGATTTCTGTTTGTTGAATCAACCTTGCATCCCTGGGATGAAATCCTCATGAGCATGGTGCACCATCTTTTTAATGTGTGTTTTTATGTGATTTGCCAGTATTTTACATCAGGAATAGATACTGGAATTTTCACAATGTGTTTTTTTCTGGTTTTTGGTATCAGGATGATAGTAGCTTTAGAGAATGAGTTTGGAAGGATTCCCTCCTTTTCTATTTAATGGAATAATTTGAGGAAGATTAGTGTTAGTGCTTCTTTAAAGGTCTGGTAAAACTTGGCTGAGAATCCATGCAGTCCTGGGCTTTTCTTTGGTGGTAGGCTTTGATGGCATCCTCAATTTCATGACTTGGAGTTGATCTGTTTAAATTTTTTATGTCCTCCTGGTTCAATTTGGTGAGGTCATATGTCTCTAGAAATTTGTCAATGTCTTCAAGATTTTGTAATTTATTGGAGTATAAATTTTCAAACTAGTTTCTGATGATCCCCTGGGTTTTGGTAGTGTCCATTTCCTTTTTCATCATGAATGTTTATAATTTGAGTTTTTCCCCTCTTCCTTTTGTTTAGCTAGGTTAAGGGTTTATAATTTTGTTTATTTTTTCAAAGAACTAACTTTTTTGTTTCATTGATTTGTTGAATTTTTTTTTGTAATTTCAGATTTATTTAAAAATCTGGCATATATGTGTTATTGATTTTGACTCTGATTTTAATTATTTCTGTCTTCTATTGATTATAGCATTGACTTGTTCTTCTTTTTCTAGGGCCTCAAGATGTAACTTTACATTATTTATTTGGTGTCTTTGTATTCCTTTAATGAATTAGCTCAATACTATGAACATTTCTCTTAGAAATGCCTTCATAGTGTCCCATAAATTTTGATACATTGTATCACTATTCTCATTTACCTCTAAGTATTTTTAGTTTTCACCCCTGATTTCTTGTGCGATCCACTCATCATTCAATGGTGTATTATGTAGTATCCAGGTGTTAGAGTAGCTTCTATTTTTTATCATGCCATTGATTTATAATTTCATTAGATTATGATCTGATAGAATACTAGGTATCATCTGTATTTTTTATTTGTTAAGAGTTTCTTTGGGGTCTAAGATTTGTTCTAATTTAGAAAATGATCCATGTGCTACTAAGAAAAAATGTGTTCAGTCAATGATAGATGAAACATTCCATAGATGTCTGTTAAGTCTATAACTACCTTAAGTTATTAAGTGTATTTTTTACTTCTATAGCTTCTCTATTTATTTTTTGTTTGGAAGATCTATTCAGTAATGTGAGAGGCAATACTACTTCCCCAGTAGTATTGAGGCTGGCATGAGGTTTTCTCAGTTTCCCTGAACCAAACTGATGAGTGAATTGGAAAAACACAAACAAACACAAAATTAGAGAAAAGCAGGACCCAGTGGTTTAGCTGACCTCTCATGGAGGAGGACTGACAATGAGCAGGCTCCACACGTTTATTATATATGTTTTCACATCAAAGAGATTCAATGTGAGAAAATTACTTTAAAACAGAACCAAGATAAAAAATTTGAACACCCAATTAAGTAATCAGCTTGCATCCACAATTCTCCACTCCTGGGTGGCTGGCACCTGAATCTTGGTTCATGAACTGATAAACCCCTTGGCAACCATGGTATTTCCCTTTGAACAGGGTGTCATCATACAAATGGACAGTATTCTTGACACTTTTGCACTGAGAGATTCCCAAGGAAGGTGTCAGCCTCTGTCTCTGGGAATTTCAAAGACCCATAACTTATTCATCACTCAAGACACAGTAGGGGCTAAGGTGTGGCTCAGTGGTAGAGCTCTTGCCTAGCAGGCATGAGGCACTGGTTTTATACTCAGCACCACAAAAAAAAATAAATAAAATAAAGTTTTAAAAATGTCACCAGTATTATTGTGTTGTGGTCTATTTGATTCTTGATATTAAGAAGGTTTGTTTGATGTACCTAGATGCTCCATTATTTTGGTCATAAATATGTATGATTATTATTTGTTGTTATATAATTCACTTAAGCAACATTAAATGACCTTCTTTGTCTCTTCTAATTGACTTGAAGTCAATTTTAAAGAACTCCAAGCACTATAAGAATATAACTCCCAGCTTGCTTATGCGATCCATGTGTATGACATGTTTTTCCCATTCGTTCACCTTCAGTCTGTGGATATCTTTGCCTATGAGGTGAGTCTTGGAGACCATATATTGCTAGGTCTTGTTTTTAATCCAATCTGCCAGCCTATATCTTTTGATTGATACATGTAGGCCATTCAATGTTATTATTGAGAGGTGATTTTTATTCCCTGTCATTTGGATTTGTTTCTAGTTTTTAATTTGAATTAGTTTTTTTCTTTGATTAACTATTCTAGTGTAGTTCTACTCTTTGCTGGTTTTCAATTTTATTTTTCATTGATTCTTCACGAAATATTTTATTAAGTATATTTTATAGTGAAGGTTTTCTATTTGTGAATTCTTTTAAATCTAAAGTTTAATTTTGTCAGGTGTAGTATTATTGGTTGGCATCCATTGTCTTTTAGGTCTTGGGGTATATTTTTCCAAGATCTCCTAGCTTTTAGGGTCTGGGTTTAGAAATAAGCTAAAATCCAGATTGGTTTCCCCTTAAATGTGACCTGTCATTTTTCTCTGGCATTCTTTAAAATTCTATCCTTATTCTGTATGCTAGAAATTTTTATAATAATGTGTGTTGTTGTGGGTCTGTTATAATTTTGTATGTTTAGAGTCCTGTTTCTTCCTGTATATCATTTTCCATTTTATTCTTAAGATTGGGGAAACTTTCTGATAACATTTCATTGGAAAGATTGTACTTCATTTAGTTTGTATTTCAAAGCCTTCATCTATCCCAACAAATCTTAAGTTGGGCCTTTTCCATGTTATCCCATATTTCTTGAAAGTTCTGTTCATAATCTCTTAATATATTTTCTCCATGATCAACTTTATTTAAAAGATTATATATTTTGTCTTCATTGCCTGAAATTGTATCTTCCAAGTGATCTATTGATGTTGCTTTTCATTGAATTTTTAATTTGGTTTATTGATTTCTTCATTTCAAGGATTCATATTTTTTTCATTTTCAGAATCTCTATCTCTTTATTGAAGTGATGTTCCACTTCCTGTATTTTCTCTCTGATTTTACTCTTCATCTTTTACTTTATGGATCATTTTGACTATGAACTTTTAAAATTTCTTCTCTATTTCCTCCACTGTGGAGTCAAAGGATTCTGTTATTGAGGTATTTTGAGTTGTTTGGGATGGTTTGCTTCCTTTATTTTCATATTGTTTGCATGTCTACCCATTTAGCAATATGAATCTGAGTCAGAAGAGCTTCTACCCTATGAACTTATAGTGTCCCTGAAGGTTTCTAGTACCTCACAGCTTAGGGTTAACAAATAATAACTACATCCAATGCAAACAATATACAACATTAAGCTATATACTTAGTTCCTATTATGACATCTACACTACTAATGGGTTCAACAAACAAATAATATGATAAACAATTGCCAATAGTAAAACAGCAAGTTTTCAAAAAGGGTTTGTTATTTCAAAAGGTGAACAGAGTGAATTCAGAAGAGATGTAGGATGTGATGGATATGAAGGAGGAGAAGAGAATGTAGAAATAAAAATATTAAAGGAAGAGTGAAAGACAGAATAGAATTTGTCAGTCAGCAAAAGAAAAGAGAGAAAAAGAATCAAGAGATATAGTAACATGAAAAACAATACAACACCAAAACCAAAGTACTCAAAAATCCTACCCCTCAAAAGACAGGGTCATGGAAAATAGCTATTTTCAAAAGTTAGAAATGAGGAAAGAGAGACAAATATGTATATTTACAAATGTCCAAAAGCTGTTCAGTACACAACTGATGAAATAGGAGAGAGATAAAGAAGAGAGAGAAGCCTGGGGTTGTGGCTCAGTGATAGAGTGCTTGCCTAGCACATATGAGGCACCAGGTTTGATCCTGAGTACCATATTAAAATAGATAAATAAAACTAAACAAATGTTAAAAAAGAGGGGAGGAAGAAAAAAATCTTCTAAAATAAAATTATAAAAAATTCTTGATGAAAAATTAAGGAATTCTTTTCATTACATTAGTCAAAAATTGTCAATGAGAGTATATGTTTATTGTCTGTTCTCAAATGTGTTTTCATTTTTTCTTGAGATATGCACTGGGCACAAGAGTTGTAGCCATAGGCTGTCAAGGCCTTCCTTTTTTATGTTCTTTGTGCATTTCCAGTTGAAGTTCAAAAATTCTTGGCTTCTTTCTTGGCAGTATGAGGTGGGGCAGGTTGGAGAGTGTTTTCTCCTCCAGTTTCAGGTTGGGGTTGCTGTAGAGTTCTGTGAGAGGAGTTCCTGTAAGTGGAGCTCCTGAGGGTGAGGTTTAGGTCAAGTTAGTTAACCCCTCTTTTCACCCACCTTAGTGTTAGCGAGAAACTGTTTATCTGCTTTTCTGGTCTCATGCCCAGGCATTTCATTGAATGGCAATTGATCTGAAGATTTTGAATCAGCACACCTCCAGATCCTGGCAGCTGCTGATCCACACTGGGAATCTGTATCCCAGGGTTCTTCTCTGGGTTCCCTAATCATGTGGCAGAGGTGTCAATACTTCACTCCCTCTGCCACCATCAGATCCTATCCTTCCCAGCCTCTGGGCTCAGTCCCAGAGCACATGGTCACTCCCACCCACCAGATTGAACTTCTGGCCTGCCCAGCTGGTCCTGCAGGCCATCAGATTCAGAGGGTGAAAGGGACCCAGGACCTCTTGGGTCTCAATGACACATATCCCCCTGGGTAAAACACTCTTGGCA
The DNA here is from genome assembly GCF_964194105.1 of Spermophilus citellus. Taxonomy (NCBI): domain Eukaryota; kingdom Metazoa; phylum Chordata; class Mammalia; order Rodentia; family Sciuridae; genus Spermophilus; species Spermophilus citellus. The sequence continues at coordinate 22,637,403 of NC_138190.1, forward strand.
TGTAAATTTCTCCTATGCCTGGTCTGTTTTTCAGGCCCAGCTCAGATTATATAGATATGGGCACCTGGGATTTATCCCACAACTGTGATTTTGAAGCATGATGAGAATATGGCTTCTGCCTTGGCTCTTGGCAGACAACTGGGAGATGCAGGGCATCTTTTCCACATAAAAATATAGTGTAACTCACCTTCTTGATCAGCTCTACAGTTTCCTTTATCTCTGATTTATCTATACAAAGACATGCTATGGTGCCCCCTGAAATGCAGGCTTTCTTAGTTCCCTTCCCCAATTTTCCCATGGTGCATTATCTCCAGTGGCCACTGGCTGCCAGCAGTAGATTTTTTTCTTTTATTTTGTTATCTCTAAACTTAAGAGTTCCATCACTTTTCTGAGAGTTCAGAATTAAATGTTAGTAAAACCCCTCTTTTCACCCACCTTAGTGAGAAACTGTTTATCTGCTTTTCTGGTCTCATGCAATGGAGTAGCTTGGAAAGCAACCTCCTCTATTCCACCATCTTAATGTAGATGTGTCATCCTCATTCCAGAAGTTTTTGTTGATTTCTTATTTTTCCCTAGAAAACAGATATAACTTTAATTCTTCCTTTTTAACCTGGTAACTTTACTATTTTTATATTGCAATAGCTAGAATTTCTAGAATAATAGAAGTGGTTAGAACAGACATCCTTGTCTTGTATCTGATCTCAATCTGAGGACATTCAGTCTTATGATTAGTGTGATGCCAGCTGTGGGGTTTTCATAGGTGCTCTTTATCTCCATTATTATTTGAAGCTGCAATGACACATAAAGTACATATTTTTGTCTGGATTCAATTTTCTATCCTATTCTTAAATTCACCCACCAATGCCAGTTCAGTCATTCATCATGGCCTTTTAAAAAATGGCTAGAAGTTTCATGAAAAGGAAGAAGAATGCTGCTGACAAAGTCCCATGGAATAATATTATTAAAGCCAATTATTTCTTATGAATTTGGATGTATAATACTCTTAACAATTTACTCTATGCAAAATTTTGGGTGACTGTAAGAATCTACTCAGACACTGGGTTTGGCAAAAAAAAAATATTTGGGGGGATGTAGCTCAGTAGTAGATCACTTGCTTTTACTGTATGAAGGCTGTAATTAATTACAGGTTACCCCAGTGTTTCTTAAAGAATGCATACATTCCCAGGCTAGCTTGTTTTTTTTTTCTGCTATGTGTAGTCTTGTCTTATGTCTAGCCAACAGTATAAAAGCAGAAATTACTGTGCAGGGGTTCTAGGAAACGATTTCCTGAAAAAAAGTAAGAGTCTTAGGTAGCATAAAAAAGTTCCTTAACCTTTCTTTTTCTATTTTTCTTTCTTTCTTTTTTCTTTTCTTTTTTTTTCTGCCTAGAATGTGAAATGAATTCTTAAGGATCTCCATCTTTGTTGTGACAAAGAATAAACCTACACATCTAGCTCACAGGAACTAGGGGAGAGAAATGGGAGACTTTGGAATATGAACAATATGTTTTCTAGTATTTATAATATAAAAGGGAGGCCTAGTGGATAATTTAGAACGTCATCAGTGTAGAAAAAATTTTTAAAGACCATATCTTTGGCGGGGGAAACATAGTTCTAACTTAATGATTTGAGGAAATTATATCAGTTATATAGTACATATGGCTTTAAATATTATACTTATGAGGATTCCTGCTAATGGTTGTGAAAAAATAGCTTTTATCAGAATAATCCTTATACAAATACAAACTACATAGTCTAAAGAACATACAGACAATAATTTTACTTTTATTTTTTTATATTTATTGTTTTAGCTGCAGTTGGATATAATGCCTTTATTTTATTTATTTATTTTTATGTGGCACTGTGAATCAAACTCAGGGCCTTGCACATGCAAGATGAGTGCTCTGCCACTGAGCCACAACCCCAGCCCCAGACAATAATTTTATGAAAGCATCATAAGACTACCAAGACATATGAATCAATATGAACCAAGGTCCAGGAAGAAAAGGGATGTGAAATGAGATTGGACATGAATTTGCTGACATTTTTCCTCTAGAGGCCTTTGCTTGTCCCCATTGGAGGGCCCATCAAAAGCAGTAGCCTATACCTTGCAATAGTCTTGCTAAAATGAAAAAGTGAACATTGGTGGGGTTTTTTTGTAATTTTATTTTTTATTTGTTTTACTTAGTTTCACATGACAGTACAGTGATCTTGACATATCATACATTTGAATCAGATGGGATATAATTTCTAATTTTTCTGAGTATACAGGTTTTAGAATCACATTGGTCATGCATCCACATATATACACACAGTGATAATAATGTCTGTTTCATTATACTATCCTTCCTATCTCCCCAACCCCTCCCCTCCCCTCCCTCCACTTCTCTCTACTTAATCTAGAGTAATGCTAGCCTTTTTTCCCCTCACATCTTCATACATGTATTTTGTATAACAATGAGAGTCTCCTTCCACCATCCATTCAATTCCCCTTCTCCCTCCCTTTCCCTCTCACCCCTCTTCCCTATGTATAGGTAATCTTCTTCCCGTGCTCTTCCTCCCTACCCCATTTTGAGTCACTCCCCTTATATCAGAGAAAACATTAGGCATTTGTTTTTTTGGGATTGGCTTACTTCACTTAGCATAATCTGCTCTAATGCCACCTATTTCCCTGCAAATGCTATGATCTTATTATTTTTTAGTGCTGAGTAATATTCCGTCGTGTATATATGCCACATTTTTTTATCCATTCATCCATTGAAGGACATCTAGGTTGGCTCCACAGTCTAGCTATTCTGAATTGTGCTGCTATAAACATTGATGTGGCTGTGTCTCTGTAGTATGCTGTTTTTAGGTCCTTTGGGTATAGTCTGAGAAGAGGAATAGCTGGGTCAAATAGTGGTTCCATTCCCAGCTTTCAAAGGAATCTCCATACTGCTTTCCAAATTGGCTGCACTAATTTGCAGTCCCACCAGCAGTGTATGAGTGTACCTTTTCCCCTGCATCCTCACCAGCACTTGTTGTTGTTTGACTTCATAATTGCTGCCATTCTTACTAGAATGAGATGATATCTTAGAGTGGTTTTTATTTGCACTTGTCTGATTGCTAGACATGGTGAGCATTTTTTCATATATTCCTATATCTACTTGAGGAAAAAATACATACATATGTGTATATACATACATATACAGAATATCATGTAGCTTTGAGAGTTTGATTCAGCATTGATAGCACTGATGAGGAGTATAATGATTTACTGCTGTGAGAATTCCAAAAGTCCTATCAAGTTTGTTTTGTAATGATATCCATCTGAAATTCATTGTTTTGGTTTAATTAGATGCACCTTCTTAGTAAAGGTTAATTTAGGAAAGTCTAGGAAACAAACTTTTTCAACCAAATTGTGGAGATTCTCTACTGTACCAAGTACCTGTTCAGGGAATACAAAAAAAAAAAAAAGTTATGGATGCTGCCAACAGTCACAATCTATTGAAGTTTTGTGAGTTCCTCATAATTGATATTGAGGTCACACTGCACTAGGAAACTTTTAAAGAATGTTTTAAAGTATAAAAATCATTCATGTTTGGAAATCTTTTGGGTTTCATGAACATTGTGTCACATTGTTTTTTGAACAGAGTTATTCAAGGGCTTTCAGACTTTGAGTTGGTGTAAGATTTTAGTGTATTTTGTTACATGAATTGCAAATGAATACTTGATTCTTACTTTTCTCTACCAATATATCGTGGTAAAAGGCATTTGAAGGTGAATGACTTGCATCGTGAATAAATTCAATTGTTTGGCAGACAGTTCTTTAATTACAAATCTTTAAGTGTTTAGGAGGATTGCATTTTACTTGATTTCCTTTCACACAATGACAGATTGTGAAAATACAACTTTTGTATTCTATAATTAGGAGAAGATATTGCTAAAGAGGCCAAATGGCAAATTCTTTCTTTTAAAATGTTCAAAATGATACATGTTTACATATTGTCTTTCCCATAACATTTAATGTCATATTTATGCAGGAAAGATGGCAAAGTGTCTGGTTATTAAAAATATATATATTCTTTCTGCTATACAGAACACTTTAACAAAGTAATGTCGGATATGTTTCAAGTCAGTAACTCTAATGGCATTCTTCAATTTCTCATATTACCAAGCCCTCAGAACAAAAGTGCCACTATCAATAGGGTGCATATTTTCTCTCTAACTCATTTTGATTTCCATTGAAACCTTTTCTTCATACTTACATGGACTCTCTAAAAAGCCTTCAAGCTTTTTAAATATTGGATGTGAAGACTAAAGCCAGAAGCTATTTACTTGGGGAATGAATTATCCTAATCTCTTGAAGCCATTTCCACACTATAAAAATGTAGGGAAGAAATGAAGAATAACAATGGGAGGGACAAATGAGCAGTGACAAAACTGAAGCCTGGTTTGAAGGAGATAGTTTTAGATGTCCAAATGAGGATTTAGTGGTAAAATCCAGGAGCATTCAAAGCTAGTTATCTGGTGTGCCATTGTTAAATGGAATTGACTGGCCTTGTTAAACTGTCTTCGGAATTTATAATATCAAAGTATTCATAATTCAAACCTATATTGAGGACATATATTTCTAATTGATGAATCAAATGCATTCCTCAAATTCCTCATTATACACTAGTATACTCAGCAAGTTGGTTTTTCTCAAACTTTTGATTATATTGAGTCCCCTGGTGGGCTTCTTATGCTACAGGTGGTTGATCTTATACTCCAGAACTTCTGATTTAGTAGGACTATGGTGGGATCCAATAATTGTTATCTAACAAATTCCCATTTATATTAGTCTGCTCAGGGTGCCATATCAAATTACCACAGACTGGGTGGCTTAAACATCACAAATTTATTTCTCAAGATTGTAGAGGCTGGGAAGTCCAAGATCAAAGTGCCTGCAAGGTAGGTTTCATTCTTAGCTTTGTTGGTTATAGGTGTTTGACATCTTCTTCTGTACTCACATGACCTCTTCTTTGTACATGAAGAAAGAGGGATATTGCTGGTGTTTGTCCTTTGTATTACACGGATCCCAAGTCTATTAGATCATGGCCCCATATTTATTACCTCATTCATCCTTAATTACCTCTGTAAAGGCCCTATCTACAAATATAGTCACATTGGAGATTGGGGCTTCAATATATGGATTTGGCAGAACAAAATGTGGTTTGTAACACCAAGTGAAGCTTCTGCCCTATTTACAGAAACCACACTTTGAGAACTAATATGTAAGGTAATATGATCAAATATACAATTGCATTAGCAAAGGATACTGCCTTCAATAAGCTTCTGCTGTTTTCAAGAGACAGATGTAAAATATATAAATCATTTAGAGGGCAAAATAATATCATATAAGATACATGATTAAGTTTATGCATGTATCAAAATATAAAGTGTATAATGTATATGTGAGTGGAAAATTCAGGAGTGTTTGACTTTTAAGGATACATCACAAAGTCAGTAGAATATTAGCACTGCCAGCATTGATAAGATTTTGAAGTTAATATGTCCTCATTTGGACATATGTATAAGGAATAACCAAAACAATGATAGATAGTTGAAATAAGTGCAGTATATCTTGGTGGAATAACATAAGGCATTTTTTTTAATATTTATTTTTAGTTCTCGGCGGACACAACATCTTTGTTGGTATGTGGTGCTGAGGATCGAACCCAGGGCGCACGCATGCCAGGCGAGTGCGCTACCGCTTGAGCCACATCCCCAGCCCCACATAAGGCATTTTTGCCTGAAGAAAATTTTGCATTAAATGCAGGAGATAACATTTGTAAATTGGACCATGGAAAGTAAGAATTATAGGATGTGTAAGTTCACAAGAAAAAAAAGACATGATGAAAGTAGAAAAAACAATGACACTGAACAAGAATGAGATGTAGATGGCTGAGAGGATTATCTAAATCTTACACAATCTCCTCTTACTCTTTCTCTGCTGTTTCAGGGTTTTTTAAAAGTACAAAATATTGGTGAACGTTGACATAAATTATTTCTTTGAAATGCAATGCATGAAAATCTGCAACTCTTGGCTTGCAAAAAGGCTTATAATCATCCTCAATATTACAAATTATATAGTGTCAAGTAGCAAAGCTCAAACTAATTATGAACAGAAATTTGTCTCTTTCCACTATGTATGCTATACATTTATTCAACATCATCAATAAATTACCTGTCTAGAATTTGGCACACACTTTGGAAATGACATAATTTAATTTGTGTAACACAGCTAAACTGCAAGAATTTCTAGTATATATAAATTCACTCATTGATGCATTATTTTCCCTTTGTTGTCCATTCTTAGTAAAATAATAGATATTATATTCCTATGGCTTTATTCTTAATGAAATGAATATTTATGATTCTGTTATTTTATTTATGATTTTATAGTCATGTCGTATATATTTGGAATCAATGTTTTTTAGGTAAGCCTAGAGAGAAAATAAATAAATAAATGTAATACTAATATAGCTCAATGATTACATCATCAAACTTTATTTTGCAGGATTTGTTCATTTAGATTAATTTTAAAAAGATGTTTTAGTTATTCCACTTTATAATTACAGAATAAAAACCTATACCCCAAATTAAACCTAAGACTTTCATAGAAGGAAGAAGAGGACAATTTCATTGGTATTCTGTATGTTCATGAAAAAGTCATTTTAGTTGAGAACATAAGATACCTGAATAAAGCCTGTGCTGCTTAGAATTCATATAGTAATATATTTCTGAGGACAGTTACCTACCACAAACAGAAATATTTTGTAAAGTTGCTGTCATAAACACAATAGTCATGAAGGAAATCACAATAGAATAAAACATATAAATGTATGTTTATTCACTGTGAGAATATAACTGATAAAAGTACTCCCAGTAAAAGGCATAGAGACAAACATATTTGCCACTTTGATTCAACATGAGAAGGCACCTCATTTTTGTTGTTGTTGTTAATACATATTAGTTGTATATATTTCTTGATATTCTATTAGTTGTAGAAAACAAATTAGAATGCTTATCTTCCTTCTTTCTTTGCTTCCTTCCTTTTTTTCTACTGTGAGACTGTTAGATACCATGAGTTAGATCCCCTTAAATACTGGGGACAACGCACCCATGAAATCTATTTAGATGTTTTTCTATGTCAGTAATTGTTTGAAATCTAACTGAATTTCTTCTAAAGTTTTTAATTTTTTTCTTAATTCTAGACTTTTCTTCAGTTTTGTTAATTTATGTTTTTCTAGAAAAATTTCATTGCTGGTGAGAGGTATTCACATTGATTGTGATTCAATTGCTTTTTATGATTTTGTATAGTATTTATATTTTTCTGCATAAGTGGTACTATGGTTAGAATATATGTGTTCCTCCAAATTCATATGTTGGAAATTCTACCCCAAGGTAATTATATCAATTGGTGAGTATTTGGGGAAGTAATTAGGCCATGAGGGCTATACCCTCATGAACGGAATTAGAGTCCTTATAAAAGGGCTTGAGGGGAAAAAGTTCACCTGTTTTGCCCTGCCACCTTACATGAGAGGACACAGTAATAAGGCACAATCTTGGAAACAGAGAGCTGGCCTTTACTAGAGATTGAATCAGCAGGCATCTTGATCTCAGACTTCCCAGCATCTCAGAACTGTGAGAAATAAATTTCTGTTGTTTATGAATTACCCAGACTAATATATTTTCCTTAGGGAAGAGCAAACATTTGCTTATGTATTTTTCTTACTCATAATTTCATCATGTACTTTATATTTAGTTCTTAACTCTAGATTAACATTAAAATAGTCTTGTGTAATTTATTGCTCTTTTAAAATTCTAAGTTCTATTAATTTCCTTTTCCAATTTATAACATTATCATATTTTTCTGCTTTTAAAAACATTTTATTAGCCTTCTTAGTAATTTTCATTTTAACCTTTTTTTCAAACTTTGTAATGAACAATTTTTGCATGAGCCAAATCTAAAATTTATATACAGAAAATGTTGTACAGTATATCTCTTCCCTATCATGTTTCAACAACCTTCCTTCTCCTTGTCTAATTACTTTTAATAGTTCTATGTCCTTCCAAAGATAGCAAATATAAGGATATATTATCCTTCTTTTCTATAAAAAAAGACTCTATGCGTAGGTTTTCAGGGTTTTAAAAATTATTTTTGGAGATATTTCTATATTCATATAGAAGGATCTTCTTTATTCTTTTGTCTAGCTTTATTTTACTTATGAGCTGTAGTAAATAATTGATATTCTATTAGTAGATATTCTAGTATTTTTCTTTTACCATTTATTATAAACAAAGAATGAATAAAAACTTTATATGTTATTTTCACATAGCACATATGTAGGATAAATTCCACAAACTAAAATTGTTGGATCATAGAGTATAATTATGATAGATATTGCCAAATGACACTCCAGAGGGCCATATACATTATAATTAACATTAGAAATGGACAAACATGCATGTTTCCCTATAGCATTTTCAACATGATATATTTTCAAAATTTACAATCTTTTACAACCAGTAAGTAAAAATATTTTCTTACTGTACCTTAATTTTTATTTCCTGTTAACAGCAAAATAGAGTTTGTTTCTTTATTTTTGATAATAATTTGTATTTCCTTTTCTAGAGCCATCTGTTTATGTTCATTTGCCATTTTGAGGGGTGGTATCCAGACATTAAGGATCACATTTTTAGTTGTAATATAAATTGAAAATATTTTTTCACAGTCTTATTTATCCTTTGACTTTGCTTGTGACCTTTTTGCTATACTTATTTTTTGAATGAGTTGCATAAAATTATCAGTCCTTTATATGTGATTTCTGAAATTTGACCAAAAATGTAAAAGATTTTACCCAATTCCTTGTTGTAAACGAATTCTCCCAAGTGTGTGTCAGGTTAGTTTAGTTGTTGTTGTTTCATTTTGTGAATTTAACTATTTTGTCCTTTAAAAAATAGTTTATAATATAAGGCAAAGAGTGATTTTTCCTCTACCAAATTACCAGGTATCAAAACTCAGATTATCGTTGCCTCTTATATTGTATGCTTACATTCCTCCAGCATACTTTCTCTCCTACTTCATTTCCAGGCTATGTCCATCTCCTCTGGCAATAAGAGGTGGGACAGGAATAGTAAGGGGTCTAAAATACTTCAACTGGTTGGTATCTGTATGTCACTGGTTTTCTTTGGCAAAGACCTAAGTCTTTTTTTCGTACTTTTTGTGGTTTGCCTCTGAGGGAGTTACTTAACAGAAATTCCCTTGAAATCAGGGAATACTTCTCTATACTTGACAACTTAATACCCTTGTCATTCTCCTATCCCATATTTCTGCTGATTTTTTCTTGACTGTACAGAAGACTCCTTAAAGTAAATTCAGAAAATCTCTTCCTATGGTGTCACCCATATCTGTTCCTCTCATGAAGCACATTGAAGCAAAAGCAGAGCATCAACAAATGTCTTGTAAATGAAACCTCACTTGAGGTTTCAAATTTTCCATTTATTTACTTACATGGAAATGAGAGGTTACTAGAAATAAAGCTAATAATATTTAAGTATCTTCTTTCTGAATCTTGTATTGTCATTTTGAAACCACCTATGTATAAAATATTTATTATGTTATTTATTTCCTTATTATTTGACTTTTTAAAACACTGATAAGTTTTAAATACTCTACCATGAATGTGATTTTTCTCAATTTTATCGTCTATTTCTATACTAGTTTCCTATTGTGCAGCAATAAATCAACACAAAATTGTAGGCTTAAAGAAAAACAATTTTATTATCTTAAATAAGGGCTCAATAAACTGTAGTTATTATAATTTTTTTCTGTTTCCAGGTGTCTTTCATTTAATATTCAATTATCTCTTATGCTCAGGAAACATTTTTTTCACTTTCTGTTTTCCTTTGGTTTGCTCTGTTCTTTCTTTACAGAGTTCTTATTATATTAATGGATTTCCTGGATCTGTCCTCTAGGTCTCTTATCTTTTCACTTATCACCTTCATTTCATTAAATTTTTTCTCAGCCTTCTGAGAAAACATCTTGGATCAATTGTCTAAATTAATTATATGGATTTCTGCAACACTGAGTTTGTTTTTTAGTGTCTCTATTGAGTTTTTAAATTTGATCAGCCTGTCTACTGATTTTTAAAAGCTATAATAAGATGTTAAAATCTCTCAGTATGATTTTGGCTTTTTCACTTACTTAAAAATAATCATTTTGGATTTCTGGTTGAGTCGTTTCCATAGGTAGAAATAACAGTGTGGTTCATTTTAAGGCTAATAATAGAGCTTTTTGTGGCACTGGGGATAGTTAGGTCTTTTTAAAACATTTGCTTTTTCATAGAAAATCATTTACTTGTGCATAGTGAAATATTTACATTTATCTTTCTTCTCTGTGATCATACTACAAAGATAAATTTTATAAGAAATCAGGTGGGCATATTCAAATGTTGCAGTCTTAGTCAAATAAAAAATTAGCTGAAGTGTGACTTTGTAGCATGGAGATAATTTTATTATTTTTCTGTGTGGTTACTTTTCAGTGGTTCATATATAAACACCATTGATTGAATTTCCCAAAATCTTCTTGGGATTGAGATTGACTCTTTGCCAAGTATTCCAGATAAAACTTTGCCTCTGAATTCAATGAATCTGATCGTGGGGCCATTGTATTTGGCCAGAGTTATAATATTCTTTAGAAACATGGAAGTAGCTACCATATAGAGAAACTATCTTTTAATTATCTTCTGTATGTGTCTATACATATTTATGTGTTCATGTGCTTACATGTATATATGTAGGTTGTTGAGGAAACTTGACATTAAAATTGCCTGGATTGCCACACTGTATCTCTGAGTAGCATAACCACCATCTTAGGGAGGGAAGTAAACAACACTAATCTGTGCACGTACAAACTGGAGAATACTACCCACTCTTCATGCCGCATCCTGAAGTCATATCCGAAGTCTTTCTTTTGCCCAAACTAGAGGCTAGAAGCAAGTTCCTCCTGCTCTGTTGGCTTCATTATGAAATGTTGCCTACCATATTATAGTGATAACACTTTCTTTTTATTGAAATTTTAAACAGTTGATGTCAACACCAAGAATTCTTCAGAAATTAAACTTACTGACCTCTAAAATCATCATTTTCTATTTTCATGTTTCTTTGGTAAATTAAATGTAATGTCAGTAGAGAAGAAAAGTAAACACAGGCTTAAGGTGTTGCTTGAAACCAAAAATAACTTGCTTTATTCCTTCAAATGTGCATCACAAGTGTATTTTCATGTCAATAAATATTTATCTATTCTAATATCTTAATAGCTTAAAGAAAATCTAATTCATCATTTTAAGATTCTAGGCTAATGAGTTTATCATTATTTTTACAAATATCCAAAAACCTGAGAAGTACTTGGATAGCTATGAACAATGCATCACTTTTCCACAACAGTGCCAACTAAAAATAGTGATCCATGCTAAATATTTCCTTTCACAACAAATTTCATTTCCTTCCTAAGCAACTGTATCCATGACTAAAACTATATGAGAGAATAAAAGTAAAACATGTTGTTTTGGCTCTTATTTTTTTAAAATGCTTTTTAGGGAGAAAAATTCTAAATCATCATGATCAACAGCAATAAACCTTTATTGATCTCACTCTCATGAATGCACCACTTGCACCACTAAGGTCTGTGGAATGGATTTGGATGAGCCATCTTGCTAGAAGTAATTTACAGAGAGCATAAGACTTTTGTCTAAACTTTATATGACAGCTTTAAAAAATATAGATGCAAGGGAAATCATCTCTCTAGTCTTCTAAATTTTAAAATAACAGTAAAGGAATTTGGCATGAGCAAAGTATACAAGGATTATAGCAATGTAACTGTTTCAGAAAGAGGAGATTTCAGATTTAGTAGAACTATGGGACTGAAAAGAAGTGACCTGTGTGTGAAGAACTGAAATTGTGTCCACAGTATAAAGAGGTAGGTTAAAAAAAACAGTTTGAAAAACTCTATATGTATAATGCATATATACATATATATGTATGTATATATACATATATGGACTTATATATGTATGAATCTATGTTTGTAAATGTATCATTCACAAACCCTGTGTTAAATAAAAAGGGAAGATGAGGAGAAGGATGGCAAGTAGAAGACAGACAGAGAAGGAAAAAGGGAATAAATAGAAAAACAGGAAAGAGGGAGGAAAGAAACACTTATGTCCTCTTACTTCAAAGGTGTATTTTATTAATTTTTAAATATGTTATGGTGTACATAAGATTCCCCAAAATATGTATTTTATTAATTTTTAAATATGTTATGTATTTTATTAATTTTTAAATATGTTATGGTGTACATAAGATTCCCCAAAATCTCATGTATGAAACAATGCAAGAATTTTCAGAGGTAAAATGATTTGATTGTGAGAGGTATAACCTAATCAATGGAATAATCCCATGATATGGATTTACCATGCAGTAACTGTAAGCAGGTGAATTGTGGCTAGAGGAAGTTAGTCATTGGTGGTTTGACTTTGAAGTTTTTATTTTGTTCCTGGTGAGCAGAACTCTCTCTCTCTGTATACTGGTTGACACGTACTGAATAGCTTCCTCTGTCATGCCTTTCCACCATGATGTTCTGCCTCATCTTGAGTCTGAGCTTTGGAGTCAACTAACCATGAACTAAATCTCTGAAACTGTGAGACAAAATAAACTTTTCCTCTATATTGCTCTTGTCAGGTCTTTTGGTTGCGGTGATGAAAAAAAATGACTAAAACAAAATGTGTTTATTATATTTCCTAGTAATTTTATTTTTCCAGATTTATTGAGATATAATTGAAAATTTAAAAGTATGCATTTTTCTACTTGTTGTTTTTAGTTACACATGACTGTAGAGCATATTTTGACATATTTATACAAACATGGATATATCTTATTCTAATTACAATCCCAGTCTTGTAGTTGTACATGATGTGGAGATTCACTGTGGTGTATTCATTTATGTACATTGGAAATTTATGTCACATTCATTTCACTGTCTTTCCTATTTCTATCCCCCCCATTCATTCATTCCTCTTTGTCTAAGCCACTGAACTTCTATCCCCCTTACACTTGTTGTGTGTTAGCACTAACATTCAACCTTTGGTTTTGGGGGGATTGACTTATTTCATTTAGCATGATAGTCTCCAGATCCATTTATTTACTGGCAAATGTCATAGAGTCATTATTTTTATATGGCTGAGTAATATTTTATTGTGTATATATGCCACATTTTCTTTATCCATTTATCTGTTAAAGGGCACCTAGGTGGGTTCCATATTTAGTTATGAGTTTGTATTTAAGGTACACAATGTGATGATTTGATATACATGTATATTGTGAAAGGATCACCACAAACTAATCAGCATATTCATCATGAATAGTTACCAATTTTTGTGATAAAGCATTTAAAATATACTTTCTTAGCTGGGCACAATAGTGCATGCCTGTAATCTCAGTGGCTAAGGAGACTGAGGCAGGAGGATTGTGAGTTCAAAGCCAGCCTCAGCACCAGTGAGATGCTTAGCAACTCATTGAGAACCTGTCTCTAAATAAAATACAAAATAGAGCTGGGAATGTGGCTTAGTGGTTGACTGTCTCTAAATTCAGTCCCCCCAAATATATATATGTGTATGTGTGTGTGTGTGTGTGTGTATCTGCATTTTCTTAAAAATATCAACTTTACAATGCAGTATTTTTAACTATACTTAACATGTTCTACATTAAATACCCAGAACATACTCATATATCAATAAAATATGTACCCTTTGACCAACATCTGCCTATTTTCTCTACATCAGCACCTGGAAAGCACCATTTTACATTAGGAGTTCAATTTGGGGGGTTTTATATAAAAGTGAGGTCACACAGAATTTGTATTTCTGTATCTGATTTATTTCACATAGCATAATGTTCTTTAGGTTCATAGATGGTAAGATTTTCTTATTTTTGTGACTGAAAACATTCAACAATGTTTTTTTCCCTTCTTTCTTCTTCTCCACCTCTTTTAATTCCTGGCCTCCTTTTTTTTAACACAGGGCCTAGTGACTGATACATATACACCTACATAAATAGATTTGTTTGTGTGTGTGAAATACACACCACACACTGTTTTATCTGTTCATCCATTTATGGTCACCACTTACGTTGTTTCCATATTTTGGCTATTGTGAATAATGATGCAGTGAACATGGGAATGCAGATAACTCTTTGAGATACAAACTTCATTTCCTTTGGATATATAACCAAATGTGATTGCTGGATGATATGAAAGTTTTATTTTTTACTTTTGAGTAACCCCTATATTATTTTCTATAATGGCTGTTCCAATATACATTCATAGCAATAATGGACAAGGGTTTGCCTTTCTCCGCACCCTTGCCAACACTTTTTATTGCTAGTTTCTTTGATAATAGCCATCCTAACATTCGTGAGGTTATATCTCATTTTGATTGATTTGCATTTTCCTGGATAGTAGTGATGTTAAACATCTTTTCCTATACCTATTGGACATTTATATGCATTCTTTGTAAAAATATCTATTTACATACTTTGTCCATTTAAATTGTGTTGTTTATTTGTGTGCTACTAGTGTATTGTATGAATCCCTTATCATTCATATTGTTTGAAAAATTTTCTCTTTATTGATTGGTTCTTTTAATGTTAAAAAGTATTTTAATTTTAATTTTTTTCTCCTTTTCTCTTTCTTCCTGCCTCACCTTTTGCTTTCATACTCAAAAAATCATTCCCAAGACCTATGTAAAGATTTTTCTGCTATGATTATCTGTAGCAGTACTGCGATTTCATATCTTATATTTAAAATTATAATCCTTTTCGAGTTAATTTTTTGTGTGGTATAAGATATGGATACAGTATCTCTCTTTCTTTTATTTTCTTTGTGTGTGTGTGTGTGTGTGTGTGTGTGTGTGTGTGTGTATTTTGGGGGGGGGTGGTACTTGGGATTGAACCTAAGGGTACTTTACCCATTCAGGTATATCCCCAGCCCTTTCTAAAATTTTATTTTGAGATAAGGTCTCACAACATTGCCAAGGATGGCCTTAAACTTATGATCCTCCTGCCTCAGCCTCCCAAGTGGCTGAAATTTTAGACATGTACCACCATAGCTGGCTCTACAATTTCATTTTATTTTTGATGTGGATATCCAATTTTTCCAACATCATTCATGAGGGAATTTTCCTTTCCCTATTGTGTTTTCTTGATGCCTTTATCAAAAATTTGTTGACTCTATATACTTGGATTTTTTCTGGGCTCCATTTAATTCCATTGGTCTGTATGACAGTTATTATCCCTGTATCATATCTTTTGATTACTATAGCTTTGTAATATATTTTGAAGTTGAGATGTGTAATGCCTCCAGTTTTATTCTTCATGATTGCCATTGCCAATGAGGATCTTTTGTGGTTATATATAATTATTAGCATTGTTTTTCTACTTCTTTTAAAAAAATGTTATTTGAATTTTTAATAGGATTCCATTGAACATATTAATAATTTGTGTGGCAAGCACATTTTAACAACAAGAATCCTTCCAATCTATGAACTTGGGATATTTTATATTTATTTCTGTCTTCCGTCAGTGTCTTATAGTTTTCATTGTACAGATATTTTACCTTCTTATTTAAATCTATTCTAAAAATTTTGCTATGATGGTATTACAAATGCAATTGCCTTTTAAATTTATTTTTCAGCTAGCTGCTAGTGTATAGAAAATGTGAATTTGATCTCTGTACATTCATTTTGTATCCTGCAGCTTAATTGAATTCATTTATCAGTTCTAACAATTTTTGGTGGAGTCTTTAATGTTTTCTATATGTGAGATCATGTCATCTATAAACAGATAATTTTATTTTTTCCTTCCAAAATAGACATTTTTTTACTTATTTCTTCTGCCTCATTTTCTTAAGCCAGGATTTCCAAGACTTCGAGGTTGAATAGAGGTAGTGAGACTCAGCATCCTTATTTTGTTCCTGATCTTTGAAGAAATTATTTCAGCTATTCCCATTTAGTATTATGTTAGAAGTGAATTTGTCCTATCTAACCTTTATTGTATTGAGACACATTCTTTCTATACCTAACTTTTTGAGGGATTATGTCATGAATGATCTTAAATTATATCAGATACTTTTTCTACATCTATTGAGATGATCATTTGGCTTTAGTCCCACATTCTATTGATGTGATGTATTTACATTTATTGATTTATATAAGTTGAACTATCTTTGCATCCCTAGGATGAATCCCACTTGGTCACGGTGCATAATCTTTTAGATGTGTTGTTGAACTTGGTTTTGTTGAGAATTTTTACATCAATATTCTTAAGGGATTTTTGTCTATAGTTTTCTTCTACTGTTGTGCTCCTGACTGGGTTTCATATAAGGGTAATGATGGCCTCCTAAAATGAGTTTGGAAAGATTTCCTTGCTTTCAGTGGTTTGTAATAGTTCTTTAAAGATTTGGTAAAATTTGGCAGTGAAGCTACCCAGTCCTAGGCTTTTCTTTGTTGGAATTCTTTTTATTACCATCAATCTCATTCCATCTTATTGTTCTGTTCAGGCTTTCTATGTCCTAATTATTAAAATGTGGTATGTTATAATGTTTTCAGAAACATGCCATTTCTTCTAGGTTTTCCAATTTGTTGGCATATAGTGGTTCATAGCATTCCCTAATTATCTTTGTATTCCTGTTCAGTCAGTTTTAATGTCTCCTTTTTATTCTAATTTTATTTATTTGGTTTCTCTCTTTTTTTCTGTGTTCAAATTTTATTACTTTTCTTTCTATTTTCAAAAAAACCCTAATATTTGATCTTGTGTTATTTTTAGTGTTTTTGTTTATTTCTGCTCAGATCTTAATGATTTTTTTTCCTTCTACTAATTTTTATTTTAGTTTATTTTCACTTTTCTAGTTCCTTGAGTTAGGTTTTGTGACCTAATATATGTTTTTTTTTCTTTTTTTTTATTGGTTGTTCAAAACATTACAAAGCTCTTGACATATCATATTTCAAACATTAGATTCAAGTGGGTTATCAACTCCCATTTTTACCCCAAATACAGATTGCAGAATCACATCAGTTACACATCTACATTTTTACATAATGCCCTATAAGTAACTGTTGTATTCTGCTACATTTCCTATCCCCTACTATCCCCCCTCCCCTTCCCTCACATCTTCTCTCTCTACCCCATCTACTGTAATTCATTTCTCTCCCTTGTTTATTTTCCCATTCCCCTTACAACCTCTTATATGTAATTTTGTATAACAATGAGGGTCTCCCTCCATTTCCATGCAATTTCCCTTTTCTCTCCCTTTCCCTCCCACTTCATGTCTCTGTTTAATGTTAATCTTTTCTTCCTGCTCTTCCTCCCTGCTCTGTTCTTAGTTGCTCTCCTTATATCAAAGAAGACATTTGGTATTTGTTTTTTAGGGATTGGCTAGCTTCACTAAGCATAATCTGCTCTAGTGCCATCCATTTCCCTGCAAATTCCATGATTTTGTCATTTTTTACTGCTGCGTAATACTCCATGGTGTAAAAATGCCACATTTTTTTTTATCTATTCATCTATTGAAGGGCATCTGGGTTGGTTCCACAGTCTAGCAATTGTGAATTGTGCTACTATGAACATCGATGTGGCAGTATCCCTGGAGTACGCTCTTTTAAGGTCTTCAGGGAATAGTCCGAGAAGGGCAATAGCTGGGTCAAATGGTGGTTCCATTCCCAGCTTTCCCAGGAATCTCCATACTGCTTTCCCAATTGGCCGCACCAGTTTGCAGTCCCACCAGCAGTGTACAAGAGTACCCTTTTCCCCACATCCTCGCCAGCACTTGTTGTTGTTTGAATTCATAATGGCTGCCAATCTTACTGGAGTGAGATGGTATCTTAGGGTGGTTTTGATTTGCATTTCTCTGACTGCTAGAGATGGTGAGCATTTTTTCATGTACTTGTTGATTGATTATATATCCTCCTCTGAGAAGCATCTGTTCAGGTCCTTGGCCCATTTGTTGATTGGGTTATTTGTCGTCTTATTGTCTAATTTTTTTGAGTTCTTTGTATAATCTGGATATTAGGGCTCTATCTGAAGTGTGAGGAGTAAAAATTTGTTCCCATGATGTAGGCTCCCTATTTACCTCTCTTATTGTTTCTCTTGCTGAGAAAAAACTTTTCAGTTTAAGTAAGTCCCATTTGTTGATTCTTGTTATTAACTCTTGTGCTATGGGTGTCCTATTAAGGAATTTGGAGCCCGACCCCACATAATGTAGATCGGAGCCAACTTGTTCTTCTATCAGATGCAGAGTCTCTGATTTGATATCTAGCTCCTTGATCCACTTTGAGTTAACTTTTGTGCATGGCGAGAGGAGGGGATTCAGTTTCATTTTGTTGCATATGGATTTCCAGTTTTCCCAACACCATTTGTTGAAGATGCTATCCTTCCTCCATTGCATGCTTTTAGCTCCTTTATCAAACATAAGATAGCTGTAGCTTTGTGGATTAGTCTCTGTGTCCTCTATTCTGTACCATTAGTCCACCCGCCTGTTTTGATACCAGTACCATGCTGTTTTTGTTACTATTGCTCTGTAATATAGTTTGAAATCTGGTGTCGCTATACCGCCTGATTCACACTTCCTGCTTAGAATTGCTTTTGCTATTCTGGGTATTTTATTTTTCCATATGAATTTCATGATTGCTTTATCTATTTCTACAAGAAATGCCATTGGGATTTTGATTGGCATTGCATTAAACCTATAGAGAGCTTTTGGTAATATCACCATTTTGATGATGTTAGTTCTGCCTATCCATGAACAGGGTATATTTTTCCATCTTCTAAGATCTTCTTCTACTTCTCTATTTAGGGTTCTGTGGTTTTCATTGTATAAATCTTTCACCTCTTTTGTTAGGTTAATTCCGAAGTATTTTATTTTTTTTGAGGATATTGTGAATGGAGTGTTTTTTCCTCATTTCTCTTTCAGAAGTTTTGTTGCTGATATATAGAAATGCCTTTGATTTATGCGTGTTGATTTTATATCCTGCCACTTTGCTGAATTCATTTATTAGTTCTAGTAGTTTTTTTGTAGACCCTTTTGGGTCTTCTAGGTATAGAATCATGTCATCCGCAAATAGTGATGATTTAAGTTCTTCTTTTCCTATTTTTATGCCTTTAATTTCTTTCATCTGTCTAATTGCTCTGGCCAGTGTTTCGAGAACTATATTGAATAGAAGTGGTGATAGAGGACATCCCTGTCTTGTTCCAGATTTTAGAGGGAATGCCTTCAATTTTTCTCCATTCAGAATGATGCTAGCCTGAGGCTTAGCATAGATAGCTTTTACAATGTTGAGGAAAGTTCCTGTTATCCCTAGTTTTTCTAATGTTTTGAACATAAAGGGATGCTGTACTTTGTCGAATGCTTTTTCTGTGTCTATTGAGATGATCATATGGTTCTTTAAGTCTATTGATGTGGTGAATAACATTTATTGATTTCCGTATATTGAACCATCCTTGCATCCCAGGGATGAATCCTACTTGGTCATGGTGCACAATTTTTTTGATGTGGCTTTGTATCTGATTCGCCAGAATTTTATTGAGGATTTTTGCATCTAGGTTCATCAGAGATATTGGTCTGTAGTTTTCTTTCTTTGAGGTGTCTTTGTCTGGTTTTGAAATCAGGGTGATGTTGGCCTCATAGAATGAATTTGGCAGAGCTCCCTCTTTTTCTATTTCCTGAAATAACTTGAAAAGTATTGGTATTAATTCTTCTTTCAAGGTTTTGGAAAACTCTGCTGTATACCCATCTGGTCCTGGGCTTTTCTTGGTTGGTAGTCTTTTGATTGCTTCTTCTATTTCATCCATTGATATTGGTCTGTTTAAATTGTGTGTATCCTCCTGACTCAGGCTAGGCAAATCATATGACTTAAGAAATTTATCGATGTCTTCACTATCTTCTATTTTATTGGAATATAGGTTTTCAAAATAATTTCTAATTGTCTCCTGTATTTCTGTATTATCTGTTGTGATATTGCCTTTTTCATCCCATATGTTAGTAATTTGAGTTCTCTCTCTTCTTCTCTTCGTTAGCATGGCTAAGGGTCTGTCGATCTTATTTATTTTTTCGAAGAACCAACTTTTAGTTTTGTTAATTTTTTCAATAGTTTCTTTTGTTTCAATTTCATTGATTTCTGCTCTGATTTTAATTATTTCTTGCCTTCTGCTACATTTGCCTTTGTTTTCCTCTTCCTTTTCTAGGGCTTTGAGATGAAGTGTGAGCTCATTTATTTGTTGGTTTTTCCTTTTTTTTTTTTTTTGAGGAATGACCTCCAGGCGATGAATCTCCCTCTTAAAACTGCTTTCATTGTGTCCCATAGATTCCGATATGTTGTGTCTGTATTTTCATTTATCTCTAAGAATTTTTTGATTTCCTCCTTTATGTCTTCTGTAACCCATTGATCATTCAGTAACATATTGTTCATTTTCCATGTGATGTAGGATTTTTCCTTCCTTCTTTTATCATTGATTTCCAGTTTCATTCCATTATGATCAGATAAAATGCATGGCATTATCTCCACCCCTTTATATTTACCTAGGGTTTCCCTATGGCATAATATATGGTCTATTTTTGAGAAGGAATCATGTGCTGCTGAGAAAAACTATATCCACTTGATGATGGTTGATATATTCTATATATGTCCGTTAAGTCTAGGTTATTGATTGTGATATTGAGTTCTATAGTTTCTTTATTCAACTTTTGTTTGGAGGATCTGTCCAATGGTGAGAGAGGTGTGTTGAAGTCACCCATAATTATTGTGTTGTGGTCTATTTGATTCTTGAACTTGAGGAGAGTTTGTTTTATAAACGTCGCAGTACCATTATTTGGTGCATAAATATTGATAATTGTTATGTCTTGTTGGTGAATGGTTCCTTTTAACAGTATATAATGTCCTTCCTTATCCCTTTTGATTAACTTAGTCATGACGTCGATTTTATTCGATATGAGGATGGCCACCCCTGTTTGCTTACGAGGACCGTGTGCATGGTATATTTTTTTCCCAACATTTCACCTTCAGCCTGTGTATGTCTTTTCCAATAAGATGTGTCTCCTGGAGGCAACATATTGTTGGATTTGTTTTTTTAATCCATGTTACCAGCCTATGTTGCTTTATTGGAGAGTTTAAGCCATTAACGATTAGAGTTACTATTGATATATGGTTTGTACTGCCAGCCATGTTTGATTATTTATCTTTTTTTTTAATTTAGTTTGTTTCTCCATGATTAGATTCCCCCCCCCACCCTCTGTCATTACTGAGGCACTTCCCATTGATGGTTTTGGTTGTTGTTTTTCATTTCTTACTCATGTAGTGTTTTGCTCAAGATGCTTTGCAGTGCTGGTTTTCTGGCTACAGATTCTTTTAGCTTTTGTTTATCATGAAAGATTTTTATTTCGTTGTTGTACCTGAAGCTTAATTTTGCTGGATACAGAATTCTTGGTTGGCATCCATTGTCTTTCAGTGTTTGAAATATGTTGTTCCAGGATCTTCTCGCTTTCAGCATCTGTGATGAAAAATCCGTTGTTAACCTTATTGGTTTACCCCTGAATGTAATCTGCCTCCTTTCTCTTGTAGCTTTTAATATTTTCTCTTTGTTTTGTATATTGGCTATCTTCATAACAATGTGTCTTGGCGTTGGTCTACTGTGATTTTGTGTGCTCGGTGTCCTGTATGCATCTACAATTTGTATATCCATTTCCTTTTTTATTTCTGGAAAGTTTTCTGTAATTATTTCATTTAGCAGGTTACTCATTCCCTTGATTGAATCTCTGTACCTTCCTCTATCCCAAAGACTCGTATGTTTGGTTTTTTTATGTTATCCCATATCTGTTGGATGTTTTTCTCATGATTTTTTACCAGCCTTTCTGAGTTGGCTAGACTCTTTTCAAGATGATATATTTTGTCTTCATTATCTGACATTCTGGCTTCTATTTGCTCCAGTCTGCTAGTGATACTCTCAATTGAGTTTTTAATTTGGTTTATTGTTTCCTTCATTTCTAGAATTATTGTTTGATTTTTTTTATAATCTCTATCTCCTTATAAAGATGCTTAACTTCTTCTTTTACCTGTTTATGTAATTCATTTTCAATGTGTTCTTTCACTGTTTGGATTTGCTGTCTCATATCCTTTTTAAGGTTCCATTCCATCTGTCTAAAGTATTCCTTTAGTTCTTTATATGACCATTTTTCTGATGACTCTAGGTCCTCCTGAATATTTAGGCTGTCTTTCATTGTTTGTACTCCTTTTCTTCCTTGATTTTTTATGCTGCTCATATTACTTCTTGTTCTCTTTGACTGCTGAGTTACTGTTTACTCTTATAAATTTATTTGATGCTTGGGAGGAAAGATATTAGAAGGGAAGGGAAGAAGTCACTAAAGAGAATGAGAGTAGGCAGGTAGAAGTCAAGGAAGGGGGAATAAGAAAATTGAAAAGAAATGAAAAGACAAAAGAGAAAAAAAATAGAAAGTAAAGAAAGAAAGAAAAAAAATTTTAAAAGTAATAATGATAATAAAAAAATGAAAATTAAAATTAAAAAAATTAAAAACATAAAACAGTTAAAGAACAACAACAAAAAAATGAAAATGAAAGAAAAAACCCAAATTAAAAATAATAATAATAATAATAATAATAATAATAATAATAATAATAATAAATGCTGTCATAGAGTTCGATTAACTTCTCTTCCAGTAGGTGGAGCTGTGCCCACTGGGCCAAGCTTCTCCTCTCAATAGGTGGGAACCAATCACTGTGCAGTAGCTCTTCCTCCCAGACTGGGCGGGTCTTTAATCCTGAGTGTCTAGAGCCTTCTCTTGTGTTTCCTCAAGCCAGGCCCTGCTCACCTGTGATGCTCACCACAATACTGGCTACACGCCAGGTCTGCTGCTCCTGGGAGCCCTGTTTTCATGAACACCTGGGCACACTCTCCCTTTTTGCCTCCCTCAGACCCTAAGTTTGTAGAGCTTGGGGCTGAGAACCCCCAGCGAATTTGCTTGCCCTCCGGTAGCCATGCCCCCGGTAGCTGGTGCAAGAGACCTTAGTTGTCAGCACTGGTGGGAGCGGTAGCCGGGAGTTCCGCCCCGCAAGTCCCGCACCACTCCTGATTCCCTCGGTCTAGCTATCGCGCTCACGGGAGAGCTGGGAGGCTCCCTTACGGGAGATCTGGGAGGGGCCCTTAAGGTTTCCCCCGCTGTGTGGAGAGGGATGGCTAGGGGATTACACACCTGTCGCCGCTGGTTTCAATGAAGTTATCTCCTCCGCCCGTGATGTCAGTTCTCTGCCATGGTGGTATCCCATGCAAATGGTGACTGTTCGTTCCCTTTGCCGGGTGACCAATGCAACGGGTGGGTCCTGACTGTCTCTCCCAAGCCCCGTTTCAATCCTGTGGCCACTGCCTATGAAGGCTCGGTTGCCTTTTACCTCTGTAAGTTCAGAAGGGCCGACCAGTTATTTTAGCGGGATCGTTACTGCTGAGTCACAAGAAGCAGGCGAACCGGAGCTTGAATGCGGCCGATCCGGGCTTGGTGTGTGTTCTGAGAGGCCCAAAATGTTTGCCCCAGATCCACGTCAGCTCAGCATTTCCTAGTGTTCCTGAGCAAACAGCATTTAGACAGTTTACGACTCCCTATGCCTGCGCAGCTGAAGAGGTCAGAGACTTGATCTCTCCGTGCCCGCCGCCATGTTGGATCTCCGGGATTACTTCTTAACTCATTTTATAAGGCCAGGATTACCCTGAAAACAAAGTCAGCAAGTGCGGGACCGCGTCCCGGGGCAAAGCGCGAAGGGAAAGCCTAATATATGGTTTTTAAATGTCCTTTTATCCATTCATCCAGTCTAAATTGTTTAATTGGGGGATTTAATCTGTTCCATAGAATGTTATTGATAATTAAACACATAATCCTATAATTTTGTTAAATGTCGTGTTTGTTGTATATATTCTTTGTTCCTTTTTTCCTCCCTTTCTTTTTCTTCTTTGTCATTTGGTGAGTTTTTATATTGATAAGTTGTGATTGTCTTTATTTTCTCTTCTGTGTATTCCTCTATTAGTGAGTTTTGTATTTTTAAATGTTTTTTTTTTTTTTAATGGTCCTCATCATCTTCTGTCTTCTAGTAAAGGATTCTCTTTTTTGTAGAACTGGTCACTTGGTGTTTAAATCCCTAATTTTCCTTGGCTTTGGAAGAATTTATTGATCTTCTGAAAGATAGCTTTGCTGAATGTGATATTGTTGGTTGGCATTTTTCTTTCCAGACTTTGAATACATCATCCCATTTTCTCCTGCTCTGCAAGGTTTCTCCTGAAAATTTTACAATTAGTATAATATGGATTCCTTTATATAACTTGACATATGTATACTGCTATTTTTAGACTTCTCTCTTTTTATTGTACTTTTGACAGTTTAATTGCAGTGTATCTTGTAGGGAATTTTATTGGTCAACTCTATTATGGATATGTTGAGTTTCTTGAACTTAGATATCAGAATCCACTCCAAGATTTGGAAAGATTCTAGTTGCTATTTCACGGAGTGGGCTTTTTATGCCTTTCCTCTTTACTTCTTCTTTTGAAACATCCATAATATAAACATTTGTTTGCTTAATGGTGTCTCGAATGGCTTATAGGCTTTCTTTATATTTTTCTTCCTGACTGTATTATTCCAAAAGTCCTGCCTTCTATCTCAGAAATTCTTTCTTTTGCTTGATCTAGAGTATTATAGAGGTTCTAAACCATATTTTTATTTCAGCTATTAAGTTTTTTAGTACCAAGATTTCTGTTTGGTTATTTATTATGATATTAATTTCTTTGATGACTTTCTCATTTGAATTATAAATTATTTCCCTGATTTCATTGTATTATCTATCTGTATTTTCTGGTATTTCATTGAATTTCCTAAAAAAGTATAATTTTGTATTCTTTTTCAGGCAATTCATCGATTGCCTTTCATTTTTGGTCCATTGATTATTGTTTCCCTTTGGCGATGTCATGAGACCTTGCTTTTTCAGGTCTCTTGTAACTGTTGATAACTGTGCATGTGGCAGATCAGTTGATTCTAATAGTTTTATAGGGTGATTACTGCAGTAAAATGTATTCTGTCAATATGTTCTAGAATGTCAGTTAGGTAAGTTACACTGGTTTTGGTTCCAGTTGAATGAAGTAGTTTAGAGTCTGTGTAACTCCTTCAGTTATAATCATTTGTTAACAATGCCTGTAAGTTATCATTGGTTTAAGCTATAAGTGTTTTGGGATTTATTCCACCAGCTAGAATGCTGCTACCTTAGCTACGGCATGTTTTCTTGCAGCTTTGTGTCTGATGTGACCTGCTGCATGTGTGAGACTTCTGTCAGTGTTCACAAGATGCATGGGGCTGAGGCCACTCTCGTGTACTTTTGCAGGCAAGGCACAGATGGCATGGCAGTAAAGGCAGGACACCTACTATTTTTCAGTGAATTTGCATGGGTAGGAAAGATCTGACAGGCCCATATGGGTGCAATACAACATGTCTATTAGAGGGTATAGGGTGTATTTCAGTGGCTATGGGCTGCATGGGGGCTGGTTCACACTTGTGGACCCAATTGGGTTGCTTGTCAGTGTCCAAGGACTGAGCCATTAAGTTTACAGGGCCTCATGGGGCCAATCTGCTCAGGTTAGGCTTCCCAACTCTTCCCAATTCTAAATTTTAGTGTGTAAGGAAGGATGCCTGTTTACCTATTGGGGGTCTTACAGAGCTGAGCTGCTCAGGAAAGCTCCTTATCTGCTTTTGGAGGTTCATGAGTAAGTGGACAGAACCACCTGAAAAGGTTTTAGGTTCTCAGCAGGCTGTGTTTGTCAAGATAGGGCTGCCTGTCTGCTTCTTAGGAGTTTCAGTGGGCCTAGATACTCAAAGAAGGCTGATAGGCTGCTTCCTATGCTGATGGCGGGAGGGTGTGCCTTCTCATCTGCCTCCCTAGGGCCTCGGGATGCCAAGGCCTGTAGATCAGGATGCTCAACTGATCCTAGTGATCATAAGTACTTGAGTGCTGCTGTTCAGCTGCTTCCTGAGATATCAGAAAGGTGGGTAGGGCTACCTGGCTCCTTCTTGGGGAAGAAGGTAGGATGGGCAAGACTGTCCATCAGTCTTCTGGGGCCCCTGTGAACTGAAGTTCTCAGAGTGGGCTGTGTAACTGATTCCCAGAGCTGTGGCAGAATGACCACTGGGTTGGTTTACAGGTTTGAGTCAGCTGAGTTTCTGGGAGCATTTGTCTGTCCTCTTCACAGGACCACTGGTAGGCAGGGCCTCAAGGTGGCATCAGAAGCCTACATGGGGAAAGACACAACATGAGCTGGACTTTTTCTGGGCAGTGCAGTTGTTTGATAACACAGCAGCTCCCCAAACTTGGCTCAGAGCCTATGAGGGCTGCAGACTTCTCCAGCAACAAATACTTCTGGTGTCCATGGAGTTAGCAGAGATTACTATGGACTTCTTCTAACCCTTTCCCCACATTCCCTATTGATTCAGAGTTGACCTCAAGAGATGACTATAGTCGCTATGTGCTTAGTTCCCTTCATTGTAAAGCTGTCATGTTTCTATGCCCTGTGACATGTCTGCTACATTCCTACTGCACTCCTACTGCACTCTGGTGATCTACTTCAAACAATCTAGTAAAATAGCAGTTTTTTTCTTTGTCTTGCTCTTTTTATTGTGGAGAGAAGAAGAGCAGGAACCTCTAGTCAACTATTTTTCTGACATTACTCCCTACATATTTTTATATTATGAATAGAAATTATCATAGTTATGATTATTTTCAGGAATTTTGTCTTTAATTTTTCTCCTATTTTAATTGGTACATTATAACTATATATAATGGTAAGATCCACTGTTATGTATTCATACATAGATAATTTTTCCATTATTATTCCCTAATACTTTATCTTTTGTTCTTCTCCCTCCCCCTGGTCCCTATCCTTTACTGCTTTGGTCTCCCTTCAATTTTCATGAGAACTTTCACCTTACTTTTGCTTTTTCTTCTCTAGCTTCCACATATAAAACATATGATCATTGACTTTCTGAGTTTGGGTTATTTTTCTTAATATAATGTTCCCATGTTCCATTCATTTGCTTGTTTTAAAAGAAATATTTTCCTAAATGTTGATGAACATTTATTTTATTCATTTATTTATATGAGGTGCTGAGAATTGAACCCAGGGCATGAAACATGCTAGGCAAGTGCTCTACCACTGAGTCACAACTCCAGCCCCAAGTTCCATTCATTTTCCTGCAAATTACGTAATTCAATTCTTCTTTATGGTTGAATAAAACTCCATTGTATGTTTGTGTGTCTATGTGTGTGTGTGTGTGTGTGTGTGTGTGTGTGTGAGAGAGAGAGAGAGAGAGAGAGAATGAATTTCCTTTATCCATTCATTCATTGACATGTAGTTTGAGTATTGGAAACATGCATATGCATGTAGTGCTATAGTGTCTTTAACTTTTATAGTAATATTAAATGTGACTTATGCATTACCATTAAAGTATTAGAATATTTAAAATTTGACCATATATTCACATTTACCAGTGAGTTTTATACTTTTGTATATTTTCATGTTCTTATTTAGTTTTCTGTAATTTTATTTTGAAGAACTTCCTTTAGCATTTCCTGTAAGGAAGGTCTAGTTGTGATGAAATCCTTCAGCATTTGTTTGTCTGAGACTGTCTGTATCTCTCATTCTTTAGTGAAAAACAGCTTGCTTCACACTCTTGGTTGGTAGTTCTTTCTTTTGGCAATTTTATCTTATCAGGCCACACCCACCTGATCTGCAAATTTTCTGCTGATAGCCTTATGGTTGCCTTTGTATATGATCATTCATCTTTCTCTTGCTGATTTCAAAGTTCTTTTTGTCTTTGACTTTTGACAGTTTTGATATAGTATATCTCAGGGATGGTCTTCTTTTTTAAATTTTTTTTAATTAATTTTTTTATTTATATGTGACAGTGGAATGCATTGCGATTCTTATTACACATATAGAGCACAATTTTTCATATCTCTGGTTGTATACAAAGTATATTTACACCAATTTGTGTCTTCATACATGTACTTTGGATAATAATGTCCATCATATTCCACCATCATTTCTAAACCCATGCCCCCTCCCTTCTCCTCCCATCTCTCTGCCCTATCTAGAGTTCATCTATTCTTCCCATGTTCCCTCTCCATACCCCACTATGAATCAGCCTCTTTATATCAGAGAAAACATTCAGCATTTGGTTTTCTGGGATTGGCTAACTCCATCCATTTACCTGCAAATGCCATGATTTTATTCCCTTTTATGGCTGAGTAATATTCCATATTACTATATATGCCACATTTTCTTTATCCATTCGTCCACTGAAGGGCATCTAGGTTGGTTCCACAGTTTAGCTATTGTGAATTGTGCTTCTATAAACATTGATGTGGCTGTGTCCCTGTAGTATGCTGTTTTTAAGTCCTTTCGGTACAGACTGAGGAGAGGGATAGCTGGGTCAAATGGTGTTTCCACTCCCAATTTTGCAAGAAATCTCCATACTGCTTTCCATATTGGCTGCACCAATCTGCAGTTTCACAAGTAGTGTATGAGTGTACCTTTTTCCCCACATCATAATACCTGCCATTCTGACTGGAGTTGAGATGAAATCTTAGAGTAGTTTTGATTTGAATTTCTCTAATTGCTAGCAATGATAAACATTTTTCATATATTTCTTGATTGATTGTATATCATCTTCTAAGAAGTGTCTGTTCAGATCCTTGGCCCATTTATTGATTGGGTTATTTGGGTTTTTTGGTGTTTAGCTTTTTGAGTTCTTTATATCCCTAGAGATTAATGCTCTATCTGATGTGTGAGGGGTAAAGATTTGCTACCAAGATGTAGGCTCTCTGTTCACTTCACAGATTGTTTCTTTTGCTGAGAAGAAACTTTTAGTTTGAGTCCATCCCATTTATTCATTCTTGAGTTTAATTCTTGCCCTTTAGGAGCCTTGTTAAAGAAGTCAGGCCTAATCCAACATGAGGATGATAAGGACCTAATTTTTCTTCTATTAAACATAGGGTCTCTGGTTGTATTCCTAAGTCTTTGATCCATTTTGAGTTGAGTTTTGTGCATGGTGAGAGATAGGGGTTTAATTTCATTTTGTTGCATATGGATTTCCAGTTTTCCCAGCACCATTTGCTAAAGAGGCTGTCTTTTCTCCAGTGCATGTTCTTGGCACCTTTGTTTAATATAAGACAATTGTAGTTTTGTGGGTTAGTCTCTGTGTCCTCTATTCTGTACCATTGGTCTACCAGTCTGTTTGGGGGCCAATACCATGCTGTTTTTGTTACTATTGCTCTGGAGTATAGTTTAAGGTCTGGTATGGTGATGCTACCTGCTTCACTCTTCCTACTAAGGATTGCTTTAGCTATTCTGGGTCTCTTATTTTTCCAGATGAATTTCATGATTGCTTTTTCTATTTCTATGAGGAATGTCATTGGAATTTTGACCAGAATTGCATTAAATCTGTATAGTGCTTTTGGTAGTATGGCCATTTTGATAATATTAATTCTGCCTATCGAAGAACAAGGTAGATCTTTCCATCTACTAAGGTCTTCTTTGACATTTTTTGTTAGTGTTCTGTAATTTTCATTATATAGATCTTTCACCTCTTTCATTGATTCCCAAATATTTTATTTATTTATTTATTTTGAGGCTATTTTAAATGGGGTAGTTTTCCTCATTTCCCTTTCTGAGGATTTCTCACTGATATACAGAAATGCCTTTGATTTATGGGTGTTGTTTTTATATTCTTCTACTTGGCTGAATTCATTTACTAGTTCTAGAAGTTTTCTGGTGGAACTTTTAGGGTCTTCTAGGTATAGAATCATAACGTTAGCATATAGTGCCAATTTGAGTTCTTCTTTTCCTATGTGTATCTCTTTAATTTCTTTTGTCTGTCTAATTTCTCTGGGCAGTGTTTCAAGAACTATGTTAAATAGAAGTGGTGAGAGAGGGCATCCCTGTCTTGCTCCAGTTTTTAGAGGGAATGCCTTCAATTTTTCTCCATTTACAATGATGCTGACCTGGGGCTTAGCATAGATGGCCTTTTTGATGTTGAGATAAGTTCCTGTTATCCCTAATGTTTCTAGTGTTTTGAACATAAAGTGGTGCAGTATTTTGTCAAATGCTTTTTCTGTGTCTATTGAGATTATCATATGATTCTTATCTTTAAGACTATTGATATGGTGAACTACATTTATTGATTTCCATATGTTGAACCAATCTTGCATCCCTGGGATGAATCCCACTTGATCATGGTGCACAATCTTTTTGGTATGTTTCTGTATTCAATTTGCCATAATTTTATTGAGCATTTTTGCATCTGTGTTCATTAGAGATATTGGTCTGAAGTTTTCTTTTTGTGATGTGTCTTTGTCTGGTTTTGGAATCAGGATTATATTGGCCTCATAGAATGAGTTTGGAATTGCTGCCTCTTTTTCTATTTCCTGAAATAAATTGAAGGGTATTGGTATTAGTTCTTTAAAGTTCTTATAGAACTAGACTGTGTCTCCATCTGGTCCTGGGCCTTTCTTTGTTGGTAGACTTTTGATGGCATCTTCTATTTCATCACTTGAAATTTATCTGTTTAAATTGTGTATATCATTCTGATTCAATTTGGGCAAATCTTATGACTCTAGAAATTTGTTGATGCCTTCAACATTTTCTATTTTATTGGAGTGCAAGTTTTCAAAATAATTTCTAATTATCTTCTTTATTTCTGTAATGTCTGTTGTGATATTTTCTTTTCATCACATATGTTAGTAATTTGAGTTTTCTCTCTCCTTCTTTGCGTTAGCATAGCTAAGGGTCTGTCAATTTTATTTATTTTTTCAAACAACCAACTTTTTGTCCTGTCAATCTTTTCAGTCGTTTCTTTTGTTTCAATTTCATTTATTTCAGCTCTGATTTTAATTATTTCCTGTCTTCTACTGATTTTGATGTTAATTTGTTTTTTTTCCCCCTAGGGCTTTCAGATGTACTGTTAAGTCATTTATTTGTTGACTTTTTATTCTTTTAAGGAATTAAGTCCATTCAATGAACTTTCCTCTTATAACTGCTTTTGCAGTGTCCCAGAAATTTTGATACGTTATATCTGTGTTCTCATTCACCTATCAAAATTTTATAAATCCCCTCCTTGATACCTTATGCAGCCCATTGTTCATTCGGTAGCATATTATTTAATCTTCAGGTGTTGGAGTGGCTTTTATTTCTTATTTTATCATTGATTTCTAATTTTATTCCATATGATCTGATAGAATGCAGTGTAGTATCTTTACTTTTTTATATTTGCTAAGAGTTGCTTTGTGACATATTATATGATCTATTTTAGAGAAAGATCCATGTGCTGCTGAAAAGAAAGTGTATTCTCTCATTGAAGGATGAAATATTCTGTATATGTCAGTTAAATCTAAGTTATTGATTGTAGTATTCAGTTCTATTGTTTCTTTGTTTAGAACAGCTTTTGTTTGGAAGATCTATCTTGTGATGATAGAGGTGTGTTAAAGTCACCCAAAATTATTTTGTTGTGGCCTATTTGATTCTTGAACTTGAGAAGAGTTTGTTTGATGAATGTAGATGTTTCATTTTGGGGGTCATATATATTTATAATTATTAAGTCTTGTTGGTGTATTGTTCCCTTGATCAGTATGTAGTATCCTTCTTTGTCCTTTTTGATTGACTTTAGCTTGAAGTCTACTTTACTTTATACAAGGACAGAAACCCCTGCTTGCTTCTGCAGTCCATGTGAGTGGTATAATTTTTCCCAACCCTTCACCTTCATTCTGTGGATGTCTTTTCCTATGAGATGAGTCTCTTGGAGGCAGCGTATTGTTGGGTCTTTTTTTTTTTTTATCCAATCTGCTATTCTCTGTCTTTTGATTGGTGAGATTAAGCCATTAAAATACAGGGTTGTTATTGAGACATGATCTGTATTCCCAACATTTTTGTTTATTTTTGGCATTTAACGTGACTTGATTTCTCCTCTGATTAGATTTTCCTTTAGTGTAATACTTTCCTCTGCTGATTTTCATCATTTTTTATTTCCTCTTCTTTGAATATTTTGCTGAGGGTATTCTGTAGTGCAGGCTTTCTAGTTGTAAATTCTTTTAACTTTTGTTTATCATGGCAGGTTTTTATTTTGTTATCAAATCTACATCTTAGTTTTTCTGGATATAAGATTCTTGGTTGACATGCATTTTCTTTCAGAGCTTGGTATATGTTGTTCCACGATCTCCTGGCTTTGAGGGTCTGGGTTGAAAAATCTGCTGAGATACGAATTGGTCTCCCCCTATATGTGATCTTATTCCTCTCTCTTGTGGCTTTTAAGATACTATCCTTTTTCTGTATGCTAGGCATTTTCATTATAATGTGCCTTGGTGTAGATCTGTTGTAATTTTGTACATTTGGTGTCCTGTAAGCCTCTTGTATTTGGTTTTCCAATTCGTTCTTCATGCTTGGGAAATTTTCTGATATTATATCATTGAAGAGATTGTACATTCCTTTGGTTTGAAACTCTGTGCCTTCCTCTATCCCAATAATTCTTAGATTTCATCTTTTGATGCTGTCCCATAATTCTTGGATGCTCTAACTTTCTTCACTGTGTGATCCACTTTATTTTCCAGATTGTATACTTTGTCTTCATTATCTGATGTTCTGTCTTCCAAGTGATCTAGTCTATTGGTTATGATTTCTATTGAGTTTTTTCATTTGATTTATTGTATCCTTCATTTCAAGGATTTCTGAATTTTTTTTTCAGAGTCTCTGTTTCTTGAAGTATTCTTTTGCTACCTGTATCTGCTCTCTTATCTCTTTGTTGTAGTGATCAATTTCTTGCCTACATTTGCTCATTTAGGTCATTCTTTAATTCACAGATCATTTTAATTATGAACCTTCTGAACTCCTTCTCTGACATTTCATCAACTTTGCTGTCCATGGGTTCTATTATTATAGTGTCCTGATTTGTTTGTGGCACTTTCCTTCCTTATTTTTTCATGTTGTCTATGTGTCTTCCTTTCTTGTAGCATGGATCTGAGATATTACAGTTTATTCCTTAATTTCTTGTAGTATCCATTCATATTGTCTGTACCTCACCTTGATGTTGGGCTTCTAAACCCTGCTGGTGTCCCTCAATATATGCTACTGCATCTAAAGGTGGTGGCAGCAATAGCCGAGTTAACTCGAGATAATAGTTAAGTGCCCTAAGATTGAAGCAATGTTTTACAGAGATGGGGCTGAAAGGGTGGGCCTTACACTCCCTTTGGGATGCCTGCTTTTAGATGCAGCTTCTTCTAGGCCCTGTCTGCTGTCAAAAAGTTAGGGGCTACATGTGGGAAGACTATGGCAATGACTGCAGTGTCCCAAGATGGAAGTGGTTTAGGCTTAGGCTCCCAGGTGTGAGGGGAGCGAACTCAGACCTACCCTGCACCAGGGTCCTGCACAAATCAGTGTGGACAGATCTGTGCCTGGCCTGGACTCTGGCGGTAGTATGCTGGTCCAAAGAGGCGGTCCTTTGCTGGAGGCTGGGCTCCAGTGGGTGTCTGTCCCTCATGTGGAGGGGTGGAACTGGGCCTGCTGTGAGCCTGGGTCCCACCCAGGCCAGTGTGCATGGATCTGGGCTGCTGGGTTTGACCTCCCACAGTAGTCTGCTGGTCAGAGGCTAGGCTCTAGCGGGTGTCTGCCCCACGGGTGGAGGGGTGGACCCAGACCTACTGTGAACCTGGGTCCCGCATATTGTGGGCCAGGATAGTCTTCTTTGAATTGATATTTCTTAGACATTTTGATCTTCATGTATCTGGATAACTCTGTTCAAGTTTTGGAAAATTTTCAGCCATTATTTCTTTTTTTAAATTGTTTCCTTTTAGTTACATATGATAGTAGAGTCTATTTTGACATATTCATAAAAACACAGAGTATATCTTATTCTAATTAGAATCCCAGGTCTTGTGGATGTACATGATGTTGAGAGATTCACTGTAGCATATTCATATATATACATAGGAACATTATGTCAGATTAATTCCACTGTCTTTCCTGTTTTGATCTCCCCTCCATTATCTTCAGATTTCTTCTTCTTGAGTTCCTAAAATGCACACATTTGTTAGCCAAATGGTGTCTAAAAAATCCCATAAGTTTTCTTCATTCTTTTTCATTCTAGTTCCTTTTTGATTCTCTAATTTCTTGTGACATATCTTCAAGCTGATGATTCTTTCTGTTGAATGAGTCTACTGTTGAAGCTCTCTTTTGAATGCTTCAGTTTTGTCATTATCTTTTTCAAGTCCAAAATCTATGTTTGGTTCTTTTGCTATCATTTCTATTTACTTATTAAACATTTTTGTTCATGCATTGTTTTCCATATTTTACTTAGCTTTCTATGTGTGTTCTCTTGCATCCTGCTGAGCTTCTTTTAGATGATTATTTTGAATTATTTGTCAGGCAATTTGTAGGCCACCCTCTCTTTGGGATCAGAGCTTTGTTATCTTCCTTTTGTGGTGTCATGTTTACTAGATTCTCATTGATCTCTGTATCTTTGCCTAGGTATTTATGTATTTGGTGGAACAAAATCCTCTTCCAGTATTTGCATGCAGGTTTTAGCAAGTATTGTCCTCCAGTTGGGTTCCCTGGCTAATGATATTATCTCTGAGATCAGTCAAGCAGAATTGGAGCCAGATCATTCAGTTGCAACTGAGTCTACAGTTGGTGGATCTGTTAATATGGGATTGGGCAAGTGAGTATCCTGCATGGTCCCTAAATGGAAAGAACTGAGCCAAGGACCTTGATAAATAGTGCTGACACTGAGACAAGGGACTGTTTCAGGGTTTGCAGTTGAGTCTGCATACAGTGGAACTGTTACTAGACGTACCAATGTCTGCTCTCACTATATTGCATGGGACTGGAGCTGAGTCAGAGATTCTTCAGAATCTACAGTCAGACCACGATTGGTAGACCTGCATTTAGGGGTTAGCAGAAATTTTCTCCTGTGAGATTCTTACACAGTCACGACTACTCCTAGTCAGTGGCTGAAAGGAGCTAGAATCAGGTCATGGACTACATCAAAGTTCACAGATAGGAATGAGGTTGCAGACCCATTGCCCAAGGAACAGGCAAGTGTGGTTCTTCCTGTATTCCCTGACAGATAATGCTGGTGGCAATACCAAGGCCAAACTGTTTCATGTAAGTCCACAGAGAACAAAGCTATTTTTCAATTTGTAGTCAAGACCATATTCAGCAATATATTCAGCATATTCCTGCCATCTGGATGCAAGACTGCCTTTTCAGAAGATCCCCCAGTGTTGGGCTTCCTTGCAGTTTTTCACCTTCTACCCAGATCCCAATGCTCCCACAAGTTCACCTTTGTCTCTCCCAACAAGCGGTTGTCAAATTGCTGTTGCTATGAGGAGATAAAAGTGGGGGATCTCCTATTCTGACATCACTTCTGATCCTATTTTTATTAAACAGACTTTAAACAAGTAACAATTTACAATCAAAGTAGAGCTTACATTGGAGATTTTGCTATAAGTTCTTCTTATATCCTTCTAAATTAATTATATTTTGTTGGTGATGCTAGCCAAGGTTACTTGGTAATACTTTCAACCAAAACTTCAGAATTATATTCATTTTATATCACTGATTTAGTTAAGAACATTTTTGGTAAAACCATAGACTGAGTGTATTTCCAACTCATGAAACAACAGATAACAAATGCTAAGATGTGGTTTAAATGAATGTATAAACCCCAGAACACATTACTAAACTGTA
The DNA here is from genome assembly GCF_964194105.1 of Spermophilus citellus. NCBI lineage: Eukaryota > Metazoa > Chordata > Mammalia > Rodentia > Sciuridae > Spermophilus > Spermophilus citellus. The sequence continues at coordinate 22,673,303 of NC_138190.1, forward strand.
AGCATTTTCAAAAATATTAAGTGTTTTGCTTTGGCTCTCATGGGGAGTTCAACATCTACATATAGGTGAACTCTCATGGGGAGTTCAACGTCTACATATAGGTTATTTCAGGGAAGCCAATACATATTTATTTCAAATATATTATAATTGAATTTTTTAGGATACAGAGAAAATCTACCACTTTGTAATGTTAGGATGTCACAACACATTTTTATTTTCAAAATCCTTGATGATAATTTATAAATTAATCCTGACCCTGCTGCTTAATATAGTCTCATATAAGTAATTTCATACAAAGAAATTCAAGCACAGAGAAGTATCCTTAACTAAGATTTTTAATCAAGACTGTTGCTGAGCCAAGAAAACTCCCCAGCATGTAACTTCTAGGCCTGCAAAATTGAATCTAAATTATAACAGCTTCCTTAGAACTTGAAAAATACCCTCAGTAAAAATTCAAGGGCATGTAATACCATGGGAGTTACTTGTCCAAATGTATTTTAACACGACCCAACAAGCAAGTTGCTCTCTGAAGATCCATGGGGGTTGTAAGTCAAGAACAGATGCAGAGTGTAAGAATTGTAGCCACTGCTGTATCTCCAGCCCTGAATTGTTTTTCACATTGAGAAAGACATAGACTGTCTGCCAATAGCCACCATTATACTTAGAATGTTACCATAGATATCCCTAAAGGAATTTGCCTCCTTTGAGAATTGGTTTTATGGGCATTGAAATCAGATACACAATATAAACACAAATAGATGATTAGATAGATAGATAGATAGATAGATAATAAAAGATAATGAGTAAGACATCTAAATATCTAGATATTTTATTAATTACTTGGGTATCACTACATAAATAGCAATATTATTGTCCTATCTCTTGCTATATAAAACTAACTTTGCTTTTCTCAGAACTTAATATATCACCTATGGGACAAGTCCACATTCTAATTATTGCCATTATGTAATGTTTGGTTTGACTATGGAAATTCCAGGATCATCCATAGACTGATGCCTCTCACTATCTTCCTATTCTGTAAAAACTTTTGCTACAATAATTCTACATAATAAACAACTCAAAATGTCATTGGTTCATAAGAAATGTTTATTTACTGATCATAGAGCTCTGATTTAGCTATAATGACTCTAATCCTGGTACAATTTAAGTTCAAGTGACTGCTCATTCTGGGATCCAGGGTAAAGGAACACCTCCTATGTGTAATAGGGTATTTTTGTGCACATAAAAGAGCATAAAAGAGATGGCAGTGCCTTGTAAACCTTCCCTTCAGAACTATCTCCACTTAGAACTGGTAGGTTGTCATTTTCCCCATATTCCTTTGGCCCATTGGCCAAAGTGACAGAGTGAGCCCAACATCAATGAGGTACAGAAATACAATATTTTTAGAGTGGGGAAGGAGAGAGGGATGAAGATTTTCTAAACAATAAGCAATCTATTACATATTTTCTGCTCAAAATACTCTCACAAATTCAATGTCCCACAAAATTTTTAGGTGACCACTGGGAACCCAGACAGTTGGCACATTTGAAATTATACCTTTCCAACAAATAAAAACAGAGGATTTTGGAAGTTGTGGGAGTTTGGTGAGATTATGATGTGTTAAAATTTAAGTGATTGACATACATGTTAACTACTCTAACTTTGTCTAAGTATCTTGATCTATTATCTCCACTCATTTCAATATTTTTTCTTCTGTGTATATCAATGGTGTGTATCTAAGATATTCTAATGAGCACCTCAAATATTATATTTTTAAAATTAAAGTTTAAATGAAAACAAGTGATATATATTCAGCACTTTATTGTGCTTCCTCTCTGAATAATGAAATTGGAATTCATTTCCTGTAAAAGTGATGCTCTTTACCCAGGCATCTTTCTCAGAATTATATCAGTTGATAGAACATGCACACAAAGCTAAAGTTTAGGATGCTGTTTATTGCCATTTTTATTTTTCCCTGCCTTAATTAAAGCTTTCATTGATGGTGAAATTATTGGGCCTGGAATGATCCTTGACAATGTCTGAAGAGAACACTTAAAGTCAAGTCATTGTTATATAGTGCTTTTGAACTAACTAGCAAGAAAAGAATAGTGATTACATTGCATATGACAACTAAACTTTTATTTGGCAACTACCTCAAGAAGAACTCAGAATATACTAAAATGTCTGAGGAATCCTAGTTTGCTCACAGTTTAGCTTTTTTTTTGAACATGGGCTACTACATCAATCACTTTATTACATTTTTTACATATGCTGAAAAAACTGTTATCTTTATTTTGTTCATCAGAAGAGTTTTAAAACAGTTATTTTATGTTAAGCAACAAAATTATTACGTTTCACTTTTTTTTATCATATAATTTGTTAGTTAGTTGGAGTTTTGTTGTTGTTGTTTGTTCTTTGTGTTTTTTTATGTTGTTATGTCCACTCTGTTTCAGGATGCTAGTTTATTCTTTGGTAAACTCAACAGATATTTCCTGGTTCAGATTTAAATTAGAAACTGCATCCATCCTCCAGTCCCAAGTATGTCATTATTAAATATTTCATTGTATTTCTCTGAACTCTACATATTATTTTTTGAGAATGGAGCATTCAAAGCAACGTGAGAGTTTGCTATTGAATCTGTATAAACAAGACAAAATGACTGTGGTTAAACAAGATATATGGAACACCACCAAATTAAAATTGTGAAGCTGCCAACCTCCTGCTCTCCTCTTCAGAAGTATGTGAGGCAGGATTAGAGAAGCTACCATCACCTAAGCTGAGTGGTTTCCTCTAATAAGGGAGGAAGCCCCACAAGACCACAAATGAACATTTTTATTAGGAAAGAAAGAACAGAAGAACTGCATCATATTCTCAAAGTATCTTCCTTGTGTTCCACTAACTTTATTTGGAATCTGAGGTTTGGAGTTTAATATGACTGAGTATCTTGCCTGATGAACCCACCACTAGCTCAAACTGCCTTCACTGGTTTCCCTAATATATCTTTAGTCAAAAAGAAAAGCAAGAATGTAAAGTATAAGTAAGGGGTTTGGACTGAGATCCTGACATTTCTGTTTTACATATCCCTTTTTAGAAAACAAGTTGGGGCACAGCTCACAGCTGCAGATTCCAAATGTCTTCCTTGAACGGCTGTTTAATCTATGGAGTATAGAAAACAGATTCTAACTTTGACTCTTAACTCTGCCAATGTCTGACTTACATTACTTATCTGTCCTTCAGACTATATATTATTAGAACCAGTGATCAAATAGTATCCATATTATAGAACTGAGAAGAGGATTTAAAGAAATAATATATAAAGTACTTTACATAGTGTTCAAGCCATAGTAGGCAGTCAATAAATGATAACTTAGACAGTTCAGGGAAATTATAACCTATGCAAGAAGGAAAAACAAAAGACAAGAAAGAAACAAAAATGTTCCTCTCTAAGCTATATATTTCTCTTAATGAGAATGGTGTTGTTCTGGGGAAAGGAGACAGACAATAAATTATATTCTTGGTTGGCCATCTTTTCTCCTTTTAGTGTGTTTTTCATGACAATGTGAGTTAACTACTTGGAAGGAGTTGCAGCTTGGAGGAGCTTCCATTCAGAAAAAAAGGACCAGAGCATTTCTGTTTAATAATATAATGTAATATAGTTTGAGCAACAAAGATGACCCTACTATTTTAGTAGCCACATTAACTTCAACTGTTTCTTTTTTTCTTTTTTAATCTTCACATTTTATTTAATCTAATATATCCAAAAATAATAATTTAAACATATAATTGATGAAAAGTATTTAATAACATTTTTCTCTCTTCAAAATTGAATGTGTATTTCCACAGATAGCACCTGTTGATTTTAACCAGCCATATTGCAAGTACTCAGTAGCCATATACTAGCTACCGTATTGGATGGTGAAGGATTGGAGGATGGATAAGATGAGGAAAAGGAGTTGGGATGGGAAAAGGGATTAGAGGTTGTGCAGTATATTTATTTAAATTTTGGGACCAAATAATTTATTTGCAGGCTGAATGATATCAGAGGATCATTCTCAAGGCTACTATAAGACACATTAACCAAAGATATAGGTAGATCTACTAAGAAAATTTGACCATTTTTTGATACCTATTTATTATCAGAAACTAATCACTTGTACCATGAAGGGTCTAATAAAAAGGGAAGACAGTTTCTTCCACAGGGTTTATTAAAACTCCATTGTATTCTTTTCTAACCTTATTTTAGCATTCTGTTCCAAATATACCACTGAGGATGGCTCTGTAGTACAGACTATGTACAGTGTGCTGCATATAGGAATATTGATCAGTTTTTTTTAAGAGAGAGTGAAAGAGGAGAGAGAGAGAGAGAGAATTTTTAATATTTATCTTTTTACTTCTCGGCAGACACAACATCTTTGTTGGTATGTGGTGCTGAGGATCGAACCCGGGCCGCACACATGCCAGGCGAGCGCGCTACCGCTTGAGCCACATCCCCAGCCCGATCAGTTTTATCTTTATCTCTTCAGAATTGCACGTTTTATTGTACTAATGCTTCTTACAGTAACTATTGTATTAAATCAGAACTTTAACATTATGATTCATAAATAGCATGAAACTTGGTACCCATAAATCACAGCACTAAACTGGAAGTTTAAAGTTAAGATTTATAAACTAACATACTAAATCACAATTTTAAAATTTAGGATTCATTAATAAGAACTTTTATATGCATGATGTATAAATCAAAGCACTGTACCTGATTCTTGGAAGTTAATGCATGTAAATCAGAATTCTGAAAGTTAATATTAATAAATCAAGGAAATGCATTTTACTTGGTAAATTTCTTTTTTAATGGAATAGTTCTATATTACATAATGGACACTATCTTCTGAAAAAATATGTACCTCAAGACTTCCTTTGATAGCCATTTCCATAACATCTTTCTTACTTTATTTAAGCTCATTTCTCTTGTGTGAACAAGGAAATATATGATGTGCTTTATTTAAGCTCATTTCTCTTGTGTGAACAAGGAAATATATGATGTGCATGTTCTTCATACAAACTCTCATATCCTTGAAAATAGTAATTAATTCACACTATAGGGTTTTCCACTTGTATGCTAAAAATACCCCAAAACTTAGTTTCCATCCCTAGGAGTCATTCTCTGAAATTTTGATTATTTTTAAAAAGTGGCTAGAGTTCTTTTGAAGTTGATGTGAGCCAACCTGAACAAAATGTTATTATACAGGTCATATTAACAGAGTATAGTGGATAAATTACTTCTGGACCCTCATATGTCATGCCTGTTTGCAACAGTCCATTTATATCTCAGCCAGAACAACAGGAACAGCTTGAGTGTCCAATTGTAATGTGTTATTGTGAGTTGAGAGGGGAGAATTGCTTCACTCTCTTAATGCTTCACTCTCCCTGGGCTTCTGAGCACCCTACAGCAAACTGGATTCTGCCTTTTCCACTCAATTAAAACTGCTCTTTTTATAGTTACCAAAGAATTCCATAGCTCCAGAGGCCAAAAGCCATGTTGAGTCCTTATCGTATGTGAATATTCACCAACAATTAGCACTGTTGCCTCATCATCAGCACCTCATGAACTTTACCCTACCTTCCCAGCCACTCATTCTAGTCTCCTTTATGAAACTTCCTATCCCAACACCTTTTAACTTAAATGGTAATGTTTCACACAGTTTTCTCCTTGAATATCTTATATTCTTTCCATACGTATCTTCTCCTTTCTGCCCACAGTGCCTACCACAAGTGTTATTGAGCTTTTTCTATGGTCTAGAAATATTTACTAAGCATTTCTTCTGTGTGCACTACTGGCCCTTCTTAATCTGCATGTTCAAATGGAATTCATTATTTCTTTTGCTAAATCTGCATCTCTTTTTCAAATCCACTTCAAACCCCATGTGTAATAGGCCAAGACTTTTCTCAAATTTCTTCCATCCAGTCCAATCCTACAACCACAGTTTTAGTTCAGGTTCATATTAGTTCTTCCCTGAGATGTTGTTCTCAGTTTCCTGACTGTTCCAGAATAGAAATCAGGTCATATAATTCCTTTATTTAGACAGTTGCACTTTCATTCTTGGTCTTTACAGAGGTGGTAGTTAAAGACTCTCATGCTTCTCTCATCTTTAACTGTGTCTCTGCCTCTCATCATATTCTACACCTTGAATGAAAGGTTCTCAACCTGGGAACTTTTGCCCTGGAAACATCAGCAATGTCTGAAGACAGTTTTGCTACAACTGGTGGTGGTGGTGCTATTGGCATTTAGTGGGTGAAGACTAGGGATATTGTTAATGGACAAAAAAGCTTCCCACAACAAAGAATTATTTAGTCCCAGATGTCAGTAATACAAAGGTTGAGAAACCCAGCTGTAGACAAACTAAGTGTGTCTGTCTCACCAAGAGAATGGAAGTGTTGTGTCTATATGTGCCTTTGAATATGCTACAAACATGCTATGCCCATTACCTAAAATATTCTTTCCTCATTGGTACTTAGGCACACTCATCATCATCCTAGATACCACAGTTCAACACCTCCTCCTTTATATAGGTATTTGCTCATACTCCCAAGCATTGGTAACCTATCAGTATGGTTTATGGAAATAACATACATGGGCTGCTGAGTCAGAATGAGATTGGTTTGAAATATGACTCCAACTTACATACTTAAGCAAAGTAAACTTTTTTGAGACCCAATTCCGTCTTCTGAAAACTCTGAGTACAAAAATATTAAGCCAACAAATTTATCAGTAATATTTAATCAGATATTGATGCAAGGGAAACCTACCTGTATATTTTTCACTCTACTGACCACCAATATTAACTTGGATTTATTTTAAGGTCATTACAATAAGCGAAAAGAAAGAATTTTCTCATATAATGGATGCACATTCTTCATTGAAAGAAACACAAATAATTGGCTGCAACTACACTCTCCTAAGATGTTTTCAAGGTCTATTTGCAGATAAATATAAAACAAAGGAACTAATAGTAAAAAGTGTCTAATATCTGTCATAAGCTACACTTGAATAATTGAGTTGTTCCAGTGAGGGGACCGTATGACATCTGATATATGTACATTTGGAAATAAGCTGGCTTAAATGAATTATATATTGAAATATAAAAATTAGTAGTTTATTTGGAAATAAGAGTGGAAATCTAAAGTAAGCAGAAAACCAAACACTATAGTTTATAGTCAACTAGTAAAATGATAGTACAGAAAGTATTTTCTTAATAATTTTCTTTGGGGCTGGGGATGTGGCTCAAGCGGTAGCGCGCTCGCCTGGCATGCGTGTGGCCCGGGTTCGATCCTCAGCACCACATACCAACAAAGATGTTGTGTCCGCCGAGAACTAAGAAATAAATATTAAAAATTCTCTCTCTCTCTCCTCTCGCTCCTCTCTCACTCTCTCTTTAAAAAAAATAATAATTTTCTTTACAGATTTTTAAGATAGTGAAAAAGTAATATTTGCAACTAGGGTATACAATGAAAGAGTATATTCATCATGGTCTGTGTGTGAAGGCATGTGTGTGTGCATGGATATACTTCTACTTTCTTCTTTCCTCTCCCATGGATTTTTTCAGCTGATTTTGTTGCATGGAAGATGTACTTCAAACAGTCTAGAGCATTTTTATTTACCCTGGGTTATAAATAAATTTATCATAGTGATGTATAATTGTAAGGAAGACATGCAAAAATACATTTGAAATAATTCTCAAAAATGTAACCATGATTAATTTTTCCACTGAAGTTTCTGCAACAAATGTTTACTTGAGAATGTTTGAAGCAGTTTTTTAAACTTGTGATGAATTCAACATTACAGTAAGCAGAGTCATTCTGTCTGCAGTAATGTTCTTGCATCATCTAAGCTATTCCCAGAGGAAATAATGGGTGAAAGGAAAACCAAGCAAAAAATAACTTTTATCAGATCTACTGTAAAAGGCTTTTCTGACATCAAGAGCATATGCAGATTTCCTTGATAACCTAACTTTATGTGATTCAGTTTAGTATATATATATATATATATATATATATATATATATACATATGTATGTATATTTATACACACACACATATATATACATATATATTGTTTTACTTCCCATCACTTATTTACTCTAAGTAACATGGCATACGAATATATACTTCTTTGCTTAAAATTATATATATTATGAGAAAATAACAGCATTTATACCATTTTGAGTATATCCCAAAGCATGACTCATGAAGAGTTTAATATCATCTTTGTGTGATTCTAAGAGAAACACTTGTTAAATAATTTGTTTTTTTTATTTTTTATTATTAGTTGTTCAAAACATTACAAAGTTCTTGACATATCATATTTCGTACATTTGATTAAAGTGGATTATGAACTCCCATTTTTACCCTATATACATATTGCAGATTCACATCAGTCACACATCCACTTTTTTACCTTCTGCCATACTAGTGTATGTTGTATTCTGCTGCCTTTCCTATCCATGAGATTATCTGTCATATTTAGCTGCTTTTTATTTTGATATTATAAATTGATGTAGGTAATAAAACTGAAACATTTATAACACTGTCAGGTGAGACTGTCTGAAGTATCAAATTTTTAACTTTAAATGTCATTTCTTATTGCCAAATTTTAAAAATTAAGAATTTTTGCCCTTTTATATTCATATTACTTATTATAATCATACAGAGAGAACCTCAAAATATAAAATAATATGCTTCAATATAAATTTATAAAAATCCTATATTCCATAAATGGTATTGTTAAAATGGAAGGTAAATTACAACCTAGGAGAATAATATTCAAACACCAAGAAAGGCCAAGAGTTTTCACTAATGCAATCAGGTAAAATAATAAATTGGTAGAAATATTGTAAGGGGATATGAATAGCTAATACATAAAGAAGAAAAATGACTTAAGAAATTTATCAATGCCTTCAATATCTTCTATTTTATTGGAGTACAAGTTTTCAAAATAATTTCTAATTATCCTTTGTATTTCAGTAGTGTCTGTTGTACTATTACCTTTTTCATCATGTATGCTGGTAATTTGAGTTTACTCTCTTTCCATTAGCGTAGCTAAGGGTCTGTCAATTTTATTTATTTTTTCAAAGAACCAACTTTCTGTTTTGTCAATTTTTTCAATTGTTTCTTTTGTTTTGATTTCAGCTCTATAATTTTAATTATTTCTTGCTGCTTTTGCTGTTGATTTGTTCTTCTTTTTTCTAGGGCTTTGAGATGTAATGTGAGGTCATTTATTTGTTGACATTTTCTTCTTTTAAGGAATGAACTCCATGCAATGAACTTTCTTTTTAGAACTGCTTCCTAGTGTCCCAGAGATTTTGATATGTTGTGTGTATCTTCTCATTTACCTCTAAGAATTTTTAAATCTCCTCCTTGATGTCTTCTGCAAGCCATTGTTCATTCAGTAGCATATTGTTTAGTCTCCAGGTGTTGGAGATATTTTTATCTTTTATTTTGTCATTGATTTTCAATTTCATTCTATTATGATCTGATAAAATGCATGGTAGTATCTCTACTTTTTGTATTTTCTAAGAGTTTCTTTGTGGCATATTATATGGTCTATTTTAGAGAATGATCCATGAAAAAGGCACACTCATACATTGCTGGTAGGACTGCAAATTGGTGCAGCCAATATGGAAAGCAATATGGAGATTCCTTGGAAAACTGGGAATGGAACCACCATCTGACCCAGCTATCCCTCTCCTTGGTCTATACCCAAAGGACTTAAATCATACTACAGGGAAACAGCCACATCAATGTTTATAGCAGCACAATTCACAATAGATAAACTGTGGAACCAAACTAGATGCCCCTCAGTAGATGAATGGATTAAAAAATGTGGCATATATACATGATCGAATATTACTCTGCAATAAAAGAGAATAAAATCATGGCATTTGCAGGTAAATGGATGACATTGGAGAAAATAATGCTAAGTGAAGTTAGCCAATGCCCCCCCCAAAAAAAAATGCTGAAAGTTTTCTCTGATATAAGGTGACTTATCCATAATGGCTTAGGGAGGTGGAGCATGGGAGGAATAGACAAACTCTAGATAGGGCAGAGGGGTGGGAGGGGAAACGGAGAGGGCAGGGGGTTAGCAATGATAGTGGAATGTGATGAACATCATTATTCAAAGTACATGTATGAAGACATGAATTGCTGTGAACATACTTTATATACAGAGAGGTGAAAAATTGTGCTCTATATGTGTAATAAGAATTGTAATGCATTCCACTGTTATGTATTTTAAAAATAAAATCAATTAAATATTTAAAAAAATAAAGAAGAAAAATATGAAAGATCAACTTAATTCATGAGTTATTGAATAAATTTTGATTGAAGCAACTGGTTCATTTATTTATCTTCCATATGGTTCAGTCTTTAATACCATGTTACCACCACTAATGATGTACATATAAATAAAAGCAAATGATAATATATATATTTCTGGTGAGCATAAATATTAGTATAACTTTCTAGGGAAATTTTGTTTTTAAAATAGTACTATCATTTGAAGTAAGAAGTTCCTAGGAATATGTCCTAAGAAAATAACTATAGTCTCAAGATGCTCATTGTAGCATGGTTTAGTATCTACAAACAATCAGAAACAACATAAATACACAAGAAAAGGGGATGAATTGTACAAATTGTGATGTACTCATAAGAAGTACTATATTTCCATGAAAAAGACATTTTAGAAATATATTTACTGACATAAAATTTTTCATAACTCATGGTTATCTTTTTAAATATATTTTTTTAGTCAAAGATGGACCCTTACCTTTATTTTACTTTTATATGGTGCTGAGAATAGAATCCAGCATCTCACACGTTCTAGGCAAGTGCTCTGCCACTGACCTGCAACCCCAGCCCTCACAGTTATCTTTTAGAAACCACATTGTCCAAAAAGTGGACAACATAATTCTTTGTCAGAATCTTTTATTCATAACAATTGTTTAAATTTGTACATATAACAAAATTTTATCATAGTGTATGTCCAGTAAATTGAAGGGCCACTGTGGGTCATTTTCAATAATTTCCCATTCAGTACTCACAGAAAATCAAGCCAATAGTTTTTCATGACTAAAGATAGGAAAGCAGATCTGAGGAATCATCATTCCTTGAGAAGTAGGCTCCTGATGTTCTCTATGATTCTGCCTTTCTTACCTTCTTTCTCTCATCCTCCTTATTCATTATTTCTGTTTCTTTTTCTATGTACTCTACATCAACTGTTATTGCTTCTTTTGCTTCTTTGTGTATGTCTGAATATGTTTATTTGTCTTAAACAAAACTCCCCAAGAAAGGATCCTATTGAGCCTGGTAGTTAGTATCTAATGTGGTACAACATGGCATGTTCACACTGAGTAGAGTTTGTATGGCAGAGTACCTCTTTAGCTCTTAGTCCAGAATTTAGCTGGTTGTGTTTGGTTTCAGTACTGATTTTTGATCCATTCAGTTTTGCCTAGGACAGTAGAGTCATATAACACCAAATCAAGAAGTCATTCTTTCTTACTTTCCTTAAAAGGGATTTATAGAACTAGAAAACTCTTAAATTTACTTCTCTGTGATGGAATTATAATTTATAATTCTGTGTAATTTTATTTTCTTCTTGTTAATGGTTCACTTTTAATATTAAGTATTATCATTATCAAGAAAAATAAGTAAATATCACTTTTCATTACAAATCACTTGTTCTAGTCTCCTGCCTAAAGACTTTTATATTTTTGCCAGTGATTATTTGTAAACATATGCAAATGTGCACTCTATCTCATGCATCATTCTGTTACCTATTCTCATGCCTTTTCCATCTTGATTCCTAGAAGAACCTTGTAGTTGATACTTAGTACTGTCATCAGCTTCTAAATTCACAAACACAACAGTTTCCACTTAAATTATATTTAATTTCACCTTTCCCTAAAAATGTATTTGAAAATGGCATCTAATTAATTCTTTACATTGTATGTATAATCTTGTAATACTCATTTTTTAAATAATCTGAGCCAAGAGTACATTCAAAATTTGTTGGTGCTTTTCTATCTTAAATGGTTTCCTCCTTCTCGGAACCTTGGTTTTTCCTTTTGTTTATCTTAAATGATTCTTCAAAATTTCCTCATCTGTAAGAATATTACTTAATTTCTTCCTTAAAGTCACTCCAGTCTCTCTATTTTCATTTTTAAGCCTACTATTCTGGTCCATTTTCTTCTGCTCTACCACACAATGAATAACAGGGGTTTCCACCCTAGTTTGACATTTTCATTGTATCATCAATTTGATTTTGTTTTTTAATAGATTTTCCATAATTCAAGTCATCTTTATTTTCATTCACTCTATGCAACATGTTGCAGTAGACACTCTGGGACCAAATCCTGCCTATTAGTGGAAGAAAGAAATGAATGTTTGCAATGTTAATATAGGGTGGAGGAGAACAAATAGCTAAAGACTATACTAGAAAAGGCAGGATAAAACAAAAATAATAAGTTAGAGAGGCAGTAAGAGAGAATCTAGGGAGTACAGAAAACATTGATTATTATAATTTTTCTTTGTATTTCATATGTATATAATATGAAATATGTTGAATAAATCATTTGAATTGAAAATCACTGACCAGAAAAATGTAAAAGGATATCAGTGTGGGTTGCGGAATGAGTCATGGTGAAATGCAACAGAATAATTTCTAAGTAAGGTAAGTTCTTATAAGAACTCTAATCAGTAGAACACAGAGATGTACATGCCATATTGCAAGTTGGATATAGTTAGTATTGTTACCCAAGCACCTGAATGTTTTGGTAGTAAAGGACAAGAAATCAGAGAAAGGGGCAAATAAAAGTCATGTGAATGCTCTAAGAATAAAAATGAAGAATAAAATGTGATCAGTACCTTCTAAGTACAATGATACATACCTCAAAATATTAACTGAGATTTTTTTTACAAAAATTTATTGTTTTTTAAAAAGGGGGTAAAAAGGTTAGTGCAAGAAACTTCATATTTATCTTCAAATTGAAATTTTAAATCTGATCATGGAGAATGAACAATCTTTGAAATATATAGCCTTGGGAAAACTGGATAGTCACCTTTAACAGGACAAGGTTGAATCACAAACCAGCTACAAAAATGTATTCAAAATGAATCAAAGACTTAAATGTAAGAGCTAAAACTATAGAACTCTTGGAAGCAAACATAAAAGAGAGATTTGTAATATTGGCTTTGGCAATGCCATCAAAATCATAAGCAACAAAATAAAAAATAAGCAAAATGTACTACATCAAAACAAAAAAGCCTTCTATGTATCAAAGGACATAATCAAGAGAGTGTAAAGGCAACCCACAAGATGCTATAAAATATTTGTAGATAATATATTGGATAAATAATTAATATCCAGAGTATATAAAGAATACCTATAATTCAACATCAAAAACAAAACAAAAAATGTAATTAAAAATTAGGTAAAGTATATCTGTTGCAGTTTAGGTCAATTCAAGGGACCTGTCTGGGGTATGAACCAAGGCACTACTGCTACCACCCACAGTAAAGCATCCATACTTAACTCAGTGCTACCTAAGCATTCTCTTCTTCCCTCTATCCTACCCAGGTAGGCAGCCAAGGACCCACAAATGTGGGATATTACTATAGAGAATAGGTTCATTTGCTTTACAGGCTTTTAAACTATTGTTGGAAACTAGTCACAAGCATTTTCTAAACCAAAAACATAAATGTTATAATCAGACAATAAATGTTGGGTTAAAATGGAAAAAAAATAGGCAAAACACTTGAATAGACATTTCTTTGAAGAAAATATACAAATGGCTAACAAGCATATGAAAGTATGCTCAACTTCACAAATCATTAGAATAATGCAAATCAAACTGCAATGAGATCCCACTTCACACTCATTCTTATGACTATTGCCAATAAAATCCCCCCAAAAGCAAGTATCAACAGAGATATAGAGAAGTGTTCCCACTTGTACACTACTGGTGGGAATGTAAAATAACTGCTACAGAAAACAGTATGGCAGTTTCTCCAAAAATTGAAAATAAAATTATCATATGATCCAACAATTCCATGCCTGAGTTTATACTCAAAGTAATCGAAATCAGGTTCTCAAAGAGGTATTTGTACAGCTATATTTATAGTGACATTATTCACAATAGCTAAAAGCTGAAAGCAACTTGAGTATGCATTAACAGATGAATGGATAAACAAAATGTGGCATGTAAAATACAATGAAATATTATTCAGTCTTAAAAAGACAGAAAATCCTGACACATGCTGTAACATGAAGGGAATTTGAGGCTATTAAATGAAGATAGCCAGACAACAAAAAAACAAATATTCTACTATGTCGCTTACATGAGATGCCTAGAGTAGTCAGATTCCTAAAGACATAAAGTTGAAGGGAGTTTGCCAAGGGGTATTGGGAAGGGGGAAGTAGGGAGTTGTTTAATAGATAAAGCATTTTACTTTTGCAAAATAAAAAGATTTCTAGAGATTTGTAGCATCAAAATGCAAATGCACTTAACATTACTGAACTATAAAATAAATTAAGGAGGTAAATTTTATTATGTGTATTTTAGCATAATTTTAAAAACTGAAATATGAAATATGTAATATGGCAAATTTTGTGCTATGCATGTTTCACCACAATTAAACAAACATAACCTCACCAACCTTGTAAAGTCTTTCTATCCTCCTTTATTCACTGTCTTTATAATTCTATGAAGGTTCCAGGATCTTTCTTGTCTCCTTCCTTTGCTCTTGTTCATCTCCTGTCCTGCAATGTTCTTCCCCTCAGTTCATCCCGTGGCTATCTTGAAAGCATTTGGGTAATGTTAATTAAAAAAAAAAAAAAAACAAACTTTTCTTGACTAGCCAAATCAAAATTATGCTCCCATATTTTGATGTCTTCTCTTACATCCAAATTTTCTTTATAATAATTTAAAATACACATTTTGGGGTAATCATTTTTTACAACTATTTTCCTTGCTAGACTATAAGTTGTTTGAGGGCAGGAATCGTAATCTAATCATATGGCTCTGAGCTCTGCTTATCAAAAGTTAATGTCTAACAAATATATGTTTAATTAGTCAGTGAATCTAGTTAATGACAAAACCAATTTGAATTTTACGTTAAACCTTTAACTTTAGTTAAACCTTTTTGTCAAAGCTGATGAAATTTGAAAAAAAAATGTGAGTAAACTTTGAGGAATGAAAAATCAGTATGATTAATTGGTAGTTGTCATTTATTTTCATTCCCTTCTGCAAACCATCATTTACCAAAATTCAGAAAGCTAAATACTATATTCCCGAACTCACTAAAGCTAGGTCCCTGAATCATAATTAGGTTCCACCAATGGTTTATACTCTGAAGATCAAATTAATATGGCTATTGTCATGGCTAGCAAAGTACAAATAAAGATATATCTGTTTATGTCCTGACTCTTTCAGTGATAAGTCATTAATTTCTGATATCAGAAGCAGATCATGACACAGAGGGAATGCCACAGTCCGGCTGCAGCAAAATAACTGGGGGGGGGGGGTGACGAGCAACTTGTGTACATTGATACAGCAGGAGTGGGAGACGTTTATTGTAGGACAGGAGGGGTATATATACATTCCACACAGCTTATCTTAATTAACATAAACTAGATACAGCAGTCAACCAATAAGGAATCTCCACACTTAATGGCTCGCTGGCGCCACCTCACAAACCATTCCCCCTGGCAAAATGCCAGGCGCCATCCTGACTTGTTTACAGACCCTAACATTTCCCCCTTTTGTTTAATTTAAATAATGACCATAGTGGTTTTTACACAAACACCATAAATAATCTGCTACAAGCAGAAGGGGAGGAGAAATCCTACCAGCATCTTCAAGGGATACTATAGCATTAACTATATACTGACTATCAGAAAATAAATACAGAATCTTTAAACATCACAAAGGCTTGTAATACTGCATTAAGCTCTACCTTTTGAGCTGATTGTTTGGGTGCTAAAAATGTAAAAGTTTGATCAGGGGTAACTACTGCTGCTGTACCATTATTTGACCCATCAGTGAGTATATTTGGAGCATTCATGATAGGTGTTTTTCTTGTCATTTTTGGAAAAACTACAGGATGTGAGGACCAAAAAGACAACAAAGGATTAGATGGTAAGTGATTATCAAATGAAACATTAGATTTACACATGATTATTGCCCAAGTATGTAACTCATTAGCTAACTCATCAATTTGATCCATAGTATATGGAGTAATAATTTTATTGGGAGAAATTCCAAACACTCCCTTTGCTGCTTTTATTCCTTTGAGTATTAATTGTCCTACAGCCTCAGGATATCTAGTAAGAATAGCGTTAGGAGAATAAGATAAATGTATCCACAATAATTGACCTTCTTGCCAAAATACTCCTGTAGGAATATTTTTTGTTGGTAGTACAATAAATAGTAAAGGCAAACATATCAATTCTATCCAAATGCATATTTTCCATATATGTTTCAATAATTTTTAATGCCTTTCTTGCTTCAGGTGTTAACATGTGGGGTGAATTTGTATCTGATGGACCTTTTAGGATATCAAATAAAGGTCCCAACTCTCCTGTTGGTATGCCTAGATAAGGCCTTATCCAATTTATGCCTCCCAATAACTTTTGAAAGTCGTTAAGTGATTTGAGTTGATCTACTCGTATTTGAATTTTTGGTGGACGGACCATGGTTGAGGATAATAGAACTCCTAAATAATTAATTGAAAAATTTAATTGTACTTTATCTATTGCTATCTCTACATTATAATTTTTTAATAAATTTGTAAGTGTGGCATAACATTCTAGCAATGTGTTTTTATCTTTATGTGCTAATAATACATCATCCATATAGTGAAATATTTGTAGTTCAGGATTTTGATTTCTATGTGGCTGGATTGCTTTGTTAACATAAATTTGACATATAGTAGCCATCCCTTGAGGGAGTACTTTCCATTCATATCTCTGATCAGGACCTTCATGATGCAGTGCAGGGACAGTAAATGCAAAACATGGACTATCCTCAGGATGAATTGGAATTGAAAAAAAAATCTTTAATATCTATAGCTAAAACATACCAGGTTTTTGGCAAAGCAGACAATTGAGGAATTTCTGATTGAGCAGGTCTCATAATAACCATCTCATTATTAATAGCTCTTAAATCTTACAATAATCTCCATTTACCAGATTTCTTTTTGATGACAAAAATGGGAGTATTATGGGGAGATATGGAAGGTTGTATATGTCCCTCCACTAATTGTTGTTTGACCAGGTCATGGGCTACTTGTATCTTTTCTTTAGTCAGAGGCCACTGAGGAACCCATACTGGTCTTTCTGATTTCCAAGTAATTTTGATTGTCTCAGTGGCCCCTTCTGAAAACCCAATCCATGTCTATTTATTCCTTGATCTATTTGAATTGGTGCTGCTATACCTTGTTCTTATTCTCCTAATCTTTTTTCTTTCCTAAAACCTTGTCTAGCCCTAGTAGTGGGCACATTAGGATTGATGTTATTTGTTAATGTCAAACCTAATTGATCTAGGACATCTCGTCCCCATAAATTTATAGGAAGATGATCCAATACATATGGCTGTATAGTTAGTAGCACCAACTGCATCTTCTTCATCTTTGGATCTCAGCTATGGTGAAATTAGTGGCCAACTGCCAACTTACAATGCTCCATTTTTGAACACCTGAAACATAATATTAAATCCCTATTGCTTAAAATACTTAGAATTTTCAGTTCACTACATTGAAGTTAGAAAAATACACAGAAAGAATCAAAAAGACTACAAATGGAAAATTTTTAAGTTTTTCTGTTTTTTACCAATGACTTTCAATTCAAGTCTAGGAAAATTATGGGACAACTATTGAAAGAACAGTTTATGATTATTTAAAATAGAACAAAAATAATTACACAAAACTAGCATGGAATTACTAAATGAATGTTGTGGCAAAGTAACCTTGATTTTTGATAGACTTTACATTAGAAAATAATGCAAAAACTATATTCACATTGTACTTAGATTTCTTCAGGCCTTTATCAAAAAAATCTCTCATCTCACCATCTCTGAAAATCCTGTTCTGGATAACTGAAGTAAAATTAATAAATGATCTCTGTGCTCTTCTATCATTTTATCCATTCTTAAATGGTAATTTTCACATTAGTTTGTAGTTATATTTTAACATTTCTGTCCCTCTCCCATTTCTTTATATTTGGAGCTTCTGAACACCAAGAAACAAAAGTTATTTCCCCACTTAACTCTTAAGACAATGAACAACACTTATTACTTCAGGTGTATTTTAAAAAACTGAATACTTGATATTGAATTATATAACTAGATAAAATTATAAATTATTGAACAATATTAACCTCAAATGCACTGATTAATTGATCTATATACTGGAATGATGTCTTAATTAGAATCATTTCAGGTTTTTTTCACTCTAATTGAGTAATTGTTTAATCCTAGAAAGAAGTATTGAAGTATTGCCTTATATTGTGCCTCTATGGCATAATGTCATAAATTGGTACAGTATCGTAGTTTATTCTGTTTTGCAATTGAGCTCCTCATTTTGTTTGGATGGTATCCAGCCTCATCACCTCAATTTATAAATTTCTTACAATTTTAGGCTTCATATACTTCTTTTTTATTGGTTATTTTTAGTTATACATGACAGTAGAATTCATTTTTATATAATTATACAAACATAAAATATAACTTATTCTAATTAGGACCCCGTTCTTATGGATGTACATGATGGTGGGATTCATTGTGGTGTATTTATATATGTATATAGGAAAACTATTTCAGATTCATTACGCTGTCTTTGCTTTTCCTATCTCCCCTCCCTTCTCTTCATTCCCCTTTGTCTAATCTCCTGAACATCTATTCTTCCCTCTCCCTACCTTACTCTACCCACATCAGTGCTATGTCCACAGGGGTGTGCAATGGGCCCTTCTTATATGATCATTTGCTTGTAGATGGTTCCCTCCCTTTTAGCTGATTCCTCTGTTGGTCTCCAATTCTTTATGGCTGGTCTTTTTTCAATTTGAGAATTAGTAGGGGATCAACAGAAGCTATTGTGTGTTGCCTCTCATTTCATCATTTAGAATAAACTGACTCTTTTTTTTTTTTTTGGACAACACCCATATACTTAAGACGCCCACATATTTGGAGTAAATCACTGTAAATAGGCGATCAGCAGAAAACAACAGCCTGTAGAACACATTACCAAGGAGCAGCAGGCAGCCAAGTTTTTCATAACTGGGCTACTAGCCACCAATTTAAAGCTTTAATCTGAACACACTTTCACCACACAGAAGTCTGTTTTTCTGCACAACATAAATGGAAGGGGACAAAACACTGCTGCTCTAAGTTATATTAAATTGATATTTTTAAACAATTCTGGCTTTGAGTTGGTAAACATGCTTTGGAAATGCATATCCAAAGAAATGAAAGATGCTAAAAATATGAGAATGTATGTAAATATACATGAAAAGGAGTCTTTTAAAAAATCACCTCCACAACCACCATCATCCATTCCCCCAATCTCAGGTTAACTTGCTACTAATTAGGCTCATTCCTTAATGCCACTGAACATTTCTCCCTCTTTTAGTTACTAATAACACAGTCTGCCTAGGGAAGGAAAGCAGCTACATCCAACTTTATTTGAATGTTGGAGAGTCTTTTTAAATTTTGATATTTTCAGTTCCAAGCAAAAAGTAAACATTTTCCAAGAAAAGAAAATTGGAGGTGAGTTATTAAGTGTGTTCTATTCTACTAATGATATTCTACCAGAGAGCAATGAATGTGAGCTTATAATCATAAAAATACTTGATGATGCCTTTTTATCAAAATATCCCAGAGTATTAGAGGACAAAAAACTCCATTCATTTGCATACTACTTCTGACAGAGAATAAAATAAATAAACAGGAAGAAAATTGTTTAAATTTCTGTGCAACACATGGTATCAATATCATTGAAAGAATTGTCTCTTATTCCCTACCATAGTTTAAACAAATATGCTATTTTCCATTGACAACTCACTAAAACCTATGTTCTAAATTTAGTTCCCAGCCCACTATGTCCTTATTCACTACTTAATGCTTTGTACATACTACTCTCCTTTTATCTCTTTTTCTATACCTCTGCTGTCAGAGTTTCAAAACCTTTTCCTGAGATATGCCTTCACTGAGCTTTACATGCAAACCCTTGGGTGATTTCACACATGCCCACCTAATATTCTTCACTTGCACAAGAGAGGATACCTACTTTGTTGGATATTTAAAATCTAAATTTGTTCAAGGGGAGAAATAGAGATACCATAAATTGTGACCTACTAGAGGAGAGAGAATAGATCAACTCTGTGGCTAAGAACCAAGCAGCCCTTGCTCTGGTTCCAAGATACCTACTTAGTATTGTGTTTTGCTTTGTTTGCAGCCCCTCAGTCTATAAGAAAGAGGTAAAAATCTGACTTTTTCCAGACAGGCTGCATTCCTGTAGTTCTATTTACATGTGGCTCCTATAGGTGGGACACTCACAAAACCCCAAGGCCTGAAAAAAAAAAAAAACACTAAAAGCTGCTTCACCTTAAGAACAACTATGAAATTTCAAGAGCTAATCAGGAAGCTCATCCAGTTTCTTGATTGTAATCAGTTGTTTCTTCATCTCCTAAGACATACCTTGCCAATCAAAATGTAGTCCAGCAGCACTGGCACCACCTGGAAGCTTGTTAAAAATGGTCCAACCTCTGAATTTTCAATAGGACTCTGCATTTTAAAAGATCCCCACATAGTCCAAATGTGCATTAAAGTTAGAGCAATACTTATCTCAAAGTGTGTTCACATTGTAACTACATGATTTGGCAAAATGGCCTTTATACCAGAATATGATATTTGGACATTTTAGCTCTGAGAGATTTTGGCTTTCTATATTCAGACCTGAAGTTGTGCAAAGCTCTAAAATGCTTAAAATGTTCTTGGCTTCTTAATTCTCGACATAGAGATTTTTCTTTTTCTTTTCATTTATACTCTTTTTCTTTTTATTTTGACAAAATATCACCTTTATCACTCATAAAGTTTTGGCAGATGAAGCTAAGGAGAGCCAAACGGACTTAAGATCACTGACCCTGCTTCTAACTCCCTCATCTCCAATCCAGACCTTGGAACAATACTTTCAAGGAAAAAATTCAAAGCATGCACCAAAGAATACAACCTCACATGAAGAAAGGAAGGGAGATGGAGTGCCTAGTGCTTATAGAAAGCTAATCAATTAGTCAAATTTTTGTAAAATGCAGTCATATCACCATCCCCCACCACTGTGGAGAAATGAATCTGGGGCATGAGAATGCAAATGTTACTTTGGTAAAGACTTTCCAAGTGAGCTTCCTAATTTATTTTAAAGTTGTTGTCTATATATGTATTAGGATGTACAAAAATCCATCTCTACCATAAAGTACTGAGAATTGTTTAATTATTCTTATCTATAAAAAGCACATATATGCACATATAAGCATATATATACACATATGCCTAAATTTTATGAAGTTTAAAACATCCCTATGGAAGACCTAATACATATTTTTGTGCTAAGTATGTAACTAATGGCTATTTCTTGAAATGAACTATTATAGTAAAACCAGAAGCTAAAAGGTATTAGGATGTCCTTGTTTAGAGGTTTAAAATAGAGTTACAGATTGCATGGGACAGATTACAAAATTGAATTCAGTTACAAAGAATTAATATGATTTCTCCACATCTAAGTTAGACTTTTATTTTGTGAATCAAAAGTATTGTGGATTGGGTATGCAAGCATTTCAATCTCTGTTCCCAACTAGGTTTATTATTGACTATCTGACCATATCATGTCTGTTGTTTCCCCACTTATATCTGAAAAGGGTGGACAAACTTAGGAGAACTCTCAGGTCCCAACCTGTTTTAAAATCTGTTTTCAACAACTAAAAAAACCTTTAATATTATAAATTGTATCATAAGCAAAAAAGTGATCATTGATTAGCTAATTTCTTTTTAGGTGCTTTGTTTGTTCTTTTGTTTTTAACTTTGGAGAATTGCTAGCAACTGCCACTAAGTTAGCATCATGGAAAAGACATGTAAATGATATCTTATTAAAAATTCTATCAAAGTTTTAACATCACAAGAAGTGTTCCTTAAAAAGGCAATGTATTACATGTTAAAATATTGATTCCATTGTCAAGTTTGGAAATACTGGGTTAAGCAAGTGAAAAAGAACTATCTTTATGCTATGCTAATTAGGGCTTTAGCATGCTAATGAGAATTGAGAATCTATTAGAATCAAGGTATGGTACAGTTGTAATACTGTCCAATTTTACTCATCCATAGAATACTTTTAGGGGGAAGCATTCAAGGGCCAAGTGTTCTAAAGGAAGTGCTAAGCTCAAAGTGAGATTTGGATGCTTATATACACAGTGTTTTTCAGAAGGTACACATAGTAAAACAGGGAGTGAAAATAAACTATCATAATTTAAATCCAGTTAGGCCTGGAGAAGATTGCTTGACCGTGTCAGAAAGTCTGACCTTTCCCAACATGAAGAAAAGGAAAATCATAGAGTATTTCTTGCCTACATAAAGGGACACACTGCAAAGGATTTATCCCTTGTGGCTAAACCAACAAGATTCCAAAATATAAGAAAAAGAATGGCCTGCAGATTTAGGACCTTAACAGTAGATATTTTTAGATATAATTCAATACTTGAATTAAATGCAAAACATAGCTGACTATATAGAAGTGTTGAAAGCTCAGCATTTATACTCAAGTAAGCAAATTGCAGCATTCTGCACCAGCATCAAATTCTGAATGCTTTTCACCTAGATATCCTTCTGCAATTCAGCTTAAATGGTAGAAAATTAAATGTTACATCTTCCCAAATAGAAGTGGACACATAAGAAGGCAAGAAAGCCAAAGAGATTATTGGAAACCTATGATGAAAAACAGGCCAAATTATACTAGAATTTTTATTTCTCAATAAAACATACTTCTAGGTAAACAAATATTTATGTCATGCTCAACATTTATGCACTCCTTTTTAAAAGTGAAGAGTTCGTTTACAAGAAAATGTTCTGAAATAGAATCATGTGTTTTGATATTTGCAGGGTGAAAAATGAATAAATAAATAAAAGTGTTGCCTGAAGGCCCTAAAGACAGCCATATGCTTTTGCATATATTTTCACAACTCAGCAGCTGCTCACTGAGCCTCTTCCATTTCAAGTTTTCCTCTTGACCACTCTCTTCTGCAAGGCTTCTGTGACTGCCGGATGGAAGTATTTATGAAAACACTGGGGCAGCCAGGATCGTCCAAGTGTTTTCAAAATGTTTGCTTGACGAAGAGTTGCTGGCAGGCAAAATGTACTCCTACAAGGGTTTTAGTAAGTGTTTATGCTTTCTCAGTGTATTTCATTTGTAAATGTGGGCAGAGACCACACTATGATCTCTAGAAGCTTTAAATGAAGCTTTAAAATTCACTTTGCCTGAGAGATGCTTTGCACCTGTCAGTCCTACGTCTTCCAGATAATTTTAAGAATTCACAGGCAAGCCACATTTTAACCACCCCTATAATCACTGATACAAACTAAGAAAACTGAAGCTTTCCTAATATCTCCGTGAAGGAAATCAGTGAAAGTTGGTCAGAAGATTTGTACTTTAAGAAGTGGTTAGAGGGTACATTGAGGTAAGTTAGGAGATGGGGGGGTTCAGATGAGAGGGAAAGCCATAGAAGAATTGGAGTGCATGATGCATTCCAGGAACTGTAGCAATATGATTATTATTGGGACATGGGTAATCAGCAAGGCAAGACAGGGAGTTAGGCTGGGGTTATAGGAAAGACCCCATCATAAAGAACTTTCTAAATCTCATGCAAGAATTTCAAAATCACCATGAGGTGGCCTAAGCAACTTGTGGTGTGATCCAATTTTTATTTCAAAAGGGCTATTTGTTGAGGACTTGAAGCTACAGTGATAACTGGAAAATAAATATTGGACATAACCCAAATAGGAGGGAATTAAAAGTTTAGGCAAAATGTGATAATGTTGTATAAATAGAATCATGCAACATGAAATCTCTTGAGATTAGCCTCTTTTATTCAAAATGATGCTTGTAAGACTAATCTATGTTGTTGCTTATATTAGTAGTCCCATTCTTTTAAAAAAATTTTTATTAGTTATTGATGGACCTTTATTTATTTGTTTGTTTATTTATATGCGGTGCTGAGAATTGAACCCAGTGCCTCACACATGCTAGACAAGTGCTCTACCACTGAGCCACAACCTCAGCCCCATTTCCATTCTTTTTGATGCAGAGTAGTATTTCATTGTATGGATGTACCACAATTTGTTTATATATTTATTAATTGGAAGTTGCTTGAGTTGTTTCCAGTTCTAGATTATGAGAGCTGGTTAACCATTCATGTACAGATGGAACTGTTTCGTATCCTGATTGTGGTGGCAATTACACAAATCTCTTTATGTGTTAAAATTTTTAGAACTGTAAGACTATGTTAGTTTTAAAATACAATTTTAAAAAGTCACAGTGAGACTAACGAAAAATTCAAGATAGTTTAAAGGTTGATTCACTAGATTATTTAAGTTTTACCATGAGAGATGGAAATTTTAAAGGAGTAGATTTCAGCAATCACAGGGATAACAGTGAGTTTCATTCACTCATTTACTTATTCATTCAGCATTCATTTTATGGATTTGATATATTGCTTAAAAAGAACAATAACAGAAAATAAATAAGTAAATAAAAATAAGCCAGATGGCCCTTGGGGAATTGGTTGCTTCTAATGGTGTTGTTGTCAAGGCATCCTGGAGGAAACACCTTCACAGTTGATCAAAACACTGCTGCCACACTAACCCATCTGGACTCTGAAAATTCATGACAAGGGCCTAATAACTTCTTTTACTCTAATAGGTATACACATATGTGCCTATATTATCATTTCCTTTTTTTAAAAAATAGTAACACCTGGATAAAGAAATAAAAAGGAAAGATCTTATATAGAAAAAGCAGTGTGCAACATATGGTCCTTAGCTAAGCTGCATTAGAAACAGTTCAGAAAAAGTCTTAAGATAGCACCCCATTAGTAATTCCACACGAGTGAGGCTTGTTGAACCTGGAATAATATATTGAAAAAGCAATTTGGCAAATATTGTTCGGCACTTTGCCTTTAAAAAATCAATATAAATGGGGGTAGGAGGTATATTCACTAGGCAGATAGTTATTAATGCTGTCAAGTGAATTAATTGATCAGATCTTTTAAAAACTAATAGCCAGCTTACAGTAGTTTAGCAGAAGTGCATGAGCTAAACATAAGGGTATTTTACAGAAAGTGGAAATACAAGATGCTTCAGGTGATGGCCAAATGCAAGGACTAGAAAATCAGGTGAAAATCAAGATCATGTTTGTCCGAGAGTGACTGTGGTATGTTAATTGCAAAACTATTTAAAATTCTTTGTCTCTTTCTCTATCCATACTATTTACATTGTAACTTTGCAGCTTCTCTCATTAAGAAATGAAATCCATTTTATCAACCACAAAAACGTGAGTAGGCGTTGTGACCTGCCTTCAAGAAAAGAATGTAGTGTATATGATATTGTGTCAATCCTGAACTTAAGTTCAATATGCCAAATGTCCTTCCTTGTTCTTTTTCTTGGAAATCCCTCTACCCACCATCTAAACAAGTCTGCAATAACTTTTCTGGGGGAAAGGAGAGAACACAAAACAGAAGTACACAATTAGTTTCTTTAAGCTAAATCAAAGTGACAGCAGGGCTCATTCTTTTGTAGGTTTTAGGGAGGCTCCATTTCCATGTCATTTATGGCTTTTAAGACTGCCTGCATTTCTTGCCTCAAGGCCCCTTCTTCCGTCTTCAAAGCACATCACTTAATTTTGCTTTTGTCATTACATCACATTTTCCCCTGTGTCTGACTCCTCCTATGTCCCTCTCTTATAAGGACTCATGTAGGTACACCATATCTAGATGAATAATCTCTCCATCTAAAAAAACCTTTAACTTAATCACATCTGCAAAGTCTCTTTTGCCATCCATATAAGGTGACATATTTGGATTCCAGGGATTGGGACATGGACATACTTAGACTTTAGCCTCCATGCTACTTTTTCCCTGAATACACTGTAGTCATATTGTTTCCCTCTTTTCAGTTATTATTATAAAATTTACAAATTGGAAGACAAATGAGATTTAATTATAGTTATAGCAGGATGAGGGAAAGGAAGGATTATATCATCAAGTTTAGCTGGAACAAAAGTTGGCCAAATAATAACTACTACTTATTCACCTCTTAGTGTGGCATGGAAAATGTACTAGGCATTTTACATTTCTTTTTGATAATTACTAAATTCTTTCAATGTAGCTCCTAGCCTACTTGAGGCCAAGGCTGAGAAATTTGTATAACTAGCTTGCAGATAATAAATAGCTGATGTGACATGTGGCTTCAGATCATTCTTTTCAGAAGGTACATTATCCACTTTTCTTCATTAAAATCTCTTACTCCCAGAAATTAGTCCCCCCAAATAGCAAATTCAATAGTCTACAGATAAGATTTATATTACAGAAATCTCTCAAGGTAAGGATGACATTTTCTCTACCTTTACGATATTAAGTGCTCTAATATAGCTTACTATAATTAAAAGTCAAATGTTTAAGTCAATTTTTAATTCTTTTGGATTTTAATTTGGTAATCTATCAGTAACTAAAAGCTCTTTTCAGAAAATTTTGAACAAACTTTCAGTTTTTGACCTAGGGCAACACTTAATTGCCTTATGAATCATATTTATTATTATTATAAAATTTTACTTAGCTTAATTTAGTTTCATTTTGGCCTATATTTTTTTCAGGCAACACATTTCTAAGTTTGGGTTATTTTACAACTTCTCTGAAATTTTTACTTTTAGAAGGATATTTGAAGAATCTCTTTGTTAATGAGGAAAACTGCAGCTTCTCAGAAAAACATTTCACTTCTAACTGAAATTTAAAAGCTCTTCTGACTGGGTATGTGTCAGTAGCAAGGAACATGAAGTGCAAATGCATGGTTAAATGAAAGCCATTTAAATATATGCATACTAAATATGTCCTTATTTGAAATATATGTAAAAAAATAATCATGTACAATTGTTACAAAATACCTGAGTTCAATGTATTCTTAAGACTTTAAGCTATTTTGGAATTTTTATCAGATCAGTAGAATGGAAGGGGGTCCCATCTTCTATATTGCAAACTAAAGTCCAGTGATTTATTTTGTAGTAGAAACAATTTTTTCACATTTCTTGGTGTATTAGTTTCCTAGGGTTTCCCTAACAAAATTCTGTTTTCTCACAGTTCTGGAGGCTATAAGGCTAAGAGCAAGACATCAGGAGGGTTGATTCCTTACTATATCTCAGAGAGACAATCTGTTCTATGCTTCTCCTATAGTTTCTAGTGGTTTTCTGGCAATCTTTTTAGGTTTATTGGCCTGTAGGCACATCAACACATCACTCCAATCTATACCTTATTGTTCACATGGCCTTTTTTCTGTGTGCATGTCTGTGTATAAATTAACCCTAATTATAAGTCCATTGGTCCTGTTGGATTAGTGGTCCACCCTATTTCCTATTTCTATTAGTGGTCCACCTCATCTTATGAAATTACATCTATAGCTACTGTACTTCCAAGTAATTCACGTTCTGGGATATAGAGTTCAACACATGAATTTTTGAAAGGGACAAAATTCAACCTATAGTGGTTGGGGTTGTGACTCAGTGGTAGAGTGCTTGTCTGGCATGTGTGAGGCACTGGATTCTATCCTCAGCACTACACAAAAATAAATAAATTAAAATAAAGTTATTGTGTCCATCTATAACTAAAAAAATTAAAGACTCAACCTATAACACTTGCTGATAAAACAGTTTCCAAACCGATGCTTAAGTATTACCTTAAAACCACAACTAGAAATACATACATAAACTGGCATGCTATGGCTTGGATATTGTTTCAGTGTGTGCACAAAGGTTCATGTGCTGGAAGTTTGGTCTCCAGTGTGGCAGTGTTGAGTTAATGGGATTTTAAGAAGTAGTACCTTGAATAAGGTAATTTGGTAATAAGGGAACTATGCTTGTAAGAGATTAATGTTTTTCCTCCTCAGGAGTTCTCACAAGAACAAGTTCTTATAAAGTGAGACCACCCCACATGCCTGGACCCTTCTACATTATGCCATTCCCTTTCCCATTTCTCTGCCATGTTGTTATGTAGCCAAGGATACCCTTGCCAGAGGCAGAACAGATAAGGCCACCTGATCTTGGACTTTAAGTATCCAAAACTGTGAGTTGGATAAACTTTTTATCTTTATGAAGCACCCAGCCCCACATATTTTGTTATAGCCACACAAAGTGAACAAATAATACCATAATGGTAAGAAAAACTGTGCTACAACTGAAAAAAGAAGAGACAGTTCAGAAGCAAAATATTTTATTTCTTATCTTTTATTATAGCATTATAGTTACACACAGGTACATTTTGACAAAATCATGTAAGCAAAGAATTTTATTTCAATCCCCATTTCCCTACTTTCCCTTCCTTCCTCCCTCCCCTATTCTCCTTCCTTTCCTCTACTGATTTCACTTTTGTTTATTTATTTATTTATTTATATTGATACTTTCTATATATACATAAAGAAATTCCCTTTGACACATTTACATATGTATGTAACATGATTCTTTTAAATTCATTCCCTATTTCCTCCCCTTTTCATTCTTTCCTCCCTCTTTTCCTTCTTCTACTCCACTGATGTTCCCTGTATCTTTATGATATTTGATCCCCACAGCCACCATTTTTCCTGATTTTGCTCTTGCTTCCACATATGAGAGAAAACATGTGACCCTTAATTTTCTGAATCTGGCTTATGACACTTATCATGATATTCTCCAGGTCCTTCCATTTACTGACAAACGCCATGATTTCATTATTTTTTATGGCTGAGTAAAACTCCATTCTGCAAATATACTGCATTTTCTTAATCCATTCATCTTTTGACAGGCATCCTGGCTGATTCTGTAATTCTGTTAATGTGAATTATGCTGCTGTAAACAATGAAGTGACTGTATCACTATAGTAAGGAGATTTTTAGTTCTTTTGGATAAATAGAGTAGGAGTGGGAAAACTGGGTCATATGGTGGTCTTGTTCCTAGTTTTTTGAGGAATCTACATACTACTTTCCAGAGTGGTTATACTTATTTGCAGTCATACCAACAATATATGAGTTTACCTTTTTTCCTGCATTTACTATTATTTGTGTTCTTATTAATTGCCATTCTGACTAAAGTAAAACAAAATCTTAAGTGTAGTTTTGATTTGCATTTCCCTGATTGCTAGAGATGTTGAACATTTTTCATATTTTTTGGCCATTGTGCTTCTTCTTTTGAGAAATGTCTCTTTAATTCTTTTTAGAAGCAAAAGCTTTTAATTTGGCACAGAAAAAACCAAGGGAAGTTTGAAACTGGAATTCAAAAACATTTTCATTACATAACAGGAATGTAAATTTATAAATTTTGTAATACTTTCTTTCAGGCTAGACAGTATTTGCACCTTAAAATATGAGAATTAGTAAGGAATAGCATGGGAGCAAAGATAAATAATATTAGGATTAGTGGATCATCTATCTATACTTTCTAACCTTCATCATCTGTTTTCCCCAAAATCAATAGCTACCCAACTCTTCTAATCATAAACAAATATCCCATCAATTAACAGCACTAAACACCCATTATAGGTATTGAAGATGAGTGACCTTTATAGAAGAAAAGGATATTTCATTTGTAAGAAACACGGAGAGATATCTACTTGAACCTTCCTTCACTTGCCAAAATCCCCTCAGAGTACATGTGCCAGTCAGTGACCTCTGCTAAAGTTCTCCCAAAGCTGACTACTACCAAAATCAAGCCATTTTATTTGTGACAGTTTTCATTCTTCTTATTAAAATATCTACATCTTCATAAATGTACCCTCTGAAACACTGCTTTCTGGAATAAGTTAGAGTAAATCAATTCATATTCCATTCAGTAACTCATAAAACATTTGAAAACAATGAACTTGTACCTCTAAGGTTTCTTTTCTGGAGCACCTTTACTGCAATCCAAAGGTGTCAATTTGATAAAGTTCCACCTGATAATATTCCAGAGGTGTCTTCCCAATGCAGTGTATGGTGTGGCTGTTAGTGCCCTTGCCTGGGTACTCTTTTTCATTGCACACCAAGGTTAAAGTAGCTATTATATACATAAAATCATATTCTTGGTTTATACAAATTTATATAAGGGAAAATAAATGTAAACTTAGTGGTTAAAATTTAAGTTGGGAAACCTGAAAGTGAGAGAACTGCACTTAGATAGTCTGGTACTTTCTTTGTAAAATTACCCTGAAAAGCCTTTTGAAAAAGACTTGCTAGATGAGAAATATAACAAAGAGAAACCTAATTGCTCTGCATAACCAAGTAGCAGTAAATTAGGACTAATTTTTTGGCAGTCCAAGAAAATTTTTAATCCTTTTGCAGAAAGATAAGCTAAAATTATGCAAAACAAAAAAAAACAAAGACAAAATTCTAAATTACCTGGGAATGTTGGTTATGATAGTAACAAAAAAACATTAATTCCTAGCTAATCTCATGAGAAAGAAAGAGCAATTATACATCCAAGTTGCCAGATAAAAAGAAATGAAAGATAGTGCTAATTGCTGTAGGTATTGTTGTTGCTGCTTGTTATGATTTAGATGTGAAATGTCCCCAAAAAGCTCATGCGTGAAAAAATGCAGGAAAGTTTAGAGGTGAATTGATTGTGTTATGAGAGTATTAACCTAATCAGTACATTAGTCCCCTGATAGGAATTAACTGGGTGGTAACTGTAGGAAGTTAGGGTGTGGCTGAAGCAGGTGGATCATTGGGGGTGTGCCTTTGAGGTTTATACTTTGTCTGTGGAGAGGATAGTCTCTCTGATGCCATGTTCCCAGCTGCTTTCCTCTGCCACATACTACTGCCATGATGTTCTGCCTCATCTGAGACTCAGAGGAATGGAACCATCTATCAATGGACTGTGAACCCCAAATAAACTTTTCCTCCCCGAAAATTGTTCCTGTTAGGTCGTTTTGGTCTCAGCAACAAAAAAGCTGACTAAAACATGGCTACTCTGAGAAAGGGTCATCAGAGGCAAAATCTAATGTCTTTGGTATTTATATCACATAATGATGGGAGATGGTTCCCAGAACTGACATGAAAAGGGAAGCCAAAAATGAGGCCTCATGGAATACCCAGGACACCCAAAATCCTGTATCCACAGTGGAAGTGAGTACTAGAAAACTTTTGTTAACCAGCAAGGAAACTTTGCCTATCAACTGGGTGTTACTTGTCCCCCCAAATGTATTCTAAGAAGTTGAAACACATGTGGGCCAATACAGCTTTGGGAAAATTTAAATGAAATCTAAATTCAAAACTTCCTGATATTGAAAATGAGGCCAACTAAAAGCATAGGTTTTTATTCCAAAAATGATTAGACCCAGCTGAAGCAATAATTAGTGACTGGAAGCTTGTTATGAAAAAAATAATTGCTCACAATTACATAAAACAATGTAGAGATGAAAGATATAAAGTAAAGCTGAAGAGTAGTTGGAGGTGAAATGTAAATTCAATATATGTTTAGGATATGTTCTTGAAAGAGTAAAGAAAAGAGAATGCAGACCAGGCATATAAGAATGGAAAATGTATGAGAGATTTCCAGTACTCATTAAAGATATTGATATTTTAAAAGAAAATAACAAGTCCTATGTAAAATAAATAAAAAATTATTTTCCAGTTATTTGAGTAATATGAAAATTCAGACCACCAATTAAAAATATGCATGTCATCAACAGCTGGGTGTGGTATAATCCCAGCAGCTCAGGAGGCTGAGGCAGGAGAATTGCAAATTCAATGCCAGCCTAAGCAATTTAGCAAGAACCTAAGCAATTTAGGGAGATCCTTTCTCTAAATAAAATGTAAAAAAAAGGCTAGGGATGTTGCTCAGTGGTTAAGTGTTCCTGGGTTCAATACCTGGTACCAAAACAAAAAAAATCTACATAACAATGAATATGAAGCCAAAAAGACTTGGGGCATTTTAAAAATTAAATGCATAGATTAGATAAAAGGGAATGTCAAATAAACAGAGCAGCCAAAGGAGGTGAGAAATAAAAACAAAGCAGACAAAACAGAAATAAGGAAAAGAAGCATTAATGAAAACAATGCAAAATAAAGATTAAAAGTTGGCTATCTGAGTAGACTAATAAAACAAGAAAATCTCTAAAAATTATAATGATATTCAAAAGAGAAAGATAAAAGAAAATGAGAGAGACAGAGACAGGAGAAAGATAGTATACACCCAATATTAAAAGTGAAAAAGTACACATGACAACAGTTATGGCAGAAATTCTTATCATATAAGAGTACACTATGAAGAGTTGGGGATGTAGCTCAGTGGTAGAATGTTTGCCTAGCATGCATAATGTCCTGGATTCAATCTCAAGCAACACACACATACACACACATACACACAACAGTACACTATGATTACAATCAAGAAAGTGAAACGTCAGTATTTGGAACAGAAAAATATTTACAAATAATATATTTCACAAGTAGTTAATATTACGAAATAGAAAGGACTTCTACATATCAACAACAATTTAAAATATTAAAATAATGAAAGGACATGAATAAACATTTATCCAAAGAAGATGTATTAATGATCAATAAGCATATGAAAATATATTCAGCATCACTAATCATGAGGGAAATGCAAATCAGAACCACAATGGGATACCACTTCATACCCTTTAAAATGGTTATTATCAACAAAACAAAATAACAAATGTTGGTGCATATATGGAGAAATTGCAAACTCCCTATACTATTGAATGCAAAATGGTGCAGCTGCTATGGCAAACAGTATGGTGCTCCATCAAAGAAAAAGTAAAAAAATATTACTATATGATCCATAAATTTCACCTGTGGATATATACCCAAAAGAAATAAAAGAGGGACCTTGAAGGGCTGAGGTTGTGGTTCAGTGGTAGAGCACTTGACTAGCATGTATGAGGCAGTGGGTTCAATTTTAGCACCAGAGATAAATAAATGAATAAAGATATATATATATATATATATATATTTAAAGAGAGACCTTGAAGAGATTATTTGTACAGTCATGACCATAGCAGCATTATTCATGATAGCCAAGGCGTGGAAGCAACCCAAGTGTCACTAATGGATGAACAGATAAACAAAATATGGTATTTACAGACAATCAGATTTTTAGATGGATATTCTGCCATGCTATGAAATTCTTATTCATGCTATGAAATGGATAATCCTATGGACATTATGCTAAATGAAATAAGCTAGTCACAAAAAGACACATACTATATGATTCCACTTATATAAGCTGTCCAGAGTAGTTAAACTAATAGAAAATATAATAGAGGTTGACAAAGGTTAAGGGAGAGGGTGAAATGAAGAGATGAATAATTGGTAAAATCAATTTTACAAGATGAGAATTTCTGGTGATTTTTTGTATAACAATGTGAAAATATTTAACCCAACTGAATTGTACTCTTAGAAATGGTTAAAATGGTAAATTTTATTTTAATTTTTTACCAATATAAAAATATATATTAAAAGGAGTATTCCAGGGCTGGGGTTGTAGCTTAGTGGTAGAGTGCTTGCCTCTCTTGCTTGAGGAACTGGGTTCAATCATCAGCACCACATAAAAATAAATAGATAGATAGATAGATAGATAGATACATAGATAGATAGATAGATAGATAGATAGATAGATAGATAGATAGATAGATAAGTAAAGATATTGTGTCCATCTACAACTAAAGATAAACATAGTTAAAGAAATAAATAGGTCTGGGGTTGTGGTTCAGAGGAAAAGCATTCACCTAGCATGCATGAGGCACTGGGTTTGATCCTCGGCATCACATAAAAATAAAATAAAGATATTGTGTCCACCTACAACTAAAAAACAGATGTCTAAAAATAAATGAATAAATAAAAGTTTTATCAACAACTAAAAAAAGTCTAAAGAGTATTCCATGTATCTCTTTATACATAAAATTTTAAATGTGATAAAATGGACAATTTTCTGGAAAAAAATATAATGCACTACAATTAATTCAGTAAAGTTTTTAAAAAATCTAAACAAACATATCAATCTTAAAGATAACAAATCATCGGTTAAACTGGTACATAGGATGGAGAGGGGAGAGAACCAGCCCAGAATGTTTCACATGGCAGTCAAAAAAAATCTTTAGGGACTAGATCATTCTCATTTTAGACAAACTGTTCTGGGGAATGAGTAAGAGAAAAATCACCCAAATTATTCTATCAAGTATATAATAATCTTCACTCCAGGAATCAGCCAGGACAAAATGTAAGAGGTATTATACACAAATCTTACTTATAAAAATAGACAAGCTAAAATATTAACAAATCAAATTCTGCTATGTAATTTAAAAGAAACCAAAGGTTTTAATCAGGTGTTTTATATCAAAAGTACAAGGATGGTTTAACATTAGAAAATGTAATTGTCATCCACATTTCTTTCTCAAAAATGTACTGTTGAGTTAAATAATTGTATAAGAATATAAATATATTAATACCATTTTATAAGCTATTTGATCCAGAAAAAGAGGTTGTATTTTATTTACTTATGTAAGTACCTATAGTAAAGTTTAAAAAAGTGCCTTTATAGTAAAAGTTTTAAATGTGTTTAGGTAGAATACATTTTGACTTCAGGGTAGTGGTATCGTTGGGTTAGAAAGGGAGCCAAAGTAGGGGGCGTGGGGCTTTATTTCTTTATATTTTATTTCACTATAAAATGATGCTTTGAAACAATAAAGTAAAATATTCTCTTTTTAGGGATTATGTGCATGTCTATGATAGAAAAAACATACTGTGATAAAAATCTCTACATCTTCTTAATTATCATATTCATTGTCTTTGAGCTGCTTTGCACTTTTTTATAGCTATAGATAATTGATAAGATACAGGGCTCAAATAAAGATCAACACTGTTACATTAAATTTATGCAACCTATGAAACTATCCTGCCTGATAGAGATCTAATTAATTTCCTCTCCCACACCCAAAAATTTAAAAAAAAAAAAACAGTTTTGTCTTCATTTGCAATTCACCTCAGCTTTACTTTACTCCATATAACCTTGTGCTAATTTTTTTTTAAACCGGTTATAACATCTGCCTGGCTTCCTCATGGCATATGTATAAAGTAAATTCTTTAACATGTGTTCGCTTTTATTTCTGTATGAGAGTCATGATTTCACTTTCTCTAAAAATTGTCTATTAACACTATTTTTTTCTGTGAGTTTGTAATATTTCATAATTTAAAAAAATGGTTTGAGGAGACCTAAGATCTGAAAGGAGAAGAGGGATGGACCAGAGTTATACTAATAGAAGGCCCCAGTGGCATGGTTGAGAGGACTGGGCAAAAGCAGAAACAGCAAGCAAGTGGGATTTTCAGAGTGAGAATCATGGAGAAACTTTGAAACTATGGCTTTTAATATTAACTTTAATATTTATTTTAAATTTGGTTCCTCTTCTATGTCATGTTTTTCTCTATCTCCATTTTCCCCAAACCTTTAGCAAAATACATTACTCAATAGAGCCTGATAGTTGTGCTTTTAGGAATAAAGGAAGGGGTAAAAAAATTTAGCACTGCCAATACTACAAAAACACTCTTGAAGATCCATTGGTTATTTTCCCATACTGAGTTTCAAATTTTCAGTTATTTACAACAATTGGTACTTCTTTTTTTTTTTTTTGTCTGTGGCAACAATTAAAAGGAAAGATGTTTTAGGCCAAAATTTAAAAATAAAAAAAATTAGCCTGTTTTTTAAATATATATATATATGTGTGTGTGTGTGTGTGTGTGTGTGTGTGTGTGTGTGTGTGTATGTGTGTCAATGGATATTTTTTGTTTTATTTATTTATTTGTTTGTCTGTTTGTTTATTTATTTATTTATTTATGTGCAGTGCTGAGAATTGAACCCAGGGCCTCACACATACCAGGCAAGTACTCTAACACTAAGCCACAACTCTAGCCCGATTTAGCCCATTTTTAAGTGAATTATTTCACAATATTTATAGTATTAATTTTGTTGGGTTACTATAAGTCATATTATTTTTTCCTGATAAAGGTCATGGCTCTTGTTAATAAAGATATTATTTCCTACTGGAAACCCTTGCTCCTGCCTATGGAATACAATAAGAGATACTTTATTGCACCTTGACATTTCTGAAAGAGTATACAAGACAATTATGAAGATGATTTTATTCAGGCTATAGCAATAGGGAGCATGCTCATTAATAAGGACCATAACAAAGGAAAAGAAGACATCCTGGGATTGTAAAGACAGATAAACTAGAGAGTTATGTATGGATTTTATGAGAGTCAAAAGGAAGTATGGAGAGGGATTTATGTCTCAAGATAAAGGAGGGGTGGAGGTGAATGTTACCTCAGAATATGAAAGAGCAGGTAGGCTCATTCTCAAACACACAAAAAAAAAATGCAGAGAATTTTTCAACCATCATTGTTCTCTAGAAACATAGGGCTCAGATAAACTTCTACATTTTCAGTCTCCACTTTTGTTCATAAATAATTAAATTATTACAGCTCATAAGTGATCAAAAATCTCCTGAATTGGAGCAACCAGTGTCAAAGAAAGTATCTCAAGGATTTTTTGCTGGCATTGTTCTGATAACATTAACTCAGTTTAATATATGTCACAGATTTTTAGTTATCTAAAGATTATGGAAATTATGTTGAAATTGGAATACTAAAAAACATAATTGCTAGTAAAATAAAGTTTGTCAAAATAGACATTTGACTTGGTTTAACACAAATTTACATTTTTATAATCTTAATTATTTAGTAGAAATAACACTAATAATACACCTATATAATTTTAGGAAAAGCATTCCCTAGTGGAATAAAAATCTATAAGTATATTATACCTAATACTGATAAATCATAGAAGATAATATTTTATTAAACCAAAAATATCAATCAAAAGATATTTGCTAAAGATTTATCTAAATTATGTAAGTTTGAATTCTTTACATATTTCTGATTTGGCTTCTGTACAAATAGATGTTCTTTAGGAGCTGGGATATAGCTCAGTTGGTAAAGTGCTTGCCTCCCATGCACAGGGCCCTGAGTTCAATCCTCATCACTACAAAAAAAGAAAAAAATAAGACAAACATTCTTTAAATTAAATGCATTTAAAGTTTTGTGAGATAAATATCCTTATTTTCAGGATATTTTAGGAATATTTTATTTATATAAGTGGGTTTTTAAAAAATCTCTAAAAGCCAATCATAATAAAGCTACTTTAAGACATTTGATAGTCTTATGTATTTATTTTTAATACCATCTCTGGAGGTAGGAAAATATTGCAATTGCACATAATAATAGTTAAATTATATGAATTGCAGACATAAATATCCTAACAATTAGAATGTTTCTGGCTTCAATTCTAAAATTTCAATCATGGCTCAATCATAAACATAATGTAAACCTTACCACTTAGGTATACACCTCCCTGTGGATGAGAAATTCAGATTTTCTGACACAATCTTTATGAACCAGAGATTAACAATTGTTCATACCATGAAACCAGAAAAAGTAGCCCCAGAAATCAAGCCATTACTCATTAAATTAAAAATGAATTTTTTTATTTCATTATGGTTTATTTCTGTTACAAGTTGCAAGTTAAATGAAATGGAAGTCTTTTATCAAGAAACAAAACAAAAAGTATTTAAAAAAAAAAGTTCAAACACAGTTTGAAACTTTGACCTGAAGGTTGTGTTCTTCATGTGTTTCCGAACATATATCCATATTTTTAATACTGGTACCCACATCCTGTTTTCTTTCTTTTTTTAATTTTTTTATTGGTTGTTCACAACATTACAAAGCTCTTGACATATCATATTTCATAACCCACTTCAATCTAATGTATGAAATATGATATGTAAAAATGAAATTTTTACCATAAACAGGAGTCTATAGTACTGGAAGAGGTGTCAGATTCATGGCTGAGTTTCATATTACCTTCACAAACAGAGTACAAGACTCTTAAGAGGCATTTTTTTTTTTTACCCTGGGTGTGAAGTAAATGGGTATCTGAAGGCAAGGTCCAATCCTATCAGAGTATGGAACTAAAGCTATGAAAACAAAGTGTACCAAGCAATTGAAAAGATTAGTTTAGCTGGGTGTGTGCCTATAATCACAGCGGCTCAGGAGGCTGAGGCAGGAGAATGGAGAGTTCAAAGCCAGCCTCAGCAACAGCAAGGTGCTAAGAAACTCAGTGAGAACCTGTCTGTAAACAAAATATGAAATAGGGCTGGGGATGTGGCTCAGTGATTGAGTGCCCTGAGTTCAATACCTGGTGCCCCTCCCCCGCACACATACAAAGAAGATTATTTTATTCAGGCTATTGCAATAGGGAGCATATTTATTAGTTAAGAAAGAGCATCTCAAAGAAATGGAAGGAAATCTGAGGTTTATGGAAGCAAATAAACAAAGGACTCATCAATGAGTCTTATGGGTCTGATGCAGAAGGATAAAGTTTGTTCTTATTTAAGTCATTGAGTAAGGATGGGGTGGAAATTATATATTTGAGGTAGAATGATACTTTGAGGTTAGCAAGTTTTCAGTATACAAAAGCAAATGGGGATTTCTCAAATATCACTGACTTGGGGAGCACAAGTTGAGTTCAACACTCACATTAAACCTCTGCAACCTATTAAAAAGAAGTCATATTAATATTGATATATATTTTAGATATATAATCCCATAACAAGGATGGTTGGTCATTTTTTGTCAGTAGAAACAATTTTTCATTTATATATGTAGATACAGTGGCAGTATTGGAGTTTTAATGCTCACTGTTTTTTCCTTGTAAATGATTTGTTCATCCTCTACTTAATGCAGCTCCTTTGAAAAGCTTATATATATTTATTTTAATTGTTATATATGACAGAAGAATGCATTACAATTCATATTACACATATAGAGCACAATTTTTCATGTCTCTGGTTGTACACAAAATAGAGCCACACCATTTGTGTCTTCATACATGTACTTAGGGTAATGATGTCTATCTTATTCCACTGTCTTTCTTACCCCCATGTTCCCTTCCTTCCCCTCCCTTCCCTTTGCCCTATCTAGAGTTCATTTAATCCTCCCATGCCCCCCCCGCAAGCACATTACGAATCAGCATCTTTAAATCAGAGAAAACATTTGGCATTTGGTTTTTTGGGATTGGCTAATTTCACTTAGCATTATATTCTCCAACGCCATCCATTTACTTGCAAATGCCATGATTTTATTTTTCTAATGCTGAATATATTCCATTGTGAGCATTGGTCATCATCTCTCCCACAAGCACAGAGAGAAATCCTGATAACCCTCCCTCCATCTTCCCATCTGTGTTCTCCAATAGCTCATTTAAGTATTCAAGCTTAGAATAGAAAAGGCTTCTAGTAAGAGCTATGGGTGTGGTTCTGGTCACAACATCAATTATATGGGAACTGAATCACATGGGTGCTAACATAATTCTTCGTTAATGCAAACAACATAAGTGTGTTAAAATGTAAAATTATTTTCTATTGTAGAACTTCTTAGAGACTTTAATATGATACATTTATAACAGATCCCCTGTAAAGTGTATGTATGTATGTATGTATATACATATATATGTATATACATACATATATATTCATTCTATTTTGTTAAAGAAAAATATATAATTCTGATATCTGTTAAAAATAATTCAGAGAAAGAAAAATAAATTATTATGAAAGCATATCTCTTAAATTTTACTTTATCTGGACTTCTGCTGGCTGTGAATGAATACTGAGGGAGCGAAAAATATCCCTATGTTGTCTGCAACATAACCCAATATTGTCTGCAACTGTTGTGTGAATTCAGGCTCTTGGTTGACTTTATATCCAAATAAGTTTTGACATCAGGCAGGGTTTTTTTCTTTGTTAATTCTTGAGGTTAAAATAATATGCACAATGATAAAATCTAAAAATAAAAACATGTAGATATAGTGTTTGAAAACTCCTAGGTTGGCTTTCTGGCAAAGAAAAACAAGGTTATTTTTTGATAATCAAGAGTCATTCTAGAAAGACTTAAAACATAAGTTGACATGCAAAGACATATATATATAGTTTTTCCTATGGACAGTACTAATGTATGAAAGTACTAACAAATATATTTTTCAGCCCAATTATTTTATAATTTTCCAAATATCCAAGAAAAAAGCATTTTTTTTCTATTCCTTAGAATTTATAAAATTACTTAAGGTGAAATGCTTTTACACTAAGAGTGCAAGTCTCAGATATTTTTTAAATTGCAACTTATTGTGGTTCAGAATAATAGAACATTGTTTGCCCCAGAAAAAAAAAAAGAAATACTGGGGACCCATGTTTTATATCTATATGTAATAAAAAAAAACTGAATTAATTTTATTTCAAAATTACTTTTGACAAAGTTTCTTTATATAGGAGAATAAGGAGGATAATAAAAAGCAGAAAAGTAGAGGGTCTAAGAAATTTAATTCATAAATCATCATCCCTAAAAAATAATGATAAACATAATTGAACCACTTATTTTTTAACTCTTCAAATAGTAGTTATTTTTATGAAAAAATAGTTTTCACCTATGATTATTCTAATTGATTCTACATGAATTAACTCAGTTTATGATTTGACTATATAAAGTTAGTTTAGTAATTTTTTTATGTTTTCCGAGTTATGCTTTGGATAGGTATATTAAGAATTTATCTTATCTTAAATATAAATATATTTTGTATATTTAAATGATTATAAAGATTCACAGTAAAGTTTCATAGATTTTTGTTATTAATAAACACCTTTGCAAAATTTTACACAATAACTGGAATAAAAGAATAAAGTATGTTTATTCTTTTATTTTTAATACACATGTGCAATATTTACTTTGTACCTACATTAAAATTAGCTTTTTTAGAAAGAGAATATACTTCTACAAGAAAATTTTTCCAAAATTGTTCTCAAAGATTCTAGGTAGCCAAATGTGTGGTTTCAGGGCATAATGAGCATCTTAGGATAAATCAGAAAATTCCCAGAACTTTTATTTTTCATGACTTCTATTTATGCCTTTACATTAATAAAACCTTGCCTTTGAAATTTCTGAGTGAATAGTGAGTTTTAGCCCTCCCTGACCATCCTAATGAGTTAATTTAAAATTTTCTCACCTCTTTGGCATAGTGGCCAGAATCCATAAATTTTGTGGTGATGTGATTTAATCTAATTAAAACGCCCCTTCTTCCCTGCTGTGAGGTAAGCTGCACCTCTTTTTTGTTCCAGTTTTCTGGTATCCTTCCCAAAGGGTGCCAGTCCTAGATTAATTAACAACTTTGTAAAGCCTTCTTTCACTAAAGTGACTTCAGAATAACATGCTGAGTCTTTGTACAGTCAGCAGACTAACAATTCCATGATCAATCTATTTCTCTCTTTCTCTCCCCCCCCCCATAGATATCTCTCTCATAATGAAATGTTGGAGTTGTGTATTTATTTTCCTTATACCTAAATACCATAAGTCTGCACATGAAGATAATAATATACATAATATACTTCTTAATATTCCACTAAAACTGTTAAATAATATTGTGAGCCAACTCTGGTTTTTGATGATGAAAGAGGATCTTTCCAGGAAGTAATAAACAGTGTTTTATGTATGCTAATGTGTTCAGTTGTAGCTTTGGTATAAGTTGGTATCTAGCATTCAATAATTCAAGAATGTTAGTGGTGTTCCATCCATTCCATCTGAATGGAAGGTACAACTCTACAAAGCGTGATATTTGTCAAGGGTGAGAGTGCTTTACAAAATCATGCCCATCTCATAATGTTGCAATTATACATTTTTTTTTCTGTGTGTGGCGCTGGGGATTGAACCCAGGGCCTTCCACATGTGAGGCAAGCACTCTACCAACTGAGCTATAATCCCCAGCCCTATACTTTTTGTTTGATAATGGTGAATATCTCATCAAAGAGTGTTCTAATGTCTTCCTCTTTCCTTACACATCATATGCTGCCATTATAATAAAAATCATTGTTGGGGAGGGGGAGTTATTTTCCCTCTGTCATCCTATATTCCCTGGCTGAAGCCCTGCAAATTAGCCTGAAAAAAGATTAACAAAAGAAATACCAACAGAAGTTTATTAACAGGTGCATCATCTATACACACAAGAGCATTTAGTGATGAGTAACCCAAAGGAGTAGTTAGAACTTGGACTTAACTGGTCATATGTCATACCAATTTGATGCAGTATTTTAAATTATTTTCAATTTGTCAGCAAAATTGTTTATCATGTGAGCATAATATTGAGAAGCATGGATATATACAAAAGAATATATTCAAAATAAATCCATTTAGCTAGTTCCAAAACAGGGAAAACTATTCTATTTTGTTTATGAATGCAAGTATATAAAATACAATTACAAAGAAAATTAAGGATATAAGTATCATAAAATCCATGTATAAAAGAAGCTCTTATTTGATAAACAATTTTGCTGACAAATTGAAAATAATTTAAAATACTGCATCAAATTGGTATGACATATGACCAGTTCACATACCATTGCTCCTTGTTCTCACACTCAGTCACCATAGTATCCTTCAATAATTTTATACTATTTCAGATCCTGTGCTGGTATAATGCTCCAGGGCTTATGTGTAGGATAGAATATCTCGTCAAAGAGTGTTCTAATGTCTTCCTCTTTTCTTACACATCATATGCTGCCATTATAATAAAAATCATTGTTGGGGAGGGGGAGTTATTTTCCCTCTGTCATCCTGTATTCCCTGGCTGAAGCCCTGCAAATTAGCCTGAAAAAAAGATTAACAAAAGAAATACCAACAGAAGTTTATTAACAGGTGCATCATCTATACACACAAGAGCATTTAGTGATGAGTAACCCAAAGGAGTAGTTAGAACTTGGACTTACATGGCATCATAATAAAAGGACAAGAATGTAGAGAAGAGACAAGACAAAGGAAGAGTTTAGCCTTCCAAGGGTAGTAAACTGTGAAAAATTTAACATTATTGGGGAAACAAAAAGAGTGTTTATTTTTTCTTTATGTGCAGGTCAACCTTAACAACAACTTTCCATCTTCTTCGTGTTCACAGAATACCCTAGAGAAGATACTTAATGCTAATCCTTGTTTCTTACAAACATCTGCTTTTTAATCATATAAGAGAAGTTCAAGAAAGCTTCTTTCTGCATGCATTGAATCTCAAATACATTTAGTTCAAAATAATCCTTATGCTAAAGTGTTATTTTGGGGCATCATATTTGGAACCCCTTTCTCATATAGATATGAATGCACTCAAGACTGGCCCTAAAATATTCTGTGGTACAGTTTTCTTCCCTAAGAAGTAGTAGAGGCATAGATCTAGGTAAATAGTTAAGGGCCCTAGAATACACATTAAATGAAGCCTAAGTACATAATATTTTTAAAACTTATTGAACTCTGGAAGAGCGAATTCAATAAGCTAAGTACAACTTGGATTATTTAGAATTTTCAATAGCGATGCTAGTGACATTTTACACAGGACAATTCTTGAGTATAAATTGTCTGTACCCTAAACATTGCTTGATACTTAGCATCGTTGGCTTTAACACCAGATGCCAGTAGCACCTAAGTCTTTGTGACATCCAAAAATGTTCCACTCATTTCTAGTCACTCTTGGGGTATGTACTACCCATAGTTGAACTACTACCACAAAAGTCAAGAGATGGAAGCAACTCCAATGCCCATAACAAATAAATAAATGAAGAAACAAAATGTGGTTCATAAAAATAGAATTGAACATTATTCAGTCTTAAAAAGGAAGGAAATTTGGGCACAAGTTATAACATGAATGAACCTTGATCATGTTATACAAGTGAAGTAATGCAATAAAAAGATAGATATTGTATGACCCCATTTACTGTATATGAGTAGTCATACTCATTGAAATAAGTAGGATGATGATTGACAAAGCCTAGGGAAGAGGGGAAAATGATGAGATAGTGTTTAGTGGGTATGGAATTCCAGTTTTGCAAGATGAAAAATTTCTGAAGATGGGTTGTACAGCAATGTGAATATTCTTAACACTACACAAAAATGATTGTGTACACTTAAAATGA
Organism: Spermophilus citellus; assembly: GCF_964194105.1. Taxonomy (NCBI): domain Eukaryota; kingdom Metazoa; phylum Chordata; class Mammalia; order Rodentia; family Sciuridae; genus Spermophilus; species Spermophilus citellus. Next base: position 22,717,665 of record NC_138190.1, read on the forward strand.
ATAAGATGAATTTTACACTTTACAGTTATAAGATGATGAATTTTATGTATGTTTTATCCAATTTTCAAAATTCTACTGTCAATCAGAAATACTAAGGAAAATGTTATTTTAGTGTATATAATATATTACTTATATAATGGAACCCCTAAATAGTAACATTTCATTAACAAATTATAACTTTAAAATTTGCAAGGCAAAAAAACTAATCATGCATTTTAAAATCTCAAGGGGGATTTCTTCAGATACATTCTTTACAATGAATCCAGTTCTCTTACTTAGTGATATGTCCTGGGAGAATATTTTGTGGAAGTCTTAGGTGTCTTCTATACAAGTTATTTCACAAAATTTTTGCCCAATAAATGCATCCAAAAATAATTCTGGACAGGAATGTGAACTCTTATTAAAATTAAATCTATTACCACAACTTTCAGAACTTAAAGGAATAACTGACAGAATTTTAGACCCTAGAGAGTCTTAGATATTTTTTCATGCCTCAAATTTTACAAATTGTCTCTAGAAGTGCTCTTTATCCATCATATTGCTTGTATGGAAACATGCTAGGGAGTAATGTCTCTTTAGGATGTAACTTAATCTCAAATTTATTGTCACGTCCTCCCAATCAGTGTTTCACTTAACTAATGGTAAATTTTGAGTTTTCTAAATGTCACATTAAAAGAGAAATAGAAAAACACATTTAAAATATTAATCTTACATCAGGAGATCAAAGTTTACTTAGGTTTGATTAAGTTAGGTTAAAAGTAAAGGCAAAACTAAGTTATTATTATCCAAATAAGATAGAGCTAAGGTAATGCTATAGAGATTGATGTTAACACATGAACTGATCCTAACAGTGTTAAAAAGGGGTTGTGAGTTTTATAAGATTTTTTTTCAAAAGTTTATATATCTGAGTTTCTTCTGTTGATGCATAGAGTGTCTTTCTTTATATCTATCCAAATTCTTCCCTTTATTGTAGTCATTTTTTAAAGAGTAGTGCCAAAATGTGGATGTAAGGGGAAGTGTGATCATACATGTTATTTCTAAGAAGTTATTTAGTTAAGGAAAGGGTGTGTGTTGTTATTTAATGTAAAAATTGGCTTGAGGAATGAGAGATTTACTTAAAAGGCTATTGCAATAGAGGGAGGAGAACTATTTTGATATTGAATACTCAGACCTGAAGATCTCTAAGCTTCTCAAAGGGCAGGCAGATATGGCTTGCCTTCTGCTATCACCCCCTCTTTCTTTCTTCCTTTTTTGAGTTGCAAGGTTTAAGTACTGAATACATTCAAGGTTTATATCATGATTTGATAGATATATATGTTGTGTAATAATGATAACCATAATCAAATAAATTAGCACATCCATCACCACCCATGTGCTATATTAGATCCACAGAACATATTCATCTTATAACTAAAACTTTGTACCCTTTGACCAACATCTCTCCATTTCCTCTCACCTCCAGCCTGTAGCAACCAGAGTTCTCTTTGCTTGTGTGAGATCTGAACCTCCATGTTCAGTATAGCACAAGATATGGAAATAACTTAAGTGCCCATCAAAGATGGAATAGTTAAAGAAAATATGATACACACACACAGTAGAATATTATTTAGCCACAAAAGAAGGAAACCTGCCTTTTTGGCAATGTGGATGAATCTGGAGTACATTGTGGTAAGAGAAAATAAACGAGGCCCAGAAAAACAAATATTGCATGACCTCACTTATATGTGAAATCTAAAAAAGTCAAACTTGTGGCTTTTCTTTCTAGGGGAAGTATTAAGAAGTCTAGAAATAACTAGTTGTGGGGATATGAAATGAGCAAGTACAGTGATCCATAGTTAAACAACAAAAAGAAAAGTTTTTCTTTGAGGTCAGCTGCTCTTCTTGGAGGGGCCTTTATGGGGAGGTATTTGTGTTCTACATTCCAGTGTTTGCTTAAGCTCAAGTGTGAGACAAAGTTCAAGGGTCTGGGGGAAAGAGAGAAGCCTGACTAAAATTTGGTCCTGTTGAATTAGAAGGTACAGGTCCACAGAGACAAACCATTTAGATAATCATTTATGAGACAAGTAATGGGAATTTAGAAGGTATGCATCTTGCCATAGGTAAACAAGGGGTCCATCTGGGAGTTTTATCTACATAGGAGGTAAGGTTGTTCTGTGTAGTAACCCATTTCTCAGAACATGAAAGGATGAGGGATTTTCTTAGCTGTTGCTATTTACAACAGCACAGGGCTCATGCAAAATTCAACATTGTAAGCAGCATATCAGAGCCATATAGGTTGTTAAAGAATGGAGTTCAAAATTTTTACTCCTCACACTTCAGATAGAGCCCTGATATCCAGAGTATACAAAGAACTCAAAAAATTAGACAGTAAGATAACAAATAACCCAATCAACAAATGGGCCAAGGACCTGAACAGACACTTCTCAGAGGAGGATATAGAATCAATCAACACGTACATGAAAAAATGCTCACCATCTCTAGCAGTCAGAGAAATGCAAATCAAAACCACCCTAAGATACCATCTCACTCCAGTAAGATTGGCAGCCACTATGAAGTCAAACAACAACAAGTGCTGGCGAGGATGTGGAGAAAAGGGTACTCTTGTACATTGCTGGTGGGACTGCAAATTGGTGCGGCCAATTTGGAAAGCAGTTTGGAGATTCCTGGGAAAGATGGGAATGGAACCACCATTTGACCCTGCTATTACCCTTCTCGGACTATTCCCTGAAGACCTTAAAAGAGCATGCTACAGGGATACTGCCACATCGATGTTCATAGCAGCACAATTCACAATAGCTAGACTGTGGAACCAACCCAGATGCCCTTCAATAGATGAATGGATTAAAAAATGTGGCATCTATACACAATGGAGTACTATGCAGCGATAAAAAATGACAAAATCATAGAATTTGCAGGGAAATGGATGACACTAGAGCAGATTATGCTTAGTGAAGCTAGCCAAGCCCTAAAAAACAAATACCAAATGTCTTCTTTGATATAATGAGAGCAACTATGAACAGAGCAGGGAGGAAGAACAGGAAGAAAAGATTAATATTAAACAGAGACATGAGATGGGAGGGAAAGGGAGAGAAAAGGAAAATTGCATGGAAATGAAGGGAGACCCTCATTGCTATACAAAATTACATATAAGAGGTTGTGAGGGGAATGGGAAAATAAACAAGGAGAGAAATGAATTACAGTAGATGGGGTAGAGAGAGAAGATGGGAGGGGAGGGGAGGGGGGATAGTAGGGGATAGGAAAGATAGCAGAATACAACAATTACTAATAGGGCATTATGTAAAATTGTGGATGTGTAACCGACGTGATTCTGCAATCTGCATTTGGGGTAAAATTGGGGGTTCATAACCCACTTCAATCTAATGTATGAAATATGATATGTCAAGAGCTTTGTAATTTTGTGAACAACCAATAAAAAAAATTTAAAAAAAAGAATGGAGTTCAAGTTTTAGTTCTCCAGCCTATATGGTGTTTAACTCTGCCAAGTCCATTTGACATCTTTGTGCCTCAAACTCAATAAAGATCATGATACACACTCAACTTAATTATACAATTGTATCAAATGGCCAGAAAAGTAAATTAATTTTAATAGGATGAATAAATTTGCTACTATTAAATCATCTTTAAGTTATACCTTCTAAAGGCAGCTGCTTCTTGATTATTGTTTGTCCATGGAAATATCACTTCTCATTTGTTCAAGTGCTGTGCTATTGTACTAAAATCCAATCCAGAATATTATAGACTACAAGTGTTTTGGTTCATAATACACATTTGTTGACAGTTCAGGAAAATTCTAAACATTGATAGAAATGATTTTTACATATGTATTCATTTATTTATTACATTTTCATTATTTCTCATGAGAAAATCTCTTAGAAACACAGGAGAGAATTGAACTCAATGTCTAATTGGTTAGAGAAGAAAAAAAGTTTCATAGGTTTCACAGTGGGACCTCTCCATATCTTCACCAATGTGATGAAGTTATGTGAAATTTTTGCATAATATTTATAGCAAAACACATAAAAAGAAACATTGTAGGGCTTGGGATGTGGCTCAAGTGGTAGCGCACTCGTCTGGCATGCGTGCAGCCCGGGTTCGATCCTCAGCACCACATACCAACAAAGATGTTGTGTCCGCCGAGAACTAAGAAATAAATATTAAAAATTCTCTCTCTCTCTCTCTCTCTCTCTCTCTCTCTCTCTCTTAAAAAAAAAAAGAAACATTGTAATAATTTGGAGATTAAAATAACTAACAGCATGATATAATGTGGAATAAGATTGAAACTTATAATTTTTGCATTTATTATTAGTTTCATTTACTTATACATAATATTAGAATTCATTTTGATATAATTATGCAAGAATGGAATACAATTTGCTCTAATTCAGTTCCCAGTACTTCCCTTTTCTCTCCCTGCCCCCTATTCCCTTCCCTCTGTGCTACTGATCTTTCTTCAATTTATAGTTTTTTTTTAATTAGTGTCTTGTGGATATACATAAAGATGATACTCTGTGTAGTATATTCATATATGTTCATAGGAAAATTTTGTCATATTCCTTTCACCATTCTTCCTTTTCTCCTCCTCCTCCACCCCTCAAGATTTTCCTCTACTATACTGATCTCTCTTTTACTTCCATAGAATTCCCCTCCCTTTTTTCCTATTCCCTTGTGCTGCCCCTCCACCACCACCACCAACATTTTGGTCTAGCTTCTGCATATCAAAGAAAACATTCAACCTTTGACTTTTTGGGTCTCCCTTATTTCACTTAGCATGATAGTCTCCAGTTCCATACATCATTTACCAATTAATACCATAATTTTATTCTTCTTTATAGCAGAGTAATACTCCATTATGTGTGTGTGTGTGTGTGTGTGTGTGTGTGTATATATATATATATATATATCCACATTTTCTTTATTCATCTGTTGATGCTTATAAAATTTTTAAATAACAAAAACAAATGTTTTCTTTGCATAAATACTAAAAAATTAAGTTGGCATACTCCAAACACTTCAGAGCTATAAAAGTGAATATCTCAGTGTAACCAAGATCATTTTTTGCCTATGTTTCCTTTCCTTAATAAGATCTTATTATTGGAAAGAGACTACATTTTATAAAAATATAGCAGAAACAGAGCTCAGAAAAAAATGGAGGGAAAGATTATGGGATTGTGGCACATTGGGCTGCTTTTGACATTTACTATTGGAATTGACTACTCCCAGATATGCTCTTCCCTGCATTTCGTCATATCCTGGACTTTTGCCTCTTCTTATAGGGGTTAATATATCTATTGTTCTGATCAATCATGGCCATAATCTACTGCTGGCTTCTCTTTCACCTCATTCCAAGAAATGAGAAAGTATTCCTTTTCTATATCTTTTGGGGGTATGACTTGACCAAAACAAAATATTATTATTGCTTTAAGAAACATAAAAAGAAAGGCAGTCCAGCCATTTCTTCTTATCCATAATACTTTTTATGTTTCATTATTACAGAATCTTCCTTTAAAAAACACTCTGAATTCCCTTCTACAATCTCACTCTTACCTGGAAAAATTTCAACTCTTCAAATATTTTCATCCAATCAACTGAAAATTTATGAGAAAAATAAAATCTTCACAATTTTGTGGATCATTCCCATTTAAATTAATAGCAGTCTATAACTGGCAGCCATTATGAAGACAAACAACAAGTGCTGGCAAGGATGCAGGGAAAAAGGTACACTCATACACTGCTGGTGGGACTGCAAATTGGTGCAGCCAATTTGGAAAGCAGTATGGAGATTCCTTGGAAAGCTGGAAATGGAACCACCATTTGACCCAGGTATTCCTCTTCTCGGACTATATCCAAAGGACCTAAAAACAGCATACTACAGGGACACAGCCACATCAATGTTTATAGCAGCACAATTCACAATAGCTAAACTATAGAGCCAACCTAGATGTCCTTCAGTGGATGAATGGATAAAAAAAATGTGGCATTTATACACACTGGAATATAACTCAGCACTAAAAAAGAATAATATCAAGGCATTTGCGGGGAAATGGATGGCATTAGAGAAGATTATGCTAAGTGAAGTTAGCCAATCCCAAAAACAAATGCCAAATATTTTCTCTGATATAAGGGGGGTGAGTCAAAGTGGGGTAGGGAGGGAGAGCATGAGAAGAAGATTACCTCTAGATAGGGAATGGGGTGGGAGGGACAGGGAGGGAGAAGGGGAATAGCAAGGGGTGGAAGGACACAGTCATCATTATACAAAATACATCTATGAAGATGTGAATCTAGTGTCAACAAATTTTATATACAGAGATATGATAAATTGTGTTATAAAGGTGTATTAAGAATTGTAATGCAAAAAAAGAGAGCTCATGTATAATGGGAAAAATAATTAATTAATTAATTAATAGCATTCATCTAAGAATGGACACTAAAGCCTCATACATATTCTTTGCAAAAATGTTCCCTACTTTCCAAAATGGCCAGATTACAAATTCTTCTGTTCATTCAACCATCTATTTCTATAACCCAATGTATTATCAGAAGAGGAGGTTGCCTCCTAACTCATGAATGAAAGAAAAGCTATCAGACAATGTCTCTATCATCTTCCACATTGCCCAACATCCCAGAGTCTTCACTCTTTACAAGATAACAGTAACCTTAGCTTCCATTGAAAGTCATCACATCCATTTGAGTGCTGAGTAATATCCCTTCAACCTTCTCAAGGGCAATTTCTCCATTTCTACTGATTCCTCCCACAAACAGAAAATACACTTTGGCAAATTCCTTCTTCCAACTGAAGAGTTCCTGCCTATGTATCTTTCTTCAACATTCTTTTCTGCTGCTCTTTCTCACATAAGAAACTTTTAAAATGCATTGTGGTCTTGGAAATATGTACTTTGTCCCAATCCATTGTATCAGACCATCAAAACTATATTTGTCAAGGATTTTTAACAGGTACTGTATCACTTTATACAAAGTCTCTAATCTTACTCAGTTTCTTTGTATCCCTTAATTCTGTTGCCCTTCTTGAAGTAGATCTAGCCTTCTTGAAACACTTCTCTCTCTGGAATGCTCACTGTCAGTTTAATCATTTTTCACTCTCCAACCTCCTTTGTTGGCTTCACCTGTTCTCCTTCTCCAAAGGATGGAATGGTTCAGAGAATAGTCCTATTTATGCTTTCTTCATAAAACAATGATTCTTAAATCTGGCTGCTTTTTCACATAACTAAAAGGGCTCTTTAAATGTATGGCTACAGGGACTATCTCCTCAAATTCTAATTTAATTGGAGATAGCATGGTACCTACTATTTTTAAGAAGCTTCCTAGATGATTCCAAGTGTAGTCAGGATTGAGGAACTCTGCCTTAGAACATATTCAGACCCATACCTTTTTTAAATTAGTGCATTATAGCTATACATAATATTGGGGTTTGTTTTACCACAATTATACAAGAATGGAATAAAATTTATTTCAATTTAGTCTCTATTTCTTCCTTTTCCTTTCCTCATCCGGGAGCTCCCCTCTTTCCTTTCCTCTACTCTGCTGGTCATCTTCCTATTTATTTATAGTTTATTTTTAATTAGTGCTTTATATACGTATGTAAAGGTTGAATTCACTATGGTGTATTCATATATATATACAAAAAGTTTAGTCAGTTTAATTCTACTGTTCTTCCCTTTTTTCATCCCTCCTCCATCTCCCTCATTCCTCTTCCTCCGCTCCACTGATATCCCTTCTAAGATACCTCTCTTTTCTTTTTCTCATTTTGCTCTAGCTTCTGCATATGAGAGAAAATGTTTGACCCTTGACTCTCTGGGTCTGGCTTATTTCACTTAGCATGATGTTCTCCAATTCCATTTAATCACCAAAAAAAGTCATAATTTTTATTATTGTTTATGGCTGAGTAAAACTCCATTGTGCATGCATACCACATTTTCTATATCCATTTGTTTGTTGATTGCTGCCATTATGATATTCATACCTTTACACACCAAGTAGATGCTGATGATTCCATACAAATATCACCAGCCAAGAACTTTGTCCATCTTATTCTGTGATAGTACCACTTAGATGTGAAGTGAGTCAAAAGAAACATACTCAAAATGAAATTTTTTTAATATTTATTTATTCTTTTAGTTTTCGGCGGACACAACATCTTTATTTGTATGTGGTGGTGAGGATCGAACCCGGGCCGCACGCATGCCAGGCGAGCGCGCTACCGCTTGAGCCACATCCCCAGCCCTCAAAATGAAATTTGATGTTTGTCTCTTTAAGTCCTGCACATCCCAATCTAAATATAATCAATTTTTCTACCAAAATATATCTAAAAGGTAACCTTCTCCTCCATTTCTAGTATCACTTACCTAGTACAAGATGCTTTGACTGCTACAATAAACTTTCTACTATGTTGCTAGGTTGCATAGCCTACTCTCTCCATTCTATTTACTGTAAGTAGACCATTGGTAGTATAAATCAATCATATCTCTCCTTTGTTTTAATTCTCTCTAATTATTTGGCATTGCTCTTAAAATAAAATACAAATTCTGCATGGTTATTTACAAAGCCCTATGTAATTTCTTCCAGAGTGCTTCCCAAAGCAATTTTCATAACATTTTTAATTACTTACTATTATCTAATCTTACTATTTTTGCTTCAAAAACACATCAAATTTTCTTGCCTTAAAGGTCTTTGCACTTGCTGTTTCCTCTGCCTCTGTTAGCCTTTTCTATGTTTTGTGCTTTATTTTTCTTCTATGAAGCTAGATATAACCTCCTCAAAGAGCACAGTACTTGTGAACCCTACATCTTTGTAAAACTACATGGGATCAAATCACTTCTTAATACTGTAACCTTGGAAAAACAAACTAAATAATATGCATCTCAGTATCCAGTAAGATGACATTAACACAAAAAAAAGTTGTTGAAATAGCCTAATCAATGTAAATAGTAAACAGAAGTATTTGGTGCTTAAGCATCCAATAAATGTTAACTTTTATAATTATTTGGTTATCTTATATAAAGCAAGGTATATGACAAATCATCCTGATTTTTTTCCTTCAATTATGTAGTATTTCTTTTTTCTTGATTCATTCTGTAATTTCTATTTTTACTAATTTTTCTTTTTCTGTCTTCCCAAACCACACATACCACTACAACCCTAGGCTCTGCTAGAATCCATAAAGTTAGGTATCTTATTGTTTTATTCAGTACTGATTGAAAATGATATAGAACAAGACTTGACACAGAATAGGTGCTCAGAATATATTTGTTGAATTAATGGATATTATTATATCAAATGTATTTTTATTCATATTCTTTTAAAGATAGAAATATCTGAGAATTAATTCAGTATGCATCAGTAAATAAATACATTTTAAAGATCAATATATATTTTGTTTTGTGTAAATCTGATTGTGTGCCTCTTTCTAAGACTAGACTTTGGATAACCTGTAGGTAGAAAATGACATATTGCCTCTATAGGAAAAGCTAAGTTTTGAAAAGTTTGTTCTACGGTTTTTATAATCATGATAAAAACAATTGTATTTTTTTCTTTAAAAAGATGTAATAACAAAATAAATTCAATTTCTGGTGTTCAAATGGAAGTGTTGTAAGGGACTACTTTTATCTAAAGTGTGAGATCAATTCATTTGGTTGTAAACTAACTATTTGTTCATCCAAATCCACAATAGTTTATTTGGAAGAGAAGAAACTACAGTTTCTCCTCTTTAAAATTTCAAAACAAATATAACCTTTAGTTTTATTTATAATGCATTTTAAATAGTGTAAATTTATCTTGATTGCTATAACTTTATCCACAGAAACCATATTTTATCTGCCTAGAAAAGGAAAAGAACAGCATAAGGCAAGTTCAAAGGCTCTCAAATGAATAGAGAATCAGTCATGCTGAAGGGGCCTCACATTTCATAAATGAGTTTTTAAGAGACACCATATTCTTCATCATATTCTACTATTTAGTTAGAGTGGATTCTAAAAAATCATATGGGAATTTCAAGGACAAATGCACCTTTTATTACCTTGTAAAAATCCCATTGGTCCATTCCAAAACATCATTCTATATTTTTATTGAACTTGAAAAACTGAAATGAAACATAATAAAAATTTCTTTGTTGCAATGCTAATACCTCAAAACCTGGGCTGATAAATTGTCACTATAGTTCAGCTTTGAGACTAATGAATCTCTGCTCTGCTCAGTTCACTCTTTGTGTAATAATGTTGAATGAAGAAGTAGTCTCAGATGCTCATTTATTTGAATTACAATAGCTGCCTAAGAAAACCATAAGAAGAGGTAAATTGATGCATGAGTTTTCTGTTTCCATATTGTTTTCTTGGAATCCCAGTGCTCCAGTGATTCCTGCCAAGAGGAAGTCACAAAAAAGAGTTTGAATAATATTGCAGATTTAATTTCATTTCAAGAACTTGTCAACTCACTAAAAAGAACTCTGGCCTATCTTACCATTAGTTTTATATTTCTAATGAGATTACAAAGGGGAATTATCCATCTTTGAACATATTTAAGCATTTTTAAAATAAAGTTGTATTTTTTAAAAATTTTAAAAATAAAATTAAAAGGTGTATTTAAGAACTTTTAGTAGTGATCATAGGTGCCACTAAGCACAACAAAGTACAGACTTTGTTGTACTACATTGGTGTCAAGTAGAAAGAGATTGGTTCACACAGATATAGGTATTAACTGCCCAGCAGTCACAATTAAATTGTATTTTTCTTAATTCATAATAGAGCAATTTTAAGTGCATTACTTTCTAACAATTTTTGGAAATAAAAAATAGCTCTTTTAGATTCCTAAAGCACAAGAAACAAAATTAAGAATCAATTAGTGGGATGGATTTAAACTAAAAAGCTTCTTCTCAGCAAAAGAAACAATCAGTGAGGTGAATAGAGAGTCTACATTTTGGGAGCTAAAAATTCATTTTTACCACAAGCACATCAGATAGAGCACTAAACTCTAGGATATATAAAGAATTCCAAAAACTTAGCACCAGAAAACAAACAACCCAATCAATAAATGAGCCAAGAAACTGAACAGACACTTCTCAGAAGATATATAATCAAACAACAAATATATGAAAAAATGCTCAACATCTTTAGTAATTAGAAAAATGCAAATCAAAACTACTCTAAGATTGCATCTTACTCCAGCCAGAACGGCAGTTATCAAGAATACAAGAAACAATAAGCGTTGGTGAGGATATGGGGGAAAAGGCACACTCAAACATTGCTGGTGGGACTGCAAATTGGTGTAAACACTAGGGAAAGTACTATGTTGTCCTTAAAAAACCTGGAATGGAACCACCTTTTGACCCAGCTATCCCACTCCTTCGACTATATCCGAAAGACTTAAAAACATCATATCACAGTGATGCAGCCACATCGATGTTTATAGCAGCACAATTCACAATGGCCAAACCCTGGAACCAACCAAGATGACCTTCAATAGATGAATGGATAAAGAAACTGTGGCATGTATACACAATGCCATATTACTCAGCAATAAAAGAAAATAAAATTATAGCATTTGTTGGTAAATGGAAGGAGTTGGAGAATATCATGCTAAGTGAAGTAAGCAAATTCCAAAAAAAAATGTTTTTTCTCATCAGTGCATTCTAATCTATAAAGGGGGGACATAGGATTAGTGGAGGAACTTTGTATGGGGCAAAAGGGAAGGAGGGGAGTAGAGGGGGGCTGGGGGTAGGAAAGATGGTAGAATGAAATGGACATCATTACCCTAGGTACATATATGATTGCATGAATGGTGTGACCCTACTTTATGTACACAAGAGAAATCAAAACTAGTGCTTTATCTGTGTACAATGAATTGAAGAGCATTCTGTTGTCATGTATAACTGATTAGAGCAAATAAATATATTAATTTTTGAAAACCTGGAAAAATAGATCTTTTAAAAAATAAAAATTCTAAATTGAAAATTATGCACAAAATATTTGCAAAGGAATAAACTTTTCATCTTAATCTGAATAGTATATTATCTGTGGAATTCATAACCCACCATTTGTTCCATACACTGCTAAGAAAATGTGTACTTGAATTTTAATACTAAATATCGCAGTGTTGATACACAACAGGACTTATATGTGAGTAAATAAGGTGGAAAGATGCCCAAACATACCCTGCCTCCAAAGGTATCGCCCATTTTACCTCATACTATACACCAATACTACTTATTTGAAAATATGGTTACATACACATATTGCCCTTTGGAATCAGGAATAGGACATCACTACATTATCAAAAATACATTTTTCAGGGAGCTGGGGTTATAGCTCAGTGGTAGAGCACTTGCCTTGCACATGTGAGGCACTGGGTTCAATCTTCAGCACCACATAAAAATAAGTAAAATAAATAAAGATATCGTGTCCATCTTTAAAAAAAGTACATTTCTCATATTAGCTAATTCAAAATCCAGGGAACCAATTCAAAATATGTGGTGTCAGAATAGAGAATTTTCCATGCTGTCTTATTCTGTTCACAGTAATAGAACAAAATATCATAAACTGGTTGACTTACAAAGAACAAATATTATTCATATTTCTGGCAGCCAGAAAGTCCAAGCTCAAGGTACTGGCAGAGTTAGTACCTGGACCTGCTCTCTGGTAAATGATGCCTTCTTGCTGTACACTCACATGGTAGATAGGGCAATGGGCTTCTTCTCTAAGGCACTAATCCTATTCCTGAGGGCTCCACCCTCATGATTTCATCACCTCCCAACAAACCCAAGCCCAAGAACTACCACCTTGAAAATTAGAATCTCAACATATAAACTTTGGAATAACACATTACTCTTATAGTATATTCATTATATGGGAAGCATGAAGGAAGATCCACTTGTGCCTAGCTCAGTAACTGGATTTAGATCCAGGACAAAGAGCAAAACAGAACATTTAAGGCCATGAAAATATCTATGGTCTAATTGGAGAAGTCAGTTAACATATATTGAGTAGGAACAAATGTAACCCCAGAAAGGAGGGGGGAAAGCTTCGGTAATAAGGGGAATAAAAAGAAATTTAAAATCTGAAATAATCTATAGAAGAGCTATTTCAGTAGGAATCTTGGTGACGCTGAATTTCAGCCACACTGCTTGTACATACTTGGATACACATCTCCTGCTAAGGAGATGAATTTTTAGAAGGATAATGCTATTCAGAGAATTTTGAAGACTATGCTTAAACAGTGGTTTACAACATTTAGACTATTAATTCCTGGATGATAATGAATTTTTTCTCCAATAACCAAATTCTAAAATCATTGCTATATCAAATAGGGATCTATGAGCAGTTTTGATTTTAAGAGCAAACATTTATACAATCAAAGAGGTCACGAACAACTCAGTGAAGTAGCACACACCTGTAATCCAAGCAACTCAGGAGGCTGATGGATGAGGTTAGAAAGTTTGAGGCCAGCCTGAACAACTTAGTGTGACCCCCATCTCAAAATAAAACAGATAAGGCTGGGAATATAGCTCAGTGGTGGAGCACCCCTGGGTTCAATCCCCAGTACTGAAAACAAAAATGCCATAAGCAACTGCTGTGTTTGACATTCAAGCACTAAATGGGATACTGAGAAAAATTAAACAATAAGATAGCAAATAACCCAATCAAAAAATGGGCCAAGGACCTGAACAGACACTTCTCAGAGGAGGACATACAATCAATCAACAAGTACATGAAAAAATGCTCACCATCTCTAGCAGTCAGAGAAATGCAAATCAAAACCACCCTAAGATACCATCTCACTCCAGTAAGATTGGCAGCCATTATGAAGTCAAACAACAACAAGTGCTGGCGAGGATGTGGGGAAAATGGTACTCTTGTACATTGCTGGTGGGACTGCAAATTGATGTGGCCAATTTGGAAAGCAGTATGGAGATTCCTGGGAAAGCTGGGAATGGATCCACCATTTGACCCAGCTATCGCCCTTCTCGGACTATTCCCTGAGGACCTTAAAAGAGCGCACTATAGGGATACGGCCATATCAATGATTATAGCGACACAATTCACAATAGCTAGACTGTGGAACCAACCTAGATGCCCTTCAATAGATGAATGGATAAAAAAAGTGGCATCTATACACAATGGAGTATTATGCAGCACTAAGAAATGACAAAATCATAGAACTTGCAGGGAAATGGATGGCATTAGAGCAGATTATGCTAAGTGAAGCTAGCCAAGCCCTAAAAAACAAATGCCAAATGTCTTCTTTGATATAAAGAGAGCAAATAAGAACAGAACAGGAAGGAAGAGCATGAGGAAAAGACTAACAGTAAACAAAGACGAATGGGGGGAGAGAAAGGGAGAGAGAAGGGAAAGCATATGGAAATGGTAGGAGACCTTCAATGATACACAAAATTATAAGAGGTTATGAGGGGCAAGGGGGAGGGGGGGAAAGGGGAGAGAATTGAACAACAGCAGAGGAGATAGAGAGGGAAGATGGGAGGGGAGGGGAGGGGAGGGGAGGGGGGATAGTAGGGGATAGGAAAGGTAGCAGAATACAATAGTCACTAATATGCCATTATGTAATAATGTGAGTATGTAACAGTTGTGATTCTGCAATCTGTATTTGGGGTAAAAATGGGAGTTCAAAACCCAATTGAGTCTAATGTATGAAAGATGATATATCATGAGCTCTGTAATGTTTTGAACAATCAATTAAAAAAAAAATCTGTGACTGTTTTCCAAATTTGAAGTTTTATTTTGAAGATATGAGCCAATAAAAGGATTTTTAGAGTAATGGGTTGAATACAGGTTGGGTTAATGTGATTTTAGATGTATAGTGGGTTAGGTATTATTAGAGATTTTCTTCAATGGTGAGTTAAAGACCAAAAGATCCAATATAGAAGATCAGTATATTTCTTTGGAATGACTAACAAACTGAATTGTGCCACTGTTTGGGGTTGAATTTTATTCTCCAACTCCATCCATTTACCTGCAAATGCCTTGATTTTATTCTCATTAAAAAAAAAATTTAAGTCTTACAATTTGAAATGAGAAAAAATAGAAAATAATTGTGTGTAAAATTAGGAATGTGAATGATAACAAAACTAAATAGACAAATGATTACAAATTATAATCAGTTTATGACAGTTGTGACTAGTTTGATTTTCTGTCCAGGCCAGTAAAACTTTCTGCATATCACAATTTGGCTGTTTCAGCCTATCTCAGCTTTCGACACGGCTTTATCACTAAGACTACTCATTTCTACCTTTTGATTTAAAGTGAGAAAAGTATGACACTTCTTTTCACTTGAACACTTAGAGGCCAATGTAGGGCTATTGATTAGCCAAATTTAAATTTTGTCTTTTCTCAGAGAATAGGAAAGGTGGGTGGTGGGAGGCAGAGAGAGAGGAATGGCAAGTCAGTGTAGTAGCGAGTCCCAAAGAGTCAAAGGTTGAATATTTTCTCTGATAGGCAGAAGCTAATCCAAAATAAATGTGTGGAGGGAGATTTAAGAAAAAAAGAATAGAAGAAAGTTCAACAGAGAAGACAAAGGAGAAGGCATTGCTAAGTTGCTGAGGCAACTTAGGGAAGAGGGTTGGGATAGGGAAAGACAGTGGAATGAATCTGACCTAATTTTCCTACGTACATATATGAACATAGCACAGTGAATGCTCACCATCGTGTACATCCACAAGACAATATTTTAAAAAAATAAAATAAAAGTAGATACTGGAAAGATCAGTAGACTAGAAGGAAGGGAACAAGGGGTGGAAAGAGGGCAGAGGAAGGGGAATTACTGGGGACTGAATTAAAAAAAATTGCACTCCATGCTTTTATGTATGTCAAAAAGAATCCTATTACCATGTATAACTAAAAAGAATCAATAAAAATATATAATAAAAACACATATAATATCAAATAAGTTCCGATATATTAGCGTAGATTTTAGCCTCCTCAATTACAATACCAACATCAAAAATCACTGATTATAGATCCTATATTATATACAGATATAATAATAATGGCAAAATTTGAAATACTGTGAGAATTACTAAAATGTGAGACAGAGACTGAAGTGAGTGCATACTGTTAGAAAAATGTTGCTGGTAGAACTGTTTATGGCAGACTTACCACAAACCTTCAATTTGAAAAAAAACACAATATCTGCAATGCACAATAAGATGATGCACAGTAAAATGAAGTACACTATAGTAGTTTTCTAAAAGATTACAAATATATAGGCTGTTTTAAGCCATAATATTGTCATATATTTTTAAATTATTACAGTCAGACAATATCGTCTCTGACTACATCAATTCTTAGAAGAGATTAACAGAAACCATCTTTGAAGTATAGAACAAATTTGAATTTTGTCAATGATTCATGCATGTTTGAAAAGAACATATATTTTGTGTTCATTAAGAGTAAAATTATCTGTATGTGTATATGAATATATATATATATAGCTCAAGCTAATAATCATTTTATTCAACTACCTTTTAATTGCCTACTTAATCTATCAATCTCTAATATAAAAAGGTGTAGTAAAATATATAATTACAATTCTAAATTTCTTCATTTTTCACTTCGTTTTACTCACCACAGCTCTGCATGTTTTGAAGTTATTGTTAATGTAAATCTGTTCAAGACTGTTATAGCTTCCTGAATTACATTTTTAACTAACATATAGTGTGTTCCAAATTAGAATCTATTTTGTCTGAGATTAAAGAGCCTCACCAATTTGACTTTCTTCATATTTCTTTGCCATATGTTTTCCTTCCATTCTATTTGAATAATTAGCTAGATTTTATCTTATGTGCACAGTGGTTTGCTTGATTTTAATCCAATCTTATAGTCTATCTCTGTATGTGAATTGAACATATTTCTGTTGTAATACACTGTTGTATTGAGATTCATTTCTGCACTTTATATCATGTTTTTATTTTTTTTTAATTTTTATTGTTGGTTGTTCAAAACATTACATAGTTCTTGACATATCATATTTCACACTTTGATTCAAGTGGGTTATGAACTCCCATTTTCACCCCGTACACAGATTGCAGCATCACATCAGTTACACATCCACTGTTTTACATATTGCTGTATTAGTGTCTGCTGTATTCTGCTGCCTTTCCTATCCTCTACTATCCCCCATCCCCTCCCCTCCCATCTTCTCTCTCTACCCTATCTACTGTAATTCATTTCTCCCCCTTGTTTTTCCCCCTTTCCCCTCACTTCCTCTTGTATATAATTTTGTATAACCATGAGGTTCTCCTTCCATTTCCATGCAATTTCCCTTCTCTTTCCTTTTCCCTCCCACCTCTCACCCCTGTTTAATGTTAATCTTCTTCTCATGCTCTTCCTCCCAACTCTGTTCTTAGTTACTCTCCTTATATCAAAGAAGACATTTGGCATTTGTTTTTTAGGGATTGGCTAGCTTCACTTAGCATAATCTGCTCTAATGCCATCCATTTCCCTGCAAATTCTATGATTTTGTCATTTTTTAATGCAGAGTAATACTCCATTGTGTATAAATGCCACATTTTTTTTTATCAATTCGTCTATTGAAGGACATCTAGGTTGGTTCCACAGTCTTGCTATTGTGAATTGTGCTGCTATGAACATCGATGTAGCAGTATCCCTGTAGCATGCTCTTTTTAGGTCTTTAGGGAATAGACCAAGAAGGGGAATAGCTGGGTCAAATGGTGGTTCCATTCCCAGCTTTCCAAGACATCTCCATACTGCTTTCCAAATTGGC
This sequence comes from Spermophilus citellus, assembly GCF_964194105.1. Classification (NCBI taxonomy): domain Eukaryota; kingdom Metazoa; phylum Chordata; class Mammalia; order Rodentia; family Sciuridae; genus Spermophilus; species Spermophilus citellus. Next base: position 22,735,428 of record NC_138190.1, read on the forward strand.
CTCACCAATTTGCGGTCCCACCAGCAATGTACAAGTGTACCCTTTTCCCCACATCCTCGCCAGCACTTGTTGTTGTTTGAATTCATAATGGCTGCCAATCTTACTGGAGTGAGATGGTATCTTAGGGTGGTTTTGATTTGCATTTCTCTGACTGCTAGAGATGGTGAGCATTTTTTCATGTACTTGTTGATTGATTGTATGTCCTCCTCTGAGAAGTGTCTGTTCAGGTCCTTGGCCCATTTGTTGATTGGGTTATTCGTTTTCTTATTGTTTAATTTTTTGAGTTCTTTGTATACTCTGGATATTAGGGCTCTATCTGAAGTGTGAGGAGTAAAGATTTGTTCCCAGGATGTAGGCTCCCTATTTACCTCTCTTATTGTTTCTTTTGCTGAGAAAAAACTTTTTAGTTTGAGTAAGTCCCATTTGTTGATTCTAGTTATTAACTCTTGTGCTATGGGTGTCCTATTGAGGAATTTGGAGCCCGACCCCACAGTATGTAGATCGTAGCCAACTTTTTCTTCTATCAGACTCCGTGTCTCTGATTTGATATCAAGCTCCTTGATCCATTTTGAGTTAACTTTTGTGCATGGCGAGAGAAAGGGATTCAGTTTCATTTTGTTGCATATGGATTTCCAGTTTTCCCAGCACCATTTGTTGAAGATGCTATCCTTTCTCCATTTCATGTTTTTAGCCCCTTTATCAAATATAAGATAGTTGTAGTTTTGTGGATTGGTTTCTGTGTCCTCTATTCTGTACCATTGGTCCACCCGCCTGTTTTGATACCAGTACCATGCTGTTTTTGTTACTATTGCTCTGTAGTATAGTTTGAAGTCTGGTATCGCTATACCGCCTGATTCACACTTCCTACTTAGAGTTGTTTTTGCTATTCTGGGTCTTTTATTTTTCCATATGAATTTCATGATTGCTTTATCTATTTCTACAAGAAATGCCGTTGGGATTTTGATTGGCATTGCATTAAACCTATAGAGAACTTTTGGTAATATCGCCATTTTGATGATGTTAGTTCTGCCTATCCATGAACAGGGTATATTTTTCCATCTTCTAAGATCTTCTTCTACTTCTCTCTTTAGGGTTCTGTAGTTCTAATTGTATAAGTCTTTCACCTCTTTTGTTAGGTTGATTCCCAGGTATTTTATTTTTTTTTTTTTTTGAGGATATTGTGAATGGAGTGGTTGTCCTCATTTCCATTTCAGAGGATTTGTCGCTGATATACAGGAATGCCTTTGATTTATGCGTGTTGATTTTATATCCTGCCACTTTGCTGAATTCATTTATTAGCTCTAATAGTTTCTTTGTAGACCCTTTTGGGTCTGCTAGGTATAGAATCATGTCATCTGCAAATAGTGACAATTTAAGTTCTTCTTTTCCTATTTTTATGCCTTATCCTGTAATATATAATCCTTTTGTGCTTTTCACTGAGCACCTCTAATCATCTATTCTAGGGATTCAAGGTTACATATTATACTTTTGCTCATCGTATATTGATTATATTATTAAGATATATGAATGCACATTTATATATTCATTCTGAAATCCATTCTGAAAGGTTCTCAATATCAATAGTTTCCTGCCTCCTCCTTCCACTCTCTTTTCCTACTTTAACACCTTTCCGCAGAACAAATAACATGATTCAGAGTAAGTTGTCAGTGTAGTCCACAGTACCTTAGGGGTTTCAAGGGCATGATGGTTCAAAGGGTCTGCAAGGTCAGAATTACTTTCACAATAATCCTAACTATTTACCTTTTTCACTCTGCCTCCTTCAAAAGTATGCAGTGGACTTTTACAGAGTTTGCATGACATATTGCTGAATGGCATATGACTGACAACAGCATGATTGCAGAAGCAGGGATGAGAATGTAGCTGTTCCCTATTATTTTTGATATTAAAGAGATTTTCAAAAACATAAAACAAATCTAATTCCTGAATGTTTGTTTTGAATGTTTTTTCATAAGACATATATTTATTATAAGATATATCTTTATTTAAACCTGAAATGAACTGCTTATTTCAGTTTTAGATAATCATTTTATATTTCTGTTTAACTTTATAAAAATGAGCAATATAATATGAGCAATATAAATGGACATAACACACATAAAGAAAATTTCTATGAGATTCTCAATCATTTTTTTGAGACCAGATTCTGTAATCAAAATTATTGAGAACCACTGAGTTAGTTTTGTTTCCAAATTGTTTGAGAAATACAGTTTATAAATCAATATTTTAGACAACAATAAACCATAAAAAGTTGTTTCACTTACAATCATATTGGTCATTTCTTACTGAAATTCTTTTTCTAACAGTGCTTTGAAATAGTGTATCTGAGCTAGTAATTGTTATGAGGCATTTTATTCCTAAGAATTTTTTATCACTTTCTTGTTTATGAGATATTATAGTGAATGTAAAATTCTAGGCCCAAGTTCTTTCTTGAACTCTTTATTGACTCCTTTTACCTAACATTTCTGTTGTAAAGTTGGATATTAGTCTAATTTTTGATCCTTTAAAAATTCACACTGTATAAATTAGAGTTTAAAATGATATCAATATTTCAAAAATATGAAAAAAATATGTATGCATAAAAGACTAAAAAGATGCCCAAAGTTATTAGAAATTTTTATCTTCAGTTGTTATGAATACATAAATTTTAATTTTTTCTTAAGCTTCTTTGAATTTTCAAAAATTTATATAGTACAATGTATATATGATATTTTTATAATATGAAAAAGCAAAATTCTTTATAAGCTTCCTGAACAAGTGCAGAAAAATGGAAGGGAGAAAACTACCATTTTTTAATCAGAAGCTATCATGTGCCATGTAATTTGTACTGTTTCATTTTAAACTTTACATCATTTGATCAACACATAAATATTGTGAAATAGGTATTGACCTACAGGTTTGTTGTTTCTTACACTTGGGATTTTGTAGGTGTTTTAGTCCAACCTATTTTTTATCCCTTTCATCTAATAAAAATAACATGGACCATTTTTAAAGCATTTTTTAGCACATGGTGTAATTGGTTAACAGTGATAACTTTAAAGATAGTGCATCCTGTTTTAAATTTCTCTTAATTTAACACTATTGTTTCTGATGAACCATGATAGTGTATATTTATGTCCCCCAATGTAAGTTTTAATATACTTTATAAATGACAGGGATGTAGCTATTAAATAGCATTTTATGTGCCCCAAACCTAGAATTCTCACTGTGTAAGTTAATGTAAAATGAAATGGAAAACAAGACCAATAGCCCCACAAATATAAATAGAATTTATGGTAAATTATTTTTTAAATAGCAATAAGTGCCAAGATGGGGGTAAATGTAGCATCCTCATTTATGTATTCATGGCCCATATTTATGTTTTTTATATATAAGATCATAAGACTGGCAAAGAAAAGTGATTACAGCAGCAAAAACATAGCAGAAAAAGTTCAAAAAAGTCAAAGAAAACTTGGGAAATTAGCAGTTCTAAGACAGAAGTGAAGATTGGTAGAGCCTTTGAAGAGCAATCTTTACATGATAATTAGTCAGTGAAATATACGCAGAAGATGAACAAAATCAAGAAATAAATTCTCTCACTCAAGTGTCAATGTATATTGCACATTACTAAAGAAAGTACAGGGAAAAGAATAATTTCTCAGAGTAAAATTGAGCAGCCTTAAATCCAGAGCTCATGTTCTATTCCTGCTAGGAACCTGAGTCATTGTTTTATCTCAGGCAAGTAAGTCATTTTGCTTCTTTCTGCTTCAAATTACTCATCTATAAAAAGCTATACTTTCAGTATTCTTATAGACCATCCCATCACGCCTCTTCTTTATCTACTGAGTGCTGGGTATCAACCCAGGAAGAAAATTTAGGAATTAATTAAAAAATAAAAGCTCCTAAATAAAGATAAAGATGGAACATTATGAACAAGCTAACTCTGAATGTCCTGAACTATGTATTTCATATTAGTTCATGAATATGATTGACACGACCTTTAAAAAATATTATTTGCTCTTGTTCAGATTTAATATCACCTATGTTGAAGATAGATAATAGATACAGAGAGAGCTCACATTATCATTGTCCTGCTTCTGGGGAAAACTATCATATATTTAGTTCTAATGAATTTGATAATTTTGTTTTGTTATTTGTTAAATTATTTTTAAGGGGTTTTTTTACTATTTATTTTGGAAACAGGAATGGATACCATTCTACTACACGTAAACTTGAGATGTTTTTTCCACCTTGAGCTTCTTGTATATTAAAAAAAAGATTTTGTATGAAACAGAAACAACCATTTTTTAAGAAGAAGTTTAGATTTTATTTAGTTTTAGTTCTTGGCAGATACTTTACATATGTGATCAAATTTAATCCATATAGTAGTCTGGTACCATATGTATGTTACCATAGTAAGTAACTGAGGAAAATGAGAATCAAAAAGATGAAATAATTTATTTTAAAATACAAAGTTCATGGTACTATCAGGATTTGTGTCCAAATATCAATGACTTAGTCTTTTTCTATTTATTTTCTATGCTAAACGATATTGCCAATATTACCTCTGATTCAATTCAACTCCATTAAGCAAATATTTATTTGTACTAGTACTATTCCTGGCACTGGAAAAAACTTCGCATTAGTTCATAAACACATAGAAGTCCCAGCTCTTGTGAATATCAGTCCCAATACTTACTAGCTTCACATTTCTGGAGAGGTGAGTTAATTCAGCATTCAATTTATTTGTTGGTAAATTAGATAAAATTATTTACCAATTTATGTGATAGAGCTGATAGGAGAATCATAATGGTACCTCTGTGAAAATATTTTGAAAACTTTAAATCTCCCAGCAACAAAATGGGAGAAGAAATGTCATATACAAAAATCACTTTGATTTTTCTCATAGGACTATATTTCAGGGAAATGGGCAAAACCAACAGAATAGTAAATACAGAGAGAAATAAAAAGAATTTTTCTAAACCTTTACAAATACCATCGAAGTGACATTGATAATCATTATTTCTAAGAATGTGAAAATCCATTATAATATCTCCTAGGTAGGAATTAACATAGATATGCCCTAGATATTCCCTGGAATCATATTTAAAATATTTGAAAGCTTAAAGGTTTGTTTTATTTTGCTTATTAAACTTTACTTTTTGTCATGTGAATACCTTTTTTTGTCATGAATAAAATTTTGATATTATAACAGAGACTGAAACTTAAAACTAACGATGAGCCAGGCAGGTGGCACATGCCTGTAATCCCAGAGGCTCCAGAGGCTGAGGCAGGAGGATCAAAAATTCAAAGCCAGCCTCAGTGAAAGTAGGTGCTAAGCAACTCAGTGAGACCCTGTCTCTAAATAAAATATAAAAAATAGGGCTGGGGGGTGGGGATGTGGCTCAAGCGGTAGCACGCTGGCCTGGCATGCATTGGGCGCATTTATTTACAAATAAAATAAAGATGTTGTGTCCACTGAAAACTAAAAAATAAATATTTAAAATTCTCTCTCTCTCTCTCTCTCTCTCTCTCTCTCTCTCTCTCTCTCTTTAAAAACAATAGGGCTGGGGAAGTGGCTCAGTGGTTGAGTTCCCCTGAGTTCAATCCCCAGTACCCTCCACCAAAAAAATAAGTACCAACAATGAACAAAGAATTAATTTAAGGCCTAGATATGAGATAAACAGGTACCAAAATTATAGTGATATGTGGTCTACTGGAGGAAGGCATGGAATCAGAGTTAGTGAATGCTAATAATCTTTACCTACTAGAGCCATCATAGTTCAGACACAAACTCATCCCTTTATCAGAGGCTTCCAGTTGCAACCAGAACAACAATTAGCATCCATTTTGATACCCCTACCCTCCCAAATGCATTTCTCTTTCTCTTTGTTTATCCTTCTCTATCAATTGTCCACATACATTGTAATAACTCAGATAATATTCTTTTGCTTTAAATGAAATTCTCCATTGGTTGATCATTCCATTGATAATAAGATTCAAATTTTCTGCACATTGTTTATTTATTGTTGCATAACAAACTGCCACAATAGTTATTGAATTAGAATAACCATTTATAGTGCTCATGTTTTTCAAAAAAATTAGGAAGGGCTTGGCTAAAAGGTTTGTCTCAAATCCTCAAGACACTGACTAAAGGCCTGGGGCTGGAAGATCCATGCCCAAAATATTTCTTCATTCACCTAGTACCTGGGTGCTCCTCGGCTTCTCTGCATTATCCATATGGCTTCCTATCTACCAAGCCTTTCCATTTGACTTGGGATTCTCAACACAGGTTTTAGAGAAGTCATGCCTCTTACATGTTTGCTGTCTTTCAAAAAGAAAGAAATGCTCCAAGGTCTTTTGTTTTCTTCTTATTTCTCATTCTTCTTTCTTTTCTTTTCTCCTTTCTTTCTTCCTTTCTTTTTGGTTTTTTTTTTTTGGGGGGGGGGTTTCCTTATAGATTTACTTTGGCAATTAAATTTGCCTGAGTAGTTGTGTGCTATGTTAAGGTTAACTATTTTTATTAACCCTTAAAATATTAATAAATGTCTCAACATAGGCCTTCCTCTCTCATGAACAACTTATGTTCTACAGATTTATCTAATAGAGCATTACATATAGGGACTGATGCAGGGGTGTGCAGGTTTGGCTTAAATAGCTGGTAAATGAAACGAATGATTGTGGTTATTTGTATATCTTTATCTTGCAGATTTTTCTTACAAAAATGTTTGTAAAGCCATGGAAATACACACCTACAAAAAAAAGGAAAACAGAAATGAAAGCTTCCAGTTCAATTAAGGACACTGCTTAGGAAAGACATATTGTCACCATGTTAAATAATCAAGAATCCTTTCATATTCACAAAGGTGAAGAAATAAACACTACATTTCAATAGAAGATACAATGTCTTATTGCAGAAGAATAAGTAGGATGGAAAATATTGCTATAGCCACATTTGGAAAAATTTGCCATACTTATCATGATCTAAAATATTGGGCATAAACTGGTTCTTATCTCCATCTGTAATTTTTTGATTTAATTTTTTGACTGACACATGAAAACATAGAAATTGTACTTATTTAAGGGGGTATCATATAATATTTTCAATGCACATATGCATTGTATAATGTTTAAATCTGTTTAAATATATCCATCTCCTTAAATATTTATCATTTCTTTATGGTAAAAACTTTTTAACTAACTTATTCTAGCTTTCTGAAATGTGTGATACGCTATTGCTTTTCATCCTCCTATGCAGTAACACCACAGAATTTCTTGCTCCTAACATTAACTTTGTACTCACTGATCAACCTTTCCCCATCTCTCATCACTCCCCCTGCCTCTAGTAATCACCAATCTATTCTCAACTTCTGTGAGATCAACTCCTTTTTAGATTCCACCTATGAGTAACATCATGCAGTATTTGTCTTTCTGTTCCTGGATTATTTCACATAACATAATTATCACCCAAAATATGAAGCAATGTACAAAAAAGACAAAGCATACCTGAATACTCAAATCTCATACATCTCTGCATCAATTAGGATGATTTCATGTGTATATAACAATGTGGAATTTATTTACTCTGATAATCATGCCCCCAGTCTCTAGAATAATGTCACATCCTAATTACTTTAAGACTGGATTTCAGAATTAATTCACTGGCAGAGGTCTGGTATTGCCCAAATTGGCTTAAGCAAATATAAACTCACCTCTGGAGATGGGATTAGAACTAGTTACCCAGTGAAGCATGAGCTTAAATGTGAGATAGCCCAAGCTAGTATGAGCTAATGAATATGAGAAAAGCCTTTCTGGAGTGTTTCTGGAAAGAAACTTTCTCACTCTTAAGAGCCATGAAAAGCCAATTTCTCTTTCTCTCCCCAACCCTTTCTCTCTACCTCCACCCACTGTGGATATGAACAGGGAACCACAATAACCCAGGGGCAGCTGGCAACCATCCTGACATAAGCTCACCTATAGTGAAAGACACATGCGCGCACACACACACACACACACACACACACACACACACACACACATCTAGAGCTCTTATCTTTTCTGTTCTAAATCCACACATCTTTTGTACTTCTAGTTATTTGGGCCAAAAACAATTATTTTAAATAATTGCAAATTTATTTTCTACCAATTTCATACAAACACAATACAATTAATACATCCACTTAACTCTCATAACTCTACCTGCACCAGAAAATAATCATTCAATTGCAATGGCATTAATCTTTTAATTTTCTTTATCTAATAACTTTTCAATTAAGATTATGTTCATGTTTTTTCTACTGTGTCATGGATTTCTTTTTGAAGCCTTTTAGAAATCCAGGGAAGACTGTTGGTTAAATGAGATTGAAGCTCACAGGCCAGTATTGGAAGAGATGCAAATTTTGGAATCATCTTCATTTAGATGGTATTTAAATCCAGAAAATGGATGAGATCACCTGATATGTGAGTGCAGAGAGAAATTAAAATAGGTCCTTGCATCTTCTGAGGCAATCTGGAAACCCTCATATAGAACAGTTAGAGAATGAAAAGTTTATTTGAGTCACAGTTTCCAATAGATGGCCAACTCCATTCCTTGGGGCCTGAAGTATATGGCAGAGGAAAACAGCTCAGGACATGGCCCCAGGAAGAAGAGAGAGAGAGAGAGAGAGAGAGAGAGAGAGAGAGAGACACTACCCTCAACACAGACAAAATATATACACATTCTAGATGACCCCCCTCCTCCAGACAAACCCTACTTGCCTAAAATTGCCACCTAGTTAATTCCTATCAGGGGATTAATTCACTGAATAGGTTAGGATGCTCATAACCCAATCAATTTACCTCTAACTTTCTTGCATTATCTTACACATGAGCTTTTGGGAGACACCTCATATCTAAACCATAAAAGTAAGACATGCCTTTTTTGACTATGAATCATAGCAATGAAATTATTGAACAGATATTACTCTATTCCTTACTATGTGTAAGGTCTCTGTGAAAATCATAGGATATTTGAGAGCTAGCACTAGTGATGGCAACAGATAAACACACTAACAAAATCATCCTATACCAAAGGCTATTGATGTCTCTAAAAGGATCAAGACTGGAGGATAGAACATGAAACAGAAATCAACATGGGAGGGATAGATAAATGCACTGAGCCCTTGAGCAATCATGAGTAGTCCGTCCTTCTAGGGTTGCCCAGAGCCCAGTAATAAGGAAGTAATTAATGATGTTTTGGAAAAAAATTCTTCAGAACAGTTGTTTTGCCTCATATAAAATAAAATGTTCAAAGCAGGAGTTTTGAAAGTCTGCTTTATCTTGTAAGAAATTCAAAATAGTGGTTTTTTAAAAAAAAAATAACATTCTCTTAGGTGATATTTAAATCTCCTGTTGCTGCCTACTTTTTTGAAGAAGCAGAATGGCATTTCAGAAAGGCAACCAAATCTAGAAAGCAAAAGATCACAAGACAGGTTAGCAACAGCTAGAGTTCATGATTATTTTTCTAAAAATAGTTACTTGTATTTTAGAAATACACAAAGGGTAATTTAAGAGGCTTTTTTAAAAAATAATAAAATATATGTCAAGCCCACAGTGCAAACCAGATTTAAACTCAGTGAAGTGATCTTTCATACATTATACAGTGGCAATTACCATGTAAATAGATTTTAAATAAAGTGATGTATTATTTAAAACCTTGGTGTTATATAAAGCAAGCATGGGGAAATGGTGATATCTGTTTTATTTTCAAATCAGCAACCCCTTTACACACAGAAAGAGGACAATGATTGCTCTAGATAATTTTAATTATATTCTTCATAATAAAGTGCAGTAGCCCGTATGATTATATATTTCCCCAACATTTGTGAGAAACATTACAATATTCCCTATATAATCATAAGCCTGACAGTTTTCCCATTTGAAAGCATTCTCCTTTCAGAAATCTTTTAATGAGAAATCCCAGAGAATATATTTAATTCAAACTGTTATAAATGACCTAAAATAATAAAAATCATGACGAATGAGATTCAGAGTTTCCTCCTAGATTAGAAAAGTCTTTGAAGATGTCCTTGCAGAAGCAGATTGGAAGGAAAGAGAAGAAGGAAAGAGGGAATACTTAAGGAGATTTGCATGGACGCCCAAAAGAACTAGACCTAAGGATCCAAGGACAAAACCAGAGCCTACTGATCACCAGAACTCCTGTCAAATGGCTATCATTATACTAGCCTCCCGGAACCAGATACGAGTTGAGTAAGTGGTCACCTATTAAGGCATGCACCTTCTCCTGGTCTTTATTCAGTAGGCACATCTCTTCTTCATTGCTAAGCAGCTATGAGTGTAGCCTTCCCTTCCTGTGACTCTTCAACTATGTTCTGAGTATCAGCTCATTGCCCATCTGCCTTATATGGTTTAGGCCACTTCCATAAGTGGAGGATAGGAGAGTGGGGACAAATAGGTTCCTGAGCATTCAGTTAGTTGAAGCTAAGTAATGTGGAAAGCAGGATTCCCATGCTTTACCTGAGGATAACCATCTTGAGATTCACCTCTTTTACCCATTTCTCCTGTATTAAACAATCAAAGACAAGGAAAAACATATGCTAGAACATGCTCTTCTCAACTTAATGATCTAGTCCTTTCAAAGTAAAAAGTGGCTCCAACACCAACTCCCACTTTGTTCATTGAGCAAACTGTAATTCAATTGAAAGAGTGTTGAAATTGAACTTGAACTCATGTTTCTTTCTTCTCTCCCTCTCCCTCCCTGCTCTCCTCTATAGTGCTGGGAGCAAGCCCAGGGTCATGTGCATCTAGGCAAGTGCTCTACTATTGCGATACATCCCCAGCCCTTTTTTATTTTATTTTGACACAAGATCTCATTAAATTGCTGAGGCTGGTCTCACACTTGTGATCCTTCTGCCTTAGCCTCCTGAGTAGCTGGGATTACAGGAATTTGCCACCGCACCCAGTCCCTTCAAAAATTTTTTTTGAAAGACTGCAATGTTATTCTGTCAATAAAACTGTTTCACAAAATGTAAAGCGCTATATCAAGGTAAATTATTATGGTAAATAACCTTACATATTTAGAGTTTCTTACAAATAATGTTTTAATTCTTTGGGAACCATAGGCACCTGCCTTTTTCTTTCCACCTTATCTAATGTGAGTGTAGTCTGGTGTAAATCTAATGAAAACTTCAAAAGCAATTTCAAGTATTATTCCCTCTGCCAGGTGCAATGACACGTTCCTGTGATCCCAGAAACTCAGAAGGCTGAGAGAAGAGGATCTCAAGTTCAAAACCATCCTCAGCAGATTAGTGAGGCACCTAGCAACTCAGTGAGAGTCTGTCTGCAAATAAAATATTTAAAAAGGGCTGAGGATGTTGCTCAGTGGTTAAGCACCTCTGGGTTCAATCCCCAGTACTCACCCTCCCAAAAATGTATTATTCCCTCAATAATTACAATATCAGTTATAGATATCTTCCATTGAAACCTTACTGTGTGTCATAAAGAAGGCATTTTATTCATTCGTTCATTCATTCATTTATTTGGGGATTTAACCCCGGGGTGCTTTACTACCAAAACATATCACATCCCAAGCCCTTTTTATTTATTTATTTATTAAATTTTGAGACAGTGTCTCACTAATTTGCTGAGACCTTGCTAAGTTGCTGATGCTGTCCTTAAACTTGTGATCCTCCTGCCTCAGCCCTGCAAGTTACTCGGATCATAGGCATGTGTCACCACACCCAGCTTAAAGAAATCATTTCTGGAGCTGGGGTTGTGGTTCAGTGGTAGAACATTTGCCTACCATATGTGAGGCACAGGGTTTGATCCTCAGAACTACATAAGAAAATGAATAAATAAAGTTACGGTGTCCATCTACAACTAAAACATAAAAAATAAATCATTCCTAATGCATTATTTAATTTCACCTTCCCAACAACATTATGATAAAATTACTATTAGAATCCTCATCATACATGAAGAGAATAAGTATTATCTAACTTGAGGAATGTGACCACCAAGGTACAACTAAAATACTATAAACTCAACAGTCAAGTGTGGGTAGGAGTCTCTAGTTGAAGACTCTATAATCATAACTAGCCCATTAGATTTTATTTTTAATGCTTCTATCAACACCTTTGTCACCCTATGATTCACACTATGCTCTCCTGCCTCAGAATTTTTGTAGCAATGAGTTTTATTCGGTCCCTTATTTTATATAAACTCCACATGATAAACCTTATTTTCCCATAATGGCTACAGTAAAGGGAAAGGGCCTTGGTTTCTTTTTCATTCATAGTTTGCTGCACTTCTCTGATAACTTCCCTTCACAGAAAGCAAAAAATTAATGAACAGACATATTGCCATTACTTGATATTATTAGGACACCAGATAAAAGAGGGAAATAATATATACAGTAAAGAATACTGAACCAGTACATTTAACACTGGAATAATTTCAATTTTTAATTAGAATCCAGATCATTTCCATTTTATTCTTCCTTAATCATTTATGATTTGGGATTTCTTTACATATGACAAACAGAACTCTGCATAAGTAAGCCAGTTATCCACTAAGATATGTTTCTTGCCTATTCTGGCATATATAAGCAGTAAATCTCTTGAGAATTTTAGTAGTGGCCCACTTAATGCTAAAATCCTTTTAATGCCCTTCTAAAGAGACTGGGTGAGAAATGGTACTTACTGTATTAATGAAGTTATAACCTGTCATGCTTCTAGTTCTGTTTGCCATAAAACTTATTTAAAAGCTTGATTTCATAGGGGGTGAGCATGTATGTGAGAATGATCTGTATGTTGCTGTTAAAATTTGAGCTTATCACTGAAGAAGGAATTACTAGGACCTTTAAGGAAAAGTAGGTAAATAGTTTTCTTGGTTTTTCTTCACTAGGCCTGAGGCATTTAGGAAGGGACACCTGATTACTTCAATTGAACATTAAAAATCGTAAAAGAATAGCTGGGCACAGTGGCACAAACCTGTAATCTCAGCAATTCAGGATTGCTAAGGATCATAAGTTCAAGGCCAGCCTAAGTAATTCAGGGAGGTTCTCAGCAACTTAGTAAGAACCAGCCTCAAAATAAAAATAAAAAGTGTTGGGGATGTAGCTCAGTGGTAGAGGACCCCTGGATCCCATCCCCACTATTAAAATAGTCATAAAAGATAAATTATGTTAAATTCATTTATTTCTAACTCTTCACATACACACATCTATTTAGACATAAATATACGTATAATAATGGATCATATTTTTTAAAATATTTCAAAGTTGTTGATGGACCTTTATTATATTTATTTGAATGTAGTGCTGAGAATCAAACCCAGTGCCTTATGAATGCCAGGCAAGCATGCTACCGCTGAGCCACAACCCCAGCCCAGATTATCATTTTTAATTAAAAGAGTGGTACAATCTAACCAAGAATAATAAATGAATAGAAACATTTCAATTCACTTATCTTAGCCTCTTTGCACAGCAGTTTTCAACTTTCAAACCTCTATTTTAGCCAGGCATGGTAGCCCATGCTTGTAATCCCAGCAGCTCAAGAGACTGAGGTAGGAGGATTGTGAGTTCAAAGTCAGCCTGAGCAATTCATCGAGGCTGAAAGCAACTTAGTGAGACCCTGTCTCTAAATAAAATATAAAAAGGGATGGGAATGTGGCTCAGTGTTGAGAACCCCTGGGTTCAATCCCCAGTACCAAAAAAAAAGAGGCTTATCAAATTCTAATATATAAACATATAGTTGTAAAATCCCCCCCAAGGTAATCAGAAGAATTCAGTAAGATAAGTAAACACAATGACTAGTTCATGTTAGACAGTCAATAAATGTTGGATCTTCATTTCCTAATGACAACTCCTTCCACAACAATATTTTTAAAAGAATATTTTATATTGAGACAAAGGCTGATGGTGAAAATTTTAATAATAATAATAATAACAACAACTTTCCCCCTTTTAAAAGTGAAGAATAAGGAAATAATATACATGTGTGTGAACTTTTCCAGTGATCTTCCATGAAAATATAACTCTTATTACCAATTTATAAGTCATTGATGATGTCTCTAGGGAACAGAAGAAGAAAGGGAGTAACTTATATGATGAAATCCTAGATTCAGCAGATAGGCTCTTCATTCATTTGACAGGATTCCTTCTCTTTTTTCCCACCAAGGAATATGAGAAGTAAAGTTCATGAACTGAGACTCAGAATTAAAATACATATTCATGTGTATACATATATACATAAAGATAAACCTACATAATTTTACAAACATCACTTTGTGATAATTTTTATCTATCAAATTTCCTTAATCACTAGGCTATGACTAAGAAAGTGGGTCATTAACTACTGATCAGCCAAAAATCATTTTACTGAATACCTGCACTGCATTAATAATCACTCAAAACACTGTGAGGCACAAAGAATTGAAAGCCAGAGTTAAACACAATTACATTCAACAAATTTTCATTCAATTCAACATACATGCAAAGATTCAGTTGTACAATATTCCATATGAGATCCAAAGACAAACCAAGATATTGTCCCTGAGTTCAAGAAGTATTTAGTTCAGGGGATGGGGTTATCGCTCAGTGGTAGAGTGCTTGCCTGACATGTGTGAGGCACAGGGTTCAATCTTTAGAACCACATAAAAATATAAATAAATGTGTAAAATAGAAGTATTTGATACAATTTTAAGAATGTTATTTGAGTTATAGGTGCTATAGACTTGAAAAGAAAAAGCTGTCTCTGAATCCAAATGGGATTTGTAACATGTAATTAGGTAAACTGCAATTTAATTTTATATTAAAAGATGGTAGCACTTTAATGGATAAAGTAGATAGGGAATGGTAATAGATTAGGAAAACGGTAATAGGTAATGGAAAAGTAAACAGTTATAACAGATCTGTACTTGCAGAGAGTGAACATTAGCTAATGTGAGGAACTTGACCACCAAGGTACAATTAAAATATAATAAATCAAGGATCAAATAAAGGTAGGTCTTTCTGGTTGAAAAGCCTATAATCTATAAATTACAACACTATCCAGAAAGAATTTATAGAAATGCTTAGTGGGTTTGATAAAAACTGGTCTGGAGGTATAGCTCAGTAGTAGAGGACTTGTCTACCATTCGCCAGGTCGTGAGTTCTATCCCCATCACCACAAAAGAAAAACAAATTAAACTCTAGGTTGGTGTCTTGTTTTCTAGCAGCCAGATCTCACTAGCCAAAGAATAGTATTTGTCCATAATTGCCATGACCACTTGTGCTTAGACAAATTTAAATCTCTGTGAAAGAAAACGAGCTGTATGAACCAATATCCAAGTCCAGAGATAATTTAATGTTAGAGTTTTCATTAATTTTATTGGTTAGCCATCCATTCTAAATGAACCAACTTAGTTAAGATGTATTATGTGATTTTAGAACATGGCTAGTTTTCAAGCTTATAGAAAATAGAAAATTGTTAATTTATGTTCAACTGATTATATCCACATATTCTGACCTCTACCTCTGTACAACTATTTCAGAAGAAGTATTTTGTTTTCTTAAGAAAGCACAATACAATGCGTGGTGATGCATGCCTGTAATCCCAGTGGCTCAGGAGGCTGAGGCAGGAGGATCGCAAGTTCAAAGCCAGCCTCAGCAACTTAGCAAGGTTCTAAGTAACTCAGTGAGAACCTGTCTATAAATAAAATACAAAAAAGGCTGGGGATGTGGCTAAGTGTTTAAGTGCCCCTGGATTTACTCCCGAATACCAAAACACACACACACACACACACACACACACACATACACACACACACACACACACACACACACACAATACAGGTTTTAAATGACCACAGAATGTTAATTGTCTCCTTATATTTACTCATAATTACATTTTAAACAGTGCAGGTGTTTGGCAAACCTTTCATTAAATACAATAAAAAAGCAAGATAAAAAGAACTTGACAATATAATTGTGAACTCGAATTTCTTATACTTTTAATGTAGTTCATGTAGAAAGCCACAAAGAAATTTATCAAAAATGGTAATATGAAAATTAATACCATCCAAATGAGAATAAGAAAAAAATGTTTTATCACAGCTTGCTTAAGCAAAGCAGTCAAGTTACCATCACTTGTATTTGGCAGAACCTCAAAGGAAGGCAGGACAGTGGGAAAGTTTAGAGTAGCATAAAGGTAGAGCTTTAGTTACAACCTGACTGGAGATTGTTAGTCTTGGAAAGCTAGAAACAGGCTAACTAGAGGTGAAACATCATATCTGAGTGGTTAAAGGAGAAATTTTGGCTTTCTCTGGTTGGTCCTAAGTTGTAAGTGAGGACAAAAATTAGGGGAGCTAGTAGTTATTAACCTGGTCTTGACCATCTGGGGTAAACTGCTATAGAGGTTGGAGTTTGGCTTCTTTGACTGGTCATTTTAGAGCTTGTGGTCAGAGTTCTATTTTTACGTATGATCTGTTCCTGGTTCCTTTGTGTAATCAATTTCTCAATCATAAGTCTCAAATTATTTAAACTTATTATTATAAATAGGCTCTTTCTTGGGTGAAAAGAATATTGTGATACCTTTATAATGATACGATTTCTTCTTTCATTGAATAAATTTACAGTTATAAGCCTCTATTTTGTGAAAGCAGAATCTAAACAATCACTAAACCTTTCTCATATCTACAGTTATAAAATGTCAGCATTATGATAAATCCCTTTAAAATGAGCCTATTGAAGCAAATAAAAACCTGACAATGATAATTTGTCCACTTAATTTTAAAAATATATTTATAAAGAAAATAATAATTTCTCAAATTTGTTTTGAGTTTGCTTCAACATCTATAAATATATTAGTGCTTAACCTGTCTCCATATTGCAATAAATTTATATAATGGTATTTTTAGTTATTTTCCAGTACAAATTTCCTATGTTTCTTAAGGGGAAAAATAAATAAATTTTAAGCAAAGAAATACTATTTCACAGATTAAAAAATCTTTATGAACAGTGTTTCTCTGAGATCACTCAGAAAAGGAAACCATTCTCATTTTAAAGATGCGAAAACAGAATCAGAGAACCAAACTGGTTTGCCAAGATTTAGATAGAGTCCATGTTATAAATTAGATATCCTGAAATCTAGTTCAGTGTTATTTTTTTACACAATCCATCCACTATATAATTGCTAAGGTAAATGCCATTTTGTCAGCTGTGCAATACCTCAATCAAAGAAAAAAAGGAAGAAAACTAAAACAACACACCTGACATAGCAAGTGTTATAGTTTATATCTGAAATTTACCCCAAATATGCCCAAGGCTTGGTTCCCAGCCTGTGCCACTACTATGAGGTGGTATAATCTTTACGAAGTAAAGCTTAGGTAGAAGAACTAGGAGGCAGGTCTTGAAGAGTATATTTTATCAATGAACCTCCCTCCTCAGTTTCTTGGTCACCATGAGCTAAGTCACTTTACTCAAACACATGTTCCCCACCATGATGTTCTGCTTTACCACAGGCCTAAAAGCAATGAAGCCAACCAACCATGAAGAGAATCCTGAAAAAGTATAAACCAAAATAAATCTTTCTTCTTTCTTTTTTTAAATATTTTTTAGTTGTTGATAGATCTTTATTTATTTATTTATATGTGGTGCTGAGGATCGAACTCAGTGCCTCACACATGCCAGGCAAGTGCTCTACCACTGAGCCCCAGCCCCAGCCCAAATCTTTCTTCTTATTAAATTGTTTATGTTAAGTATTTGGTCTCAGTGTTAGAAAGCAGACTGACACAGCAAGCAAATAAAATATTACTGAACTTACACACAAAAAGTGACTTTTGCTCTTCTCTCTCTCAGAACCAACTACCCACCCTCCCAATCACTTAGTGGAACCAAGTAGAATAAGGAAAAGACCATCAACCTACGCATGAGGGTGGACAAAATATTCACCCTGGCTGTAGAGAAAAATAATAAAGGATTAGTAAGAATTGGACAGTGGGGGAAGGAAATAATAGAAAGAATATATATATATATATATATATAAATACAATCAAAACTTTAAATGAATATTTGATTCTGGGGCTGAGACAAAGAAAAACACATCTAGAACACCATTTTCTGCAATAGTGTATGGAAATTCTCAAAGAATGGTAAGGATATGTCAAAAAGAAACAGAAGCTAGCTTGAATGGTTTTTCAATGGTAAATTTGGAACAATTTGATAACTAATGACAATGAAAATTACAACATTACATAACCCATTAAAGTAAATTAGAATATATTGGTCCATAATGATTGAGGAGGGAGGGATACCAAGAGAAAAGGAGAAAATAAAGGAAGGGGGATAGAAATGAAGGAAGAGTATTACAGTAAAATCCAAAATTTTTCAGGAATTGTGATTAACTCCAGTAGCAATTATGAATGTATGCTAAAACCAGTGAGTTAAAATGTGAGAGAACAAGATATTAAAAAAACTTCAAAGTGTTTCTCTCAAATTACTTTTTAACTACAAAAGGGAAAATAATCACTATACGATAAAGAAACCTAGCAGATGACACTGTATCTAAGTGATCAAAGTCAACATCACTAGTAATGAAACTAAACCAACACCTTGTGCCTCCTGATGTGATGCACTAATAAAAACACAACGTACCCCAAATACATAACTAAATCTAATAAAAAGGGCATTTAGACAATTCAAATTTGAAAGAAATTCTACAAAATAACTGATTTTAACTCTTCAAATGTCAATGTTAAAAAGTAAAGAAATTCTTAAGAACTGCGCAAATTACAGGAGCCTAAGAAACATGACAGTTGTTTGAAATGCTTGATCCTGGATTGGATCCTGGACAGGAAAAAAAAAAATTCTACAAAGGAGATTATTGGTACAATTGGAGTAATTTGAATAAGAATGCAGTTTAGATGATACTACAGTAGCAGTGTTAAATACCCTGATTTTGATAATTATACTGATTATTAAAGAGGATATTTTTGTTCCTGTAAACCATAAATGTGATATGAAATATTTACGGGAAATGAGAAATGATCCCTGTAATTTACAACTATTTCAGAGGGGGAGAAAAATAGAGAGACAAAAACGCAGAAGGCATAAAGGACAGTCTATTAACAGCTGATGAACCTGGGTGAAGGTGAAGGATAGGAATTATTTGTACTATTTTAAAAATTTGGATAGTCTTAAACCATTTCAAAATGAGACAAAATTGGTGTAATGTCAGAAAAATAAAAACTTTCAAAATAACAAATTAACCTTCTGCTAGTACAGCTCTTGAGCCTTATTAAATGAAATGTCTTTCCTTTTTGACATTCTTAAGATTCTCTGAGGAGGCTGGGATTGTAGCTCAGTGGTAGAGCACTTGCCTAGCACATGTGAGGATCTGGGTTTGATCCTCAGCATCACATAAAAATAAATAAATAAATTAATTAATTAATTAATTAAAGGTATTGTGTCCATCTCCAACTAAAAATTTTTAAAATATTTTCTGAGAATAGAGTCATTTCAAATCACTGCTATCCTTTAGACTCTAAATAGGTAGAATGGTTTTCATGAACCTAAACTCACACATCAATTCATTCTCCAAAGTCTGTATTTGTGGACAGATAACAGGAAAACTGTAGTACCATTTTTTTTCCAGAAGGAGGCAGCACTGGTGTTGTAATATGCCTATTATGGTAATTTACCTCAGTTGTAGTTAACATAGTTCCCATCTTTCATACCATTCTGAAAGCTAATCCTCTAAACTCATAGCTTTCACTTTAATATTGATTTCTTTCCTTTGTATCGTATCTTAATGTCTGGAGAGTCGGCTATCATTTTCACTTCTTTCTCAGATATATCCCATCTGGAAAAGACTGAAATAATTTTAATCATTCAGCCAGTATCAGGGTGCTCTACTAAACTTCGGTAGCTATATTACCTCCTCTCCTACTACTTTTACACCTGAAGGTACAACAATGAAAACTAGTGTAAGAATAAATGTTTCCATATATGTATATGGGACTTCTATAACTAAAAGGCTCATTCTGAACACAACCTCAAGTTTATGGCATTAGAATGTTGACCTTACATATAATCTCATCTATTTTCATAGAAGGGCACTAACTTATTCACAATGATACAGATCACCTCTTGTGTACCTAGCCTGGCACTTAAAGATATTTTTTTTTTTTTCTCAGAGTGGGTCTCAGCAGATTTTTCTTAAAGGGTCAAAAGCAAATATTTTAGGATTTGTGGAGCATATAGGATCAGTTTCAACTATTCAATGCTGCACTTGTCATGTAAAAACAGTAAATCCAAATGTAAAAATATGAGTGTGGCTGTGTTTCAAGAAAAATAAATATTCATAAAAAACAGCAGACCAGGGGCTGGGGCTGGGGCTCAGCAGTAGAGTGCTCACCTAGCACATGCAAGGCCCTGGGTTTGATCCTCAGCACCACATAAAAATAAATAAATAAAATAAAAAGGTATTGTGTCCAACTACAACTAAAAAAATAAATATTAAAAAAACCCAGAAGACCAAGATTTGCTGAGATTAATATTCTCTGGAGATTTCAGTTATAGGTTGCAATTGGCTGTGTTTTCTCTTGGACACCTTATCTTTTTCTAACTTATACTATTGTGTTTTACTTCTTCTTATTCGTGATGTATCATGTCCCTCCTATAAAATTTAATTACCTCAGAACACTTTAGAATGCATGGGTATAAACCAAAAAGTAGGTAGATTACAAATATGAAACTATTTCATTTGCTCTAAGCTGGTGGAAACAGTTGGTTCTATTCTTTACACTGAATACCAGCTAAAGTCTCTCCTTCATTATTAGTGATACATTGATTTAAAAATCAATAATGTGCTGGGCATGGTAGTGCACATTTGTAATCCCAGCAATGCAGGAGACTGAGGCAGGAGGATCACAAATTAAAGACCATCCTAGGCAATTTAGGGAGTCTCTGTCACAAAATAAAAGATAAAAAGGGATGGGGATGTAGCTCATTGGTAGAGCACCCCTGGGTTCAAACTCCGATCCTACCAAATAAGTCATTGATGTCTGCAATTTTATCTTATTAATAATTTCAATACTGTAAATATGTAGCATTTCACAGCTTGCAATTTTTTTCACACACAACAACTTTGTGTTTTGACAAGGATGGTAACGTTATTCTTAAAAGATTTTGAAATTGAAGCTCTGAAACATTCAGAAACCTGCCCAAATCTCTAAAATTAGAAACCCATCCTGTCTTTAGCTCTTTCCACTGTGATGTAGAGTGCTATAGAGCTCACTTAAGGGACTAAAGATAAACTTAACAGAATTTCAAAAGTTTGGAAGCTTTCATCTCCCAGAACCTTAATGAAATCAAAAATCAGAAGAGAAAATGTCAAAGACTGAGGTCTGGGAAAAGCAGAAGACACAGTCTAGCTGTTTTTCTTTTGCCAAACCACATCTTGCTTTCAGTCATTCATGACAATATCATTTGAGTTTTGTTTATAATAAACTTCTCTGTTAGAAAAGAACATGACACTGTGTAGTGGAGAAATACCAATCCTTATTTGCCAAAGCAAAGAATTAATACATGCCAAAAAAATTGAATTAAAACCAGAAAAGAAGCAAAGAATCATTGCTGCTCTAATGACAATAGTGAATATTTTACTAAAAACTTAAAAACAAAATGAGAACAAGACTACACTTTTTACTAAGCAAAAATTACTTGGGAGGAAAATATTTTCCACTTTGTTTCAATGATGTGATATTACTCTTCCAAGATTGTAGGAGTTCAATAATTTTCTTCCTTTAAAATGCCCATATGGTAGGGCTAGGGCTGTGGGTTAGCAGTAGAGCGCTTGCCTAGCATGTGTGGGGCCCTGGGTTCTATCCTCAGCACCACATAAAAATAAATAAATAAAATAAAAGTATTGTGTCCAACTACAACTAAAAAATAAATATTAAAAAATTGTAAGTAAATCAGGTAGATATTAAAAATATAGTTTCTATACATACCTTGTGATGATCTAAAAGGATTCAAACCAATAAATTATACACGTGCAATTTATTAATAAATTCTGAAATTTTGTAGAGTAGTACTCATTAAAGGAAGTTGACATTTATCAAAATATTTCCCACTCAAAGAATTAGGTTTAAAATGCTATATAAAAGAATATCCTTTATTGCTGGGAATGTAGCTCAGTGATAGAGTGAGGCCCTGGGTTCCATCCCCAGCAACACACACACACACACACACACACACACACACACACTTGATTATCTTTCCTTCATCCATAAATAAGATGTTATCAGCTCATTTACTAATCATAATATACCTTCAGTAAACATACCTTATACATTATTCATATCAACTATTCAAAACTATTGATTGGGGATATTTTGACAACAGAAACTTTCATTCATTCTCACAGTAAATGAGACAATTCCTTTAAGCACAGTTAGCACATAATTACCTGCTCTTTCAGTTTTTTTTTTTTTTTTTGCCAAATTTACTTGACACCTTTTAATGCTCTATTATTTTGTTCCTATTCTCTTAACATGGATTATGGTATAGAAGGAATATTGTTATTTGACTTAACACACTGTATTATTTGATTTGAAATTTTTTTTAGGACTAAGATGCATGGTTTCTGGGGGGGGGGTTATACAGTAATTTTTCCCCACCACATGTTTATCTTTTCATAAGATTAAAACTCCTAGAGAAAGAAATACCCTAAAAGCTATAAGAAAGTAACAAATGTGTTCCTGAAATTTTAGTTTGGTATTTTGCTTTTTATCTGCAATAAAAAGCCTTTTAAACAAAGGAAAGAGAGAAAAGTAGTTTTTAACCAAAAGTGCTGTGAGTTTCATCTGCTAAAAAGAATTGTTTTACAAAGTAATCTTTTTCAATACATTCATCTAAGAAATACAATTGTTACTTTATTCAAATACTCTGGTGCCTTGTGGTTTACAAATAGTTTTAAGTATTTTTATTTTATTTAACTCTTGCAGCAACTCTGTATATATTCTGTTTCTTTACCAAATGAGAAACTGAGACTTGGAATGGTATATCAATTTCTCTGACAGAGACAACAAAATTAGTAAGGTGATGAGCTAGAACTGGAAGATGGAGAAGCCATTTAGCTTGAGTTGTTTTAAACTGAACACTGAAAAGGTCAGACATATTAAAGTTGCCTCAAAACCAAAACTAGAAAGCAGGTAATTATGTGCTAACTGTGCTTAAATCATGATGGCTCTCTAGACCAGGGATCATCAAACTATGAAATATAGCCTAGCTGCTTGGTTTTATAAATAATATTTTATTGGAATACAGCCACACCCCCTTATTTATATAGTCTCTCTCTGCTTTTGTACAATGAGTTGCACTTCAGTTGCAGTGCTAAATAGTTGCAAGAGATATGTGTTGTCCACAATTTATAAAATATTTAATATTGAAAGTATGATAAAAACTTTACTGAGTCTTACTCCTGATGATTGTATAAAAGAGAATTCTGAAGTTATAGTTGGTCTCTATTGTTGATTATCATTGTATATCATGGACAAGCAAAGAAAGAAATCACTACCCTGACATTGACATAGAAAAAAACATAACCTTGATTAAACTGACTCTTTCATTTGCTGTATATTCTTTCTTTGCTCTATTATGTCTCCAACTTTGCTTCTGAGAAAATCAGTTTATTAGATTCACTCTGCAATAAGAAGGCCATGTGTTTTGATTTACGCCAACTCATCAAAGTCTCATTTTAGGATGTGTTAATTCCAGTAAAGTTGATGCAGATACCAAATATTTGTAATTCCCATGTGTTCATATCTATAATACAAGTGATCACAGTTTTTATTTGATTTTATACACTCCCCCCCTTTTATATCAGTTGAAGGAAAGCGATCCTCCAAAAAGCCCATAAGCTTACCATCCTTAAGAAGTATATATGAATACACCACAATGAATCTCCACATTACGTGCAACCACAATACTGAGATCCTAATTAGAATAAGATATACTTCATGCTTATATAAATATGTCAAAATATACTATCTTGTCATGTATATCTAAAAAAATAAAATAAAATTTAAAAAGTTTAACCATCAAAGAAACTAAAAATAATAATAAGAAGAACCATTTTTCAGAGAGGGATCCAGGCACAGTGGTGCAGGCCTATAATCCTAGCAGCTTGGTAAGCTGAGGCAGGCAGATCAGGAGTTCAAAGCCAGTCCCAATAATTTAGCAAGGCCTTAAGCAACTTAGAAAGACCCTGTCTCAAACATAAAAAGAGCTGGGGGCTAGGGATGTTGCTCAGTGTTTAAGCGCCCCTGGGTTCAAGCCCTGGTACCAAAATAAATAAATAAATAAATCACACACACACACACACACACACACACACACACACATACACATACATTTTTCATATGTCTGTTAATATAAAAATATAGGACTAGGTACAGAAATCCTAAGCTATTAATAAAAAACACATTGATGTAAGTATAGTTTCCTAAATAAAAAGGCAGGTATCATTGAGTGAAAGAGATTCAAGGGCCCACCTTAGTAATAGCCTTCCAATTAAGCAACCAGAAGCAAAGCATTCATGGGTGGAAATTTTAAGGAGCCATTTTGTGCAAGGTTTTGCTTGTACTTCTACTCATAAATCTACAGACTTTCTTGTACGTCAAATATACAATATGTGGAAGGACCAGATCAACTTTTTCTCTATGATCTAACAGCATAATAAAACTACCTTTAATGATAATGTCATCATTTTATTGATGTGTTTAAAGCCTTTTCAAAGATAATTATGTATTTTATCAGGAAAACACCTCAGAGTGAAGGATAAGTAAGAAACAGTATTGCAGTCTATAGTTACAGATTGAGAGACTAAAGGATATAATTATTTAATAACTCATTTCAGAGATTTTCATTCAAGGAAAGCAGATAACTTTGACTTAATATGAAATTCCCAGTATCTATATCCTTGCCATAATCCATATATACCTGTCCTAATTCCTCGTACTGGGCTACACTCATACATTTTGAACTACAAATGAAAAAAATAGGAAGTATACATAATGTATAAATAATGTATAATTTATATTTCTAATCCCTATACAATTATACATATATACATATACTCAAATACATTTTTCTTTTCCTTTACAAGGTGAAAGTTGTATCAAGTATTCCCTCACACATTTTTATTAGTTCTGGTTTTGATTTTCTCAACTAAATAAAATGAATATAACAATCAGCTTTACCAAAAAGTTAGTTAATTCTTCACCTTCAATAATTGCTACAATCTTTTTATAAACTCTGTAAATGTGTATCTCCTCATTTGACAACTCAAAATTTACCTCTAAAGATATGATTTCTTCTAGAATAGTTGGTACCAACTAGAACAGGCAATTTACATGTGCACGGTTTCTTTGTTTTTAAAAATGTTCATCAAAATTCTTGTTACCAGATTATGCAAGGTATGTATAGTTTCTTATAATTTTAATCTCCTTCATATATCGGTCATTTCCAGAATTTAAGTAATACTGCAAGAACCTACTTGGTCTGCCAGTAAATGAAGGTCGTGAGAGTATGGTTAAAACCATCAAAGGTGGATGGGAGCTAGTGGATGAATGTGCCAGTTTCCTACACTTCTGGTGGACAATTTGGGATAGCATTTCATGTGTTTCTTGGATCCTAGTAGGATGGAGCTATTGTTTTCCAGAGCAGTGACCTTAACAAGACATGGTTATACTGTTTTTTTTTTCATTTTTCTCATCCTTTCCTGTCTTTCTCTTTCCCTTTCCTTCTACCTATTTACTAGAATCGCCTAACATGCATGCAGAAATCTTGTCTGCATTGGTGATTCTGTGTTTAATTTTTTGAGGGAAAAAAAAGTTCAATAATGGCTGCATCATTTTCATATTCTCACCAGCAAAGCCAAAAAATCATAATTTCTGTACACCCTCACACTGTTTCCTTCCTTCCTTCCTTCCTTCCTTCCTTCCTTCCTTCCTTCCTTCCTTCCTTCCTTCCTTTATTCCTTCCTTCATTTATTCCTACTTTGTTTCCTTCCTTCCTTCCATCTTCCTACCCCCAATAATAGCCCATACTAATGGCTGTGAAGTGATACCTCATTGTGTATGTAATTTGTATTGGCTTAGGGATTAATAATGTTGAGCATCTTCTCATCATTCATTGGTCATTTGTATATCTTCTTTGGAGAAACATTTATTCAAGCCATTTGCCCAATTTTCAATTGTGTGAATTTTTTTTGTTGATATCTAAGAGTTCTGTATTTATAATGGACACTAATCTTTTATCAGATATGTGATTTGCAAACTTACTCTCCCATCTGCAGGTCTTTTAACTCTGTTGGTAGTGTCCTTTGAAACACAAATATTACATAAATTTTGATGTAGACAAATTTACCTATTTTTCTCTCTTTGCCTGTTTTTGGTGCCTTTGCTCAACATTTATTCCCATTGTCTAGTTCATAGTAGATTGTTGAACCACAATGCAAACAAAAGACCACCAACTCCAACTTAAATTAAAGCAAGCTTGTATTGTGTACATAAAAGCTGGCCAGCGACTGTCTCTCCCAAGGCTGGGCTAGAGATCAATAGCCAAGCTCTCCAGGTAAAAGGTTTTATAGCACAAAGAGTTACAAAAGGGAGTGTCTTGGGAGCTTACAGCTAACAGGATTCTGGCAAGCATAATACAAAGGCAGATAGCAAGTTAATAGTCTACATGGCTTCACATTTCAAGGTAGGGAGTAAATTGAGATTCCAACATCAGAATTTATGAGGTGCCACTGAAGTTTTAGGAATAGTTGTTATCTGGTCAAGGAGAGCCAAAATTTTATGAGGGGCCACTAGATTTTAGGGAGGGTTCTTATCTGGTCAAGGAGAGCCAGACATGGGTGAATTCAGAGCATGGGCAGGAATTTCAAACAAATTTAAACATCAGGTTGTCAGGCCAAATAGAAATCATAGTATTTTATAGTAAAAACAGAAATGAACTTTTTGTAACTTTGTGATGAGATGACTCCCAAACTTAAGATGAATTTAGGTTGGGTTCATCAGATACTTGACAAATATTTATAGAATTGAAAATATAAAAAAGATAGAGACATGGATACAATTGACTCCTGTTATTTAGAATAGTTATTTTCTATAATGTCTCTATGAACATTAAATTAACAAATATTGAGTGATAGTTCTTAGGAGAATATATGGCTATATTCTTAAAAAGTCTCTGGTCAAAACAATTTCATCAAATGTTTAAAATATTATTTTATGTGTATTTATGTTTAAAGGTACCTTATTCAATATATAACATTGATTCATAAACACTGAACTTAAGAACACCATTGCATGCTTATAATCCCAGCAGCTCTGAAGTTCAAAACCAGCCTCAGCAACAGCAAGGCACTTAGCAACTCAGTGAGACTCTGTCTCTAAATAAAATACAAAATAGGGATGGGGATGTGGCTCAGTGGTCGAGTATCCCTGAGCTCAATCCCGGGTACCAAAAAAAAAAAAAAAAAAAAAAACAACAACAACAACAACAAAGCACTATAATTCATACCAGAATAACGATTCCCCAACCATCTACATTTTCTCTATAAGGCCTATCACAGCCTTTTTGTACTTATGAATACTAGACAGAACTTCAGCACCATGGTTGGTGCATTTTAAACAACAAAAATGCAAAAAAATTATGGCACTAAATAGTGAGAAGGATAATTCTTTAGTATGAAAGTTGATATCTGAAATAGGAAGGCAGAATATCACTTTGTTCTACCTCAACTATGGTAGTCTCAAGTTTTTCGCCACCCCACACATGTCCACAAATAAAAATAAAAGTGCCAAAAGTATTGACTTGTGGGTTATGAAAAAAATTTAACAAGTAGGCAAGTTTACAAACACAGAATCCACAAATATGAGGACCTGTTTTTATGGAAATAAATAGACGTAGATATAATCACAGACATACAGATACAGACATATTCTTACACCTAAACAGATACAGATACAGATATAGTCATTTTCATAGACACAGACACTAACATACAGATACACACCAATATACATATTCATAGATGAATTTATTAGATTGACAAACAATGATAATATAAAATATTGAGAGAAATGGTGAATAAACTAGCTCTTTCATAAATTGTATGTGAATAAAAATTACTATAAATATTAGAAAGGCCATGGGGAAAATATATCAAATTGTAATTATGTATATACTCCTTTCAGAAATCTACTTCTAGAAATCTATAAATGGGGCACAGTGGCACATGACTGTAATCCTAGCAGCTTGGGAGCTGGGACAGGAGGATCATGAGTTCAAAGCCAGCCTCAGCAACTTAGTGAAGTGCTAAGCAACTCAGTGAGACCCTGTCTCTAAATAAAATACAAAAGTGGGCTGGCAATGTGGCTCAGTGGTCAAGTGCCCCTGAGTTCAATTCCCAGTACCCAAAAAATAAATAGATAAGAAAGTAAAAAACCTATCCTATAAAATAATTGTAGAAGTGAGCAATTTTTCAAGCACAAGTATCTTCAATAATGGCATTATTTATAATCAAGATCTGTCTATTCAATCGAATATAGTACAATTGTTAGAAGAAAGTTATGGGATAACATGTGAAGATGCCCATAATATATCTTGAAACAGATAAAGGTCATAACATTGTGAAATAACTTTGTAGAATCCAAATATATGTTTATATATTGTTTACTTAATGTGAACATTTATTTTATGAACATAAGATATCTGAAATGTTAAAAGTGGTTCTCTCTGTATCCTTTCCTGACTTTCTGATCAGATCCCTTCCCATTTATCTCTGCCCTTTTCTACATCTTAAGGAGCTACATTTCTCCCTGTCACATTCCCTCTGACATCAGAGTAAATTCAGGTATTTGGAGGCAATGTTGGAAACTAGAGGGTGAGAGGAAAGGATAGTAGCCAGGGTCTTTCTTCTCCTCTGGCTCTGCTTTGGGCTTTGTCCCCAGTGAGAACAGCTTCTCTGCTCTACCTTTTTCAAGCCAGTCTTTTCTTCTTGCTTAGGCTGACCAAAAATAGTTTCAGCTTCTACCATCAGCTCTATCTTCAATAATACTGCTCCCTTCCTTTGTCCCCTCAGCCAAGGTGTGGCAACAATTTCTGTTTATTCCTTTATATTGCATTATCTCCCCTCTTTGGATCTTCCTTTTGTCAATCACTCTTGTAAGACCCTCTATGCAATTTCCCTTCTTTAAAATACCTAAAGGAGACTGAGAATATGTAGTTCAGAAACAGAGTGCTTGCTTAGCATGAGCAAGGCCCTGTATTCCATTTCCAGCACTGCAAAACAAAGGAAAAAATACCTGCAGTGTATTTTTCAATTAAAATGCAAATTAACTAATTCTAAAATAAAAATAAAATAACCACAGTGGTTTCTATTTTATGTCTGAATGCTAGAACATAGGGAGGGGTAATGTATTTTTTTATATCTTTATTTTATATTTATGTGGTGCTGAGGATCGAACCCAGTGCCTCATGCATGTTAGCCAAGCACTCTACCTCTGAGCCACAACCTCAGCCACAAGGGAGGGGTAATATTTTTAATATTGTTTGTTTGACAAGGATATTCATACCACCATGAGTGTAGTGATTTTTAAAATTTTCTACCAGAAAACAGAAATCTGAGGAAATTACACTTTTTATGGAGTGATCACATAGGTATAAAATAATTTCAATTATGAATATTATGTAACAAATTAATGTAGTCCAAGGTGCTTCACCATCTAAAATAAACTTTTCCTAACATGAATTATTGTTTCTTACTATGGTTTCAATTTAAACGAGAAAAAAAAATTATACCTTACTTTCTGGCCTGTTTTAATCTGTGGCAATGCATTTTTCATGACATGTTTGTTTTTTCTACTCCCTGATTGGTTTATTTTTTCAGAAAAGTACTACTCTAGAATGTTACACTTGTTTGACCAAAACTAAATGATGGATAATAATGTCCAATGTGGGTAAAGGTATGGGAATGTATAGACTTACATACTTGAATTTAGTATCATTCAAGAATATCATTAGCTATAACAAAACTACAACACTATAAATTCTTAGCAAGAATTATTTCTTGCTTTCTTTGGTAAATCCACTTTATAGCAAAATATCTGGAACAAAACCAAGTATTCAAAAAGATATTGCTTTGGTATTCCCTGTGTTTTATCAAGATAATATTCTATCCTTGGCCAAGAAGGAATCACTTTTCCCCTTTGCTACTTTTAGACCTTAAATAAACACCTTCAGAAGTAAAATGGATTGTAATTTGAAAACACCATACATCAAATCTTGAAATATTGAAATATCACTAGATATCCAGGCCTAGTTTATATTCAACCTGCTCCATGAAAAATTTGCTGATCATCTTGACCAAAACTGATCTTTCTCTCTTCTGTCTGAATTATTTTTATGGATTCATCATAATCCATTTTAAATAATTTATGTACATATTATCTCCCTTGCTGAATTATAGGATATTCATGCCACTCAATAGACATAGGAATTGGGTCTAATACATTATGAGAACTTCCAAACCCATGCACTCTATCTGTAGGTATAATTTAATTGCTAGATGGACAAATGAATGAATGACCAAGTAAGGCTTAGATTATTTCAGATAAAATACATCCAAATTCTCAAAGGTAAAAGTTCTATGATATTTAATTTAAACCTATGCAACATTTTTAATCAGGAAAATATTTAATCATTTTGGTAGCATGTTTTTCATAATTGCATGAATTTTCACATCTTTATAATGCTGTTAACTTTTTGAAAATATTTTTAGTATCATTATGAAAATGTCACAAAGTGAAAATTGTTATTGCCTCCCACACCTATAATTTCTAAACATGGTTAAAATTATAATAACAGGATTTTCACTGAATTTGGATTATGGTCTGTAACAAAACATTTTTATTATAAAATGAAATTCATATTTTGAATTGAATATTCTATAAGCATTACTCTATGATATTGTAGAAATGGTGGTAGTTTTCATATAGTTTTTCAATTTAAAAGCTTTTAATTTAAAAGCTGATGACCAAAAATCAATATGAATCTTTGGCCTAGAAATAAGAAGTGCTTCATCGACATCACTTGGCTAATTCTAGCCTGGTATTTGACAATATCCCTTATGCTATTGTGATGGCTTGATGAAGGAATATAGTCTGGATGAAAACATAGTTAAATTGAATTTACAGTTATTGAACAACCAGACCTAAAGGGTATCAATTCCTACATAAATTATAATAGAGATGGAATATCTGATGGTCTCCCCAGTCAATTTTGTTTTGTCAATTGACTTGATGGACAGAATGCATATTAATTTGCAATTACATAAAGTTCAATGCATTTAAAGACAGGAAAAGATTTTCAGATATCTTGAAGTATTTGAAAAATATCCCCAAATCAAGATGACAAATATTTAACTGCAGATAGAAAGAAATCTTTCTTATATTTGAAACAGAAAATTGACACTTCTTCAACTTCAATGTAAGGCAGTATGGAAGGGCCTCAGGCGAACAATATACAAATAACTCATTTTTCCACATACTGCTGCCTTTGTGAACTTGTGAACTTGAACAAATGCTTATCTTCCTAAGCAGTGTCTATACAAAAGGGAAAACAATTCTTGCTTCATAGAATTTTTAGAAGAATAAGAGTTGTATGCAGCATGAAGAAAATATTCATTAAATGTACTATAATTATTGGTATAATATCAAATAAATATATGAACATAAAAGTATTTAGAGTCAAGTTCAAGGGAGGAAATGTTTGATGACTGAAACATATCCAAAAATTAGGCTCCATTCTATACACCACATTTCAGAAGATATCTTGGAGAAGACCCAGGGAAAACCTAGAGAATTCCCTTTACATAAGGTCCTTTTAAGGAAAGTGGATATTTTTGTCTTGAAAGGAAGTTCTAAAGAAATGTGATGGAGGGCTGGGGATGTGGCTCAAGCGGTAGCGCGCTTGCCTGGCATGCGTGCGGCCCGGGTTCGATCCTCAGCACCACATACCAACAAAGATGTTGTGTCCACTGAGAACTAAAAAATAAATATTAAAAAAAAATTCTCTCTCTCCTCTCTCACTCTCTCTTAAAAAAAAAAGAAATGTGATGGAATGTGATATTTTTAGTTAATATTACTCCAGGAGGCAAAACAAAGAACAATAGTTGAAAGTTTTAGGAAAATAATTTGTTATGATCGAAAATCATCTCACCAATGACATCTCTTTGCCAGTGGAGCAAACTGCTTCAACGAGCACCATGCTCACTATCTCTGAAATATCAGGGATATTATAAATAAAAATCATGACATACCTGGGAAGGCATTTTTAAATGTGGTGTATCACTTAAAACCTACGATTATCCCTGTAAGTCATGTATTATCATTCTTATCCCAAATTTTCAGGTGATAAACTATGTTTAACTTTTCCCTAAATCACACTGATAATAAGGTTTAGGTCCATATTCTCAGAGTCCAATATCTGTCCTTATTTCAGAATATAAATTTGACTTAGGAATTCATAAACTGGGTGAGTTTGTACAAGGAGACATCTACATTGTCTTATAGATCATACATTAATAATCAATATAGTTAAGTTTTCAGGTCACATTCAGTCTGATTCCATTCTAGTTCACAGGCAGCTCTCTTTTTATGTACACTATATGTCAGGCATAGAACATTCATTATTTCCTTTGATTTGAACAGCTACCCTGTGAGGCAAGAGGGCAGATATATGCTTTGTTTTATGTATATGGAAACCAGTATTGTGAGAACTTAAATGACTGAAATGAAGTCACAAAGCTAGATGGAAACAGAAAACAGAACTTCTGACTATATACACTGTTTTTGACTAAAACAGACATTGTGAAATTAATTAAATTTTCTTAATGAATTAGATTGTTACAAAAAACTATGGAGCAACCAACACCCTCACCTAAAATTATTTTTGTCAATAATTTTTTACATGCAATATCCTTGATAAAATTCCAATTTTATGGAACTGAGAGGTAGTTTTTCAATTAAATAGAGAGCTATATAAATGTTTCTTTAAGTTTTATTAGATGACACAATGTATCTTAATATTATATTCAGTATTTTACATCTCTTCCTAATTTATGACCCAAATTCCTGCTGCTCCAGTTTCCACCATGTTCCCTCATGTCCTGCCCTCTATGGAAAAAGAAACAAACAAAAAAGCTTCTTGTACATTTCCTTTCATCTATATAATCATCACTAAATTATTGAAAGAAAGCTTTACTCTTGCTTTCATATTCTGACACTGTCACCTATTCTGCTTAGATCTTTTTTTATAAAAATAATACTTTTATTTCTTCCATTCTTGCATTACCTGAAAGACAAAGTCATTTGAACCAAATTTTTAATTATTTATGTACCCTTTTCTCTCAAGAATATCACAAACTAGTAATTATGTTGAAATAGCTTCAGCTTCACTGTATGATTGTATTTAAATAATGAGTAGAGAATTTAATAAGACCTTTATTACAACTGAAAATTATATAGTCAACCTTCACTTCCTGTATTCTCAACTCCAGATGCCCAAAAGAAACAAAGTGTTAGGAACTATATTCCTATTATGATTGTATAACAAATCAGCCAAAACATGGTAAAGTAAAACAACCATTGCTCAAGGCTTCTATGGTTCAGGAATTTGGAAAGGGTACAAAAGGAAGTACTTTTCCCTGCCCTAAAATGTGGAGCTGAAAGATCCACAAGTTGTGGGGTGGTATCATCTGAAGACTCATTCATTTAGGGGTCTAGTGTTTGATGCTGCTGCCTGAGAGCCTTGGTTATACTCCAGGTGGACTCTCCACATAATATCTCCACATGGCCCAGTTTAGGCTTTCTCATAGCATGGAAGCTGAGACAGAAGGGAAGACATTCAAAGAGTAAGATAAAATAAGTTTCTAACTAAGATTTAGAAGACATTGAAAATTACTGTTAAGGCACTCTGTTGGAACATCCACAATCCCTGGCCACATTCAAGGAAAGGAAATATTTAGTTACTTTTAAAATTCTTTATGGGAAGAATGTAGTCACACTGTAGGAAAAGCACATTACTTGGGGGGCGGATGCATGTGCGCACACGTGTGTGTGTGTGTGTGTGTGTGTGTGTGTGTGTGTGTGTGTGTATGTGTGTTTAGGTGCAGCCATATTTAGAAATTTTCTCTGCCAAAATGAACTCTCTGGCTGTAACAGTTCATTTCTTTCCCACATGCAATATACATTCATATCTAGCCCAAATACCTTGTATTACTTTTTTTTTTCCCAGGGCTGAGGACTGAACCCGGGGCCTTGCGCATGCTAGGCAAGCGCTCTGCCACTGAGCTAAATCCTCAACCCCCAAACCTTCTATTACTGTAACAGAGATAGGATCAATGTCCAGAATCTAATCATCTAGGTCAGATCTATGTGTAGTTGAAGTTCATTAGGTGTGGTTTCTCCAGTCCATACCCTCTAGTTTAGTTTCTCTCCATTTGAAAACATGTAAACTCAAAAACTAGTCATCTGCCCCTTATATACCCAATATGCAATGGTTGAATGGTAGTATACAATAACTACTATAGTAGTTATAGTATCCCCTCCAAATTGGGAGATACTGGAGGCACACTAGAGACACTGGTCTGTAGCAATTCTGAACTCCAGCCAGGCATATGTTTTTAGTTCCTTGATTAGCAACCAGTTCTACACCTAAGAATGATTTTTGGTTCTACCCTCTGGGTTCTTGATTCACTGTTTGAATTATCCTTTCTTTTCTATTAAATATAGTCTGTATTTGAAGCTTAATTGTTTTTGTGATTTTTCTCCTACCTGTAAGACTGTGGAGGATTGAATGACTTCATTTTATACTTTCCTATCCTTTTAAGAACAGGTCTAATTCTTTTAAAATAATTGTGGATATCTTATGAATAAATTTGTGATCTACTTTAACAAAAGCTACACCCATACATTTCTATAAGATATGCCTTTCCCAGCCGGGTGTGGTGGTACATGCCTATAACCCCAGTGGCTTAGGAGGCTGAGACAGGAGGAGTGCAAGTTCAAAGCCAACCTCAGCAAAAGCAAGGCCCTAAGCAACCCAGTGAGACCCTGTCTCTAAATTTAAAATACAAAATAGGACTGGGGGTGTGGCTCAGTGGTTGAGTGCCCCTGAGTTCAATTTCTGGTACCCTTTCCCCTCAAAAAAAGATATGCCTTTCCCTACCTTGAATAGCAACAATGCTCTAAAGATTCTTAGACTCTCAGGCTGGGGCTGTAGCTCAGTGGCAGAGGGCTGGCCTAACATGCTTGAGGCACTGGGTTTGATCCTCAGTACCACATAAAAATAAAGAAATAAAATAAACGCATTATGTCCATTTACAATTACAATTTTTTTCTAAAAAAAAAAAAAAGGTTCCTAGACTCCTAGACTCTTAATTCTATTGTTTATCAGAGAAACTGAATATTTTCCTCTCTGTTTCTTAAGGTCTCTCTGGCAGCCTCCCTCAGGACCATCACGTTTCTGTTAACAATCTCTTTATGGCTCTTCCAAATGTCTGCCTTATTTCAAATCCACTGCCTTATTTTAGATTTTTTAAATATTACTTTTTAGTTGTCGATGGACATGATGTATTTATTTATTTTTATGTGGTGCTGAGGATCAAATCCATGCCTCACAGGTGCTAGGCAAGCACTTTACCACTGAACCACACCCTCAGTCCCCTTATTTTAGATTTTTAATATGGCAGTACACCCCAATTCCAGGTTCCAAGCCTTGTTGCAATTATCTAATTATGTGATATAGTTAACACCACAATTTAGTGGTGTGAAACAAAATTAATTATGCTCATGGATTCTGCAGGTGAAGAATTTGGTCAGGGCTCTCATGGCCATTTATTTCTCACGTGATTACAGTTAAATATTGGCTGAGACTGCAGTCACCTGAAAGCTCAAATGAAACAGGAAGTTCTACTTCTAATCTGTCTCACCTCTCTAGCAATTTGGCCAAGAAATGGAGGGGTACAATTCTCTCCATGGGCCTACTAGGGTGTTATCATAACATGCCAGCTGGCTTTTCTCTGAACCAGTGATCCAAAAGGCTAAATCAGAAGCTGCAGTGACTTTGATTACCTAGCCTCAAAAACAATGTCACTTCTTCCATACTCTATTAATCATACTAAATATGCCCAGATTCAGTTTGTGAGGGGCCTATATAAAGGTCTGAATGCCAGGAAGTATGGATCAATAGGGATCCTCTTGGAAGTTGGTTACCACAAAGTGACAGATACATATTAAACATGATCCTCTTTACCCTCTAAGGCATTCAAACATGTCTTTAGTTTATTTGCATCAGTCTTTATACTCTCTCCATCTCTGTCTCTCTACCCTTCTTCCCCTAGGCCCTCTTTACTGATCAATGAGTCTATTCTACTTCCCTGTCTTCTAAAATCTAACCAAACATCCCATCTTACAACTAATACTAATATGCAACTGGAATTGCAAATAATTGTTCTAAACCAGTGCTTTACAAATAAAATCATTCAAGTATTTTGTTAAATTGTAGATTCTGATGCAGAAGATCTGAGACAAGACTAGAATTCTGTATTTTTAAGAAGTACCCATTAGATGCTGCTAGTTCTTTCCTAGACCATATTTTTGTGACACAAAGTTTTGGATCAGTGGTTCTGTATATTTGCTGCATATTGGAATCACTTAGGGGTTCTTAAAAAAACAACTGATGTCTGGAATTCCATCTCCAGAGATCTTGTTTTAATTGTTCTGCCATAAAACCCAAGCATCAGGATTTCTTAAATCTCTCCAGTTGATTGTAGTGTGGAAACAAAGTTGAAAATTACTACTCCAGACTAAAATTAGGTCAGAAATTTGAGAAGATGCAGAACAAGGATAGTTAAAGAGTCCCCAGAAACCAGAAGCTGCTTATGATGGTGTATACTAAAGAGGTAAAAAGCTCTGCTCAGGAAGACACAGGTCTTTTGAGATGAACTCGATTCATGTTCACACAGAAATAGATGAGTCATTGTAATATACTAGCTTGCTTCTTGTCAGCATCTACTCATGGCTTGCCTGAGCACTACCTCATACCTTGCCAGAGTGTTATTGAAAGCTCCACCCTTGTCCCCAGTGCCAATCCAATAACAAGGACACAGTTTTGAGGAAAAGGAAAAAGGTTTATTGCTTTGTTAGCAAAGGACAAACACAGGGGACTCCTGTCCCAAAGGCAGTGATTCTGCCCATCAGCAGGAACAGGGTTTTTTTTTAAAGTTGATTCAAAGGCTACATTCCAGGAGTTCTCTGTTGGAGTTGTAATTCACTTGTTAATTTGGGAGATAGTCTTTCTGAGATCTTCTGGTACCATCCTCAAAATCTGGATTACTTCATTCCTATAGTGGGTGTGTGCTCAAGGACAGATAAATCTGCCTAGGATGGGGAAGAAAGGTAACCCTGTTTCCTCTGGGATTAGGGAGGGAAAGAGATTAGAGAGCAGCAGGAAGTAAAAGAAACATGTCTGTTTTAAAAATAAGTTGCAGTGGCCGAGCAGCAAAGGCTACATTCAAAGCATAAAGTGGGCCACTGTTACAAGAGGACTTCATGGTTGCTTTCATCCAAGGCTTTGCCTGACATCTTTCTATTCTCCTTGAAAGGAAATATCCTGTATGACCTCAAAATAAGGTCTCAGAACGTTTCAAAACAGCATAAGTCAATAGGAACATCTTCTCTAATGGTGTTATGTCGAATTCAGGACGCCCCAAAGACCACCAGAGACCAAGATCAATGTAAGCAGCAAAGAGGTGTTTATTGCAGCTAGCTTGGTCTTCCGCATGCACACAGCAACTGGTGACACTGAGAGGCCCCGAGCCCAGGGTTTGCAGCAGTTTTATACACTCTTTGGGAAGGCAGGGACTTCACATACATCATAGCATCTCTTAGCAAATCGTCACACACCGCGGGAAAATCAAATAACAACTCTAAAACATGATTAGCACATTCACTGGCCGGAGCAAGTTAAAAACCAGCCTCTATCTCAGAGCAAAGCCTGTCCAAGAAAGGGACATGACCTTTGTCCTTGGAAAAACCCACAGAGCACTCCTAGGCACTTACCCACCCTGCTGAGTTGTTTATCTACAAATAACAGGAGAGATCTGCTGCGCCAGGTGTCCCTGACTCAGTCAGGCTAGGTGGAGATCCATAGCAACCCCCTAGCAGCCACCAATCAGCATGAGACAGGGAAATACCTGGGATGCCAGATGACCCTCCCAGTTTATGGTGGTTGATAACATGTTGGGAAACCATGTAGTTCAGCACGTACACCCCTCTTGGCTTAAACCAATCAGTTCAAACGAATACCCCTTTTGTACTGACCAATCACCCTTAACCAACTTGTTCCCGCCAGTGAATGTGCTAATCATGTTTTAGAGTTGTTATTTGATTTTCCCGCAGTGTGTGATGATTTGCTATGATGTATGTGAAGTCCCTGCCCTCTCCAAAAAAATGTATAAAAATGCTGCAAAACCTGGGCTCAGGGCCTCTCAGTGTCGCCAGTTGCTGTGTGTGCATGCGGAGGACAGAGCTAGCTCGCAATAAACACCTCTTTGCTGCTTACATCGATCTTGGGTCTCTGGTGGTCTTTGGGGGTCTCGAATTTGAGCATAACACAAGTTGGTTAGGGGTGACTGGTTAGTACAAGAGGGGGATTCATTTGAACTGATTGGTTTAAGCCAAGAGGGGTGTAAGTGCTGAACTACATCATTTCCCAATACCTTATCAACCACCATAAACTACTGGAAGGGCCATCTGGCATCCCAGGTATTTTCCCTGTCTCATGGTGATTGGTGGTCGCTAGGGGGTTGCTATGGGTCCTCACCTAGCCTGAGTCATTTGTAGATAAACAACTCAGCAAGGTGGGTAAGTGCCTAGGAGTGCTCTGTGGGTCTTTCCAAGGACAAGGGTCACACCTCCTTCCTTGGACAGGCTTTGCTCTGAGGTAGAGGCTGGTTTCTCATTGGGAAGCATTAAACTTAACAAGCACAAGATTCTATGTATTGCATAATTGCTGACTTAGTCCATTTGTGCTATCATAATAAAATATCTTACCTGAGTAATTTATAAAAAAGAGAAATTTATTTCTCATGATACTGAACACTGCTATGTCCAAAATCAATATACCAACAATTTTGCTGTCTTTCCTTCCAAGATGAGGGACTTTGTCTCTCCTTCCAAGATGGAACTTGTTGCTATATCCTTCAGAGAGGACTAAACATGTGTCCTCACATGGTAAAAGAGTGGAAGAGAAAAAAAGAGGCCAAAATTAGTTCCTTCTAGCACTTTCATAAGGCATTAATCCATTCATGAAGGCAGAACCCTCATAACTTAATTAGGTCCCAAAAGACCCAACTCCTAATGCCATTATAATGTGGATTAAATCTCAACATGAATTTAGGAAAAAAAAAAAACATCATTCAAACCATAGCACATGCCATGAACCTGAGTCATACTATCCTAATAGTTTTATATGCATTGTCTCATTTATTCCTCTCCAAAAAATTTAATATTGTGTTATCCTACTTTACTGATGACGAAATTGAAATTCAGATAAGTTTACTAACAGGACCAAATCACCTGGTTTAGAAGTAGTAAAATCTGCATTTGCATTTGATTTCAAAGTCTGTTTTTTAATTGTGATAATATATATATACATATATATGTGTATATATATATACACACACACACATATAATTTAAAGTTTACCATTTTAATCATTATTTTTTTTAAATTTTTAAATTTGGGGGGTTGTAGATGGACACAACACTTTCATGTTATTTATTTATTTATTTATTTTTATGTGGTGCTAAGGGTCAAACCCAGTGCCTCACAAATGCTAGGCAAGTGCTCTACCACTGAGACACAACCCCAGCCTCTTAATTGTTATCTTTTAAAGTTTTACTATTTTTAAATTGACAGATAAAATTATATGTATTTATCATGTACAACACTATGCCTTGAAGTATGTATGCATTGTAGAATGACTGATTTTAACTAATCAATCTGTGTATTACCTCGTATAACTATCATTTTATGGTGAGATCACTCTATATACACTCAGCATATTTCAAGGATAAAATATATTATTAACTATAGTCACTGTATTGTACAATAGTTCTCTTGAATTTATTTCTTCTATAACTGATATTTTGTATCCTTTGTCCAACATCTCCTCCAGCCTTCCTCAACCCTCCAGACCCTGGTAATCAACATTCTACTCTTCTATGAGATTGGCTTTTAAAGTTCCACATATGAATGAGATATTGTTGTATTTGTCTCTCTGAGTCTGACTTATCTCACTTAATGTAATATCTTCCAGGTTCATCCAGGTCATCAAAAATGACAGGATTCCCTGTTATTTAAGGCTAACTATTATCCCATTATCCATGTATGCCACATTTTTAATACAACCATCCACTGAAGGGTACTCAGGTTGATACTCTATCCTGACTATTATTAATAATTCTACAAATAACATGGGGGTGCAGATATTTCTTTGATATAACTGATTTCATTTCCTCTGGGATTGCTGGATCATATGGTAGTTCTATTTTTGGTATTTGGAAACATCCATACATTTTTTTTCCGTAATGACTATACTAATTTACATTTCCATCAAGAGTGTGTGAGGTTTCTCTTTCTCCACATTCTCACCAATACCTATATTTTGTTTTTGATAATGGTCACTCTAGCAGGTGTGAGAAAATATCCCATTATGGTTTTAAGTTGCATTCCCCTGATGATTAGTGGTGTTAAGCATTTTTTAAATATATCTTAGCCATTTGTATGTCTTTTGAAAACTGTTCAAATCTCTCACCCTTTGATAAATTAGGTTATTTATCTTGCTATTGGTTTTTTGAGTTGTGTGTGTGTGTGTGTGTGTGTGTAAAAATTGGAATTCTCACATATTACTGGTGGGATTATAAAATGGTACAGATGCTTTAGAAAACATCCTGGCAGTTCCTCAAAAAGTTAAAGATAGAGCTACCATATGACCCAGGAATTCAACTCTTAGGGATAAAACTAAGAGAATTACAAATATATATATTAGATATTAAACTCCTATGAGCTGTATCATTTACAAATATTTTCTCCTGTTCTGTGGGTTGTTTCTTCACTCTATTGATTATTTCCTTTGGTGTGCAAAAGTGTTTTACTTTTGATGTAACCTTATTTTTCTATTTTTGGTTTTGTACTCTGCTTTGGCAATCATATCCAAAATATCATTGCCTAGACCAATGTCATGGAGCTTTTTCCCTATGTTTTCATCTAGTTTCATAGTTCTGAGTCTTATATTTAATTGTTTGATATTTTATTTTTTTTTAAATTAGAGTATGAGCTAAGGGTCTAGTTTCCTTCTTCTGCATGTAGATATTCAGTGTTCCCAGTACCATTCATTGATGAGACTGTCTTTTCCTCATCCTGTGTTCTTGCCACCTTTGTTGAAAATCAGTTAATGGTAAATGCACAGATTTATTCCTGTGCTCTCTATTCTGTTTTTTAAGTCTATGTCTCTTTTTATATCAGTATCATGCTGTTTTGGTTATTATCTACCTTTGTTGAATATTTTAAAATTAGGTAGCAAGATGTCCACAGCTTTTTTTTATAAAACAATTAGATCAAACTTTTAATTTTCCCTGTAAAAGACATTTTTCTAAGGAAATATAACTGCTTTAGTTAACTACTGCTGCATAACTGTCTTAAACAGCAACTTAAGACAATAAGATGCATTTTTGTTCACAAATTTTTAATCCAGTTGAGCAATTTTTCTGGTCTTCAGGGCTCACTCACTAGTCTACATTTGGTTAGGCAGTTCAGTTGGTCTTGCCTGGGATCTTGCACATGGTTAGGGAATGACTGACTCCAGGCTAGTCTAGGATGATCTTGGATGGGCCACTATGTTTTCTTTCATGTGGTTTCTCATTTTCCAGTAGGAGAGCTTGGGCTGATTCACATCGAGATGGCAGATTTCCAAGAGCAACAAAATGCCATATAAGGCCCAAGTTTCTTTCTT
Organism: Spermophilus citellus; assembly: GCF_964194105.1. Taxonomy (NCBI): domain Eukaryota; kingdom Metazoa; phylum Chordata; class Mammalia; order Rodentia; family Sciuridae; genus Spermophilus; species Spermophilus citellus. Next base: position 22,777,552 of record NC_138190.1, read on the forward strand.
TTTTTTTTCCATCTTTTTTTTTTATTGGATGTTCACAACATTACAAAGCTCTTGACCAATCATATTTCATACATTAGAATCTAGTGGGTTATGAACTCCCATTTTTACCCCAAATACAGATTGCAGAACCACATCGGTTACACATCACATTTTTACATACAGCCATATTAGTGACTGTTGTATTCTGCTACCTTTCCTGTCCTCTTCTATCCCCCCTTCCCTCCCCTCCCATCTTCTCTCTCTACCCCATCTACTGTAATTCATTTCCCTCCATGTTTGTTATCCCATTCCCCTCATAAACTCTTATATGTAGTTTTGTATAATAATGAGGGTCTCCCTCCATTTCCATGTGATTTCCCTTTTTTTCTCCCTTTCCCTCCCGCCTCATGTCTCTGTTTAATGTTAATCTTTCTTCCTGCTCTTCCTCCCTGTTCTGTTCTTAGTTGCTCTCATTATATCAAGGAAGACATTTGGTATTTGTTTTTTAGGGATTGGCTAGCTTCACTAAGCATAATCTGCTCTAATGCCATCCATTTCCCTGCAAATTCCTTGATCTTGTCATTTTTTAGTGCTGCGTAATACTCCATGGTGTATAAATGTCACATTTTTTTTATCCATTCATCTATTGAAGGGCATCTGGGTTGATTCCACAGTCTAGCAACTGTGAATTGTGCTGCTATGAACATCGATGTGGCAGTATCCCTGTAGTATGCTCTTTTAAGGTCTTCAGGAAATAGTCCGAGAAGGGCAATAGCTGGGTCAAATGGTGGTTCCATTCCCATCTTTCCCAGGAATCTCCATACTGCTTTCCAAATTGGCCGCACCCGTTTGCAGTCCCACCAGCAGTGTACAAGAGTACCCTTTTCCCCACATCCTCGCCAGCACTTGTTGTTGTTTGACTTCATCATGGCTGCCACTCTTACTGGGGTGAGGTGGTATCTTAGGGTGGTTTTGATTTGCATTTCCTTGACTGCTAGAGATGGTGAGCATTTTTTCATGTACTTGTTGATTGATTGTATGTCCTCCTCTGTGAAGTGTTTGTTCATGTCCTTGGCCCATTTGTTGATTGGGTTGTTTGTTTTCTTATTGTCTAATTTTTTGAGTTCTTTGTATACTCTGGATATTAGGGCTCTATCTGAAGTGTGAGGAGTAAAAATTTGTTCCCAGGATGTAGGCTCCCTATTTACCTCTCTTATTGTTTCTCTTGCTGAGAAAAAACTTTTCAGTTTAAGAAAGTCCGATTTGTTGATTCTTGTTATTAACTCTTGTGCTATGGGTGTCCTATTGAGGAATTTGGAGCCTGTCCCCACAATCTGTAGATCGGAGCCAACTTTTTCTTCTATCAGACGGAGAGTCTCTGATTTGATATCTAGCTCCTTTATCCACTTTGAGTTGACTTTTGTGCATGGCGAGAGGAGGGGATTCAGTTTCATTTTGTTGCATATGGATTTCCAGTTTTCCCAACACCATTTGTTGAAGATGCTATCCTTTCTCCATTGCATGTTTTTAGCTCCTTTATCAAATATAAGATAGTTGTCGCTTTGTGGATTAGTCTCTGTGTCCTCTATTCTGTACCATTGGTCCACCTGCCTGTTCTGGTACCAGTACCATGCTGTTTTTATTACTATTGCTCTGTAATATAGTTTGAAATCTGGTATCGCTATACCACCTGATTCACACTTCCTGCTTAGAATTGTTTTTGCTATTCTGGGTCTTTTATTTTTCCATATGAATTTCACGATTGCTTTATCTATTTCTACAAGAAATGCCATTGGGATTTTGATTCGCATTGCATTAAACCTATAGAGAACTTTTGGTAGTATCGCCATTTTGATGATGTTAGTTCTGCCTATCCATGAACAAGGTATATTTTTCCATCTCCTAAGATCCTCTTCTATTTCTTTCTTTAGGCTTGTGTAGTTTTCATTGTATAGGTCTTTCACCTCTTTTGTTAGATTGATTCCCAAGTATTTTATTTTTTTTGAGGATATTGTGAATGGAGAGTTTTTCCTCATTTCCGTTTCAGAAGTTTTGTCGCTGATATACAGAAATGCCTTTGATTTATGTGTGTTGATTTTATATCCTGCCACTTTGCTGAATTCATTTATTAGTTCTAGTAGTTTTTTGTAGACCCTTTTGGGTCTTCTAGGTATAGAATCATGTCATCCGCAAATAGTGATAATTTAAGTTCTTCTTTTCGTATTTTTATGCCTTTAATTTCTTTCGTCTGTCTAATTTCTCTGGCCAGTGTTTCGAGAACTATATTGAATAGAAGTGGTGATAGGGGCCATCCCTGTCTTTTTCCAGATTTTAGAGGGAATGCCTTCAATTTTTCTCCATTCAGAATGATGCTAGCCTGAGGCTTGGCATAGATAGCTTTTACAATGTTGAGGTAAGTTCCTGTTATCCCTAGTTTTTCTAACGTTTTGAACATAAAGGGATGCTGTACTTTGTCAAATGCTTTTTCTGCGTCTATCGAGATCATATGGTTCTTATCTTTAAGTCTATTGATGTGGTGAATAACATTTATTGATTTCTGTATATTGAACCATCCTTGCATCCCAGGGATGAATCCTACTTGATCATGGTGCACAATTTTTTTGATGTGCCTTTGTATCCAATTCGCCAGAATTTTATTGATGATTTTTGCATCTAGGTTCATTAGAGATATTGGTCTGTAGTTTTCTTTCTTTGAGGTGTCTTTGTCTGGTTTTGGAATCAGGGTGATATTGGCCTCATAGAATGAATTTGGAAGAGCTCCCTCTTTTTCTATTTCCTGAAATAACTTGAAAAGTATTGGTATTAATTCTTCTTTAAATGTTTTGTAGAACTCTGCTGTATACCCATCCGGTCCTGGGCTTTTCTTGGTTGGTAGTCTTTTGATTGCTTCTTCTATTTCATCTATTGATATTGGTCTGTTTAAGTTGTGAGTTTCCTCCTGACTCAGTCTGGGCAAATCATATGACTTAAGGAATTTATCGATGTCTTCACTTCTATTTTATTGGAATATAGGTTTTCAAAATAATTTCTAATTGTTTTCTGTATTTCTGAAGCGTCTGTTGTAATATTACCTTTTTCATCCCGTATGTTAGTAATTTGAGTTCTCTCTCTTCTTCTCTTCATTAGTATGGCTAGGAGTCTGTCGATCTTATTTATTTTTTCAAAGAACCAACTTTTTGTTTTGTTAATTTTTTCAATAGTTTCTTTTGTTTCAATTTCATTGATTTCTGCTCTGATTTTAATTAATTCTTGCCTTCTGCTTTAATTAATTCTTGCCCAAGAACTGTGCTTTAGCAATTGCTTTAGTCTTATGGGTCCATACAAATTTTAGAATTGTTTTTCATATTTCTGTGAGGAATGTGGTATTTTGGTAAGGAATGTATCAAATCTGTTAATTGCTTTGGGTAGTATAGGCATTTTAATAATATGAATTCTTCTGGTCCATGAACACAGGATATAGTTCCATTCATTCTTCTACAATTAATTTATCATTGTTTTATAGTTTTCATGATAGAGCTCTTTTGCCTCCTTAATTTAGTTTATTCCTAAATATTTTATTTTTCTTATCTATTATAAATGGGATTTCTTTTTTAGTTTGTTTGCTACTAGTGCATAGCCTCTAATTTACTTCTACTTTGATCTTTATTATTTTCTTCCTTCTACTAACTTTGGGTTTGTTGTTTGGTTGGTTGGTTGGTTTTGTTTTTCTGATTCCTTAAGGGGCAATATTGTGTTGTTTCTGATAGGTTGTTTATTTTAGTTCTCTCTCTTTTAATGTAGGCACTTACTGCTATAACTTACTTCCTATAAATAAATGTTTTTGTTACATCCCATAGGTTTGGGTATTTTTGTGTTTCCACTTTAATTTTTCTCAGAAATTTTTAAATTTCCCTTTTCACTTATTCATTGACCACTTGATTATAGAGAAACATGTGACTTAATTTCTATGTATTTATGAATTTTCCAAAGTTTCTCCTATAATCAATTTCTTATTTTATACTATTGTGGTCAGAAAAGATATTTGATAAGATTTGAATCTACTTAAATATGTTATGCCATTTTTTTGCCTTAAAATATAATCGACCCTGGAAAATGTTTCATGTGCAGTTGAGATCACTATGCATTTTAACTATTTTAAATTGTACAATTTTGTAAAGTTTAGTTTATATACAACATTGGGCAACCATGAACACTATGTAACTCTGGAACATTTTCATCAGCTCATAGAAAAACTCTCTAATCATTAAATAGTTACTACCCTAACCCTTCTCTTCAGTCCATAGGAAACAATAGTGTATTTTCTGTCTCTATGGGTTTGCTTATAATAATTCATTCAAATGGATTCATACAATATGTACCCTTTTATTTTTGGCTTCTTTCATAATGTTATCAAAGTTTATTCATGTTTTGGCATCAATCAATACGTCATTCCTCTGAATGACTGAATAATATCACATTGTATAAAAATTATCAGTTTATTTATTCATTTATCCACTGATGAACATTTGGGTTGCCTCTGTTTTTTTTTTTTTTTTAGCTATTGTGAATAACACTGAACATTTTTGGGTGAACATTTATTTGCAATGCTCTTAGTTTTATCCCTAAAATTTGAATTCCTGGGTCATATGGTAGCTCTATCTTTAACTTTTTGAGGAACTGCCAGGATGTTTTCTAAAGCATCTATACCATTTTATAATCCCACCAGTAATATATGAGAATTCTAATTTCTCCACATCTTTCCAACATTTGTTATTTTCCATTGTCTAGATTATAACCATCCTAGTGAATATGAAGAAATATTTCCTGTTGTAGATTTGCATTTTTCTAATGATTAATACTGTGTGTATTTTCAGATAATTATTGGCTATTCATTCAAATCCTTTATCCCTTGAAATGTCCCAATGTTTTTAAATCATGTTCTTGTTTACCAACACACACACACACACACACACACACACACACAAATGTCCCACACTCACCTTATTCTTCACCTGCCCTGGATTGAGAATTAGGAATTTCACCAAAGGGTCTTACTTACTTTTAGTGGAGAAAGTTATTTAGAAACAGTAGTGCATGTTGATTATGCTAGGAATGAAATTGCTTCTAAACCTTTTAATGAACAGACTTAGGATTTTCTTGAATTATTGTTCAAACTAATACCTCTCATACAAATGTAATATCATAGGATTTTTCTCAGTTTCCTCTATTTCACACTCATATAATTTTCCTTTTCTCTCAATAATATCCCTGGTTCCCCATATATCTATATATTTACTCACTTTATTTATCCTACAGTAAATACAGATTAGTTGCAAATTTAGTACTCTAATACTGGTATAAGAAGTTCAAAAAATTTTACCATTATTCTCACTCTTGGAATATACATCACTGAGTTTGTACAATCAAAGTGTTTGATTAAAAGTTACTTTAAATAGTTTTTTGTTATTGTATTTGTGTTACCAGTTTCACAATTAGATTCTCTTTTCATGGTTTAGATTCAAAACTTAGCATTTATATGATCTTTGGCTTTGTTATATAATTTCACTTTTTGAACAGCCCTATCTTACTTTAAAAATTGACTCTTGAAAATGTTGATAAAAACCTAAATAATGAATCCTAACTGATTAAAAGTAAAATAGAAGGAGGAATCAATAGAGTAGAGAAAGGGAATGAAGAATAAGGAAGGTGGAAAGAGCATAAGGGAAGTACTGGGGACTAAAATCCACCAAATTATGAGATGTTCATGTATGAATACACCTCAGTGAACCCCACTGTTATATGCAATTATAATGCATTAATTAAAAATAATATAAGGGAAAACAGTAGAGCAAGGGGATAGGGAGAGAAAGAAGGAGAGAGAAAAGGGAGGTACTAGGGAATGAGATTGATCAAATTGTCATATGCATATATGAATATGGCAGAGTGAATATCATTATTATATGTAATTATAATGCACCAATAAAATCTCCCTAGCTTATACTAGGCAACGTAATAGCTGTCTTGCTATTTGGGAAACATAAAATACTATGTCTATTTTGTGGCTTTCCACATCTTACTTGGAATTTTACATCTTGAACTACAAACCTGTTGGTGGGTGAATTTTAAAGTGTAACTTTTTGTTTTTTGTTTTACCAGATATGATGATGAGCAAATGGGCATAGAGTAATGATTCTTAACCTTGAGCTGTCCATTAGAATCACTTGGGATTAATCAATACCAGAGCCAGAACCCAGATTAATTAGATTAATTAATTTAATTAAATTTCTGGATGGTGGTACACAGCTATCAGAAGTTTCTAAGTTTAAAAGTTAATTAACACATAATTATACATGTTTATGGGGTACAGTGTGATCATTTGATACATATATACAAAGTATCGTGACCAAATAAGGTAATTAGCATTTCCATATAAATAGTAATGGCATTAAATGTCATTAGTAGTGTGGTGTGAAATGAAGTTCTCTGAAGAAGCTACATCTATATTAATGATCCTACAGACTGTTTGAACTTGACTACTGTGATTATGGAAAGACAAACATTGTAGGGTGAGAGTCAAAATTATCTCTGACTATCTTAGGCCCTATAATAGCCATTTTTCTTAACTTCTGTATCTGGCCTAACATACTTGTGATTATTATGTATACTTGGAATGTATCAGTAAGCTTGGCAGACTTATAGTCTCCACCAACCCCTAAGCTAAGAATGCTATAAGGTAACATCCGAAACCTACAGAAGAGATTTCCGTACCTTGCTGCAGTCTGCCTACCTGATGCTCCCAGAAATGTAATTGGTAAATGTATTGATTGATGTTACCTCTTCCATGATGGAACATTTCATCCAGGGTAACTTGAAGATGTGTTCCCAGGCCATAGTCACGTATATTTGGTTCAGAATAAATTATTTTACTTTATATTTTTAATTGATTTTTTAAAAAATAAATGACAGTGGAATGCCTTACAATTCTTATTACACATATACAGCACAATTTTTTCATGTCTCTGGTTGTATATAAAGTATGTTGACTCCAATTTGTGTCTCCATACATGTCAGAATAAATTATTTTATTTCCTTTAAGGCAGAGTTGTTATTTTACATTGACACTGGCTAAAAACTTCCAGAAAATGTCAAGAACAAATGGTTGCAGAGGTGGCATTCTTTAAGAGGCCTGAGCTTGTAATTTCTTTTAAAGACATTAAAGTTCTGACTTTTGCCCTGGCCATATATCTAAAGAAGATTTCATTTTGAGACCCTAAAGGATGCTTACTAATATATGATAAAGACAGAACCTCACTGATGGTGCTACAAAAGATGGAGGAAAGGAGTGGGAGAAAGCAGAAAGGGAAGGAGAAGTTGTTTTTAAACTTTTCTCTGTCGCTCCAATGGGCAGTCAAGTTTGAGAAATCCTTTCTTCCTCCATTGGTACTTGCACTCTTTTATCTTTGACAATGCACCTCAATGGCTTATTACACTCACAGCTGAATCAACTCACTGTAGAGTCTGAGCAAGGCAGCATGGGGTAGGTTTTAATCTTCAGCACCACCTGAGAAACAGTGGGAACTGGAAAAGGATCTATAGGTCTTCCCTTAGGAAAGAGGAGGAAACAAAGTACTTACATCAAGACAATTAGATTATTCATATCTTGGCATATTTAATTATAAAAAATGTGTTCTCTGTACCTCAGTTTTCACACTTATAATGTGAGATATTTGGGTCATTCTACCTACAGTTCATCTTATAAATAAAATCTTTAACTGAGTCAGGGCAGGGGGCAGGGAAAGGAGATTAATATTTAAGGCCCTCTTGAAATACATTAAGGGATTCCATATAAATACTTCATACACACTATCTGGTTTAGTCCTCCCAGAAATCTTTAAGAGAAGCACAAACTTTTACAGATAAGGATTGTAAAACAGAGCAGTTAAGGGATTTATTTAAATTCACATAGCTATGAAATGGCAGAAAACCCTTTCTCTCCCCGACTAGGTCTGTAAGAGTGAATATACTATATACTTTATTGATCTTTAATAATTATTTGGTTTGGTAAACACTGCTTAAATTCTTTCTGTAATTTAGGCATCAGCAGTGTGCAGTGTTCTGAAGAAACATTACAGGGGCCATGTAAAACTCAACTTTGATTAATAGGAGATGAGGACTAATGAGAGTTGGCATTTGTCCCTCCGCACTCATCTGGATCTCTTCGTTGTAATCTCATCTACTGCTACATCTTGGGGTGTAGAGTGGAACTCCATGCTTCAAATCAGCTGCTTCCTTTGAAAACTCCAATTCAACAATTTTATCCCTGAGAAAATGTCTCTGTCGTTCTTTACCTGGGGAGGAAAATAGTGGCATTAGCTTAATATATACAGTTTTTAATAGACACAAACTATTATACACAATATCATACTATATCTTGTAAGCTTTTTTATAAAAATTCACTTTGATTAGATAAAATCTTATGAAAAATTAGAAAACTTGCTTCACAAGCATCTACAGTAATACAATCAATCAATCAAAACATTACCAAAAGACTCAAGTTTCATTTGACTACCACATTGTTATTACTTTATGCACTTCTTGATTTTTTATGCATTTATAAACATGCTCATTCGATATTTAAGGAAGAACCAGAAGCATATCTTTTAGTTAAGGAAAGAAAAAGTTTATGTTCAATGAATGCAAGAAAGGCAGATTCCAGAAGGATTGACATGCCAAGCACAAACACAATATGTACTTTAAAATAATTACAGAATTGCCAAGGTTACCCAATTTACATGGGTCTGGCTATGGTACAAAACATCAAATTTCTCAAAAGATTATGATATTAACAAAGATCACAGAACTTATCTTTAGACATCAGCATAACAGAACATTGTTTTTTGTTGGGTATTTCAGGTTTATAGAAAATATTCAAGATTTTATTATCCTGAGGATTAGAACCAGTTAGAGTGACCTTGAATTTTTTATAATTATCAATTATTATGGTAATGAAGCACTGGGTTATGTTGGAAGTAGGGCATAGTGTCAATTTTGTTTTGCTTTGTTTTTGTTCCAGGAGTCCTGGGGATTGAACTGAGGGGCACTTGACCACTGAGCCATAACCCCAGCCCTATTTTGTATTTTATTTAGAGACAGGGTCTCACTGAGTTGCTTAGCACCTTGCTGTTGCTGAGGCTGGCTTTGAATTCACCATCCTGCTGCCTTGGCCTCTTGAGCCTCTGGGATTACAGGCATGCACCACTACACCTGGCAGTCAATTTTTTATTTTACATATATGTAGATATTTTCACATCAACACTGTCATAATATATATATATATATTTATAATATAATTTTATATATATATATATATGTATATATATATATATATATACATATATATATATATATACACACACACAGAGAGAGAGAGAGAGAGAGAGAGAGAGAGAGAGAGAGAGAGAATTCTCATTCTCTTCTTTAAGCAACTCTGCTTGGAGATTTTCAGACATTGAGCCATTAAGATGCACCATCTTTTTAATTGTCTCATAGTAGTCTATAACATAATATATCATTATTAGCCCTTCCTTATTAATGGGAACCTAAATTGTTATCATTTTTTGCTTATAAAATATGCTTCCTTTGAGCTATGACCATATACACATGTGCAAACTTTTCTCTGTAGCAGACACCAAAAAATCAACTTGCAGAGCAATTTTTATTATTTTCTGACAAATCACCTCTAATGACTTTATTACTTTCTATCCAGTTTTATTGGATTTCAATAATAGGTTTGATACCCAAGGATTAATATCTTCTACTTTAGTGTAAATTCTCCCCTAGTATATCTGTGTAATTGTGGCTTTTTTTTTTTAAAGAGAGAGTGGAGAGAGAGAGAGAGAGAGAATTTTTTTTAATATTTATTTTTTTAGTTCTCGGCGGACACAACATCTTTGTTGGTATGTGGTGCTGAGGATCGAACCCGGGCCGCACGTATGCCAGGCAAGCGCGCTACCGCTTGAGCCACATCCCCAGCCCATAATTGTGGCTTTTTAATTGACTCAGGAACTGTTCACTTGGCATTTTGTTCCACACTTATGATCTTCTTTGCCATAACCAGCTATGTAAGATTCTTATTGCTTCTGTAATAAACTGGCACAAACCTATTTTCTTCAAAATTATGAATATATAATGAATTACCTTAGAAATTTGGAGGTCAGATGTCCAATTAAAATTGGTTTTATGAGACTAAAATCAGGGTGCCAGCAGGACTATGTTTCTTCTGAAGTGATGGAAGAGAATCTAAAACCCTTCCTTTTCAATAAGAAATAACAATAGCAATAGCACTTCTTATTAGCAAGAAATGCATGGAATACTTTCTGATTCAAGTTGAAATAGATGCCATATTACAGAAATAAATTAGGTGGATAAGCAATTTTGTTAATAACAATGACTTAAAAAGAATGTTCTTTGGATGCAAATAATTATTTTTAAATAATGAGCCCATGATAACAATCTGCATTAGAAAACCTATATTTTAGTTACAGAATTTCTTTTGCTTTCACAAATTTTCCTGTTTTAATGAATTTACTCTTTTATTTCTGACCTATTTTATTTTATGGAACCAAAAGCTGCTACTGAGAACATAATTGCAAATGGTTTTATATGTCTTCTTTTCATTTAAGTAATGTTTTTATCTATGTATCGTACTTGAACAGAATAAGAAAGTTACTGAAGAAATCCAAAAGCAAACAAGTTTCAGCATCAACAAAATCAAAATAAAATATTACATTTGATGTCTATTTTAATTTTATAAGTAAACCCAGGATACTGTAAGACATATGACAATGCTGCATTAATGAAAAATAAGTGATAATGCTGAAAAAGATATATTCATATATATGCATAGCTCTGAGCTAAGTCAAAGATGGATACACATTCTTTAATCCTCTCCCATTGCAAAGTATGGTCAATATCACCTTCCCTTGAATCTGGGTAAACTGTTGATTACTCGGAACAAGAGAAAATTGCAGAAATGATACCATGTCTGCATCTGAGTCCAGGCATTAAAAGACAAGCAATATCTGTATCTTGTCTCTTGGAACCCCACTCTGGGGCAAGCCAATCACTATGTAAAGATTCCAAATTTCTTGAGACATCCGAGTCATCAAGAAGGCCAGATTACATGGAAAGGCCATGGAAAATGAGATTCGTGTGGACAGAGTGAGGATAAGGAGCCTCAAGGCATTCAGTGTGTGAATGATTAACCCTCTTTCTATAAACTTTATGAATTAAAACCAGGTGATCAGAGAAATCCTAATCAGTACTTCTTGAATTCCTGATCCTCAAATCCTCAAAACAGTGAGCAAATAAAGTGTTTTTTAGCCACTAAATTTTGTAGTAGTTTGTTAAGTAGAAACAAATGGAACAAGCTTAGTTGCTTTCTGACTGCATGGCAGGGACATAATGTAAGGGCACAGTTCATTGGAGTTTAACAAAGGAATGATATCACTTCCACTGTAAGAGGCAGCACAGCACTTTTAGGTAGTTTAAATACTTTTGAAAGCATCTCTGAGACTATCTATCAAAAATTTAGAGTATAATGAATGGGATTAGCCTTCTGTCCTCTGTAATTCTTTGAGTGATCTGCTATTTTTCTTGATCCCTGGCGCCTTTAGAAACTAAGTTTCCAACATTGCAACTGTGGGTCAGTCATCCTTAAGGTGGTGAACTTGGCAGCTTGACCTAATGTAAACTGATTGAAATTAACAATCACATCAAAAGCCACTAATACCCATGCTGAGAGGTGGGTATTTGTGCAAATGCAGTTAATAATCTCTTGATAGACCAAATTTGGGAATAAACGTTACATAATCAGAGGTGGAAGAAAAAGAAATTAAGTGCAAATTTGTTTTAGTCATCTTTTTCACTGCTGTAACTAAAAGATCCAACCAGAATAACCATAGAGGAGGACAAGTTGATTTGGAGGCTCATAGTTTCAGAGGTTCAGTCCATAGATAGCGGGCTCCATTCCTCAGGACTCAAGATGAGACAGGACATCATGGTAGAAGAATGTGGCAGAGGAAATCAGCTCACATGATGATCTGGCAGCAGAGAGATCTCCACTTGCCAGATACAAATATATACCCCAAAACCACACCCCCAATTTCCATAATACATTTATTAATACTTTTCACTCTCAGTCTTTTCTATCCAGCATTGTGTGGACATGAACTAACAAATTTCATTTCATGCCAACCACAAAAATTAAATGAATAGCACCTGTCTGAAGACATTCGGTAGCAGCTTGTGTATTCCCTCTTTCTAGAATCAGCCTGCCAGGATTTAAATCCCTCTCCTACCAAGGCTCCCTATCTGAGTCTTGGCTGCCTCATCTGTGTAGTGTAAAGGTAAAATTTCTAAGTTGATTCTAAGCCGTAAAGCCTGAGTTAAAGTGTAAAAGACCGGGCATTGTAAAGTGCTTTCTAGATTGGTTGCACCACTTTGCAGTCCCACCAGCAATGTATGAGTGTGCTTTTTCCCCCACATCCTTGCCATCATTTATTGTCTGTATTCTTGATAGCTGCCATTCTGACTGGTGTGAGATGAAATCTTAGAGTAGTTTTGATTTGCATTTCTCTATAGTAGTTTTGATTTGCATTTACTAGAGATGTTGAACATTTTTTCATATATTTGTTGATCGAATGTATATCTTCTTCTGAGAAGTGTCTGCTTAGCTCCTTAGCCTATTTATTGATTGCATTGTTTGGTTTTTTGGTATTAAGTTGTTTGAGTTCTTTATATATCCTGGAAATTAGTGCTCTATCTGATGTGCATGTGGCAAAAATTTGCTCCCAAAATGTGGGCTCTCTGTCCACCTCATTGATTGTTTCTTTAGATGAGAAGAAGCTTTTTAGTTTGAGTCCACCCCATTTATTAATTCTTGATTTTATTTCTTGCCCTTTAGGAGTCTTGTTAAGGAAGTCGGGCCTAATCTGATGTGATGAAGATTTGGGCCTACTTTTTCCTCTATTAGGTGCTGTGTCTCTGGACTAATTCCTAGGTCCTTGATCCACTCTGAGTTAAGTTTTCTGCATGGTGAGAGATAGGGTTTTATTTTCTTTTTTTCTGCATATGGATTTCCAGTTTTCCCAGAATGATTAGTTGAAGAGGCCATATTTTCTCCAATGTTTGCTTTTGGTGCCTTTATCTAGTATGAGATAACTGTATTTATATGGGTTTGTCTCTGTGTCTTCAATTCTGTACCATTGGTCTACATGTCTTTTTTGGTGCCAATACCATGCCATTTTTATTACTATAGCTTTGTAGTATAGTTTAAGGTCTGGTACTGTGATGCCTCCTGCTTCACTCTTCTTGCTAAAGATAGCTTTGGCTATTCTGAGTCTCTTATTTTTCCAAATGAATTTCATAATTGCTTTTTCTGTTTGTATAAGGAATGACTGTGGGATTTTAATTGAAATCATATTGAATCTGTATAGAGCTTTGGGTAGTATGGGCATTTTGACAATTTAAATTTTACCTATCCAAGAGCATGGAAGATCTATCCATTTTATAAGATCTTCTTCAATTTCTTTCTTTAGTGTTCTGTAGTTTTCATTGTAGAGGTCTTTTGCCTCATTTGTTAAGTTGATTCCCAAGCATTTTTTTTTAGTCTATTGTGAATGGGGTAGTTTTCCTAATTTCTTTTTCAGAGGATTCATCACTGATGTATAGAAATGCATTTGATTTATGGGTATTGATTTTATAACCTGCTACTTCGCTGAATTCATTAGTTAATTCTAGAAGTTTTCTGGTGGAGTTTTTTTGGATCCTCTAAGTATAGATTCATGTCATCAGCAAATAATGATTGTTTGAGATCTTCTTTTCTTTTTGTACCCCTTTAATTTCTTTCATCTGTCTAATTGCTCTGGCTAGAGTTTCAAGGACTATGTTGACAGAAGTGGTGAAAGAGGGCATCCCTGTCTTGTTCTACCTTTTAGAAGGAATGCTTCCAATTCTCCATTTAGAATGATGTTGGCCTTGGGTTTAGCATAGATAGCTTTTTAAATGTTGAGGTATATTCTACTATCCCTAGTTTTTCTAGTGTTTTGAACATGAAAGGGTGATGTATTTTGTCAAATGCTTTCTCTGCATCTATTGAGATCATTATATGCTTCTTATCTTTAAGTCTATTGATGTGATGAATTATATTTATTGATTTCATTGTGTTGAACCAACCTTGCAACCCTGAAATGAACCCCACTTGATCATGGTGCATTATATGTATAATATATCTTTTCCATCCATTTATTTTCAATCTACCAATATCATTGTATTTGAGGCTTCCTATAGAAAACATTGTTGGATCGTGATTTGTTTTAACTGCCCTTACCAGTCTCTCTCTTAATTGTAATTAGACTATTTACTTTTAAAACAAAGTGTTGGTTTTAAGTCTGCAATTTTATTTGCTTTCTGTTTTCTCTTTTTCTGAACTTCATATGGGTTACTTGAACATTTGTTAGGATTTCATTTTGATTTATGTTTTTGAGTATATCATTTTATGCATTTTTCCTTGTGGTTGCTTTATGTATTCCAATATATGAAAGTAAATCACAGGCTACTTGTATTGAGGTTTTACCCCTTTGGGTGGAGTATGTAGAAACTATACACTCATTTAGGTCCTTTTACCTTTCCTACATTTTAATATAATTATCTTGAAGGAAACTTTTGTTGTAGTGCTAGAGATTGAACTCAGGGCCTTCAGCATGCTAGGCATGAGCTATACCCAGAGCCCAATATAATTGTCTTAATTATCTTGTTTACATACATTGGACGCCATTTGGAGGTTGTAGCTAGAGAGTGCAGTTTCTCATATACTACTGACAGAGGAAGAGTCTTCTTCTATGGGGCCACATATAGAGCAGTGAGGGAGAAAGTGGATACCCATCTAGCCACCCAGGTCAACCACATCAACCATGGTGATCAATGGGTAACAAATGTTGCAACCAGATCACTCTTATATCTCTTCTACATACATTAAGATTTCAGGAGAAAACAGCCAGCATCTCGTTGGGGAATTCTTCTGCCCAGAGGAATCCAATCCACCCTAAATGGCCACCCTAAATCTTAATATCTCAAATAATTAACAAATAATAAAACACAAACACTCAGAAATATATTTACAAAAGTGAAGCCCCTGATAGATCTAATCCACATGGGTTCTTGAATTAGAGAAAGATAAAATGGCTCTGGTGGTTTTAAAGGGGTACATCAAAGGCAGGGGTAAAATTTCAAGGGTGGAGTCTTGCTTTGTTATGTCTTATGATCATCAGATTGATTGACAACTTGGCAGGTCACACCCATCTCAGGTGCTATGTGGGATCTTAGGCAGAGCTTGAGGGGAAGAGTCACCTGCATCTGGTGATCAATCCCTGAGGGAGGTGCTACAGGGAGTTTGCAATGCCAGACCTATCCCCTCATTAGGCCACTACGTGCAACATAGTCCACACACACAGCCCATGGACAGCTCATGACACTAAGAACGATATCAGATGATGATGTAATTTTTGCTTCAAATGTCAAATATAATGTATAAAAATCATGTGAAGACTAGTCTATCATATATTACCGCATTTTTACCCACTCTGATATTTACCTCTCATTTCTGGAGTCCCAAGTCTTCATTTATTATAATTTCTCTTCTATTTAGAGAACTTCCTTTCATCTTGAGTATATTTGCTAGCAACAAACTCTCATAATTTTTCTTCATCTGAAAATGTCATTATTCTTTCTATTTTCCTGAAAAATATTTTTCTAAATAAAAAAAATGGGACTGACAGTTATTTCTTTTCAGTACTTGAAAAAGGTTACACCAGATTTTCTGGATTTCATGGTTTTAGGTGAGAAATCCATTGTAATTCAGTGGCATTCGCCTATAAGTAATATGTTGTTTCTGTCTGCTTTCAAGTTTTTTCCTTTTCATTTAGTTTTTATAAGTTTAATTTTGTTATGTCTTTGCATGAATTTATTTAGATTTATCCTACTAGGGCTTCATGCAAATTCTTTAATCTGTATGATTATATCTTTCACTAAATTTGAGTTTTCAACCACTATTTCTTCAAGTGTTTTATTTTTCCTTTCCTAGCCTCTAATGATATAAAAACATAGATCTTTATTATTGTCCCAGAGTTTTCTGGTATTTTGTTCATTTTCTGCCCAATCTCTTTTCAGAGTTAAGATCAATTACTGATTGAGTAAATTCTAGTAATCTTTCCTTAAATTTCCTGACTCTATCCTCTGTCATCTCCACTCTACACTGAATGTACCTATTGAGCTTTTATTTTACTTATTTAAGTGCTGTATTTCAATTTGATTCCTTTTTATAATTTCTATTTTTCTGATGGGTGCTTTAAAACCTTGTCAGGTAATGCCAAGATCTGATTCATCTTGGTGTTGTTATCAGATGACTGTCTTTTTTTTAATTCATGCTGTGATTTTCCTGGTTGTTAGTATGACAAGTGATTTTCTATTTTATGCTAGACATTTTACATATTGTGCAACTCTGGATTCTATTTAATTGCCTTTTTTTCTAGCAAATAATCAACTTTTCAAGTGTAGCATGAGGATAGTTTGCTGTGTGTTCTGTGTTTCCCACAGCACCCCACCAAGGTCATCATGGCATAACTAGTGTAGCGACTTGTGCTGCCTCATTGTACATAAGTAGGACCCTGTTAACACCATCTTGGTGAAAGTAGGGCACTGACTCACCAACTTATTGCCACTTTGTGGGGTAGGCTCAGTTTCCTATTAGAATTAGCAAAGAGGTAAGTAAAGGATTGACTTACACCACTCTGTTGGTACAGGATGGGAGCAGATGTTCACTCTGCATCACACTCCACTGATATAAGAGAATCAGAAGGGAGGAAACAGTTCCAATGAGCCCCACATCCTACCATCACATTCAGCTTCATTGATGCCAGGTGAGTGCAGATGCTCAGCTCTCTACTGGCCCAGCTGATGTCAAGAATGGGGATAAAATGAAGTGCATACTGGTTCCCAATTGCACTGCCTTGTTCAGTCTCATTGATCCTGGGTACAGAGTTGGCTCAGCTCTCTACTAGAACCCACTGACACTACCCTGGTTTGGAGGTCAGAACACCACCTATATACAACTGCCAGATATGGGATGGAAAACCAAGACCCTCTTCAGCCCAATTAACACTGTATTGACAAGGAGATCGGAATACCCTCTGTTTCTAGTGGGTGTAGAATGGAAGATCAAATGTTTCCATCATCCCATTGACATCCACAGTAGGGAAATTCATTTACTATCTTCCTCTATCAGGCAGCAGATATAGGATTAACTCCCAATTCAGAAGATTAAGACCTGCTCAGCCCTGCCCCTGGAGGAAAGAAAATAGAGTGCTACTTTCTGTTCCATGGGCCAGGGTAGAAGCATGAAGATCAATTTCCCACTAAGCAACACTGAAATCCTAGGGGTAAGGGATATTTTTCCCATTCATATTTGACTAGAGTATGGTAAATATTGCCAAAATATATTTTTTTTTAAATTTAGACTACCCTTTTTCTGTTCTTTGGCTGGGGAAGGATTCTTTGTGTGTCTATTGGCAGTTCTGGGTTAGTGGCTTCTGGAGAGGGTCACAGAATCTAAGGGAGGTAATAAGAAAACCCTGAGAGTAAGCTCACCATCATGCTATTTCTCAAGTCCCAAGTTCCCTAGGCAGCCCAACTTCTTTTGCCACCTTTCAGAGTCTTCCTATGCTTGTTGATTGTGTTGTATTCAAGAAATTGGGAAAATTATATGCTATGAAATGCAAGCAATATGTCAACTTTCATCATTTAGATTAGTTTTTATTCTAGATAACATTTTTAAGTCTTCTTTTAAATCAAGTTGACAGCAAAATGCCCATTTGTGTTGTAAAACTTAATATGAAAGTTCAGTATTGTTAACATTTTCCTTGGAATATCAGTTGTTTTTCTTTTTCCCCCTTACCTCCTCAATATTTTAATGCTTACAAGAATGGATATGAGAGCCAGGTGCACTGGCGCTCACCTGTAATCCCAGAAGCTGGGGAGGCTGAGACAGAAGGATGGAGAGTTCAAACCCAGCCTCAGCAACAGCAAGGCACTTAGCAACTCAGTGAGACTCTGTCTCTAAATAAAATACAAAATAGGGCTGGGGATGTGGCTCAGTGGTCGAGAGCCCCTGAATTCAATCCCTGGTACTCCTCCCCCCAAAAAAGATGGATACGTAGAACATGTTTTTATATATAATAATCATCTAAAAATGTTCTGAGTCCATGAGCTATAAAGGAGAAAATAATAAGAACCAGTCACATAGTTAAATGGGTAAACTTTGCTAAAAAGTGGAAAGTGGCATCATGCAGCTGATTTCAAAGTAATATGTGGGCTGGGGTTGTGGCTCAGAGGTAGAGCATTTGCCTAGCATGCATGAGGCACTGGGTTCCATCCTCAACACCACATAAAAATAAAATAAAGATATCCTGTCCACCTATAACTAAAAAATAAATATTTTTTAAAAAGTAATGTGAATAAAAATCTATATTGCAAAAAATATAAATATTTGCAAATTAAAAAGATTTAAAAATACAGTTAAATTTTAAAAAAAGAAAAATCCCTACACATTATAGATGAAAGTTTCAAAACCATTCTCACAGGTAAATGGAAACATCTTATAAATTATTTTCATTGGATTTTCTGCCTACCAAAATTCCCTTTATTCGATTTAGGGCCAAGACAGCAGCAGTAATATCAGTAGCTATTCTTACATTTTTTGTCAGTAAAATAGGAATACATAATGATGCTAAATAGCTGGAGAAAAAACTGTAAATTGCTTTCCCCACCTTTCTCCTTGCTGATTACTATTGAAAAAATATATACCATGAAATACAATGAAACCTAATTGACATCAAGATTGTTCTTGTTTCCATACTTCTGTATCAATTTTCAGATCATGTCAGTTGCAGTGGCTCTTGGGTTGAGGATGTAGATCAGTGGTACAGTATTTGGCTAGCTTACATGAGGCCCTGGGTTCAATCTCTAGCACTGCAAAAAAAAAAAAAAGGTAGATGTAGTTAAATCACATTCCAAACTTTTAATAAATCCAATAGTATCAGTAGAGAAAAAAGTACATAAAATACAGGGTTAAAGAAGCATGTTTAATCTCATCAGGGTAAGCTCTAGTCTTTAATTATTTTCATCCTCTTCATCCAAGACCTGAACTACTCTTCCATCTAGGTCTAGGGCAAATGTGTCATTTCCTGAAATGCATTTCTGTGG
Source organism: Spermophilus citellus (assembly GCF_964194105.1). Taxonomy (NCBI): domain Eukaryota; kingdom Metazoa; phylum Chordata; class Mammalia; order Rodentia; family Sciuridae; genus Spermophilus; species Spermophilus citellus. The sequence goes on from NC_138190.1 coordinate 22,796,848, forward strand.
GCAAGACCCAGGTTAGAAAAAAGGAAGAGGGGAACAGAGGTTGTAAGATGTAATTTCTTTGAAGAAATATCATGTCTCTTGATGAGCAAAATCTTATCAACATAGTTTATTAGCAAGTTTGATAGGTTTTGGTAAACAATGATGCAAAACTTTTTAAATAAAAGTTTTTATTCAATTTAATAATTACCAAAATAAAAAGACTAAGCAGCAACCTAAAGCTCCTTGCAAGGCTTTATGGAAACTGTGATTCTAAAAGGATACCTCTGACTCACTAGAATCATTCCAGGCATATAGAGCATGATGAGGAGGGAAGGAAAAAAACTTTCCCAGGAAAGAGATTAAGAAAAGAAATATGTTTAGTCATAGCTAAAGGAGAGAGGGGAGTAGCAGAGGCCTGGAGGAAGCAAGGGAAGCAATATAAATGGGAGGAAGGGATTAAAGGGTTGGAAGGTGAGGGCAGGTTTGGATTTGTTTGAAAGGCAATGAGATGAGGTTAAGTGATTTACTAAAGGTCCCCTACTGAGTCACTGGCAGTGCCTCTTCCATCCCTCCTATTTTGGGTTTCCTCTTTAGTTCCTTGTCTCCACACCGAAATAGACATTCTATGTGATTTTCTCTCATTGCAAATCTTTTATACTTTAACTCAGAAAGCCGTGTTTAGAGGGCTGTGTAGGTGGTTGTTTTTAATGTTGAATTTTTTTCCCCTTCTTTGGGAAAACTGCTGGTATAGAAAGCTTCCTTGACTCAGTATTGAGACAAATAAAAGACAAATGTGTTATTCTACTGAGACTGTTGAAATGAAAGTTTGCTTTGAAGTAGGGTACTAGAATACATATGAGAGAATACTGTTCTTGTCATAAAAACTGGCAGCTGAGCATTCTTTGCCCTGTCAGAGAGAATGACAACCTAACAGGGTCAAAGTCAGACTGAGGAAATAGATTTTTTTTCTTTAATCACTAGCTCAACCTATGACCAGAAAAGGACAAATGTTAAAGATACAGAGGAAATTCAAAATCCAGAGAATATGACCAATAATCACAAATATAAACAAATTTCAAGAATTTAAATTATTACCTATTGATAGGAATATTTTATTAGTAACTATTCCTAAGTATTTTAATAAGTTATTGATTTCATCAGTAATTTTGGCATAAAACAATTTGATTTAGCAGAAATAGTCCTATCTTTAGAATGCTACAGCTTAAATCTATCCATCTGGATATTTCAAAGAGTTATTTCTAGAAGTGTCTGCTGATACAAATCAAAACAATATAATACAAAACCTTAAAACATGACAACAAATACATTCTTGGACTTTTCTCTATGGAATTAATTTTTCCTTTAATTTCACATCTTACTGACTCAGATTTTTAGCATGGTAGCTATTTTTTAAAATGTGAATCAGGCCAATATTTTCATAGAAAAATATTAAATGTAAAATGCAGATAAATCTGCATATATTCTCTTAGTCAATAAATATTTCTGCATTTCTTTTTCTCTTAATCTTTATAAAATAAATTTAAGTGAAAACATTTTTTATTAATAGGTTATTAGTAGAAAGCTCATTGACAAAATTTAAATACTGGAAGGAAAAACATTCAGGTCACTGGTTGCCAATCCAACTCAAAATTCTTTTCAACATGCTAGAGATGCTAAAAAAAAGAAAATTATAAAAGCACTGTTTCTGGTGATCCCAGGACCCACAGACATGTAGAGCCAAATAATGTGTTTTATGATAGATTGTTTTCTTTTAAAATCATTATTTCAGTCCATAAAAGGTGAAATACTAAAGCTAATCACTTGACATTGGCATTGAGAAGTACCTGATAAAATCACCCTATTACTGAGCCATATTAGACCTAAGTCACAGAAATGAACTACATTAGAACTGAATTCTTGGTGCTTATCTAGGTCCTCTTCTAATACTCTTGCCACTCCAAAGATTACGGTTTCCCCAAAATGATTTTCTTCACCTCCTGATGCCATGGTCTTAGTTTGCTCCCCATTCCCTATTGACAAGTCTCTGGGTATATTTTAGCTGGGAAAAGATTCTTATATTTTATAAGTAAAAAGATTCAAAACAAGTCTTCAGCGATACTGCCATAGGTTGATCATGCCCTATAATCCACAGCATCTAGGCACTTTAGGGATTAGCGATTCCAAATATCTTGGTTCAAACTTGGCTCCAGGTTTAAATTATACTATATCTTGGGCACATAAGTTATATTTTTATGATTTCCTTATGTTGATTTACATATATCCATATCTCTTTATTTAATCACAAATGTGGTGGAAAATAGAAAGCTGTAACATCTTCAGTATTTTAAATGTATTAGTAGAATGTGATATATTAGGTTCTTATGCTTATTATTTGCATTAACAATGTATAAAGACCTCCTCTAGAAAGTGAGGAGACATTGCCATACATGGAGGGAGGTCCAACTGTATAATTTGCAGGGGCCAGTGGAAAATAAAGATGTGGGACTCCTTTCAAAAAGTTTTAAGAATTTGAAGAGGGCAATAGTGGTGCATTAAGCAATTGTGGGACCCTGAGCACAGGGCCCTATACAGCTGTACAGATCTAATGCCCATGGAGCACATCCTGCCTAAAGCATCATTCTTGGTAGAAAAAAATAGGAATAAAAATTACAAAAGCTTACAACCTTGGATTTAAATCTTATTTTATACCTCAAATGAGGAACAAAGATTAATTGTTTAAAAAGCAACTCTTCTTTTTCCTTCTTTCCTCTCCATCTTATGTGTTTTGGAGGATGAGTCCTCCTGTCATCATCAATTCACTTGCAGACCAATAAACAGATAAATCTATTGTCAATAAGAGCAATTCAGTACTAATGCAACATTTATTATTTCAATTCAGTATTTATTTACTTCACAATCACTTTACACAATATAAACTTAGCATAAAAGACAGTAGCATCCTGAAGAACATTCTGCTGGTTCATTTCTGCTGCCTTTACCTTATTTCTGATACAGGTAACTTCTTCACACTTTTCTTTCTTGTTCTATCCCAAGGAGGCTGATTACCATGGACTACATCATTGGACCCCTTTGCTGGCTAGCTTCCTATTGACAGGAGTTTGGAAGTGTACAAGTAGGAAAATTCTAGGCATTTCTTCTTTATTCCATTCACCTCATTTCTGATCTCTGGCAGCAATAGCAGCCCTTGTACCACATGACCTCCATGATTCCCATATTGAGAGGCCTCTCTTTGTTCTTTAAGGAGGCCTAAAATTGGATACAACTTCCCACTGGTGCTACTCTTCAGATGCCTCAATATCTCCTATTCATTTTGCCCCCACATCTGCTCATTCTTCAATAAGTCACCCCTCTATTAAAGTGTTTTTTTACTTCTTTGAATAAAGCATGTTTCTTGTGGAAACCCTGTGTGACATATATTATTAAATTTAATATTTTACTTAAAAGAATTTATTCAGATTCTTTCCTTCTAGTAGAACTACTAGAAATCCCAAATTATTCTCTAAAACCACCCTGAATGCTTTGGTCCATATTACTTTTATTCTTTTCTAGGGAAAGTGTCTGTAGCTATCATCACAAAGGAATCTGTGGCCCAAAAACTAGTTAAATTTTTCTGTTCTGTAAATATTTGGGTTGCTGCACACATCTTGATACTTCAATTAATTATGTCTAGTATTATTTCTACTTGTATTGTCATCTCTATCTATTCTCCAAAATAAGATCATTATATGTTTGAAGCGAGAAACTGCTTCATATAACTGTTATATTTCTCCAGCTCTCCTAAACCCAGTGTCAAGAACAGTAATTTTTTTAAAATTGGGTATCTACCAATCAATCTCTTATGTGGATACAAGACTTTTTTGAAGATTTAAATTAGACCCCATGGATCCAAACTTTTCAAAGAATTTCATGTTTAGTTTGAAAATCCTTCATAAAGTTAACTTAGATTTGACAGAGGATGAGTCTACTTATTACTTTAGTTATACAACCAGTACTATAAGACAATGCAGACCTCCCAAGCTGAGATAATCCCCATAGATGTATTATATAGCAAGAGCCTTATGGATCAGAGAATATTTAGGATGCATGGGATGTAGGATAGGGAAGACTGCAAAGAGTATAAATATACTTAGGAACATAACTAGACAGAAAGGGAAAAAATTGGAAAAATAAACTTTTAAAAAGTAGAAAGTCTCTGAAAATAAAGCAGAATTAAACTTTCAAAACTGTATAGCATAAAAATACAAACTGGAAGTACATACCATAATTTTAAATTAGGAAATTCTATACAATAGTAAATGTAATTCATAAATACAATGCAATCCTAATTAAAATAACAATGGGATGTGTGGGGATGTTTTACACATTTCCTTTATTTATTCAACAAATATATATTGAATATTTACCTCATACCAGGCGCTGTGCTACAGTCTAGAAAAACACATGAAATTTGAAGTATGAGAAAAATGGCAGCTCAGTTCGTGCAGAAAGGACTGATATCACAATAAATTATATTGAAACAACTAATTACTCTTTTGAGAAAAAATTACTGTATCCTTCATGTAGACATTCAAAATAAATTTTAGATCCATTAAAAAAATAAAAAGTTTTCACCATAAAGAAGTGATAAATGTGTGGGGAAATAAATGTTTAAAATTATTTTAATAGTATACAATGTATACATACATCAAACATTACATGGCTACTCATTAATAGTTACAATTTTTATGTTTTTATATATTGTTTAAAAATAAATTTAAAAATAGAGGCTGAGGATGTACAAGTATAAATGATTTTTAGATCTTCGTATGAGGGAAGTCTTTCTAATTAAGGCACAAATCCTGGAAGACATAATACAGGTAAAAAATGGATAATTTGCTGAAAATATATTTGCTGTATTTCTTTTTTTATAATCTATTTATTTGTTTATTTTACAGTAGAAATGCATTTTGACACATTGTTCACAAATGGAGCACAACTTCTCATTCCTCTGGCTGTACATGGTGCAGTCACTCTAGTAGTGTAATCATACATGTACATAGGGTAATAATGTCTATCTCATTCTACCAAGATTCCCATTCCCACAGCCCCACCCCTCTCCTCACTACCCTCTACACAAATCAAAGTTCCTTCATTCTTCCCTATCCCCTTGCCCTACTATGGATCAGCATCTGCTTATTTGCTGTATTTGTATGATACAAAGTATATCCCATGGAATAGAATATTTGACCAAAATTTGCTTAGACAATAGGTATGTATTTCTTACATAGGAAGAAGACCAGAGATAGTTAAATGCACAGTTTATTCAATAGCTCAATGACATCATCAAGGTTCCAATGATAGCATAGATGAGATCATGCCTGAGATAAGATCTTCCTGAAGATCAGAGGTCAAATTGTGTTCTAGGCTCTTGTGTATTCACATGAGAGAATTTCAAGCTTTAGTAAAAATATGATAAAATTTATTAGAAGAAAAAAAGAAGGGGAGAAGCACCTCCGAGAGAGAGAGTGGGTCTTCTCAGAAAAAAGAGTGACAACTCACTTCTTTGTGAGCTCAGTTTAATTGGGGTGGGAGGGGAGGTTTCTAGAAAATCCCACCCAAGCACTACCGCTGACTGACAGTAGAATTTATCAGGTTTTTAAGTCCCTACCATGCATGTTTCTACTGAAAGGCAACTCTAAGTCATTTTGGTTTGTGTAATGGTCACAAAGGCCCTATTTCATCTGAGTCCAGTCCAGATCAGGGTAACTTGTGGTTTTGTTTCTTGTTTTCAAATTGGTGGATGAGTTTTGGACAAGCATCCTCAAACCTTGAGGAAAGAACAATCTGGAAATAATAAGCTTGTTTAATCAAGGATGGTAACATACTTTCATCTTTTTAAACCACAGTTGAGTCAGAATGACCTTGGATGAGCTACTTTAAAGTAGCTGAGAGTTAGCACTGAACAGTCTATAGAATTAACCCTTTAAACTCCATGTTCCCACCACTCATGTCTACCTGCTATCTAACACCGAGGGCTTTCCATTGTTCCCAGATACATTTCTCAATACATACTCTATGTTTTTTCCATTATAGCTGCAAGAAGGTTCCAAGCCTCCTGTCCTCACAAGTCAGTATTAAAAGCAGAGTGGAAGAAAAGGAAGAAAAAAATATTGTTCAAGTGCCTCTCTTGTCAGTGAGGACTCTTCTGCAAAAGACACTGTATCTTTTCTTCAGCCCTTTCCACTACTCCAAGAGGGGCTGGAAACAGGGTATCTGGGCATTTTGAATCTTTACCATGGAAAAATAGTAACATTAGCAAAAACAGAAGGAAATGAAGGTTATTGGTAGGCAAACAATAGTATCTGCCAAATATGCTGAGAGAGGGAAGAGCTAATAGAAAGACTGAATACATACTAGAGAGAAGGTGATTGTAGATCAATATTTCAGAGGAGGGTGCCTGAGATGTTATCTAGATTCTAGGACACTGGTGAAGGCACAACTCCTCTTTTAAAATAAGGAACAAAAAACAATTGACGACATTTGAACTGTGGTGGTCAGCAAAGGAAACCAAAGGTGTTTCCACCTGAGATAATCAAGTAGGAAAACAGAGACAGGGAAATTTAATTCCCTTTTGGTAAATTACTGTAAAGCAATGCTTTGCATGTAGCCACAAACAAGTCCACCTCATAATAGGTTTTTGCTAGAATCCAGTCCCTCTGAGCAAGTCTCTTCACCCTGAGGGCAACTGCTAGGCATTTCTCCTTGTTCCACTTCCATAAAGGATAAAACTGTAAGAGATAGTTCTTCAATAACTGAGTTACACTGCTGGGCATTTCTATGACCCAAGAATATACCTAGGGCAAGTACATGAATACATTACCACTCATTTGAAAAATGCATTTTATCTACTATATTTAAATAAGAAAGAAAGTAATATACAGTTTCGATCTTATAATATGAATTGCATGTGGTGAAAAAATTACTGGTGAAGGACAAATAATTAACTCAGCTAAAATACTCTGAAAAACCCTATATTATTTTTTTGCCACATGGAATGTTTCTGACATATTTCTCTTTTCATTTCATTGGTTGGGGCATGTAAATATTTGAAAAGTTAATGTAAGTTTATATATACAATAATTGTGACAGAAAATTGAAAAAAATTTTAAAAGATGCAATATAACAAAGTAGTTCTTTATTTTTAATATTTGCAAAGAAGTACATGCTCATATTACCTTCCCATTCTAGAAATAGGTTCATCAAAAAGAAATATTTTATATTTACATAGAAATGTCAAAATATAAATACTATCAGCCAAAAAATTACCTGGAAATATCCCTGGTATTTCAAAATTTCCCGTAACTAGATCATAATTATAGGTTAATATATTTATTATCTATGATATGCTTTCCAAGTGATGGTTTACCCTTCATGCAAATGATAATTTTCTTCTTAAGACAAAAATAATCCATGAGAGTATTAATGTGAACTGAGAGTACTGCTTAAATTTTAGAAGTCCTACCTATGAAAGGAAAAATAAAGTCCAAGGCCCATTTATTCTGAGGTTCAGGATAATGGGTCTCTTACTCTTTTCAAGCTGCTTTTAGGAATTATACAGTAATGTGGGAGTAAAGCTTCTTAGTTAATTTGTAGTCTGACTAATTGTTTCATGGTATTATGAGTTCAATGCTTCAATGAATAGGAATACAGCCAAATGCTTTTCAGAAACTATTTGCTTACAACATTTAGAAGATTTCTTATAGAACAGTTCCTTGCTAACTAGTGAACAGAATAAGATTTTTGACATTCATCAGTTTAATGATGGTCAGTGAAAATTGACCACATCAATCCTCATCCTATTAGTGATAGTTAAAGGCTCATTTCTATTGAAAACTTTGCAAAGATATCAATGATGATATAATAAGGATGTGATAGAATCTTTAATATTTACTACAACTACATAGTTGGGATAATATCCATCCTACTTTAAGTAATTTGCCTTCATTAGAAGAAAAGGTAATAGACAAGTAAAACTATTCATTATATCTGTTAAATAAACAAAGAAATAAGAATAGAAAAAAATATATTTTCTGAGAATAATTCAAGAAACATATTTCTCTGATTTTTTTAAATTAATACCATCTCACCTTACCAAAACTTATGACTCTTATGTGCCTACCCATAAACCCTTACTGGCACAAATCAAGTCATTTTGTTTATGCCAAGTTGGTAAGGTATAAAAGATCTCTTGTAATTTAAATTTGTGTTTTACTTCTTATGGGTGAAGTTGAAACATATTCATAGGACAAAAAGCATGTCTACTTTATATGGCAGACCTCCCTTATCTATAGTGTCCTTTTCTGGAAATTCCTCTTCCCCATCCCACAAATTCTACTGAACAGTCGGTAGTAGATGACTATATTTGCATTGTACTACATCATTCTCCAGAGTGGCTCAAGTCGCACAGTCCTGAAATAAAAACTTATGAAGGCACACAAGTGAGAGTATGTCTCTGAATTTATATGCCTAAATTAAATTATAAGATAATCAAGATCAAATATTTCATAAATGATAATAATTAAGGAGTCTGTACAATGCACTACAGAGATAAAAAACAATAATTTTTAGCACTGAAGTTGCAACAGGAGCTACCTCAGCTGATAAAGACAACAATCAAATAGCTTCTTTTGATCACAAGTCTACATTAAGCCAGGCACAGAGGCACATGCCAGTGATCCCAGCAACTCAGGAGGCTGAAACAGAAGGATGGCAAGTTTGAGGCCTGCCTGAGTAACTTAGGGAGGCTCTGAGCAACTTAGCAAGATCCTGTCTCTAAATAAAAAGGGCTGGGCATGTGGTGGTTAAGTGCTCCTTTGTTCAATCCCTAATACCAAAAAAAAAAAAAAAAAAGTCTACTGTCACATGCAAATGCAAGAACAACAAATGACAAATCCCAGTAGTCTATTCTATACATGGGGTTTATCTGGTCCAAACCATAACCCCAAGGATAAGGAGAAACACATGGCAGGATTCAGCCTCCAAAAAAACCTTGGTGTTCCTAAAAGATTCTTTATAAATAAAGTTACTAAAGTTAACTATATACTGACTATGCATATTTAGTTAATTGTACTGTGACCCTCTCAGGTAATATTTTTTCTTCAAGAAAATTTTATAGACACATTAACATTTTTATTCATAACAAGTTGAAAATACCCATTGAAACACTAAATAAGAGCTGAGATCATGAACTCAAAAGACTCTGTTATAGCTAAAGTTATAACAGAAGCTACTATAGTGCATACGAAGGTTAGACTATAACCAATTATGTTTAACCTTTAATGTAACAATTGTAAAACTTACTGTGACTCACTAGTTGCTGATTAGATGGTTCAGTTGTCAGTGTCAGATAAAAAGTGTCTAATCTCTCCCAATATTAGAGCTGCAGTATTCTAAATACTTTACAAATAGCTTCTGTGATTCACTGGGCACTTGTTATTGAACTTACCCAAACCTTCCTAGAATATTCTTTTTAGAGGTCATGTTGTGCCTTATGGAGAAATAATCTTTAAATGGGAGTCTTTGGTTACTATGACAATTCAACCACTCTGACTTGGTTGAGAGCCAAGAAAGACCACCCATACTAAATTCTGCTCTGTGAAAAGTAACTGCACTTTGAAATTCCAATGTGTTCAGGGTGTTCCTATTTTGTTCTTATTTGAAGTAAGGTTTGATGTCATCAAAATTGTTCTGTCAACCCTTCTTCAGAGTCTTGGGGTCTTCCTTGTGAAATTTAGGTTCACTGCCTCTGTTTCTTCTCTCCTCTAATGGTAAAGACCCAGCAAATCCAATGAAATCTTCATTGCCTTTGTCTTTTTCTAAAAAATTAAAACTCTTAAAAAATTATCAGTATTCAAATCAAAAACACCTTTGGTAGATATGCCATTTTATTTCTTTTTTTTTTTTTTTGGCAGTAGGGTTTAAGCCCAGGGACACTTTACCACTGAGATATATCTCTAGTTCTTTTATTTCTTATTTTGATATAAGGTCTTGTTAAGTTGCTAAGGCTGGCCTTGATCTTGTGATCCATCTGTTTTACCTTCCCAAATACCTTGGATTGTGAATGTATGCCATCAGGGCGACAATGTGCCATTTTAAATAAGAATTTAAAGAATGTGAATCACTAGAAAATGCCAAAGTATCTTTCGTTGAATTGGCTTTATGTTGTTACCTGTTTAACACAGAATTAGACCAATCTTTCCCTCATCTCTGCAGTTCATTACTTGTTCATTATTTGTGCTCTAACTACTTTTATCTTTGCTGGCCAAGCTGTTTGAGAGAAAAATATCAGAGAATGGACCTAGTGAAGTATCAAATGTCTAATTAAATTAGCAACTATTCTCATATATCTCTACTTTGGACAGTTTATATCCAAGATATTATGCAAAGCTTTCTCTCACACTCTCATAATAATTTGAGTTTTCATGACAAATCTGTTCCATCAAAAGAGTGAGGACACAAAAATGTAATATGTTACTCACTGAATATCCCCCCCATCTGTAATAGTAATTAGGGTCATTAAATTGTTGTCTTCTGTGTTTTCTACTCCTGCAAGTATCTCTTTCCAAAGCCCAAGTACTATAATATACAGGTAAAATTTTTCTGTTTTATGTCTGTTGAAGTGATCAGAGATAACTAGCTCCTCTTTACCTCAACTGGCTTTAAACTTTAAGAAACTGACCTTTGCAATCAAATATTTTCTCTCATTTGTGGAAGCTAACATAAAATAAAGGAAAGAAGGAAGGGAGGGTCAGATGTCACAAGGATATAGGGAAGATCAGTAGTATAGAACAAGGAGATCCCGAGGGAAAGAGGAGAGACCAGAAAGAGGAAATGCAGAATGAATTCTTTAAAAATCAAGTTATGTGCATATATAAATATATCACTGGTAATTGCACATTTATGTATAAAGTGGAAAGAACCAATCAAAAATAAATCAATGAGTGGGTGAAAGGGAGACTGGTAGAGTAGAGGAAAGAAAACAGGGCAGGAGGGGTCGGGGGAAGGTGAGGGAATGTGAACTGAAATTGAATTCTATGCATGCATGATTTTGTTGGGATGAACCTAACTGCTATGAATAACTATAATGCTCTAATAAAAAAGAAAAGAAACTGATTTTTGCAATTCAGCTCATTTAAACATTACCAGCTTTTTCTTTACTCTAACACAGAAATATGGCTTTTAAAATGTAGGTCTTAATTTCTTTTAATGCTAATGAATGAATTTGATACTATTTATATAGAAATTAATATAAATTTTCTCATCTTATATCACAAATTCAATATCAATGGTTAATAAGATGCTGGAAATAAATCTATAGTTCTTATTTTGAGATATTCACACAGTTACAAACCTACAGTATTTTTTAATGAACTTCCTTAGTATATCAATACACAGATTTATCCAAGGTAAGGCATGATTAATACTGCTAAGTATCCTGGCACAACCATTATGGAGAACTATAAACAATAACTATAAATATAATTATTATAATGCTATAATAACTATAAGTAGAGTAGCCTTGACTATTTCAATTCTGAAGATAACACGTAGGTGCTAGTATATTTAGTTTTGGGAAATGTGAATAGAACTCAAACTATGAAAGACAAATGTGGTTTTCTTGTTCTTTTGGGGGGGAGGCGGGGGGTACTTGGAATTGAACTCAGGGGCAGTTGATCACTGAGCCACATTCCCAGCTGTATTTTGTATTTTATTTCGAGACAAAGTCTCACTGAGTTGCTCAGCGCCTCACCATTGGCCTTGAACTTGTGATCCTCCTGCCTCAGCCTCCAGAGCCTCTGGGATTACAGGTGTGTGCCCCCATGCCTGGCTAAACATGGTTTTTTTTATAGGCAATGGCACAACCTTAAATACATGTTATAAATTTAAAAATATAATAATTACTCTTTACAAGGACCTTATGATATAAGTAGTATCTGCCTTTTATAGATAAAGAAAATGAAGCTTAGTGAGATGAGTAGCTTGCAAACTTCACATAACCAGATATTAATAATACCCAGTTTATCTGTTTTTTTTTTCTGGCTTCACTTTTGATGTCATATCTAAAAAAACATCCCTAACCCAAGGTTACAAAGATTTGTACCTATTTGTCTTCTAAGAGTTTTACAATTTTAGCTCTGATGTTTAAGTTTTTGATGCATTTTGTATATGGTATGAATTAGAGATCCAACTTCATTTTTTGCATATGGATAACCTGTATCAGTCAGATTTTTATGCAAAACAAACCAAAGCTTAGTGGCTTAAAACAATAAGCATTCACTGCATAATTGTCACAGATTATAGGCCAATTGTTTTTTTATTTTTTGCAAAAATTTGGGGTGCAACCATTGTGTCAAGTTTTTTTTTTTAATTGTACCTGTTTTATTTAAGAATCATTTATTACTAAACTGATTTTGGTGCAAGATTGGGAGTACCAAATACTCATATACATATGTTGATGCGGTAGTGAGGATTATGCGGTGACATAGGGTAAATGAAATCAGGTATTGTTTCTCGTAAGTCTCTAATTACGCTCTACTGGGCAGTTCTGATCCCAGCAATCTTTCCTGATCTGTGTAATTAGGTAGAGGCTGTGTTGAAACTGGATGATCTGATAGCCTCTAATTCTTTTGTTTTCTTCAGGCTACTTTATCTAGTACACCTCAGCTGGGTGGCTCATCCCTGCAATTGGCTCCTTTGCATGGTGTTTTGTCTTTTGGTAGAACTAGCCTAGTCTTCTTCACATGGTAGACCTGGGGTTTTAAAGAGCAACCCGAGAAGACAAGCTCCAACGATCAAGCACCTTTAAACCCCTGCTTGTGTCCTGTTTCCTATTGTCCTATTTACATAGCTAGTCTATCCACATGGCCAAGCAGAGAGTCAGCATACACTAGCACAACTCTGCTACAATACCTTCAATTTGGGTAATGTATAGTCATACCAAAATTTCTGGTTTTATCAGTGCTTATCTCCACAACTACAACTATTTTAGCATCAGGTGCCAATATATTGAAGTACAATTCCTTGTATTGGTGCTAACTGCTGTGGTCTCTCTAGTTCTCAGCTATATCCCTAGTGCAGAGACTAGTGTTTGGCACAGTGTAGCTAGGTACTCAGTGTGTATCTATTGAGTGAATGAAATTATTGGAAAATTCATTATTGGAATGAAATTATTGGAAAATACTGGAGAATCCAGTACCAAACATGTTTCTGTAGCCTTCCCTTTTTCATTGGCAGTATTTTCTTGATCTTATTATAATTACCTTAATGATAAGATTCTAGCCATTTAAATTTTGGCTGTATTCTATCAAGTAATAGAATTTGATTTTAGAAACAATTATCCAAAAATCATAAAATTAGGCATATTTTCTCTGATATAATTATTTCAAAGATTCATCTTATACTTTGGTGGCATTAAGCATTAATGTTAAAGGAACAGAAATATCAAAATCTTAATATTTAAGGTTTATAAAATGTACATCCTAGCTAGTCAAATTGAAAAATTATAAAAAGCTTGGAAGCACTTCAAGACATTTGATCTATTTGGTATGATTTCACCAAATACTCTATTCTACTCAAACTAAAAGAGGATGGGCCCAAGAGACAGATATGGGCTATGACCCCAGATAGATAATTGCCTTCTTCCCTATTAATATGAAAGTGACATACAATGGATATTAAGTTATATTTTAAGTGTGTACTGAAAATCCTCATTTGTACAGAACAATGATACATCTTTATAAATAAAAATGAAGTCATTCTGAAGGGGTAAGCTTTCCAGAATGTCACAACTAAAAATGATAAGGTGGCTCAGCTGGACATCATCTAACATTATCAAGGCAAGTAAATCCAAACCTGACGTGAAATCTTTGAATGTGGTAATTTATAATTATAGCTATCCCTGATTTTTTGTAGTAGTACATAATGTTCAAAGCATTTTCATGAACATCATCTCAAACTTGGTTTATAATAATCACTTCTTATGAAATTGGTTTCTTTAGACTTTCTTTTCATGTGTTATAACCTTTCCTCTTGAGGTGCCTTATGGACAGTTTTGCCCTTGTCACCCAGTAGATAGCTGGGTATCAAACATTCTCCACAATATTTGGTATAATGTTTTCAGAGTCTTTTGAAAGTAAATGCCTCAGGCTATTCATCATTTCACAGCTATCTTACATCCATCCTGACACAACTTAGAAAGACATTCTGTTATATTTCTCAGAAATTATTGTCATTTAATATCTTATTTGTATCAGTACCACTTGTGCCTTGCCCAAAACAGCAACTACAGATCAAAATTTTTAATGATAAAGAAATTACTTCTGAAGTTCTGTTCTGTATGTTCAAAAGAATATTTCTTATATTTGTAAGATAACTTAAAACTCAAAAATAGGGCTGAGGTTGTAGCTTAATGGTAGAGCACTTGCCTAGCATGTGTGAGGCACATTTATTTATTTAAATAAATAAAATAAAGGTTTGTGTCACGCTACAACTAAAAAAAATTTAAAATATTAAAACACAGACAGGTGCTGTAGCACATGCCTGTAATCCCAATGACTCAGGAGACTTAGGCAGGAGGATCATGAATTCAAAGCCAGCCTCAGCAATTTAACAAGGCCCTAAGCAACTCAGTGACCCCGTCTCTAATAAAACATAAAAAAGGACTGGGATGTGACTTGTGACTTGGTGATTAAGTGCTCCTAAATTCAATCCATGGTATCGAAAAAAACCATATATATATATATATATATATATATATATATATATATATATAGAGAGAGAGAGAGAGAGAGAGAGAGAGAGAGACTCAAAAGTGGCTTTATACCCACACACACCCTTCCTCACAGGATATATGTACTCTTAGAGATATAAAATCATAAATAGATTCATATTGCATCATGTTCTTAGCCCTCTTAATGTCTCCCAGCATAGACTTCAGTTTCCTAAAATTGTTGATGACTTCACTTATATTATGTCACTTATATTCCTTAAGGCACTACACCATTTAATATTTTTTTAAAGTGTGTGATTTTTCTATTATAAAATATGGGATACTGAATAGCCACTTGCCACACACTAAACTGTGGATTCTAGAATATCATAACCTTTTTAAAAACTGTAATGTGTAACATATACCTACATCTCTCTGGTTACAAATGCAAATTTCTGAGCCTACCCCCAAACTTACTAAGTTGAAATATCTGAAAGCAGGGTCAAGGGAACTGAATGTTTGTTATCTGGGAGGTTGTTGTATACCTCAAAGTTTAAAAACTATTGCCTCACAATGAACTTGATTATCGTAGGGTTCCAGCTGCAACTCAAATAAAGTTCTGTACCTTTAGAAACTGCAAGAACTCTTTAAGGCAATTAGCATACCATTTAGCAAGTAATTCAAATTTAAGAAAAAAGAACAATGGGATTTAAATTATCATCAAAACATACTTCTGTGCAGTGCCCTGTGCTTGGTGCTCTAAAAACTGTAAAAGATGATACAATTTCATAATAAATATTCAATCTGTAATGACGAGTTCTGTCAATCTTGGAAAAGATAAATGTAGAGTTTAATTATAAAATAGATGTCTCTCTCTGAATGTGAGGTGAAAGCTGGATAAAATGCATTTCTGTCTGCTTCATAAGGTAGTATTCAAGATATGTCATTGTTATAATTTGAAAAGTATTATTCAGAAAGAAGACAGATTTCAGTTCAGCAGCTTTGACTATAAGGAGACCAAGAAATAAAAGCCGAATGGAAGAAAGCTAAGTCACCGATGATTGAACTTTAAAATTATCACATATCTTTAAAGTTAGCTAAAGAGTTATAGCCAAATCCCAATTTCCTCTCTATGAAAAGATTGGCCAGGGAATCTTCACAATATGGGACATTTTGCTTGATGTAAACTTCAGTAAAGAAATCTCCTATTCCATGGTGCTTGGCTGGTGTTGCTTCTTCATGAATTATGTTCTGGTATTTTTAGACCGCTGAAAATGTCAAAATAGTATTGAGTTAGATGCATTGTCTTCATGTCTTTCATGGGTTTAAAACAACTCATTTTCTATGGTGGCAATCAGCTGATATCTCATTGTGAAAAAGAAATAATTTTGTCAAGGGCATTTCCAAAAAGGGACTGTAAAACTTCTCTGTTAATTTAGTATGTAAATGCATAAATGCCACATTTTTTTGTCCATTCATCTATTGAAGGGCATCTGGGTTGGTTCCACAGTCTAGCTATTGTGAATTGTGCTGCTATGAACATCGATGTGGCAGTATCCCTGTAGTACACTCTTTTAAGTTCTCCAGGGAATAGTCCGAGAAGGGCAATAGCTGGGTCAAATGGTGGTTCCATTCCCAGCTTACCCAGGAATCTCCATACTGCTTTCCAAATTGGCCACACCAATTT
Organism: Spermophilus citellus; assembly: GCF_964194105.1. Classification (NCBI taxonomy): domain Eukaryota; kingdom Metazoa; phylum Chordata; class Mammalia; order Rodentia; family Sciuridae; genus Spermophilus; species Spermophilus citellus. Next base: position 22,813,281 of record NC_138190.1, read on the forward strand.
GCAGTCCCACCAGCAGTGTACAAGAGTACCCTTTTCCCCACATCCTCGCCAGCACTTGTTGTTGTTTGACTTCATAATGGCTGCCAATCTTACTGGAGTGAGATGGTATCTTAGGGTGGTTTTGATTTGCATTTCCCTGACTGCTAGAGAAGGTGAGAATTTTTTCATGTACTTGTTGATTGATTGTATGTCCTCCTCTGAGAAGTGTCTGTTCAGGTCCTTGGCCCATCATGGAATTTGCAGGGAAATGGATGGCATTAGAGCAGATTATGCTAAGTGAAGCTAGCCAATCCCTAAAAAACAAATGCCAAGTGTCTTCTTTGATATAATGAGAGCAACTAAGAACAGAGCAGGGAGGAAGAGCAGGAGGAAAAGATTAACATTAAACAGAGACATGAGGTGGGAGGGAAAGGGAGAGAAAAGGGAAATTGCATGGAAATGGAAGGAGACCCTCATTGTTATACAAAATTACATATAAGAGGTTGTGAGGTGAATGGGAAAAAAAATCAAGGAAAGAAATGAATTACAGTAGATGGGGTAGAGAGAGAAGATGGGAGGGGAGGGGAGGGGGGATAGTAGAGGATAGGAAAGGTAGCAGAATACAACAGTTACTAATAGGGCATTATGTAAAAATGTGGATGTGTAACCGATGTGATTCTGCAATTTGTATTTGGGGTAAAAATGGGAGTTCATAACCCACTTGAATCTAATGTATGAAATATATGTCAAGAGCTTTGTAATGTTTTGAACAACCAATAAAAAAAATGAGTATGTAAGGTTAGGTCAGACCTTGTCTGCTAGGGGGCAGTAAAGGGAAGATGTTTGGACCAAGTTGGGGAGAAGAATGTGCCAGACAATGGTAGATATTCAGGTTTCTTAATTCATCTTATCTTCAAGCAGTTAGCTCTTGCACAGCACTTCATAATAAACACCACAAAACCTCAGCAGCCGACAACAGTATTTATTGTTAGTGTATATAGAGTTACCTGCAGATCTTATCCCAGGGAGAAAAAAAAAGTCCAGGGACCTACATATTCTGGCCTTGCTAGAAGACCAGCTAGCTGTTGGATGTTATAAGCTGTCTTCATCTTGGATGATGGGAGCAACTTAGCTTAGCTCCAGGTGTCTCTCATCACCCAGAATGTTAATATAGGTATATCCTTATGCCAATATCTAAGGCACAAAAGAAAGAAAATAGAAATATGCAAGGGCTCTTGAGGCCTAAGCTCATGACTAGTATACAATCACTTTCATCAAATACCATGTGACAAAGCAGGTCATAAAACCAATACAGGGGCTGTGGATGTGGCTCAAGCGGTAGCGCGCTTTCCTGGCATGCGTGCGGCCCGGGTTCGATCCTCAGCACCACATACCAACGAAGATGTTGTGTCCGCCGAGAACTAAAAAATAAATATTAAAAATTTAAAAAAACCCAACAATACAGATTCAAGGTGTGGGAAAATAGCCTATGCCTCTTTAATAAGAGGAACTGCAAAATTTCACAATAAAGAGAGTGAATATAAGAATTAAAGTTATAACTGGGCATAATGATGCACACCTTTTTTCACAGTGCCTCTGGAGGCTAAAACAGGGGGATTGCAAGTTTAAGGCTAGCCTGGGCAACTAAGTGAGACCCTGTCTAAAAAATTTTAAAAATAATAAATAAAAGGGGATGGAGATGTAGCTCATTTGTAAAGCACCCATGGCTTAAATCCCCAGTATAATACATAAATTATGTGTAATAAGTAAATAAATAATTGCAGTCATTCTTATAATTTCTCATTGAGTGAAATATTGAGTTTCTACTCTTATGCCATGCGATGCCATAAGAGTAGAAACTCTTATGGCATCACATAAGAAACATACAATCTGACAGTGAATCTCCAACATGGAAGGACTGTAAAAACCAAATTGGTGCCAGATGCAGTGGCGCATACCTGTAATCCCAGAGGCTCAAGAGGCTGAGGTAGGAGGATCATGGGTTCAAAGCCAGCCTCAGCAAAAAGCAAGGTGCTAAACAACTCAGTGAGACCCTGTCTAAATAAAATACAAAAATAGGGCTGGAGATGTGGCTCATTGGTCAGGTATTCCTGAGTTCAATCCCTGGTACCAAAACAAAACAAAACAAAAACAAATTGGTAAACCCTCCCCCTTAGTTTCTGATTCAGGAATTCAGGGATAGAAACCTAAGCATTGCATTTCTAGTGAGTCTTCAAATTATATGGATGATATCCTGGGCCAAGGGAGCACATTCTGACAGCCACTGTTCTGTGGATTTGGAATTAATAAGTACTTTGGGGGACACTAAAACAACAGAAGGACATTGATATTCATAGGAAAGGCAATTTGAAGTGAAATGGGAGAATCTGAATGAAATCATTTCCCAGACATCCAAACAGCTTAAGAAGAAGCAGATTAATAAAGGACCTTTTGCTGGTACCCTAACACTATCCTATGTCACTGTCCCTGGTATTCATCAAATATGGTGATTGGGAATGAATGATACATTGTCTGTTGAAAGCCAGATTCAAAACTCTACACTGGTAAACAAATTTTGAGATCATCACTTCACTGGAAAAATTAAATGAAATAGGGTTTGAGGTATCCATTATGGTGAATGTCAGTGAAATGACTCAATTTCTTTCGACATCAAATCAACTGCAGAAATGAGAGAGGGGAAGATGGCAGCGAAGGGAGTGCATCACCCCCGTGCGCCGCGTCACTGTGCGGGAGAAAGACGAGGTGAAACAGCTGAAGGCTGTCTTGTTGGGAAATTCCAGCGAAATTGAGGTGCTCCAGAATCTAGTAGAGGGATTTCCATCGCGCGAGGTTTGGCTGCGGGGGCTCGGACGCGGGCGATTTCTCCGCACGGAGGGTCGCATTGCCTGATCGGCGGATCGCCCCGCGGCTGGAGTCTGCGGCACCCGCTGGGAAGCGGCAAGGTGCCGGAGCAGGGGTGCAGCGATGCGGATTCTGGGGGCTCCTGCCAGCGGTGCAATGGCCGTGCTTAGTGCTGAGTTCTGGCTTTGAGACGGAGGAGAGAAGCGGTCCAGTTCGGTTCTCGACACCGGTGGGACCACGGAGGAGGACAGCGGCCGCCATCCTGGAGAGCTGATGGAATCATCCCTGTTTTCTACTGATCTCAGCTCATTCAGCTACGGAACAAGTGATTTCAGGCTGGCATTTGCCTGCGTCTCGCAGACAGATCGCTCAGGCTCAGGGCTAGAGAACCTGTGGAGAATACTCCTTGGGGCTCGCTCCTAGCAAAGCGTGCACCGAGCTCTGAGCGGCTGGGTTCTGGTTCCTGCAGCTGCTTTGGCCCAGGGCTGGGGAACCCGCGGAGACTGCGTATTGAAGCCAGCTCCTAGTGGAGCGTGCATCGAGCTCGAAGCGGCTGGGTTCTGACCCCCGGAACAGTTTTGGCCCAGGGCTGGGGAACACGCGGGGACTGCGTCTTTGAGCCTGCTCCCAGCAGAGCGTGCACCGAGCTCGGAGAGCTTGGAGCGGCCGGGCTCTGGCTCCCGGAGCTGCTTTGGCCTAGGGCTGGGGAACCCACGGAGATCGCTCCTTGGATCCTGCTCCTAGCGGAGCGTGCACCGGGCTCGGAGAGGCCGGGTTCTGGCTCCCGGAGCGGCTTTGGCCCAGGGACGGGGACCCCGCGGTAACTGCTTCTCGGTCCGGGTCCTGCTGGGTGCAGTAGTGGCCAGAGGGGCAGAGTGGAGCTGCCGCCTGCGCCCAGAGCAGGCCAAGTGACCCGCCGGCGTGGTATCACGACACCCCAACTGCAGCTGGGGCCGAAGAGAGTAGCCGCCTACGCCTGGAAAAGGACCAGCGACCTGACGACGCGGTAGCCAAGGCACCCCACTTGGAGTAGGGGCTGTGTAGAACCGCCATCTGAGCCTGCAAGGTAGGCAGACCTGCGACCCACTGGCAGGACAGGCCCGGTAGCCTGCCAGCATGGTGGACACATAGCACCAAGGGAGCCACGTCACACTGGTTGGAGTGGGGGTGGAGCAGAGCCGCCGCCCGTGTCCGGAAAAGGCCCAGCGACCCGTTGGAGAGGTAGTCAGGTAGCCCCATTTGGAGTGGGGGCTGAGCAGAACTGCCGCCCGAGCCCACAATGTAGGCAGACCTGCGACCCACCGGCGGAACAGGCCTAGAGGCCTGCCAGCGTGGTAGACACGTCACACCAATTGGAGTAGGGGCCGAGCAGAGCCGCCGCCCACATGCGGATCAGGACCAACGACCCCAGGGCGTGGTAGTTATGTCACCACAATTGGAGTGGGGGCAGAGCAGAGCCGCCACCCGCGCCCGCAGGGTGGGCAGACCTGCAACCGACCAGCGTGGTAGACAGATCACCCTAATTAGAGGAGGAGCACAGCCACTACCCGCCCTGCAAGGGAGATTTTCCAACTATACAAGAGCAATATAAATAAATAGGGGGAAAATTTCAAAAACACAACAGTTTCACCAAGCAGAAAGAAACGCGAACAGTATGAAAAGACAAGGAAAGAAAGGACCACAAGCAATGCAGGTCAACTCAAATTTAGAAGAGGTAATAGCTGCAACAGATGGAATGTCAGATAAAGAGTTCAGGATATACATGCTTCAGATGATCTGGAGTCTCAAGGAAGACATGAGACAGCAAAATCAGACAATGAAAGATCACTTTGACAAGGAACTACATAAACAAATCCAGGAAGCAAAAGATCAATTACACAGGGAGATAGAGGTAATAAAAAACAAACAAATAGAAATCCTAGAAATGCAGGAAGCAATAAACCAACTTAAAAACTCAATTGAGAATACTATCAGCAGAGTAGATCACTTAGAAGATAGAACATCAGACAATGAAGACAAAGTATTTCAACTTGAAAAGAAGATAGACAGCTCAGCAAGACTGCTAAGAAACCATGAGCAGAACATCCAAGAAATATGGGATAACATTAAAAGACCAAACTTAAGAGTCATTGGGATACAGGAGGGCACAGAGCTCCAAACCAAAGGAATAAACAATCTATTCAATGAAATAATACGAGAAAACTTCCCAGACTTGAAGAATGAGACAGAATCCCAAATCCTAGAAGCCTACAGGACGCCGAATGTGCAAAATCATAAGAGATCCACACCTAGACACATTATAATGAAGATGCCCAACATACAGAACAAGGAGAGAATTTTACAAGAGAAAGGAAGAAAAAAAACAAGAGAAAGGAAGCAGATTACATTTAGGGGTAAACCAATCAGGATAACAGCTGATCTCTCAACACAGACTCTGAAAGCTAGAAGATCTTGGAATAACATATTTCAAACACTGAAAGAAAATGGGTTCCAACCAAGAATCGTGTATCCAGCGAAATTAAGCTTCAGGATGGAAGATGAAATTAAAACCTTCCACAATAAACAAAAGTTAAAAGAATTTGCAGCTAGAAAACCAACTCTTCAAAAAATCCTTGGCAAAACATTACAGGAAGAGGAAATGGAAAATAACAATGAAAACCAACAGTGGGAGGTAGGAAAGTAAAGGGGGGAAAGTAATCAAAGAGGAAAACAAATCAGGTTTAGTAACATTAATAAACAAATATGGCTGGAAGAACAAACCATATCTCAATAATAACCCTAAATGTTAATGGCTTAAACTCACCAATTAAGAGACACAGGCTAGTTGAATGGATCACAAAACAAGACCCAACAATATGCTGCCTACAGGAGACGCATTTGATAGGAAAAGATATACATAGACTGAAGGTGAAAGGTTGGGAAAAATCATATCACTCTTATGGACTGCAGAAACAAGCAGGAGTGTCCATACTCATATCTAATAAAATAGATTTCAAGCCAAAGTTAATCAAAAGGGATAAAGAGGGACACTACATACTGCTCAAGGGAACCATATACCAACAAGACATAACAATCATAAATATATATGCCCCAAACAATGGTGCAGCTATGTTCATCAAGCAAACTCTTCTCAAGTTCAAGAGTCTAAAAGACCACCATACAATAATCATGGGAGACTTCAACACACCTCTCTCACCACTGGACAGATCTTCCAAACAAAAGTTAAATAAGGAAACTATAGAACTCAATAACACAATTAATAACCTAGACTTAATTGACATATATAGAATATACCACCCAACATCAAGCAGTTACACTTTTTTCTCAGCAGCACATGGATCCTTTTCAAAAATAGATCATATATTATGTCTCAGGGCAACTCTTAGACAATATAAAGGAGTAGAGATAATACCATGCATCTTATCTGATCATAATGGAATGAAACTGAAAATCAACGATAAAAGAAGGAAGGAAAAATCATGCATCACTTGGAGACTGAACAATAAGTTACTGAATGATCAATGGGTTTTAGAAGACATCAAGGAGGAAATTAAAAACTTCTTAGAGTTAAATGAAAACACAGACACAACATATCAATCTATGGGACACATTGAAAGCAGTTCTAAGAGGAAAATTCATTGCTTGGAGCTCATTCCTTAAAAAAAGAAAAAAACCAACAAATAAATGATCTCATACTTCATCTCAAAATCCTAGAAACAGAAGAGCAAAACAACAGCAAAAGAAGTAGAAGGCAAGAAATAATTAAAATCAGAGCTGAAATTAATGAAATCGAAACAAAAGAAACAATTGAAAAAATTGACAAAACTAAAAGTTGGTTCTTTGAAAAAATAAATAAAATCGACAGACCCTTAGCCATGCTAACAAAGAGAAGAAGAAAGAGAACTCAAATTACTAGCATACGGGAAGAAAAAGGCAATATCACAACAGACACTTCAGAAATACAGAAGATAATCAGAAATTATTTTGAATCCTTATACTCCAATAAAATAGAAGATCGTGAAGGCATCGATAAATTTCTTAAGTCATATGATCTGCCCAGATTGAGTCAGGAGGATATAGACAACCTAAACAGACCAATAACAATAGAGGAAATAGAAGAAACCATCAAAAGACTACCAACTAAGAAAAGCCCAGGACCAGATGGGTATACAGCAGAGTTTTATAAAACCTTTAAAGAGGAACTAACACCAATACTTTTCAAGCTATTTCAGGAAATAGAAAAAGAGGGAGAACTTCCAAATACATTCTACGAGGCCAACAACACCCTGATACCTAAACCAGACAAAGACACTTCAAAGAAAGAAAACTACAGACCAATATCTCTAATGAACCTAGATGCAAAAATCCTCAATAAAATTCTGGCGAATCGGATTCAAAAACATATCAAAAAAATTATACATCATGATCAAGTAGGATTCATCCCTGGGATGCAAGGCTGGTTCAGTATACGGAAATCAATAAATGTTATTCACCACATCAATAGACTTAAAAATAAGAACCATATGATCATCTCGATAGATGCAGAAAAAGCATTTGACAAAGTAGAGCATCCCTTTATGTTCAAAACTCTAGAAAAATTAGGGATATCAGGATCATACCTCAACATTGTAAAAGCAATCTATGATAAGCCACAGGCCAGCATCATTCTGAATGGAGAAAAATTGAAGGCATTCCCTCTAAAATCTGAAACAATACAGGGATGCCCTCTCTCACCACTTCTGTTCAACATAGTCCTCGAAACACTGGCCAGAGCAATTACACAGATGAAAGAAATTAAAGGCATAAAAATAGGAAAAGAAGAACTTAAATTATCACTATTTGCAGATGACATGATTTTATACCTAGCAGACCCAAAAGGGTCTACAAAGAAACTATTAGAGCTAATAAATGAATTCAGCAAAGTGGCAGGATATAAAATCAACACGCATAAATCAAATGCATTCCTGTATATCAGCGACAAATCCTCTGAAACGGAAATGAGGACAACTACTCCATTCACAATATCCCCCCAAAAAATAAAATACTTGGGAATCAACCTAACAAAAGAGGTGAAAGACTTATACAATGAAAACTACAGAACCCTAAAGAGAAATATAGAAGAAGAACTTAGAAGATGGAAAAATATACCCTGTTCATGGATAGGCAGAACTAACATCATCAAAATGGCGATATTACCAAAAGTTCTCTATAAGTTCAATGCAATGCCAATCAAAATCCCAACAGCATTTCTTGTAGAAATAGATAAAACAATCAGGAAATTTATATGGAATAATAAAAGACCCAGAATAGCAAAAACAATGCTAAGCAGGAAGTGTGAATCAGGCGGTATAGCGATACCAGACTTCAAACTATACTACAGAGCAATAGTAACAAAAACAGCATGGTACTGGTACCAAAACAGGCGGGTGGACCAATGGTACAGAATAGAGGACACAGTAACCAATCCACAAAACTACAACTATCTTATATTTGATAAAGGGGCTAAAAGCATGCAATGGAGGAAGGATAGCATCTTCAACAAATGGTGCTGGGAAAATTGGAAATCCATTTGTATCAAAATGGAACTGAATCCCTTTCTCTCGCCATGCACAAAAGTTAACTCAAAATGGATCAAGGAGCTTGATATCAAGTCAGAGACATGGCATCTGATAGAAGAATAAGTTGGCTATGATCTACATACTGTGGGGTCTGGCTCCAAATTCCTCAATAGGACACCCATAGCGCAAGAGTTAACAACTAGAATCAACGATTGGGACTTACTCAAACTAAAAAGTTTTTTCTCAGCAAAAGAAACAATAAGAGAGGTAAACAGGGAGCCGACATCCTGGGAACAAATCTTTACTCCACACACTTCAGATAGAGCCCTAATATCCAGAGTATACAAAGAACTCAAAAAATTAGACAATAAAATAACAAATAACCCAATCAACAAATGGGCCAAGGACCTGAACAGACACTTCTCAGAGGAGGACATACAATCAATCAATAAGTACATGAAAAAATGCTCACCATCACTAGCAGTCAGAGAAATGCAAATCAAAACCACCCTAAGATACCATCTCACTCCAGTAAGATTGGCAGCCATTATGAAGTCCAACAACAACAAGTGCTGGAGAGGATGCGGGGAAAAGGGTACACTTGTTCATTGTTGGTGGGACTGCAAATTGGTGCAGCCAGTTTGGAAAGCAGTATGGAGATTTCTTGGAAAGCTGGGAATGGAACCACCATTTGACCCAGCTATTCCCCTTCTTGGTCTATTCCCTAAAGACCTAATAAGAGCATGCTACAGGGACACTGCTACATCGATGTTCATAGCAGCACAATTCAGGATAGCAAGATTGTGGAACCAACCTAGATGCCCTTCAATAGATGAATGGATAAAAAAATGTGGCATTTATACACAATAGAGTATTACTCTGCATTAAAAAATGACAAAATCATAGAATTTGGAGGGAAATGGATGGCATTAGAGCAGATTATGCTAAGTGAAGCTAGCCAATCCTTAAAAAACAAATGCCAAATGACTTCTTTGATATAAGGGGAGTAACCAAGGACAGGGTAGGAATGAAGAGCTTGAGAAGAAGATCAACATTAAACAGGGATGAGAGGTGGGAGGGAAAGGGAGAGAGAAGGGAAATTGCATGGAAATGGAAGGTGATCCTCAGGGTTATACAAAATTACATATAAGAGGAAATGAGGGGTAAGAGAAGAATAATACAAGTGGAAGAAATGATTTACAGTAGAGGGGAGGGGTGGGGAGGAGAGGGGGGATAGTAGAGAATAGGATAGACAGCAGAATACATCAGACACTAGAATGGCAATATGTAAATCAATGGAAGTGTAATTGATGTGATACAGCAATCTGTATACGGGGTAAAAATGGGAGTTCATAACCCACTTGAATCAAACTGTGAAATATGATATATTAAGAACTATGTAATGTTTTGAACGACCAACAATTTAAAAAAAATTTTTAAAAAAATCAACTGCAGTTTAGAGAACAGAGTTAAGCATTCAGATCTGAGATTCTGTGTGAGATTTCCCTATTTAAGCCCTGATTTCTGCTGGGACATGATAATAATAAGTTAAGAGGTTATTTCTGAGGGCATAGAAATCACAATGAAACAGTGACTAAATGAGGTCTTAATTTTAGAAAGAGCAGGAAAATGCTGTTAAACTATTTTCCTGGTATTGGTAAACTACAATCAGTTTAAAAAATGTGATAAAATGTAAAAGTATTGATGTTGAGACTTATGTGAGTCTTAACTTTGCCTGGCACCATAGTTAAGCACTGAGCAGAAAGAGTTCATGAGTTATTATTAGACAAGTGAAAAAGCAGGTTACATTTTATTTGAAAAAATAAAGAACCCAAAATGCTACTTCTAAAAGTGTTCAGGCAAATATCAAAAAATGAATCAGTATTTCCACATCCCTACTTTGGAAGGCATCGCTAATCTTGTAACAACAGAAAAAAAGAGAACTTGCAAAGAACATGAACTCATTCAATATCATCATTTTTATTGCTTCTAAATTTTCATTTCAGAATTGGAATTAAGACAATAGAGAACGTACCAAAAGAGGAGACATGTTTTCAAACATTTAAACTTTTCTTTTATCTTTTCAAAACAGATTTATTAAGATATAATTCACATACCATACAATTCATACACTTAATGTCAAACATTTGTCTTTTGTACAAGTTTTGAATAAGATATGGAAAAAAGACAATTAAGTCAATGGAGCAAGATTCTAGATCCATTTTTGCTATGCCCTAGCTAGGTGACCTTTAGTAACTTCTGAACCTCAACATCCTCATCTGTAAATCAAGAGGGTTAAACTAGATGTTTATTTCCCTCTTATTTATCTTCAAGATTATTTTATTTACTTATTTTTTAAACTTTCCTTTATTAATATATCTAGTCCTTAGATTTAATCTTAAATGGGAAAAAAGTTTATGTAACTGAATTGAGGACTAAAAACAATTTTGAGGAGTTTTGCTATGCTAATATAGATTTGAATGGAATATTTTACAAATTTAAAGTATATTATGTGAGCATGAATTTAATAATATGTAATCATTAAGGGGTATTTATCCAACTGTAAATATCTATTAGAATACTTTAATTCAATCAAGAACTAACCTTAATACTCTAGATTAGGTAGAGAGAAGAGATGGGAGGGGAGGGGAGGGGTTGGGGAGATAGGAAGGATAGTAGAATGAAACAGAATTATTATTACTGTGTGTATATATGTGACTGCATTACCAATGTGATTCTGAAACCTGTATACTCAGAAAAATGAGAAATTATATCCCATCTGATTCAAATGTATGATACGTCCAGATCATTTTATCATGTGTAACTAAGTAAAGCAAATTTTAAAAAAATTTTAAAAAAGAACTAACCTTAGAAAATAGTGATTTTGCCCTCAATTGTGTTGGTACAATGATATCTCTCTCTCTTATCATCATTAATTCCCTAAACCAGACAAGCACGTTAAAAAATTTGACTTCCAAATTGACTGAAATGATAAGAAGGATATTGTAATTTCACACTGAGTTTCTTTTTATATTTCTATCTCTTTGAGGGTTTTCCCTATGAAGTTTCCCACCTCCACCTACATCCACCCCTGCATACAGTGAAAATGTTCACTAAAACTCAGGAAATTTAATAGATTATTTTCTTTATAGTAGTTACACACAATCATAGATTTTTTTTTCATGTGAACCAAAAAGAAAAGCTGCATAAGAGCATCTTATTCCTCTACTCACTTTCATGTTATCTTTCTATCATTCCCTGAAAACCTTTTTGACAATAGTGACTTAACCCTACTGGGCTAGCCTCTGCCTCTCCAGAGCTTCTCAAAGCTAGATTCTTCACTGATGCTCCAACCTGCAAGTTCACCCATGCCTAAATCCAAGGTTAATTTCATTAACTCAAGTATTTACTGAGTATTGTCCAAATGCCAAGCATTGTGCAGGGGACTGGGATTCAGTGATGGATTAAAAAAAAAAAGTGAGATCTACTTTCACAGGGCTTACATCCCAGTGGGGCAAGATCATTAGCAAATAATTGCATGGAGAATACAATTACAGCTGGCAATGGTGGCAAGCACCTATAATCTCAGCTACTCAGAAGGCTGAGGTAGGAGGATGGCAACTTCAAGAGCAGCCTGGGCAATTTATCAAGATATTATCTCAAAATAAAAAGAGTTGTGAGTATAGCTTAGTGGTAGAGAACTTCCATAGCAGATGTGAGGCCCTTGGTTTGATACCCAGTGCCACAAAAATAAAGAAAAAAAGAATATGCAAGCACAGATACATGGTCAAAAGCAGCCTACACAACCTAATTTTCTTTCTTTGCCTCTAATTCTTTAAATATAATAACAGAAAATATCTCTTGATAATTTTATTGGGATTGCACTGACTGTATGGATCAATTTGGGAAAAAGTAAAACTAAATGTTCCGATTAAAAAAAAAGCAAGTGGCTTTTTACTTATCTGTGAAGACTTGTTTTAAATATAAATGGGGGGAAATTATTGGAAGTTAGGGACAGAAAATGTGTCTAGAAAAAAGACCTATCAGTTCAGAATATATATATATTCTTATCTATCAAAATAGGAAGATAAATTTAATCAAGTCTGGGACTGGGAGTTGGGGACAAAAATGCAAATAAAGGAAACAAAATTAAATTCATTCAAGTTTCTTAAATATTTTTTACAGTGATTGACAATATGGGTCTTCAGATAAATACAGAATCTTACTTAAAGGATAAAGATAATGTTGGTTTTTATTAGACTTTTCATAAAAGCTACTTTTCTTTCTAAGTTATTTTGACCTCAGCAACAAGAATTTCACAAAGTGGTAGGATTAAGCTCTAGGGTTAAGCTGCTGATGTCTAGACAACTTGGAATTGAATTCAAATAGAAATAAAAGCCCTCAGATGGGTAAAAAAATTAGCAAACTGGTTCCAACAAGAAAAATAAAAAAGATAGAGTCATATAAATAAATAGATTTTTGCTTCAAAGGAAGATAAATTATCTGTTTGTAGCATATGAATTCCAGAATATAGTGTCTTGATATAATGCATCCAGCACACTAGTGAGCCCAAATCCACCAAAGTCCAACTGAAATCTAAGTGAGAATACTGCTTTTCTGTGTATTCATTTTAGAATCTATTTAAATCTAATAGAAAATGTATCATTCCTCTCTGGGTGGATTGATTAGATTCTTCTGGAAACAAGCTGACACTGAGAGTCCCCCCTAGGTATTAGTTGTATTGCAAAGTTATACCATTGTTGACAACATCTGAGTCCCTATTCCCAGGTTCCTGTCAATACTAGATCACAGTCATTAGCATTTTAAATTCCCCTTGTAACCACTTAGACAAGAATAGAGCCTCCTGATTCCACAACGGATTCAAGGATGTTCTGTGAGTGGTCGGTCCCAGGCTGAACTGGCCCCTGGGCATCAACCTCTCTCTCCTTTATGTCAGAGGCTATGTCAGCCTGGGACCAATGGAAGAAAACATTTTGATCTGAAATTAATTCTAGCTTCAACTTTTCTTTTCCCACTACTTTTTTGAAGAAGAAAAACAGAATCGTACATTTTTTTTTTTTTTTTGCAGGAATGCTCTGAAGCTCATAAGCAGGGCAGATCAACTAAATCCCCAAATGAAAGTAATTAGGGTGATTGACAACAGCCTTTCCACACTAATAATGGAGAAGGTTTATTGTGGCTTTACTATGCCCCTGACACTGTGCTAAGCACTTTACTTGCATTATTTCACTCAATCTTCACAACACTCCCATGACATGGATGATGTTACTCTCTCCATTTGACAAGTCACTGAGGGTCAAAGAAATTAAGTAAAATTCCTACAGTCATTCTAGTAAGTTGTCACACCATTTTTCCTTAGAGCTATCAATGAAAGAGATGAGGAGAGAAGAAATAAAACAGGAAGAATTAGAAAGAAAGAAAGAGGTATAGATGCCACATTTTTTTTATCCATTCATCTATTGAAGGGCATCTAGGTTGGTTCCACAGTCTAGCTATTGTGAATTGTGCCGCTATAATCATTGATGCAGCCGTATCCCTATAGAGCGCTTTTTTAAGGTCCTCAGGGAATAGTCCGAGAAGGGCGATAGCTGGGTCAAATGGTGGATCCATTCCCAGCTTTCCCAGGAATCTCCATACTGCTTTCCAAATTGGCTTCACCATTTTGCAGCCCCACCAGCAGTGTACAAGTGTACCCTTTTCCCCACATCCCCGCCAACACTTATTGTTGTTTGACTTCATAATGGCTGCCAATCTTACTGGAGTGAGATGGTCTTAGGGTGGTTTTGATTTGCATTTCTCTGATTGCTAGAGATGGTGAGCATTTTTTCATGTACTTGTTGATTGATTGTATGTCCTCCTCTGAGAAGTGTCTGTTCAGGTCCTTGGCCCATTTGTTAATTGGGTTATTTGTTATCTTATTGTTTAATTTTTTGAGTTCTTTATACATTCTTGATATTAGGGCTCTATTGGAGGTGTGGGGGGTAAAAATTTGTTCCCAGGATGTAGGCTCTCTATTTACCTCTTTTATTGTTTCTCTTGCTGAGAAAAAACTTTTTAGTTTAAGTAAGTCCCATTTGTTTATTCTTGTTGTTAACTCTTGTGCTATGGAAATGGATGGCATTAGAGCAGATTATGCTAAGCGAAGCTAGCCAAGCCCTAAAAAACAAATGCCAAATGTCTGCTTTGATATAAAGAGAACAACTAAGAACAGAACAGGAAGGAAGAGCATGAGGAAAAGACTACAGTAAACAAAGACAAATGGGGGGAGAGAAACGGAGAGAGAAGGGAAAGCACATGGAAATAGTAGGAGACCTTCAATGATACATAGAATTATAAGAGGTTATGAGGGGCAAGGGGGAGGGAAAAAAAGGGAGAGAACTGAACAACAGCAGGGGAGGTAGAGAGGGAAGATGGGAGGGGAGGGGAGGGGAGGGGGGATAGTAGGGGATAGGAAAGGTAGCAGAATACAACAGTCACTAATATGGCATTATGTAAAAATGTGAATATGTAACAGATATGATTCTGCAATCTGTATTTGGGGTGAAAATGGGAGTTCAAAACACAATTTGAGTCAAATGTATGAAAGATGATATATCATGAGCTATGTAATGCTTTAAATAATCAATAAAAAAAATACAATTAAAAAAAAAAGAAAGAAAGAAAGAGGGAGAGAAAATGAATGGGTTTGGCTAAAGTTGGAGTTACCTTGCTCTCTTTCCCTTCTGTTAGATTATACTTAAAGAGAATCCTGATGCCAGATAATAAAAGCAAAAGATTTTTAGAACAAGTATCTTTTCTTGGTCACCACTCTGCCCAAGTCCAGCTTATCTGTTTGCATTAAAAAAAACGATCAGAACAACTAAGAACAGAACAGGAAGGAAGGTATTTAAAATTTCTAGAGACCCTTCTCTTTAATATTCTCTCCATGGAGAAAAATTGAAATGGATGATACATTTGAAATGGATGATCCAAATGTCTTTCAAGGATGGTATGTTCATCAGATATTTAGGTATTCTCTATACATCATATGTATTACCACTGAATTTGATTTTAAACAAATTGGGAAAGTTATATATATAGTACTATCTCTTGAATTCATCTCCAACATAGTAGTTCTGGTTTAAATTGTACCTGTTAAGGCTGGGGATGTGGCTCAAGCGGTAGCGCGCTCGACTGGCATGCGTGCGGCCCGGGTTCGATCCTCAGCACCACATACCAACAAAGATGTTGTGTCCGCCGAGAACTAAAAAATAAATATTAAAAATTCTCTCTCTCTCTCTCCCCCCTCTCTCACTCTCTCTTTAAAAAAAATAAATTGTACCTGTTAGAAATGATAGGAATGAATTTTTACCAAATGAGCCATTTTCCACAGCATTGTCTAATAGGTGAAAAAAATGGTGTGCTGTTCAATTTCTGGAATATTTACCCTCTCTGTTTTCTATAACTTCATGGTTAACTTAAGGCCTGTCCTCAGAAACATCTAGCCTTCTAAGGCCTCAGGGAAATTTAAAACAGAAAAGCATCTCCACAAACAAGCTATATGTTATATGAATTTGGATTAATTCACATAAAACATTTTGTCTCTTCAATGACAATAGAAATAAAAAGGCATCAATAATCTTTTCTTGCATAAGCACTCTTTTTTAAATGTTTATTTCCCCTTTTCAAGTTGTAATTTCTTCTTTTTAACTTTTTTTTAGCTGAAGATGGACACAATATATTTATTTATTTATTTTTATGTGGTGCAGGGGATCGAACTCTGTGCCTCATGCATGTTGGCAAGCACTCTACCACTGAGCCACCACCTCAGCCCTGCATAAGCACTCTTAAAATCAAAATCTACATGCTTCAATTTCTACTACAGTGATTTGATCTACTCGATTTTAATAAACTTCATTTTAAAGAATAAAAAAAAAATCTACATGCCCTAGGTTAGAACATACAAAGAATATCCCATTGGTCTCTAGAGCTTATCAATTTGAGTAATTTTCCCTACTTGGGAATATTATACTCATGGGAAATTCTTGAAAATATTATACTCTTATAGCAACTTTTTCCTTTATTCTGAGTTTTTTCAAGATGTGCAAACACTGCTTTTTCTCTAAATGTATGCAGGCACACAAGTCTCACCTTTTGCTTCATTGCAAGTTTTTTGAATACCCCTGGACAAAATGTTTTATACTGCAATCTGTAAGGGCAAAAGAATCTTCATCTCACAGTACTAATCCAGGATTTACTGGTCCCACTTTTGTTCCCTATACAGCACTGTTTAGCTTTCATTTCATGACTTCTCTATGACATCTGTTTCCTTATCTACCAAATGGGACAATTAGAGTTTTCAGTTTGAAAGGCTTACTGTGAGAATGACAAAGCATTATATCAATGAAACATAGTGTCTGTATCATAATTTCATATTAGTTTATTCCCCTTCTTTTTTTCAATTACCTGGCAAGACAGCCACCTCCACATTGCACATTATTTCTTCCCCTATTGGCTTTAGTCTTATGCTCTTTTTTTCCTTTCTTTTCTCCTTACCACTATACCATTACTCCTCATTTGGCTTTTTTTCCTCTTTTGGACCTAAAATCACTTGCCTTTCTCTCCTTGGAGTCATCAGAATGAATAGTCATCAGATTTCTTTGATCTCTTAGGTTCTCTTGACAATCATACTATTAGCATTGTGCTATCAATATGCATATGCATTATCCCCACTCATTCCCTACCTCTTACCATCAGAATTGATTTGATTGGACATTCGAGAATGAGGGATTTATTAGGCGATGTAGGAAAGAAGCACTCAAACTAACCTTATTAAGTCTATGGCACAATATGATGCTAATGCCAAGTTTTTAAAAGTAGTTTATTATGATAAGAATGTACCTTAGTATTAAAATCATATTTTGTCACATAGATAAGCAATATATTTTATTTCAGGATTTTGTTTTACTTTTCCTTTTTAAATTGGACCTCCAGTGCGTATGAAGCTGAAGAGAGATTTTACAGATTGTTTAACTTATGCACAATTTAGCAGCCTATTTCAATGAATTCCTGAGGGAAAACAGTTCATGGGATTGTGAGGTGTGGAATATGTTGTGCTCTATTAGCAGAATTCATGGAAAAGGATTGACTTTTGTTGTCATTGCTACCAGTTCCCCCAAATATGGACACTTTATATACTTTAATTAAATACATTGGTGTGCCTTTTATATCTCTATGAAAACATTTATATTATGAATTTTATCACTATGTCTGATTTCATATATTGAACCATCCTGTATAAATTCTGTGGGAAAAAAAAAAACAACTCACTGAGAAAATGTATATGGCAGTTGGAAATTGTTCTTTTCCAGCAAAGTATTCATATGAAACCAGTCAGTGCCAAATTTTGTGACTTGAACAGTTAAAAATCAGCTAAGTGCAAAAGAATGTACAAATTCTAAAACGTATGCATTTTTTAAAATGAAATAAAGTGACTTTAGTGAGTCAGACACCATGAGCAAAAAGAGTCAGTGAGTTAAGAATGGCTTACTGGTGAAATCTTTTCCTCTTACCCGAACCAGCCAAGCCTGGCATGGTGGCACATGCCTGTAATCCCAGCAACTCAGGAGGCTGATGCAGGAGGATTTTATAGTCAAAGCCTCATCAGCAACTTAATGAGGCCCTCATCAACTTAGGAAGACCCTGTCTCAAAATAAAAATTAAAAAGGACTGGGAATGTAGCTCAGTGTTAAAGTATATGTATTTATATACTATATTATATATTGTATATTATATACTATATTTGAGGAAATCCAGGATCTGGAGGCTTAAATATTGTTGTTAGGGTTACATGGAGGTGGTTCTGATGGTGGGAGAGTTGCCAATAATATCCCAAAGCCTATCCCATATAAATCTACTCCTGTTCTCATTTGTTATATTGTTTCACCACTCTCTGGGTCACCAAAGGAAAACATAGTTCGTTTTTCTTAGAGACTCCTAGTACACATGGGAAAGGTGCTCTTTAGACATTTCAGGACCCATGCTAAAATGTTCATACACCACTAAAAGAGGCTGCCTTCATGAGGCTGACTAAATGCTTGATAGATTGCTATAAGTATGTGATCATGAAGAGGGGGACTAAATGAGGTACACCTAGGAGAATAAAGATTGGAGCATCTCAATAGAGATGCTCCTTTGTATGGGGACCTGCCATTTACCTGTCCTGGCAGAGAGTACTGTCGCCTCAGAGGTAAGATAGACAGTTTGCAAATGCTAGCTAGCTATGATCCCTGCTATGTGAGGAGATTTCTTATCTGGTGCCACACTAATCACCCCCTGAAAATATTTATACCCACACCCTAGCCCTCCTTGCACTTGGATCCTAGACTTCCTTCTGAGAATGAAGTAGCCTAGCTCTTCATATTTACTGTTATTCATGATACTAAAATAAATTTAAGTTCTTACTTACATAGGTGCAGGCTTTTGCTATCTGATGCTAAGATTTTCAGATAGGTATAGTCCCATTTATTTTTGCTTTTGTAGCCTGAGCTTTTGGTGTAATGTATAAGAAATCAATCCCAATACCTGTGTGAAGGAGATGTTCCCCATATGTTTTCTTCTAGGAGTTTTACAATTTCAGGTCTTATGGATAAATGGTCTTTCATTCATCTGGAGTTGTTTTTTGTGCATAGTATAAGATAAGGGTTAAATTTCTTCTTCTGCATGTGGAAATCCAGTTTTCCCTAGCACCAGTTATTGACAGAATATCCTTTCCCATCGTGTCTTTTTGGTGTTTTGTCAAAAATAAGTTGACATCGTATCTTTTTATTACGAGTGCTCTCTCTTCTGTTCTAGTCGCCTACATGTCTATTTTTATGCCGTACTGTTTTCATCCCAAAGCTTTGTAATATAATTTTAAATCAAGAGGTGTTAAGCCTTTTATATTCCCATAGGAATTTTAGAGAAAAATTTCTGTGAAGAATATCATTAGAGTTTTGTTAGGAAGTGCATTAAATCTATGTATTGTTTTAGTATGGACATCTTAACAATATTAATTCTTATGATATATGAGTGTAGAATGTTTCCATATATTTATGTTTTCTTAAATTTCTTACATCAGTGTTATATAGTTTCCCATGTACAAATTATTCACCACCTTGGATAAATATATTCCTAAGTATTATCTTTTTAAAATTTTTCCCATATTTTTATTGGTGCATTGAGTTGTACATAATGGTGTAATTCATTGATACATATTTGTACATATATACAACAATATATTAGTCCAATATCATTCCTCATTCTCCTTTTATTTTATTTTTTGATGGTATTACAAATGGGATTATTTTCTTGGTTTCTTTTTCCACTAGGTCATTATTTTTGTAAAGAAATACCATGGATTTCTAGACAATACTATACTGACTTCATTTGTTAGATCTAATAGTTTATATCATTGATAATTTAAAATTATATCTTTATTAATAATAATGAAATGGATAGTCTTTCTATTAATTAAATCAAGGAAAGGGAGAAAGAACAATAAACAAAATAAGACATAAAGAAGGAATTGGAGGTATAGGTAAGTAATAGAGCTCTTGCCTAGCATGCTTGAGATCTAGCATTTAATTCCCAGAATTCCATTTAATTCTGAAAATAAAAGGAAGAAAGGAAGGGCAAGAAAAATAAAATAATATTTGGTAAAGTTCACATAAATAAATTCAAAATTTTAGATGTAATATATAAATTTTTAGTAAAATATAATTTACCAAGCTAACCTTAAAAAAAAGAATATGTGCAATGTTGTATTCCTGTAGAAGAATGAGGATATTTTTTATCCAATAGCTATTTCCTCTTGAAGCACACTTGAAAGTATTTCTGCAGGATGAATTTATCTGGGCCCTCCAAGAAGATGTCAAGACAGGATTTGAAGCATACAAAATGTATTGAAGAATCATTTGTGAAGGATTAAGTGTGATGGAGCAGAAGGTAGAGAATGTCTTCAGACCTCAACACAGAACTGATACCCCTGAAAGCAGAGAGAAGAAGAATCAGAATTGGGTAAGAACAGCCACAGACTGGAGTGCAGTTCTTAGTTTCTCAGTCAGATCAACTGGGAAACCAAGCAGAGGTTGTCTGTTAGAGGGGTCTTATGTCTGTTCAAAAAAAAAAAAAAAAAAGCCAGTTTCTAAGCATACCTCTTACATACTCATATACAGTTTTCCAGAAATTATCTTCAGTACAGCTGGCATAATTACTGTATCTGTCTTTACTGGCATAATCACTGTATCTGTCTTTACTGGATCATTCTGATCAGTATGCAAAAATACTGTACTATCTCTCACCTTGTAAATTATTTCCCTGACCTCTTCTCTCACAATAGCTAGTGTTGTTTCTCTGTTTCTATGGCAGCAGAACTTCTCCAAAAATGCTGCCTATGTTTATTGTACTTCTCTCCAATTTTCCTTAAAAAAATTTATTTGATCTTATACCTCTACCACTCCACCAAAAACATATCTGTCAAATTCATCAATGATCTCTACATTTCTAAAAGCAACAGTCAGCTGGGCATGGTGGCACATGCCTATAATCCCAGCAACTCAGAAGCCTAAGGCAAGAGGATCAAAAGTTTGAGGCCAGCCTCAGCCCATTAGTGAAACTCTGTCTCAAAATAAAAAATACAAAGGGCTGGAGATGTGGCTCAGTCATTAAGTGTCCCTGGGTTCAATCCCCAATACACACAAAAAAGAAGAAGAGCCAGGTGCGGTGGTACACACCTGTAATCCCAGTAGTTTGGGAGGCTGAGACAGGAGGATCATGAGTTCAAAGCCAGCTTCAGCAACCAGAGGCACTAAGCACCTCAATGAGACTCTGTCTCTAAATAAAATATGAAACAGGGCTGGGGATGTGGCTCAGTGGTGCCCCTGGGTTCTATCCCCAGTAACAAAAAAAAAAAAAAAGAAAAGAAAAGAAAAAAATGCAATTCTCATTCCTTAACTGATCTATCTGCAGAGATATCATCATTTCAGTTTTCCTCTTCCTTTTTCCTCCTTTTCCTCTTCCTCCTCTTCCTCCTCCTCCTCCTCCTTCATCATCACCATCATCATCATCCATTTTCAGAACAATTAATTGGTACCTAAGCAATTTTAAGAGAACATCTTTAATTTTTTTTTCTTTTTTGGTAGCAGGGATTGAACTCAGGAGCACTTAACTACTGAGCCACATCCCAGCCCTTTTTTACATTTTATTTAGAGACAGGGTTTCACCAAGTTGCTTAGCACCTCACTAAGTTGCTGATCCTCCTGCCTCAAAATCCCAAGCCACTGGGATTACAGGCATGTGTCACCACACCTGGCATCTTTAATTATGTTTAAGCACCATTATGAATTTCAACATATCTTGATTCCTTTTGGTGTCTCACTTCTTCACCTGTAGGCAAAAGATAACTCAAGTTTACAAGTATTCTTTTCCAGATGTGAAACTGGATTTTTCTATACAGCTCCAATTCTTTTTAATAAGAAATGAAAGTCAGACATTGATCTGGAGGCTAATTATGCTAGTTGCCATAGGATTGTCATTAATTCTATATTTTTTTATTATACAGAGTTAAAGAACTCTGAAATTTCCTTTCAAATAGGTCTGTGGATGTTTCTCTTAGGTCACACACAATGCCTTTATTTTATTTATTTTTATGTGGTGTTAAGGAGCGAACCCAGTGCCTCACATATGCTAGGCAACCACTCTACCACTGAGCTATAATACCAGATCCTTAGGTCATAACTTGATTCTTAAAATTATCATAATTACTAATTTGCTTTATATCTATCTATCTATCTACTTATCAATCTATCTGTATTAGGTTAATCCATGTTAAAATAACTTTTTATGAACTAATTGTTACAGAATAGTAACAATTTCATATGATTCCACCATGTACATGTATGTACTTGTGAGTATATATTTTAATTTGTGGGTATATCAATCTGTGGAATTTCAAAATAACAATACCAGTTTTATTGCTAATAAGTCTACTGATGGAGTCTGAGGATATAGCTCAGTTGGTAGAGTGCCTACCTATCATGTACAAGGCCCTGAGTTCAATCCCCAGCACAATCAAAAGGGGTGGGTGCTGGATGTAGCTCAGTGACAAAGTACACGGGAGTTCAATCCCCAGTACCTCCCCCCAAAAAGGAAGTAAAGTTAAAGTCTACTGAAATTTAGGATGACTCTGATATTCTTTTGTCTTTGGATTATATCCCACTATTCCTTACCCGTCACACACTCAACCTCCCACCCTGTTATGGAGCATTTCCATTGTATAGATGTACCAAGTTTATTCAAACAGCATATTTTTGGTGGACTTTGGAGCAGTTTTAGCATTTTTTTTCTCTTACAGAATACTATAATAAATACCCTTGTTCTATGATTAGTGATTTTCCAGGTTACCCAGCACTGATGGGTTTCCTAAGAAGTGCAACTTTCAGTGATGACACTAGGAGAAAATCCTGAGCAAACCAGAGGATTGATATATGAAGCTGGGTTTTTAGCCAAGAATATGTCAGGCCTTTCTATTTGTTCAAATACTTTTCTTGTTCCTCAAGTATATATATATTTTTCATATTGGTCTTGAACATTTTTCACAAGATATATTCCTAGGACATTTTTTTCTGTTTTGAGACTACTGTAAATGAAATGAAATTATTTCTACCATTGCATCATTAATTGATTGTTGTTTTCACACATACTATAAAAATCATTGATTTCTATATATTTTATCTTATGTTCCACCTCTGAATGCTGAGTAAGCCTCCAGGCACCTTCCCCTTTTAAAACTGCTTTTCCCAAGGATATCCTTGGAATCCCTTACTGGACTGTCTCTGTCTGACTGTTTTAGTCAGTTTTTTCACTGCTGTGACCAAAAGACTGATGAGAACTATCTTACAGAAATAAAAGTTTATTTGGGGGCCCACCATTTCAGAAGTCTCAGTCCATAGATGGCCAACTTGTTGCTCTGGGCTGGAAAGGAGGCAGAACATCATGGCCGAATGGTGCAGCAGAGGAAAGCACCTGAGAATGTGGCACCATGAAACAGAGAGAGAGAGAGAGAGAGAGAGAGAGAGAGAGAGAGAGAGAGAGAGAGAACACTCTGCTCACCAACACAAAATATGTAGCCCAAAGGCACGCCCCCAGTGACCACCTCCTCCAGCCTCACCCTACCTGCCTGTAGTTACCACCCATTTATTCCCTGTCAGGGGATTAGTGCACTGATTAGGTTAAGGTTCTCATAACTCAATCATTTCATCTCTAAGCTTTCTTGTATTGTCTCACACATGAGCTTTTGGGGGACACCACATATCTAAACCATAACACTGGCTTTCTAAAGACTAAAGAGAAAGAGAATAGGTCTTCAATTCTTATTTCAGGTTGTGACACATGTCACTTCTGTGTACCTTCCATCGTCTGCAGTTCAGCTGGTGCCCATGTCTACCTGCAGGGATACTGAGAAATACAGCCTTCACTGAAATGCAAATACCAAAAGTGAAGGTATTTCTTTTTCTCTCTTTACTTTTGGCTTTTGGAAGTCTCTCAAGTACCTTCAACATCACCTAACATATAGTAGGTGCTCAAGAAAGATGTGTTCATATATAATAAATATGTCTTTTTCCTGAAAATATTTATCTATTTTAGTCCTCCTTGGTAAGCAGCAAGGAAGACACTAAAGACATTTGCACTAAATTCAGGATCAAGGTAGAGTTGCATACTCTCACCTTTTGTATTTAACTCTATAGGAGATGTCAATGCAGTTCAATTAGAAAAACAAAAGCTGAGGTAAAAGTATCACCATTTGCAGATGATATGATGTTATATATGGAAAGCCCAAGAGAAACCATTTGGAAAATATTAAAATAATAGGAAGATTCGTAAGATTTTACTTTTGTGTTGGGAAACAAGACAAATCTTTCTAATAGATGAATAATGACTAGATATATTTATGGGGTAAAATGTGATGTTTTGATGTAAGACAAATTTGATAGTATATAAATAAAATGGATATACAGAAAAACTCTAAAAAGGAAAAGCAATGTGGAAGAACTAGCCTTAGCAGATATATACAAAAAGACAAAGTAGTTTAAATTATGTAATATTGCCACAGGAATAAAAAGACTGGAATAGGAATTTTAAAGACAGATACTTTATATACACAACTTCAGATTCTGAAAGGAGTGGCATTATACACTGGTGATAAGAAAAATAAAATAAAGAATTCTGTTTGAAAAACTAGGTAGCACTCTGGAGAAAAATAAAGATGCATTCTGTTTATACTTCACATAAGGTTCAATTACAAACAGATCGAAATTTAAATGTGCAAAACAAGAGAGCATAAAAGTACCAGAAGGAGGCATGGAATAATCCTTCATTGAAGGAAAAGAGAAAGATTTTCTACCTCTAAGACAATATGTAGAAATGATGAATATATTTCAACAAAACTTCTGCCTCAGGAAAAAAAACCCAAAAATCAATGAATTAATTAAAATGATAGAAAACATTTACATTTTATATCTCAAAGTGTATTAGTTTGCCAGGGCTTCCACAACCAAATACAATAATCTTTTGTTTTCTACAGTCCTAGAGGCTAGGAATAAATATACACAATTAAAGTGCCAGCAGAGTTCATCTCTCCTGCATTCTCTCTTTGACTTGCAGATGGCCGCTTTCTCATTGTCTTCACTGTTCACACTTGGTTTTGTGCGGTGTTTGTATTATAATCTCTTCTTCTTATAAGGAGATTATACAGGATTGGGAACCATTCATAGGCCTCATTTTGCCTTAATATCTCTTTAAATGTTTCTGGACTACTAGAAGTTAGAACTTCAACATATGAATTGTGGAAGAGGGGACACGATATAGCTCATAACACAGAGAAAAGATTAAACTTGCCAAAATATAAAGAACCCTCCCAAAATTTCACAGAACACCCTCTTTTCCCTCCCTTTATATGATCTAAGGTAATTATTACCAAACTATGACCTTTGGCCTTGGGACTGGTTTTGTAAATAACATTTGATTGGAATACCTATTTGCTCAGTTATTGTATACAATTGAGTAGTTAAGGTAGAAAGACTATGGCACATGATATTTAAAGTATATACCATTATGGCTGGGTATGTGGCTCAAGAGGCAGTCCGCTGGCTCACCTGGCATGCGTGCGCCGGGTTTGATCCTCAGCCTCACATACAAACAAAGATGTTGTGTCCGCGGAAAACTAAAAAATAAATATTAAAATTCTCTCTCTCTCTCTCTCTTAAAAAATATTTAAAGTATATACTATCTAGCCTTTTACTGAAAATGTTTGCAAACTGGATTTGGCTACAGCTAGATGGGAAGTTAGGGAATGTGTAGGTCAACATGGGAATAAATGCTAAAAAATCAGCCAAATTGGGGTTGGGATTGTGGCTCAGTGGTAGAATGCTCACCTAGCATGAATGAGGCACTAGGTTTAATCCTCAGCACAGCACCACATAAAAATAAAATAAAGATAATGTGTCTACCAAAAACTGAAAAATAAATATTCAAAAAAAAAAAAAAAAGAAATCAGTCAAGTTATATCATGTCCCAGTATTCCTGAGACACTGCCAGCTATGCAGAAGCTTTTTTTCTTTTTAAGTTGTAGTTGGACACAATACCTTTATTTTATTTATTTTATTTTATTTTATTTTTATGTGGAGCTGAGGATTGAACCCAGGGCCTCACACATGCTAGGAGAGTGCTCTACCACTGAGCCACAACCCCAGCCCATGTACAAAAGCTTTTTAATTTGATGCCATCCCATTCATTAAAGCTTGACATTATTTTCTGAGCTTTAGGGATCCTAATGAGAAAGTTGTTGCCTGTGCCCACATATTGAAGTGTTGACCCTATGTTTTCTTTAGTAGTTGCATAGTTTCTGGTTTAATTCTTAGGTATTTGATCCATTTGTATTTGATTTTTTGTGTGTGTGTGTGTGTGTGCAGGGTGAGAGATAAGGGTCTAGTCTCATTCTTCTACATATGGATAAAGAGTTTTCCCAGCATCATTTGGTAAAGAGGCTGTCTTTTCTCCAATGTATGTTTTTGGTATCTTTGCCAAAGATCAAATGACTTTATATAAGTGAGTTTGTCTCTGTGTCTTCTATTCTGTACCATTGGTGTATATGTCTGTTTTTATGCCAGTCCCATGCAGGTTTTTAATCTTTATTTTTTAAAATTTTGACACAGGTTCTCACAAGGTTGCTGAGGCTGGCCTTGAACTTGCAATACTCCTGCCTCAGACTCTGCGTTGTTGGGATTGCAGGTGTGTGCCACCACAACCAGCACCATGCAGTTTTTGTTGCTTTATCTCTGTAGTAAAATTTAAAGTTAGGATTGTAATGCTTGCAGCATTGCTCTTTTGGCTTAGAATTGCTTTGGCTATTGTGGATCTTTTATTTTTCCAAATGAATTTTAGGACTGTTTTTTCCAGTTCTATGAACAATGTCAATTGGTATGTTGATAGAGATTTCATTGAATCTGTGTATTGCTTTTGGTAGTATGGCCATTTTAACAATATTGATTCTGCCTATTTATGAACATTGTTTGAGTCTTCTTCAATTTCTGCAATGTTCCATAGTTTTCATTGTAGAGTTCTTTCACCTCCTTGATTAGATTTATTCCTAGGTTTCTTTCTTTTTTGAGGTTATTGTGAATGGAATTGTTTTCCTGATTCTTTCTGAGCAGATTCATTATTAGTATATAGGAAAGCTATTGATTTTTGTATGTTGATTTTATAATATGCTACTTTGCTGAATTTGTTTATTAGCTCTAGAATTCTTTAAAAATTATTAGATATTTTTGCCAGAGATGGGAAGTGTCCATATACTACCAGATTTTTTTTTAAAGAGAGAGAGGAGAGAGAGAGAGAGAGAGAGAGAGAAAGAGAGAGAGAGAATCTTTTTTTTTTTTTTTTTTTGTAGATGGACACAACACAATGCCTTTATTTATTTATTTTTTTAATGTGGTGCTGAGAATCGAACCTGGGTCCCACCCATGCTAGTTGAGCACTTAACCGCTGAGCCACAATCCCAGCCCACTACCATTTATTTTTAAAATAAATTATTTCATGTCACTTTCTTCTATGTTCTTGGTATTACATGTTTAGGCAGCTTTTTCACCACTGTGACCAAAAGACCTGAAAAGAACAATTTTAGAGGAGGAAATTTATTTGGTACTCACAGTTTCAGAGGTCAGTCTATAGAAGGCCATCTTTGTTGCTCTGCATCTGAGATGAGGCAAAACATTATGGCAGAAGGAAGTGGTAGAGGATAGCACTCAGGTCATGGCAATTGAGAAGCAGAGAGAGACCAATATCTGCTCACCAGGAACAAAATATATACCCTAAAGTCACCTACCTCTTCCAGTCACACCCTAGCTGCCTACAGCTACCACCCAATTAATCCATTCTAGTGAATTAATGTACTGATTAGGTTAAGTCCTTCATAACCCAATCATTTCACCTCTAAACTTTCTTGCATTGTCTCACACATGAGCTTTTGGGAGACACCTCACATCTGAACCATGACAAAATTAGTATCTCGAGGTTGCTGAGGCTGGCTTTGAATCCTCAATCCTCCTTTCTCAGCCTCCTGAGCTGCTGGGATTACAGGTGTGTGCCCCCACGCCCAGTTTAAACTTTCAGTTTTAACTGCTTCTTTGTTTTTTCCTTTTTCCTATGAAGACTCCTGTGTGCACATAAAAATATTGCATAATATCTGTGTACTTTTCTCATGTTAATATCTTATGTCAGTTTAATTGTTATACCCAACTGCAGAATCTAAGAGAGTATAGGCAAGATTTTCTTCCCTACAATTCACACTAAATTCTGCACAACATGCAAACATTTAGTAGCAAACCAATGCAACCTCTCTTTGTAAATTCATGTAGTTCTAGTTTTCTGCCTTTTTAGTCTCTATGACAAGAAGTCTGCATGCAAGTTTCATCTGAAGCACATAAACTACATATTAGTGGCCAGGTACAGCTAAATTTGAGAATATAACCACAGAATTTTGGTAAAGGCTGCACACTTAGCTAAATAAAGCCCTAGAAGAAGATGAGCTCTCAGGGTTTCACCTGCTCATGTAGGCCCAAAGGTGACTAACCATTCTTTCTAACCAGTGTCTATTTTGAAACATCATTTATTTCACTAGTGAAAAATAATTTCCAATAGGTAATATGTAAATTATTAAACTTTGTGTGTTCTGATATGAGACAAGGATGCCAAAACAGGAAAACCTACTCTAATTAGAGCATTCAAATGCTAATTAGCCATACCTGAAGTGTGAATGCCTAATTAGGGCATTTCAAAGTTAACCAATACCATAGGATTAAATACCACTTTAGCTTAAAAGAAAGTAAACTAGACACAATATAGCAGGGTCAGAGCTATAGATGTGAAATGGTGGCTTTTTCTAGCTGACTCCACTTCTGTAACGAAAGAGAGGGATGAGCTTAAACTGAGATTTTATTGACTTAGGCAAATCAAAGGAGTGCCTGATAGGTTCTGATGTTTGCTACCACTATAATAATCATCTGCCTAAGCATGTATATGAGATGCTACCCAAAAGTGGGGCTCAATGTCCTGTGGAACATCCTTCCACTTTCTCTAGTACCTTATTGATGATGTACATGCAGTAATCATTTTGGATATTTAAAAAAATATTCTTGTTGATTTTTGTTCTAAGTATGTATATTAAGTCTTTGCTACTGAGGTTAGATGTATTTGTGTTGTTATTCTTTGTGATCATACATATCAAAACAACTATTTGAACTTTCTCCTGTCTTCTACTACTGAAAATAGGAATCTTTGAAAAATATATAAAAAATTCTATTTCATACCAGACATAACTTGAGATGTGATCATGTTATTAATTTATCTCCCCAACTACAGCATGCTGCGAAATTTCCACACTCCATTTAACTTCCATAGGCATCTGTTCGCATGTAAATAACTCCCAGGATACCTAACTTTCTTTGATGATTTACCCCAATTTAAAACTAATTATTATACATTCTTAATTGAGACTTAGTTACATGAAAAAGATTGTTCGCTTGATTTTAATTCAGGATTTGTAACAGAGCAGTGTCTTACTTCAATTTTGATAAAACAAAGAGATTATTATTAGGTATCAGCTTAGTGGTGGGTTGACTAATAGATATCTAGACAAATTAAGGAACATCTTTAAATTTGGGAGATTTGATTTTAATTTGGGGTTTGGGGTGGGATCAAGTAATGGCAAACACTCTAATAGAAATGGTTCTAAGTTCCAGAAGACCAAATTATATTTCTAAGAGAGAGGAAATTATGTTTTAGCATGATAACCTCTAGGGAAATGGCAAAGATGTTGAAGAGGCAATGGAGTATAATGGGAATAAAACCTCAGAATTTAGAGTGAGAATTACAGGACCATTGCTGCTATTGATTAACTGTTTAACCTTAGGCAACTCAGCTTCTTTGAGATTCAGCTTCTTTTTATTTAAAGATGGGGTAATTGTACCTTATTAAGCTCACAGGATTGCTAGGTTCAATGAAATAAAACATGAACTCAGTTCCATTCCTTCTTTGCTGTTTCCTCCCTATCCCAAGATCAACCCTCAACTTTTCTGTGGATTTCTTTGTTATTCTTTCTTCTTATCCTGCAGGAAAGACAAGTAGGAGATGAATTCACACATATGTGCACATAGAAAAAAAAAGAGACTGAAAACAGATTAATAGGCATGTTCCCTCATGTGTGTGTGTGTGTGTGTGTGTGTGTGTGTGTGTGTGTGTGTGTGTATATATATATATATATATATTCTAAAAGATTTGACTTAACAGGACAAAGGAATAGATGAGCATATTTGTGCTTTTTAAAAATAATCCCCTTTCAAAAGAAAAAGCTCAACAGATGTATGTATGGATAAATGGTAAGTACATTCATGTCAAGCTTGTACACAAAGTTATTATAAATGCAAATAAACATTTATTGAATATTTCACGGACCTTTCTTTGTTTCTATTCATGGTCTCAGTGGTTTCACTAAGGAAGCTTGGGTTTTCATTTAGAAAATTACTATTGCTTATTGCATATAATTCAAGAATATGCAATAACTATTAAGCAAGCTTTTGAGAGCACTAAGCAGTTTTTTGGAGGGAGAGGAAAAGAGACAAATTATTATAGCTGTCAAAATTAACAAAGCTTCTCAGAATTAAACAGCAATAATGAAAGGGAAAAATTGTCTTAAATTGAGAACATCTGTAGTGGCAGGTTCCTCAAATTCTACCAGGAAATGGTATGTTTCTTTGGGGACAAGTGTGTGCCTCAGATCACACCACAAAAGGAATCATAAACTCAAAAGCATTTCATTGACTTCTAGTATAATATAAACAATCAATTTTTAACCTTTTTATGCATTTATTTATTCTTATTTCAAAGCAATTCCAAAATTCAGTATTGCTATTTTAAAAAATATCCGTGTAGGTAGTATTCCAGGAGGCAGGAGTCCTTTTAAAGATCAGATAGTAAATAATTTAGACATTTCAGTCTTGATGATCTCGGCCACAACTTTTAAACTAAGCATTGCAGTTTCAAAGTAGCCCAAAACAATATGTAAATAAATGGGCATATCCATGTTCTAATAAAACTTTATTCACAAAAAAATGTGGCATAGCTGGATAAGATGGTGCATGCCTGTAATCCCAGCAGCTCAGAGGCTGAGGTAGAAGGATCACAAGTTCAAACCCAACCTCAGCAATGGCAAGGCGCTAAGCAACTCAGTGAAACTCTGCCTCTAAATAAAATATAAAATATGGCTGGGGATGTGGCTCAGTGGTTGAGTGCCCCTAACTTCAATCCCCAGTACCCCCCCAAAACAAATAGGATGTGGCAAAAAGAAGAATGAAAGTATGGCATTTACTGGTAAATGTGTAATAAGCCAGACTCAGAAAGTCAAGGGTTGGATGTTTTCTCTCATATGGGGAAGCTAGAAAGAAATAAACAATAAAAAAGAGGATTTCATGAAAACATAAGGGGGAACAGTGGAATAGAGGTAAGGGATCAAGGGAGAGGTAGGATGGGTGGGAAAGGGTAGTATCTCCAGAATGAAATGGACCAAATTATGCTGTGCACATGTATGAATATCACAATGAAGTCCACTTTTATGTATAACTATCATGCACCAATTAAAAAGAAATAGATAAATAGAAGGAAGACCAGTAGAGGATGGGGATCAGGGGGAGAGAAGATGGGAGGGAAAGAAGTGCTGAGGATTGGAATGGAGCAAATTATGTTATATGCATTTATGAATATGTCAAAACAAACTCCACTATTATATATAACTATTATGCACTGATGAAAACATTTAAAAGCCAAAGGAAAAACAAAACAAAGCAAAAAAAAAACAGGTTGCAAGCTCAAATTGGCTTATATGCCATAATTTTATGATATTGTTCACTTCTATATTTTTCATTCTTTTCCCAGTCACTCAAAAATGTAATGTCTCACAGGAGAAAAGATACTGAACACCACAACTTTAGTTCCCACTTTTCCTTTGCATTTGGCCCAAAATAGCTTGTAAAATTTTCTTGGTCTTGCCATCCTTGTGCTCAGCCCCTAAGGCAAGCATGATGCCTATGAGCTGTCCTATAACCAATGAGAATAATGATCAGGGGCAAACATAAACAAATCCTTTACTCTCTTATCTAGCGAAGCCTCAGAATCTGAGATGCAAGGGTTAGAAGCACTTGTAAACCCTACTTAGAAATTTGATAGTCCATTATTTCTCTGGATAAAATGTTTGGCTATGGGTGTGTGTGTGTGTGTGTGTGTGTGTGTGTGTGTGTGCATGCGCGCGCTTGCTTTATATGCATTATATGCACCATCACTTACTGAGAAGAGTTTGCCTGAAAAGCTGTATGGTAATGCAAAATAATAGACAGAGCCACTCAAGGATCTCACAGCCTAGTTGAGAAGGCAGAACACATACACATAAGAAAAATACTAAACAACACTTACAAAGTCAAACATCAGAAAAATAAATCTTTATAAAGTAGAAGCTGACAGCATCAGTGCTTAGAGGAGACTCTATAGAGTTAGGTAATAGATCCTAGAGGAAGCAAGATGGAATGACATTTTACCCTTCTAATTCCTTCCAAAACAGGAGAAGAAAAAATTCTTTCAAGAGAAAAGAATGCCTATTTCCTTTGCTAACAATGCTTCCCTTCAGTCTAATGATGGTAAAAACCCTGAACTACTAAAAAAGAAGGTGAAACATCAGGATCAGTAGTATTACTTTACTTACTAACAGGTGTATTTCAAATTTCATGTATGATTTAGTTGAGTCAAAAATGTTGATGGGTGCTGGGCAAGGTGGCAAATGCTTGTAATTCCAGCAGCTCTGGAGGCTGAGACAGGAGGATCATGAGTTCAAAGCCAGCCTCAGGAATAGCAAGGCCCTAAGCAACTCAGTGAGATCCTGTCTCTAAATAAAATACAAAATAGGGTTGGGGATGTGGCTCAGTGGTCGAGTGTCCCTGAGCTCAATACCCAGTACCAAAAATAAATAAATAAAAAAGAGAAGAAATTGTATTTGAAATATGACTTGAAATAAATGTTATATTGTGTTTGGTATAAATATAAATTTTTCATATGTAAACATTTGATAAAATGTATTGAAAGTTATATTCCATGAAGTTTGGCTATTAAAACTTCATATTCTACTGCTTACCTTTTTAAATGAGGAATAGTCCTTTTATAAAGCCTTCCAATCTATTAAATTTGATAAGCCATCTTTTTTCCCCCCTCGGTCAGGAATGTGTCTAACACAGAAATGTCTAGAATATGTGAATTGATTAAACTATTTCAGAGCCCCCAAGCACATGCTTATATAAATGGGATAGAAGAATGAAGTGAGCTCTTGGTTTAACTGTTCCCAAGACTTGATTTTAAATTATTCTCTGTCCATCCATTAATGCACAGCATATGTTCTACCATAAATTTATTGTAACCCTCTCTCTAGACTTTTTTCTTACTCCTGCATAAACTTTTGTGTAAGGTATGGTAGGCACTTCCAAAGGCCTGAGATATGAGTCATTGTTTAGCTTAGTGGACAGGTTGTCTAACCTATATTTTCTGCCTAATGACAATATTTGCTTAGAATATGTGACAACAAATCTCACTATCATGTATAATTATAATGGACCAATGAAAATATGGAAAAATATTTGTTTACAAATGTTTGATGCCAAGGCATGGTGGTGTACACCTGAAATCCCAGCAGCTTGGGAGGCTGAGGCAGGAGGATCACAAGTTCAAAGCCAGGCTCAGCAAAAGCCAGGCACTAAGCAATTCAGTAAGATCCTGTCTCTAAATAAAATAAAAAATAGGGCTGGGGATGTGGCTCAGTGGTCAAATGCCCCTGAGTTCAATTCCTGGTACCAAAAAAAAAAAACACCAAAAAACAAAAACAAAAATAACAAATGTTTTTGTCTGTGAGTTGAATTTATCCTCAAACTTGCTTTAAAAAAACATATACATAGTATAAAATTCATCATTTTAATTATATAATTTGGTAGCATTATTACATTCACAATGTTGTCTAAGCATTGCCAACATTTCCTTCCTGAGCTTTTATTTCATCTCAAGTAGGAACTCCATAACATTTAAATAATATTTTCTCATCTCCTCTCATATTCCCTAGTAACCTCTTCTTTGTGCCTTTGTGAATTTGCTTATCCTATCCTCATATAAGTGGAATCATACATTTGTCCTTCTTTGTCTGGCTTATTCTATTAAGCATAAAGCTCCATGTTGTAACATTTACCAGAATTTTATACCTTTTTTCTATTTGAATAATATTACCTTGTATGTATAGACCACATTTTGTTTACTCATTCTTCTGTTGTTGGACATTTGGGTTGTTTCCATTTTTTAGGTTTTTGTGAATAATTCTATTATGAACATTCATGTAGAAATAACAATTTTTTTTTAAATTCCTGATAATGAGATGGTGAGGGAAAAGCCTGTTGCCTTCACCTTTAACTAATGGCTACCTCATATATCTACTTTAAAGAATTTAAAGTTGAGTATGACTAAATAGACTCTGGTCAGTTTATAATACTCAATTTTCTTATCTATACAATGGTGATACTAACAGTACTCACCTCATAGTTTGTTAGGAGAATTTAATGAGTTAATTCATATAAAGTTGTTAGAAATATGTCAGTCTCAGAATAACATTTAAAGAAATATAGCTCTTACAATTATTAGTGTTATCCTTAAACTTTTAGGGATACATTATTGGGCAGCTAGTGTAATTGTAATATACCATTCACAATTAACAATCTACTCAGGCCTGCCCTAATTTTCAGCACATACTTGTTCCAAAGTTACCCATCTCCACCATCCAAATTCTCCTCCTCTGTGGCTGATTTCATCAAAAGGAGTAAGATTTAGGGCTGGGGTTATGGCTTAATGGTAGAGGGTTGCCTAGCATGTGTGAGGCACTAGGTTCGAGGCTCAGCACTGCATATGAATAAATTAATAAAATAAAGGTCCATCAATATCTAAAATAATATTTTTAAAAAGGAAAAAGATATAATGATCACTTTACCATTAAAACATAAACTACTAGTAGGTACTAACCATAAGACATCCTTCTAATTCATACTTTCTTTCATTTAAGACTCTCAAACTCATGAAAATATAGAAAGATACAACAACTCCAATAGGTACTTGTTTTCGTCAGCGTTTTTACTGCTGCAACCAAAAGACCTGACAAGAACAATTTTAGAGGAGGAAAAGTTTATTTGGAGGCTCACAGTTTCAGAGGTCTTAGTCCATAGTGAGGCAAAACATCATGGTTGAAGAGAGCGGTAAAAGAAAGCAGTTGGGAGTACGGCACCAGAAAGAAGAAAGAGACCCAAGGAAGAAAAATATAAGCCCAAAGGCACACCCCTAGAGACCCACCTCCTCCAGCCACACCCTACCTGGCTTCAGTTACTACCAGTTAATCCTATCTGGGGATTAATCCACTAATTGGGTTAAGGCTTTCATAACCCAATCATTTCACCTCTAAACCTTCTAGCATTGCCTCATGTGTGAGCTTTTGGGGGACACCGAATCTAAACCATAACAGTACTACAGTATGGCCCTTAATCCCACTTTCAGTAATGATAATTCAGTGTAAGATTTATATATTCCCCTCAACTAAGAGAGAATTTAGAAACAATTATAGAATTCCTAGTGGTCAGGGGAATCACAAACTTCTAAATCAAGACAGTATAGAAATGTAACCAACGATTGAATTTTAGAATATAATTTAATACTTAATAACAGTTCACAAAAAATAGAAATAAAATATAATGGTAACATAGTTATTTTCTTTACAGGAAATGATATCTATTTTATTATTCTGTTTAGGCTTAATAATCAAAATAAATATTGTTAACAGTGATGTAGCAAGGGTTTTATATTTTAAAAGAAGCTGTGCTTTGCTTTAAGCAATATTAATATCAGTAAATAAATTTTTAAAAACCAAGCCCACAAAAATAATAAAAATTCCTTACAATACATAAATTAGATAACTATTAAAATTCCAGAAAATGATTTAAAAAGTGATTTTTCTTAAATAATATGTTTTCTTGGTGCATTTTAAGAATATTTGCTTTTCATGTCTGTTGTATTCTTACGGGGTAAAAATGGGAGTTCATAACCCACTTGAATCAAAGTGTGAAATATGATATATCAAGAACTATGTAATGTTTTGAACAACCAATAAAAAATAAGTAAAAAAAAAAGAATATTTGCTTTTGCTAGAATCTGATTAATGTTTCCTAGATCAAGAAAGATTCACTTATCTATATATTTCAAATACAATTTAAATTTGGGTCAAGAAATCCTTTTTTACTAGTCAGTAGGGCTAAACAACAATAGATATGAAACTGGGTCTCATTATCTGTTTACTAGTCTATTCTGAAGTCCTTTAGAGGACTGGGAATAAGGATAAAGATGGCTAAAGCCATAGACTGAGGCTATGAGTCAGGAGACCAGGGTTCCAAGGCTTACAAATTCAAATCATTAACTTACTATTTAAACTTTGAGGAGCTTTGTTTCTGTAAAAATATGTGATGTGGATGGCCTCTAACAGTCCTAGTGATTAATAAAGTCTATGTGAAACAATCAGATTGAATTCTGTATGGTAAAGGCAATAGGCTAGATATTTAGATGAAGATTTGCAAGACACTGTTTTGATGACCAGAAATAATGATCTGGTATGTAGCAGAAACTATTACTAGTTTGCCTATATTCATTGGAGGTGTACCCAGGCCTAACTTCCAAACCCCAGGATCTGCATCTCCTTGCCAGAAGCCTTTCTTTGACTGCTGTAATCCATTCTGGGTTAGAAACACTAGAGAATTAAGCATATACCCTGATATCCTAAACCTAGAGCTCATAAGAGTTGGTGTATGAGAGTCCAGCTTCCCTACTCCTTGAGTGGATTAATTATCCCTTGACCTTGAGTTGGGATAATACACAGGCACATTAGACAATAGTTCCCATTATTCCCCAGCACTGTCAATCCCTAGTTCCTCACAGTGGTACTTGTTGAACAATACATCTTTTATTAACTGCCTCCTTTTCCCCACCTCATCTTCTCATGGGTTCACCTTGAAGATAATACTACTTCCAATCAAATTCTTATTGCAAGTTTTGCTTTGTAGAAAGCCAAAACTAAGCATTAACTGTGTAGATGACCCTGACCTCTCGCCCCCTTTCTATCCCAAAATCTGATTTGACAATATTGTTTTTTTTAAAAGAGAGAGAGAGAGAGAGAGAGAGAGAGAGAGAGATAATTTTTTTTATATTTATTTATTTATTTATTTATTTATTTATTGTTTGGTTTTTTTGGCGGACACAACATCTTTGTTGGTATGTGGTGCTGAGGATCCAACCCGGGCCGCACGCATGCCAGGCGAGCGCGCTACCACTTGAGCCACATCCCCAGCCCGACAATATTGTATTTTCAGACCTCAGTACATGATTGAGGCTTCCTGGCCTGCTCTGTCTTCATATTAACCGCTAGGCCCAGCCAAGATAGCTATGTTATTATTATCATATTGTGATCTATCTATCTCTCTCTCTCTCTCTCTCTCTCTCTCTCTCTCTCCCTCCCTCCCTCCCTCTCTCCTTTCTTTTAATCCCTAACCTTACCAAAACTGCCTGTCTTAAATTCTGAAATAGTGCCCCTTTCTCTCTATACCTCTGGTGTCCAACACTATATCCAGCACAGGGGGGAATTTATATGATCTCTACTCCTTAAAAGATGTTTCCTTCTCCATTTTCCCCAGAAACCCTCTATATTTATGATTTAAGATTCCTTATTGAAATTTTTTTCCACTGATCCAAAGGAAACAATCTGTGCCCTATGATCTCATGAAGACACCGAGAATACCCACTTCTTGAATACCATTTATAATATTATCAGGTATTGATTACTTTTCTATGTTTTATCTTGACAGCTCTACTTTTCTATAAACTCCTTGAAGGGTGAGATTGTACTACATTCCATCTTGTTTGTTCCAGTCAATAACTCAATGCCTAATATGTAATAGATATTGTTTAATGAACAGAGAAAACAGAAGGACATTATTTGTTTTATTGAAAGTGATTCCTGCATTAAATAAATTTGTACGATCTCCATTAGGGACAAAAGAGAAATCACAACCACAGAAAGCCCTTGGCTTTGATATCACCTTTGAAAAGTTCTAGACAAATAGCTTTCTGCAATTAGCCTGTTAAATTGGTGTTAAACTATACAACTTCATGATTATTGCAAACTCAAATATATGTATTTCTGTATTTATTTCAGAAAATAAATAGATAAGGGTGTGAAATCAAAAAAGTTAGGTGATTACAAGTTTAGTATTTTTAGATGAGACCCACTGGTCCTATCATAATGTCTCTCCATACATAGTTTTTAATACTGGCTCCATAAAATATTCTTAAATAATATAAAGCAAGTCAGAAATTTGTCTTGAAATAACTGACGACTCATCTCTTCAAGTTTTGCAAGGACATATTTATATTTGGCACATACTATAAATAACAGCTGGTAATTTTGCCACAACCATTTTTCACTCACTTGTACTTTTCCCCACATTTATGCTTCCTCCCAGGTTCAGTCGCAGTTAAATTATAGTACCATTTTAGAGTTTGCACTATGTTGTGCCTATAGACTTGCTCTGTTTTAAATCCTCTTCCTAACACATAAAAGGAGTTACATGACTATTTTATAAAATAAGTATTTTATAAAAATATAAATATTCAGACACAAAAATACAGATAGTTTACAGTAAACAGAAGGATAGATTTGAGACCTGTAAACTCCAATAAAAACATTAGAAATTCTAATTTTAGCAAAATCATTTCTGAAGTACACAAGTATCTACAGAAATGAACAAATCAAAGTATTTACCATTTTCTTTTGGAAATGAAAATTTGTGAAATGGATAGGAAAATGTAAAAATAAATATGAGGGTCTAGAGTCTAGAAGGAGTGCATCAAAGAGGTATAAAGAGTAGAGGAATAAAGGAAAGGTCATGATTAATTCTGATAAAGAGCTTCTGAGAAATTACATGTATATGGTGACATTTAAGTAGGTTGCAAAGACATCCCAGAGGGCAGGAAAGCCCCAAATTATTGAACAGTGCAAGAAAGTTGTAGGGATAGAACTAAGAATATAGCTCAGTATTAGAGTGCTTGCTTTCCATGCAAGAGGCCATGGGTTCAATACCCAGCAACACACATGCAAACAATAATAAGAAAAAAAACAACAACAAAAAGAAACTCATAGGCATGACAAAGTATTTATTACTTACAATTTTAAAACTACCTGCTCATTCCTAGGCAAGTAGACCAGGTCAGTATTTCTCTTATAATTAACACTGCATGTTGTGCATTATTTCATTATGATTATTATCACATGACTTTTTTAAATGAGTCTATCTTCATCTGTGTTGGAACCAGGTCTTTTTATTTTGTGTTCTTAAAATGTATCCTAAGAAAAACACTCAATGGGGCTGGAATTGTGGCTCAGTGGCACAGCGCTTGCCTAGCATGTGTGAGGCTCTGGGTTCGAGCCTCAGCACCATGTATCAATAAATAAAATAAAGTTCCATTGACAACTAAAAAATATTTTAAAAAAAGAAAAACACTCAATAAGTGAACATTGCAATAAGAGCTGGAGCATCAGGTTAATATGAACTGGGTTGAGAAATAGAAAGTTTGATGACATAAATGCTAGTCTAGAGCTGACCTTATTCTAATAAGAACTGGATGATATCCAGATAATAGTTTTTGTTGATGTTCCAGAAATTATTTCTTTGTCCAGGGCCTTGAACATGCTAGGCAAACACTGTACTACTAAGCTGCATCTCCAGCCTTTTTAAATATTATTTCAAGAAAGGGTCTTACAGTTTCCTAGGCTGGCCTCAAACTTGTGATCCTCCTGCCTCGGCCTCTCCAGTAGCTAGGATTATAGGCATGTCCTATCCCATCTGGTTTACGTAAATTATCTCATTCATGCCAGGCTCAGTGGTTCATGCCTGCTGCCCCAGGGATTTGGGAGACTGAGGCAAGACAATTGCAAGTTCCAAGCCAGCCTCAGCAACTTAGCAAGGCCCTGTTTCAAAATACAAAATACAAAATAAAATGGGCTTGGGATGTGGCTCAGTGGTTAAGCACCCCTCCGTTCAACCCTTGGTACTAAAAATAAATAAATAATCTAATTTAATCTTCACAGCCACATTGTTAGGTGGCATTATTATCTCCGAATGATAGATTTTATTTATTTTTTTAAAGAGAGAATTTTTTAATATTTAGTTCTTAGTTTTCGGCGGACACAACATCTTTATTTGTATGTGGTGCTGAGGATCGAACCCAGTGCTGCGCACATGCCAGGAGAGCGCGCTACAGCTTGAGCCACATCCCCAGCCCTGATTGATAGATTTTAAAACCAAAGCCAGAGAGGTTAAATTTGGTAACTTTCCTAAGTTCATTGAGAGCCACATTGTGTAACAGGCATTTTTCTAGAAGCTATAAATAAATTGTCCACCAAGACGTACAAGGTTCTTGTACCCCCTGAGCTAATATTCTAATTGATTCAGGCCAATTTTAAACAAACTACCAAAAAATAAATGTAAACATTTATACATAATGACCTGAAGGAAGTAAAAGAGCTTATAAGACTGGAAGTTACTGGGAATGATTGTGTAGAGTCTGCCTAAGTCAATAAATCATGATCTTTCAAATATAACATTCTGATTCTATGTCACTCAGGAGATGGAAGTGATGAAATAAGAAGTTTGGAAGGATATCCGTGGTAAGGTGAATTATTAGGCAATGATATTGATTAGAAGAGAAAAATGATCATCCAAAATGAGACTTTGGGATATTAGTGAGCAGAAGAAAATATTATAAGAGAAAATAATAACATGTTCGGTAAATAGTTAAATTGACTTGACAAAAAGAATATGGAGGAGGTTGAAGATGATGTTGATAGTGTGATAGTATTGTTATAATAATGTATCTTAAGCATTTTTATAGATGTCCAAGATTACATAGATGTCTTTGATGGAAAGTTAATTTTTAGTCACTATGAGAAAATTTAGCAGAGTATAAGACTCTTACCACAAGGTATCTAAGAAGATTTTGGGTTGTATCAAAATAATTTTAAATTACATTAGAAAAGGCACTAAAAAATATAAGTACCACATAGAAACAATGCTATTTCCATTTTAAAATCTCTTTCAGTCCCTCTAATTATGTAAAGGAGAAATTCTCAATTTGAGCTATTTGAGCTATTTTGACTTAACACCTCTCTAACATTTGGTAATCTCCTTTTTTAAACAAAAAGTGAGCAGGCCTTATGTTCAGAGTCTTTGGCAGCCAATGGTATCTAGCTGAAATTTAAAAATTTATTTTCATAAATACATTTTTACAGACACCCTGTATTTATGGTTAATGTTACTAGTTTACCACTTATGGTAATGATATATCTTCAACTTTTATAATAAAGTTGTTTAAGTAAAAGAGTAAGTATGTTAAAAGAGAATACTAAGGAAATAACAATATAGTCAATTTAAGCATGTAGCAAAAATGTTCAAGATGATAGAAGACTGGAATTTCACAATACTACAGTAAGTTAACAAAGCCATCTGGAATTGAATTTGAATTACACTTACTGTGGCACACACCTATAATCCCAGGGACTCTGGAAGCCGAGACAGGAGGATCACAAGTTTGAGACCAGCTTCAATGACTTAGTGAGGCCCTAAGCAACTTAGTGAGACCCAGTCTCAAAATAAAAAATAAAAACGGCTGGGGATGTTGCTCAGTGGTTAGTGCCCCTGGGTTTATTTCATTGTACAAAAGAAGAAGAAGAAGAAGAAGGAGAAGGAGAAGGAGAAGGAGAAGGAGAAGAAGAAAGAAAGAAAAAGAAAAGAAAAAAGAATTTGAGGTCATTTAGAGATTCTCAGGAGTTTGGGTCTCTGGATCAGTTAGTAGGTCATAGACTATGATAGATTATGCTTTATGCATGTTGAATTTTAGATACCAGTACAATATTCTCAAAAGGTCTGGCACCTAGTGGTACATTTAAAGGCTCAAACTTTTTTTCTTCCTCAAATTCTATATTCTGTGTTGAATATAGTATTGTATACAATTACTCTTGATTCACATTGTTTCTTACATTTTGAATAGTGTCCCAAACCTACAGGATATTATTCTCAAGCTCCCCTTAAACCATTCCAACATCCAAATTTAGACCAGGTAATTAGTTATATGGTAAGATCCGGGGATTCTATGAACCTATGTACATATAACTCCCAATTTTCCAGAAGATGGATCTCAGGTTCTTGGTTTTATAATATGGCTTTCTATCAGGGCAAATCAGACATTGTGAGATATTAATGTTGGCCCTGGTGGTATGGGCAGGAAAGTCAAACCCATATGACAAATACATATTGGTCCCACTAAAATTTAGATTTCTGCCTACCCTTTAGTGGTTGGGGTTATAATGATCTGAATAATGGCCACTAAAGACATCAAGCCCCAACTCCCAGAAATCATAAATGTTATATTGTAAAAAGTGCACTTATTGATGTTATTAAGATAAAAATCTTGAGGTGGAAAGATTATCTTGAATTATGTGGGTGGGTCCCAAATGCAATCACACCTCATAAGAGAGAGGCAGAAGAATATTTGACTCAGACAGAAGAGAAGAAAATTTGATTGGAGTAATGTGGCCATAAACCAATGAATTCTGGCAACCACTAGAAGGGAGAAGTGGCCAGAAAGCTTTATCTATCCCCTAAAGTCTCCAGAGGGAGCATAGCCCTATTGATACCTTAAATTCAGTTCAGTGGTTATGGATTTCAGATTTATGGCCTAAAGAACTAAAAGAACATATTATTTGTTGATTTCGGCTGTGAAGTTTGTGGAAATTTGTTATAGCAGCCATAAGAAATTAATACAGGGGTCCAATGTAATTTACTTGTCACTGGTTATTCCTCTTCAATTCCTCCTTCACTTGAGGACTTCAGGTTCTCTTCTTCTGATAATTTGGATGTTCAGAAATGAAAACTAGTTCAGCTCAAATAAAAGAGGCCCATACTGTCTGCATCCCTTCCATCATGGCTATTGAATACATAGAACCATTGTGTTCATAGTGAAAATTACTGGGGAGAACAGAATAGAGGCTAGTTTCAGTTCAGAACAGTCATTGGGTTCATCTAATAGATCAGAGTCTTTTCTGTGGTGGATGATGTCTAATTGGCACTGACATGTTAATCAAAGAATCATACTTTTTTACGCCCACTCTCATAAACATGTCCTTTCAACTGTCTCTTTGTCCCTATTCTTACCATCTTTCTCCTTCTAGGAGCCTTGGCCAACCAGTCAGCCCATTTACTATTGCCCAGGTCTCCGTAGGGCCTTTGGTGAGTCCTCATATCTCTTCACACAAGTTGATAAGCATCTATACGCTCACAGCTTTTTTCACTGGAATAATTCCCCTCATCACTGTTAATTAAGGTCACCCTGTGATGGGTCTTTGAGGTAGCAGCACTCCATTTTGGCTTGCACTAATATTGAGCCATACACATAACAGGACTGAATTTTTCCTCCTCTACCAGCTCGTCACTGGGAATACCATATGCGGTCAGAGGTGAAAAGAAAGGGACACATGTCAGCACAGATGTAGGTAACACAGGAATCTGGACTACTTGTTTATGTAACTTACTGTTGCTTTCTTGGGAAACATTGTGAACTGGAGAATTCTCTGGCTTTACATAATGAATCCATTTAAAGAGGCCCAATTCTCTAAGCCTTTTGATGACACTTTCAATATTCTGCCAAGTTATTTCTAGCAATGTCACCTCATTTCCTATAGGCTATTATTTCCAAGCTTCAAAGAACCATCTCACCTGTGTTTTAAGATTGACTCAAGTGTCCTTGCTGGGGTGTTAAATCCTGATTC
Source organism: Spermophilus citellus (assembly GCF_964194105.1). NCBI lineage: Eukaryota > Metazoa > Chordata > Mammalia > Rodentia > Sciuridae > Spermophilus > Spermophilus citellus. Next base: position 22,857,258 of record NC_138190.1, read on the forward strand.
AGGAGGATGCCTCAATAAAATCTCATCTATCCAGCCTTAAGTTAAGCAACCCTCACCCCAATATAGCACTCATAAGATACTTTCCTAGGTATGTTCTCCCATTTCCTACTGAAACATATTTGCCTGTTATAGCAGGAACAGAATTTCTCTGCCTAGGTCATGCTGAAACTTCACCCTAGTTATTGTTAGAAGGAATGAGGGGGAAGCAAAATACATCTGAGGGCTCATTGTTTTTTAATTAATTGCTTTTAAGTGTACTGTAAGGACACTTACATCACTGTGACAAAATATCTGAGAAAATCAACTTAGAAGAGGCAAGATATGTTTTGGTTCATGGTTTCTGAGGTTTCAGTCCATAGTCAGTTGGCTCATTTTTTCTGGGCTGTAGTGAGGCAGAACATAATGGTGGGGAGCATAATGTGGAATAAAGGCTAGGGAGGAGGGTAGGAGAAGGCAAGTGGTCCTATCAAGAGATATCCTTCAAGGACATGCCACCCACTGATATACTTCCTTCACCTAAACTCCAACTCCTAAGTTTCCACCCCCACCCCAGTAGTGAACCAGCTGGGAACCAAACCACACACCCAGGGTAATCAGCAATATCCATCTAGCCACCATTTCTGGATCTTTGTTACCATTTAGCCAACCATTAGTAACTAATGCCAACATCCCGTCCAGAAGTTCTGCTTCCTAGGACTATCTTTTTATATCAACTATCTTAGGTTGGGATTTTCCAGAAGCAGATTTTGAGACAAAGATTTGAGAGAAACCACTTATTTAGGAAATTATTCCCTGGAAACACCAGCAGGATGAGAAAGTGAGAAAGAGTAGAAAGAATGTCAACAAAAGTTCCATAACAAGCAGATAGTCACTGTGGCAACTATGGCTCAATTCTGAGAGGGAGCACTGGGAGAGAGTATTAAACTGAGATTCATTCCCCTTGAGAGCTGAGGAAGCTAGGAATCTGTCTTCCAACTCTCATCCACCATTGACTGAGGATTTCTTGAAACTCAGCATTTCCAGCCAGCCCCTTGCACATAAGGGCTGAGATAAAGCCTCAGGCAGAGAGTTGCAGGTGCTAGCTAGAGGACATTGTCAGAATATACTGGAATGCTACTAGAGTATGATGGGTTCTAATTGGATATTCAAAATGCTATGAGAAAATGGATTTATTCTGCAGGAGAAAATTCCAACGAATTTTCAGAAACACGGTGGCATTCACTCTGATAGATGCCATCATGAAGTAGATGGAATTTCCAAGGGGAAAAAAATGCAAGGTGCAAGAAATGCTAATACCAGTGCCAGAGGAATGTTTACATTTAGAGGAGTGACTTGAGAAAGAATAGACAAAGTTTGAATTCAACATTACTAAAATAAGCTCAGGATTAGGGACAACAGCTGTTTTTCAGACTTACAATGTTTCTGAGCTCAGAACTATTGGAAAAATATAATTGCAGAGAAAAAAATTTAAAGTCTCTTCTTGAATTTGTTCAATAGGTGTCATTATAAAACAAAGGCGATGGCAAAAGGAAATACCAAATATTAATCTCTTATACTATGCATAATTTTCTGCTCTTTATACAATTCAAACAAGAGCAAGCTATTCAGAGGTTTTTGAACACAAGCATGAATTTTATTTTGTTATAACTTTTGTAACTAAAATAACTAAGCGATTTTTGATTCAGTAGTTATAAATCTTTCTAGGAAAACATGCACACAATTTTAATTCCCATGTTGCCACCCTCTTAGCACTTGCAGAGTGAGTTATTAGAACAAAGTTATAAACCTCCAGATATTGGATATTGGCAGTAGAAAGTACTGACACAACCATTATAAAATTGTTTTCTTTTTTGTTCCCTTTAACCATTTTGCTCCATTCCTTTTCCCCTGGCCCGCTAAACATATAAGCCAGTAGCATTTTCTCTGTTTTTTGTTTGTTTGTTTGTTTGTTTGTTTGTTTTGTTTTTGCCTTACTGTCTTTTAAAAAGAGAATAGCTTGGGTTAGTGATATGTGTTAACTTTAAGGTTATTGAAGGAAATATTAATGTTTGCTGGAATTGACTTAATTTCTGGATGTTAATGTTTTGTGCTATAAGAGAAAAGGCAGTTTCTATTTTTTAATTAAATAAAGGATGGAGCAAGTTGATGATTATTATAGTTATGATTTACTATTTTAATTTCACAAAGAAATTTCTAGCACTTTTTTCCCTTTAGTTTATCACTGCTAAAAATGTATCTACTGCTGGGCATGGTGGCGCATGCCTCTAATCCCAGCAACTCAGGAGGCTGAGGCAGGAGGATTGCAAGTTTAAGGCCACCTTAGCAATTTAGGAAGGCCCTAAGCAACTTAGTGAGACCCTGTCTCAAAATAAAAAAACAAAAAGTGCTGGGGATGTGTCTCAGTGTTGAAGCACTCCTGGTTTCAATCCCTGGTATTCTTTTTTTAAAAATATTTATTTTTTAGTTGTAGTTGGACACAATACCTTTATTTCACTTATTTTTATGTGGTGCTGAGGACCAAGGGTCTTGCACATGCCAGGCGAGTGCTCTATCACTGAGCCACAACCCCAGCCCAATCCCTGGTATTCTTCCAAAAAAAAAAATATTTAGTGCTTATAGATGCATGCATCCTAAAACATTTTTGGGGCGGGGACATTTACATCAAATACATGTCTTAATGACTCAGGACAGATCTCGGGCAATGTCAGCTTCTTTATTTCAATTTACATTATATCTAAAAATAGAAATATTTTTACCATAGTTTACTGCTTCTTTTGAGGGGAAGCAGGGCTGCTGGGAATTGAACCCAGGGCTTCCATACATGCCAGGCAAGTGCTCTACCACTGAGTTATATCCCAAGCTCATTTTTTTGTCATTTAAAAAAAATGTTTTATGACATGTTAAAATCTAAAGTTAGTTAGGCATGGTGATGTATGCCTGTGATCCCAGCGGCTCAGGAGGCTGAGGCAGGAGGATTGAGAGTTCAAAGCCAGCCTCAGCAATTTAGGGAGGCCCTAAGCAACCTCGGTGAGACCTTGTCTCTAAATAAAATACAAAATAGGGCTATGGCTCAGTGGTAGAGCACCGCTGGGTTCAATCCCCAGTCCAAAAAAAAAAAAAAAAATGTTTAAAGTTATGTCAATTTTTTTGGCATTTTTTTCTTCTCTTTTTCTTTTTAGTACTGGGGATTGAATACAGGATCTCACACATACTAGGCAAGTGTATCAATATTTTTGTGAGCAATATGTTTCAGGGATTTTATCTTGGCATGGATTATCATCTTTTGAACAAGAGCAATTGATACTATTCACATTATATAATTTCAAGGACATATGGATGATGGGAAAAATCATCAAATGTATTTTGAATATCTCCTGAGTATTAAATATTGTGTGATGTTCAAGCTGGGGTGGATTTCAGAACTTTCTTTAGAAGGGAATTTAATTTTTAATTCCATGATTATAAATAGGGTTAAAGTGAAGATGATAATTATGATTAATAGGATCTAGAATTTATTAAATACTATTGAGCTAGCAGTGCACTAAAATATTTACATAATTATTTTAATCTCATAACAACCCTGGCTTTAAGGTGTTAATACCTGGGTTTTATTGATGAGAAAACCAGGCTCAGAAATGTTAAGTACTTGTTTAAGTAAAAAATCAAGTAAGTGTCAAATTTGATATTTAAACTAAGTCTGTAACTAAGGTACATTATCTCTCCAAATATTCGCTGGGAGTTAAGAAATATTGACTTAATTTTAAAGTGACATCAATGATTAAAATTAGATCCCTTTTTTGAAAGCAGGTTATAAATGGGAGAAAGGAGCAGAAAAGCACTGGATACTTAAAAACAGGAAGGAATTTGGGATACACCAAAAATAAATGATCTGCAGAATAGAAGGTTACAGAAACAAAGACAATCTAAAGTCACCCAGTTTCATAATTTTGCTAAAGGCTAACCCTGGAAGCAGGGACTCTTAAAACTAAAAATACATATCAAGACTAAAAATAATCCTGTTATTTGACAGAGTAATTCCAAATCTAATACATGGTTCATTACATATAATTCAAAATTCCAGCCAATAAAAAAAAACATTGTGTCAAAGGTGTGGTCTATTATTAAATTAATATTAAAAATTAATGCAAAAATATATAAAATTATAATGAAACAGTTTCATCTTTGGGAAAAGGTTAAATAAACTATATAAATTTGTCTCCATGGAATAGCCAGAAATTACTAAAATTATGTTAAAATCAAGAAGTAAAATGATAAATGTTTTTTAGATCACTGTGAAAAAATAGGACTCTAAATTTTGTTTACATTATGATCACTGCTTCTGGGGAAATCTGTAGAAAGTGGACTAAAATGATCAAGTGTTGTAAATGGCAGATCTGTCAGTGTCCTTTAATGAGAAAAATATAAACAAAAGTATCATAAATTAAAAGAGTGAGAAAAAGTGAATACTCTCAGAGAGGAATTCACATGATTTCCACTTCATTGCATTTTCCTCTGAGGAGCAAAAACTTCAACCCACTTCTTTGTTGTGACAGGTGCTGCTAATTACCTGTTAATTCTTTCTCCTTAAACATACTAAAAGAACTCCCCTTTGTTTGGTAGTGGGGTTGGGCAATGTTTGCAAGACTCTTGGTGGGAGAATGGCATGGATATGAACAGGTCTTTTTTAAAAATACTTTTTAGTTGTCAATGGACCTTTATTTTATTTAATTATATGTGGTGCTGAGGATCAAACCCAGTGCCTCACACATGCTAGGCAAGCACTCTACCACTGAACCATAACCCTAGACCCTGAATAGGTCATACAAATGATGTTGCCATACTCTACAAACAAAGATTCAACATACTCAATTGACATTTGAATTTCAGATAAACAGTGATTTTTAGCATAAATATATTCAAAATATTTCATGAGATATATTTATACATTTTGAATCAGTCTTTTTTTGCTGTTATAACCAAAAGACCTGAAAAAAAATGATTTTAGAGGAAGAAAAGTTCATTTGGGGCTCACAGTTTTAGAGATCTCAATCCATACATGGCCATCTGTTGTTTTGTGCCTGAGATGAGGCAGAACATCATGGCAGAAGGATGTGGCCCAGGAAAGCAGGTTAGGACAATGACAATTAGAAAGCAGAGTGAGCTCCCCTCACTGTGGTGGACAAACTATAAACCCCAAAGGCACTCCCCCAATAACCTACATCTTCCAGGTACATACTACCTGCCTACACAGTCACTATTCAGTTAATCTGTGTCAGGGGATTAAATCACTTATCCAATTAAGGCTCTCATACCCAATCATTTCAACTCTAAACTTTCTTACATTGTGTGTCACATGAGTTTTTTTGAGGACACCTTATATCTAAACCATAACAATAGTAAAAGTTATTCCTTGTTTATCTGAAATTCAAATGTAACTGGGTGTCCTGTACTTTATCTAGCAACCTTACATGCAAAGAATTTGAAAAACTAAAGTTTCTTGATGTAGGGTTTATTTACAGTAGTATAGTTCTATTAGTTTTAAGTTGTGCTTCACTGCATGTGACAAAAACTAGAACACAATGGTCTAATAAAACTAAAATTTATTTTTATCATCAAACAACATGTTGGAGAGTAAGCAATCCAAAGGGGGTGCAGTTGCTCAAGTAAATAAAGGAACTAGCCTCCTTAAAACTTCCACCTTCACTTCCATAGTCAATGTCTTTGGTCCTAAGACAGAATGGCAATATGGTGTCTCCAACTCTAGGCATCTTATGTGGATCTTGGAGAAAATATGAAAGTAAAAGTAACAAGCAAAAGGTGCCTGCCAGTTTTGTATTTGATTTTGCTTCCTTTTCCTCATTATTATTATTATTATTAATCATGAAAATTAGTTTTGGGGGAAGTTTCACCTAATAATTCAAGATTACACCTCATTGGCCTTCTATCACATTATTCTTTTTTGAGGGGTACTGGGGATTGAACTCAGGGGCACTCAACCACTGGGCCACATCCCCAACCCTATTTTGTATTTAATTTAGAGACAGGTCTCACTGAGTTGCTTAGCATTTCACTTTTTTTGCTGAGGCTGGCTTTGAACTCTGATCCTCCTGCCTCAACCTCCTGAGCTGTTGTGATAACAGGCATGCACTACCGCACCTGGCCCACATTAGTATTGGTTTCCCATCAAAGCACTCTCTGCTTCCAACAAGGATAACAATATCTTGTCATCATTCAAAACCCAGGTTAAGCTCCAGTCCTCCCTCCAAAAATGGTCTTTGTATATCAGTGCTCTACAATTCTAAACATTGAAGCATGTGGATATGATCAATACAGTGTAGTTCTGATGTACACTCTCATTTGGATTGGCCTTTTTTGTTGGTGGTAGTGGTATATTTGTGATATCTTGATAAAGAGGACTGCATGGTCCTTGGAAGAGGAGACCATGCCTTATTCACCACATGCTAGGATCACAATCAGTGATATTTGTTAATGGGTTTACTACCAACTATCACAAAGCCTAACAAAATTCCATAGGAAAACTTTAAGTATAAGCTATAAATGCAAAGGTTGCAGAGCAGCAGAATGTTTTATTTTACTTTATTTATTCACTTATTTAATGCTTCATTGCATGTGCAATACATTTACATGGTTTAAAATTCCAAAGATATGAAAGATTACACAGTGTGAAATATCTTCCTCCCACATCCTTCCCCTAGCCACCTAGCTTCTCTCCCCATGGAACCAACCTCATCAGTTTCTTGTATTCTCCGGGGAGAACTTTTGTGTTTATAAGTTGATGTGCATATTTTAAAATTCATTTTGAATATTAAACATTCACTGTGCCCTGAACTTCATGCTAGGCACTTTGCTAAATGCTTTATATTTAATCCTCCCAATAACTCAAGGAGGCAGATTTTTCCAGTTATCCCCATTTTCAGATGTGGAAACTGAGTTTCACAATATTTCCTCTACATACTAAATCTTTTCATGAAAAAATGTACAAGTTAAACCAAGTCTCAAAAAGTGGATAGCCCGTGGCTGGGGATGTGGCTCAAGCGGTAGCGCGCTCGCCTGGCATGCTTGCGGCCCGGGTTCGATCCTCAGCACCACATACAAACAAAGATGTTGTGTCCGCCGAAAACTAAAAAATAAATATTAAAATTCTCTCTGTCTCTCCCTCTCTCACTCTCTCTTTAAAAAAAAAAAAAGTGGATAGCCCACATTGGGGAAGAATTATCTCCATTATACCTGGAGAGACTAAGATAGCATGTGCTTGTGTATTTCTTGATTAAGCTAGTATGGTTGTAAACTATGAAGATTGCAGACCTGGATCCTTTATCTCAAGACAAAATTTGGCCCTATGGCTATTATTACTGCTGAGCAAGAATTCCGTCAGTCCCAGTATGATGTTGTTAAAAAAGAAAATAAAAAAGAACAACTGAATATCAATTGGACACATTTCTCTGAATAAAGGGTAAGTTTTCAAGAGAGATTTGTTTTTCCAGTGCTGGGGGCTTTTTTTTTTTTAAGTTTTTCTTTTTTAAAGAGAGAGTGAGAGAGGAGAGAGAGAGAGAGAATTTTTAATATTTATTTTTAGTTCTCGGCGGACACAACATCCTTATTGGTATGTGGTGCTGAGGATCAAACCCGGGCCGCACGCGGGCGAGGCGAGCGTGCTACCGCTTGAGCCACATCCCCAGCCCAGTGCTGGGGGCTTTGAGCAGGTTAGGCCAGTGCATTACCACTAAGCTACCAGAGCCTTTGTTGATCCTTTCAATGCTTCTTAATCAGAATTCTTATCTATTTGCCTTTAGTTCATTCTCCTCTGATTTTCATCCTCCCTTTCTTCCTCCTTGCCCTGTTTCATCTGTCTTCACTATCCCTCTACTTCCTACTTTACATCTGCCAATCAGCCCTGTGATTTCAGTGTGGCTGTGCTGCCAGTCTTCCTTTTCTAGGAAACTGCTGATTGCTTCCATGTAATGGGGGGAAAGCTGACAATTGGTACAAAGAGATATTTTATATATAAAACTAAAAATAACCCATTCAACTTAGAGTTAATTTTGTGTGCCAAGTGTACCACCAAGTTACAGAAGCTTTTAGTAAACTCTAAATAGCTATGAAGAAGATTTGAAATGTTTAAAAATTTACAGACCTTTGCAAACTTATACAAAATAGAAAAATAGTAAAACAAATTACAACAAACCCAAGTAAACAACCACTTCTGCTTGAAATGGTGTTAGCATGAGTATTCTTTTTAGCATATTAGTGCTAATTTAAATTAAATAGTTGGAATTTAATACAGATGATATTCACAAATAGTGCATGATAATCAAATGTTCCACAAAGTGATTAAGTTAAAAATAGATTCTTTTACTGGTAAGAGAGATTTGGGAAAATGTTTAAACTATTAGCAGTTAGCAATCCAAGAAGTTAAAAATAATTAGTTTTTTTTTTTTTAATTGTGTGGAGGGGACTGTTGCTCTATATTGTTGGAAGCAATTCAATCTGAGCAAATCTTTTGGAAAGATAAGCTCTAGATAGCCAGGTTACATTCACTAAACCAAATAGTTTCACCAGTCCTCCATGATAGAAATCTATATAATGCTTCTCCAACATGTAGATTCTTTTAAAAATGTTTTCATTAGTGCATTATAGTCATACAAAATAATCGGGTTCATTGTGACATGTCCATGCATGCAAATAACAAATTTTGTTTCATTTTATTCCCCAAGTACTTCCATTTTCTCTTCCCTCTTCCCTCCCCCATCCCCTTCCTTTTATTTTACAGACCTGTAATCCCAGTGGCACAGGAGGCTGAGATAGGAGGATCCAAGTTCAAAAGCTAGTCTCAGGGGCTGGGGTTATGGCTCAGTGGTAGAGCACTTGCGTGACATGTGTGAGGCACTAGGTTGGATCCTTAGCACCATATAAAAATAAATAAACAAAATAAAGGTATTGTGTCCATCTATAACTAAATTATATATATATATATATATATATATATATATATATATATATATATATATATGTCAGCCTCAGCAAAAGCAAGGCAGTAAGCAACTCAGTGAGACCCTGTCTCTAAATAAAATACAAAATAGGACTGGGAATGTGGCTCAGTGATTAAGTGCCCCTGAGTTCAATCTCCAAGACCCACCACCCCCCAGAAAAAATGGTGCAATTTAATTATAATTTTATATATGTGTATGTTTTTGTGTGTGATGTATTGAGATATATTCATGCATACACAAAGTATGATTAAGTAAACTTTATTCCATTGTTCTTCTCCTTTTCTACCCCTCCTCCCTCCAACATACAGATTCTGATGCAATTGTTCTGGAGCAGAACACAAATTCTACTTTTTTTTTTTTTTGGCACCAGGTATTGAACCCAGGGGCACTTAACTGCTGAGTGACATCCACAGCCCTTTTCATATTTTATTTTGAGACAGGGTCTCACTAAGTTGCTTAGGGCCTTGCTAAGTTGCTGAGACTGACTTTGAACTCATCCTCCTGCCTCAGCCTCCTGAGCCCCTAGGATTACCTGGCAGATTCTATTTTTTTAAAAAGCTCCTAAGTAGGGCTGGGGCTATAGCTCAGTGGTAGAGCACTTGCCTAGCACTGGTGAGGCACTGTGTTTGATCCTCAGCACCATATTAAATAAGTAAATAAGGGCTGGGGATGTGGCTCAAGCGTGCGGCCCGGGTTCGATCCTCAGCACCACATACCAACAAAGATGTTGTGTCCGCCGAGAACTAAAAAAAAAAAATAAAAAATAAAAAAAAAAGTAAATAAATAAAGTTATATATAAAAAAAGCTCCCAAGTGATGCCAATCCTGCTGAACTCTTGGTACTATTTGAGCAACAATGTTCTGGATAATTTTGTTGGTGCAAGGACTTCTTTATTTGGAATAATTATCTGAGGACTAAATGATAAGTAGCAATGTTAAGAGAGACTGGTTATTACCCAAAAGGGAAAGGTCAGCACTGTGTGTTTTCTCTGATTTGACTGGAGGGAGGTGGGGAGAAATAGTCATTTGCATGCACTGGAAGTACCTTTATAAGTGAAGAAGCCAAATATTTTTAAAGCAAGCTACAGAATAACACTTGGAAAAGGGGTCAGTTGAGGTTTGTTCTGGGATAGGAGAGGGAGTGCCTATGTATTTGATGGAATCATAAATTGATAGTTTCTGCTAATGATTTATTTATTTATTTTCTTAAAAGTCAAATATCTGGAGTAAACTGGCCTTTAGCTTACAGATCATTTTAATGTGTTTTGAACATATCAGTAAAAGCTATAATCATAGTTTCAGAATGGAGAGCTGAATGCTTCAGAGAGAAGGGGGAGAGGTGATTTTTTTTCTTTCATCAGGTTTCTGTGTGTAGCTAAATATACTAAAGGGGTATTCTTGCTGGCTCCCCAAAGAGCTGCTTCAGGAAGGAGCCCTAGAGGGAAATCTATAAGAAAGAAAGAAAGAGGGAGGGTGGGATAAAGGAAGAAGGAGAAAATGTAAGAACCTTTTAAGATGTAAATGGAGGAACAATATTTTTGTACTGGTATGAATTGGGGGAGGGAGGAACAGGGTTTAGCCTGGGGCAGGAAGCCACCAGACATCTTGGGTTGAAGTGTTGTCAATTATGAATAAAACTGGAAATTAGAGAAGGCAGTTAAAATGGATTGTATTCAGTAACTACTGCAGTAGAAGAGAGAGCTGAGTTCAATTCCAATTTGCTCAGAGATGACTGGGTATTTTAAAGGAATAAAGAAGTAGGAGAAGCTTCAAGCAGCAGGTAAAGCAGTCAGAGAAGTGAAAAATTATAAAGAGGGTAAAAGGTTTGTTTAATTAATATGATTTAGGCCCCAGTGCCTGATGAGACAAATTTATGGAAGTTAGGTTAGAACCTTCCCACAGACCCTGGGAGACAGGCACTGTTGATTGCATTTTGGGGAAACTGGGGATTGAACCTGGAACTCACACAAGTTGAACACTTGCTCTTCCACTGAGCTACATCCCCAGCCCTGAAGATTACATTTAAAAGGAATGCCTCTCTGAGAAAGAACCCCAGAGTTTCAGGAGAGACCTATAAATCTCAAAGGGAACTTATTTGGAATTATAAGTTTTTTGTTTTAACAAATACAATAACTTAAGAAAGGGAAATTAAAGGCCTATTCTCAGGTGTAGATTGGAACAAGAGTGAATTTTTTGGTAGCCTTGACCTTTTTTCATACTTAACTGGTTTGTGAATTAAGCTTTCCCAGAAACATGGTTTTAGGCAGCTAATAACCAAGTCCGTGTAGTCAACTCTTAGTTTAGAAGTTGGATAGAGTCATTGGTATAAAGCATTTTTACAACTCACAAGAGCAAAATCAAGCTACTCGGAAATCCTGTGTTTCTGGAGCTTCAAGGAAATTAGGAGAGAATAAAACTTCTGGTATTCATTTCTCCAGGTTCCTCATCTAACATCAGAGCTGAAAGGTGACAACCTGAGGAGTGTTTTCTATTATTGCAACTTTTCTAATAGGTACAGGGAAATGAAAATTGAAGTTAGGAACTGTGGAAGCAATGAGAAACTGGCCTTGGCTGTAGTTTGGGGATGTCCATTGTGATTCATCTGAAGGCTTATCTAATCTACCTCTCTAACTCATCAGAACAGAATTGGGTAATGGCCTTCTAATATATTGTACAGTGGGGATGGATCTGTAAGCCAAAATATTAGGAAATTCTGAAAAGCATATCTATTTCAAAAGGAAAACATAGGAAAGTAGAAGGATAGGGGAGATTACAAAAGAAAAGCCAAGATTAAAGGATGATAGACATGAAAAGTGCCAAGATCTAGAAAAACAGAACTCGGAGAAAGAGAAAAAATAGAGAAAAAAATGTTTGAATACACCTGAAGAATGAATTAAATGTTTTGAAATACTTCAAATCAAAAGGACTCAGAAAGTGCCAAAGAGAAGACTTTTTAAAAAGAATATAGGGGTTGCAGGGTGTTGGGGGTAGCTCAGTGGTTGAATACATGCTTTTCAAGGGTAAGACTCTGGGTTCAAACTCCAACACCAAACAAAAACAAAAACAAATCTACACCTGGATATATTATAGTGAAATTTATCAGTGCAAAGACAAAGACAAAATTCTAAAAAGAAAAAATGACATACAAAAAAAAAAGAATCAGAATTAGATGGATGTCAGATTTTTCAACAACACTGGATTCAAATCGGTGTTTTACAAGGACTGCAGGAAAATTAACTTTGAACATATTATTTTATATCAAACAAAATGTCATTCAAATAAGAGGACATGATAAAAATATTTCCAGGCATACAATATTTCAAAAGCTTTGCTGCATAAAGATGCATTTAAACTGCTTTTAGATAAGTACTAAAAGGAAAGGAAAGGCAAACCTGGAAGTGTTTCAAGAGATGTATGAAGTAAACATGAACAAATAAATACCTTAGCAATGGTCATTATGGTTTAAAAGTAATAAAGATGGAAATAAAAAGTGAAAATACATTCATAAAACCTAAGAATTTATAGTCTAGTGACTTTTAAAGTTTATTGTGCATATGAACACCTGGAGCTCTTGTTTAGCTGCAAATTCTAATTCAGAAGGTCTGAGAAGGGGCCCAAAGTTTTGCAATTCTAGCAAGTTCACAGGTGGTGTTGAAGCCTGTGGTTCAAATTTTAAGTAAAATGATAGGCTTAATCAACATGATGGGTGATGGAAGGAAGAGGAAGACAAGGCATGAAAGAGCTCTGTCTTACTCAGAATGAGACACAACTTCTATTTAAAAATAAGTAAGTCAGGATTAAAAGAAATAAAGAAAAGAAGGACACATTGAAAGAAGAAATTATTGTTAAAGAGCTGGGTTCTTAGGAGAAACTGAAGCAATGGGAGACCCCCTCCCCTTCAAACCCTGATTCTCGTGATCAAGTCAGAAAGATTTCAGATATGTCACCTAGAGTAGCAGGCATGAGTTTATTAGAAGGGATAAGAAAAGGAGAAAGAGGACACTCAAGGGAGAGAATGGGTTCTTTCAGAGAAGAGAGGGACAGTGTGCTTCTCCTGGACTCCAGCTTTATTGACGTCCCAGAGAAGTTTCCAGAGTCCAGCCCAGGTCTACCTCTTGACTTTTGACTGACAGCAGAATGATATTTCAAGTCACCACTGCCATGACAACTCTAGATCACTTTGGCCCATGCTGATCAATTCTAATTGGAAACTGTTCTCACAGATTTTATGGTTAGTAGAAATTATCCTTATCGTCCTGAGTTCCAGGATCTGGTCTGTGAAAGGGTCACAAAAGTCCCCTTTTTGGGGTAAACTGTGTTCCTCTTATCAGAATTATTTGGGCCTGGATTTCTCCTGCTGATAATAGGTAGTTTGCTGAGAAATGTGACATACCCTGTCCACTTAAGCCAGGATGGGGTGCAGGTAAATTGCTTCATGGAAAAGAAAGCATGTGGGGGTAAACACAGTGGGCCCATTTTATGGAATTATTCCTTTAACTTCATGTTTCCACCATTCACATCTGTTTGTCCCCTATTAGTGTTGCTGATTATAGTAAATAAAAACAGAGGAAACATCAGTTTAAAGACACAGACATATAAATTAGTTAAAAAGCTCAGATCCAGATTTAAATTATGTGAGACAACTAGAACGTTTGGGCACATGAAAGTTGAAATAGGGTCTCAGAGTTACCTCAGGGATAGAGTACTTGCTTAGTATGCACAAGACCCTGAGTTTAGTCCCCAGCAGGCACACAAAAAATGTTGAAAGGAAAAGTTTGAGGAAAGCTGTCATATTAAATAATACACACACACACACACACACACACACACACACACACACATACACACATATACACACAAATAGGGGTGGAGAAAGTTACAACATTAAAAAAGTTCAATTCAATTCACCAAGAATAGCATTTTTTTGTGATGCTGTAGATTGAACACAAGGCCTCATGCATTCGAGGTAAGCATTCTACCAACTGAGCTATATCCCCAGCCCACAAGGACAGCAATTTTAAACATGTGTACACTATTAAAATAGCCTCACAATATATGCAGCAAAAAATTGACAATCCCTGCTACTCAAAAAAAAATTGACAGCACTGTAGTAATAAACCTGCTGCCAAGATGGAGAATTTGAACACATCTCTCTTAATTGTTAGGATACAAATAAACACCTCAGCAAATATAAAGAAAAAAAAAAACAGCTAACACAATTAACAAGTAACACAATTGCTAAGCTTGATTGTTAATTGGAGGTAGGGCTAGAGAGAGAGACAGTTCCCATAAAATTATGTCTGCATCTATTAGGGACTATACAATTATCTGATGCACGTGTGGAAGAACATTTATAAAAAGCTCATATAACAAAAAGGAAAGCATCAAAAATTTTCAGATCTCACACCTAACCATAATACAATTATATTAGAGGATAACTTTAAAAAGTAAATATATCCCTGAATATGTGGAAATATAAAAGACATAGAGAGAGCATTAAGTAACTCTTAAATTAGAGGAAAAAAATCATATTGAATTTTAAAACCAGCAGAAAAAAGAATGATGCAAAAAATACTAGACATTAGAACTCATTGGATATGGTTAAAGTCCTTTGAGGGAGATTTATAGACACAAACACTAATATTAAAGAAGAAGAAAAGGGAGCTGGGGATATAGCTCAGTTCCTAGAGTACTTGCCTCACATGCACAAGGCCCTAGGTTTAATCCCCAGCACCTGAGGAGGAGGAGGAGGAGGAGGGGGAGGAGGGGGTGAGAAGGAGAAGGCCTTGAAATTAATGACTTCAGTATCCATTTCAAGATGTTAGAATATGATAGAAGAAATCCAGAGAAAATGGAACACAATCAATATCAAAAGAATAGCATAAATAAATAAAAATTGAATACAAAAATACTGTTAGAAGGTCAGCAAAATGCATTACAATTGTGATGGGAGATACAATTACAGATAAAATATTAAGTAGGATCTAGTTTTTATATGTATGACCTTAGATAAGAATCCCAGTTGTTTGGAGTTTGTTAAAAAAAAAAAAAAAAGAAAATTATGGAGTCAATTTCCTGAGTTCTTCCTCCCTAAATTCTCTTTATTTTTCTTTCCTTTCTGTGTCTCTCCTTCTCTCTCCCTCTTCCCCCGCCCTCATTCTCCCTTTCTCTCTCTCCCTTTCTTTCCTTCCTGCCTACCTGTACTAGGGATTGAACTCAAGGGCACTCTAAAACTGAGCTACAACCTCACTACTTTTTATTTTCTACTTTGAAATAGACTCTCTACGTTGCCCAGTCTATGCCTCTTCAGTTGCCTGGAATTTGTCTTCTTCCTCCCTCACTCTGTTGAGCAGCTCAGGTTACAGGCAAGACTCCCTAGTATTTGTCTATGGTTTTCTGCCTTCATCCCTTTTGGTTCTCTGGCCAGAAATTTGGAGTTCTAATTACCACACACTGGCATGCTTTGTTGTAGAATACCACATTAGATTCATGGCTCCAGTGGAAGAAAAAAAGAGAGTAAAAATTAAATAAATAACAAAACAAAACAAAAACAAGCTAGGAAAGATGGTGTGTACCTATAATCCCAGCTAAGGATTACAGTTGAGGGCTCCTGTGTTCAATCCCCAGTATCCTAAAAAATAAAAAGAAAAAAAAAAGAAAGAAAGCCATACTGGTATTTACATAATGCTACCACTCTTCATCATACAATTCATAGGTGTTTATTTTTTTTATTTTTTTTAAAGAGAGAGTGAGAGAGGAGAGAGAGAGAGAGAGAGAATTTTTTTAAATATTTATTTATTTTTTTTAGTTCTTGGCAGACACAACATCTTTGTTGGTATGTGGTGCTGAGGATCGAACCCGGGCCGCATGCATGCCAGGCGAGCGTGCTACCGCTTGAGCCACATCCCCAGCCCTAGTATCCTAAAAAAAAAAAAAAAAAAGAAAAAAAAAAAGAAAAGAAAGAAAGCCATACTGGTATTTACATAATGCTACCACTCTTCATCATACAATTCATAGGTGTTTATTAAGTTGAAATATTAACATTTTTGCTCTGAAAACTATAATTTCATCATGTTTCCCCTCATTCAACAGAAACATAATAATTCACTTAGATCTCCTACAGGAAAAAGGCAAAGAGAGCAAAGAAATACCCAAAGCAAGAGTTATAGACTATTCTAGGAAAAACAGTGCAGTAGAAATTTTGTTGAGCTTCTACAAACTCTTTAGTGTGCAGTTTGAGATATTAGGAATATCAAAACAATAAAGGCAAGACACAAGCCAAATACAAAATGGGTGATTTTAGTTTAATATAGCAAAGAGAAAATAATCAAATGTTAAAAGCAGAAGACAGGGAAGTAAGTAAGAGAAAGGTACAGTTACTAACTTGGCTACAATGAAACACTGAGAAAACCTTGATTTTCTTTTTATCTGTAATTGGCCATAACCAAGTACCTGATTTCTTTGGTGGATTAAAGGAATTAGCACATATGTTTTTAAAGATGCCTGACATATAGTAAGTACTAAATAAATGCTAGCTAGTATCATTTCACAAAATAATTGAACAAAATTTTGATTGACATTAAGAAGTCAGACATGGGGCTGGGGTTGTGGCTCAGTGGTAAAGCGCTTGCCTAGCATGTGTGAGGCACTGGATTAGATTCTCAGCACCACATATAAACAAATAAATAAATAAAGGTACATCATTAGTTATTAGTTAATTAATAGTTAATTAATTAATTAACTATTAATTAACTAATAATCATATTTATTAGTTAATAATTTTTAATAATTTTAAAATTATTAAATAATTTTAAAAATTCAGACATGGCTGAGCCTGGTGGCTCATACCTGTAATTCTAGTGACTCAGGAGGCTGGGGAAGGATGACCACAAGTTCAAGGCCAGTCTGGGCAATTTAGTGAGACCCTGTCTCAAAATATAACTTTTCTATATTCATATATGAATACATGACCAGTATAACTCCATGTCATGTACAACCACACGAATGGGAAGTTATACTCCATGTATGTACGATATGTGAAAATACACTCTACCATTATGTAGAGCTAAAAAGAACAACAACAACAACAACAAAATAAATTACTAAAAACAAAAAAGAAAAGAAACATCTGAAGATGTAACTCTGTGGTAAAGCAGCCCAGGTTCAATTCCCAGTGCCAAAAAAAAAAAAGAAAAAGAAAAAAGAAAACAAGTCAGACATGATTATCTTAATTATCTCATTTCTTTTCTATTTTCCAAAACAAAACCCCACTTATGTTTTAAAAACATATGTTAAATTGATTAAATGCTGGCTTCTTACATTCATTTCACATAATGTTGAGCAATATTTAAATTGCTCTTAGGTAAAATGAAGTCACTTACTTTTTTATATATCTTAATTTGCCATTTGGGGGTCCTCTTTTTTGATATGTATAAATCAGACTTCTTTAATTGGGAAATATGGAAGACCCTCCTCTCATATTTAAATATGATAAAATATTTGACTTTCATATATATATATATATATGTATGTGTATATATATATATATATATATATATATATATATATACACACACACACACACACACACACACACATACCTATGGTTTGTGATTTAAAAATTTTTTTTTTAGTTGTAGATGGACACAATATCTATATTTATTTATTTTTATGTGGTATTACACGTGCAAGTCAAGCACTCTCCCACTGAGCCACAACCCCAGTCCCTAGTTTGTGAATTTTATTGAGTATTTTTAATGTAACTGACATGAAGGTTATATTTGCTTTTCTTCTGATATTTAATCAAATTTTTTTGATCAGTAGAATAGAGGAAGGAGAATAGGATGATGGAGGAGGGAAGGAAAAAGGGTGTGATAGGGACTGAAATGAAATTTCATTGCATGTATGATTTTATCAAAATGAACCCAACTACTATGTATAATTATAAAGCTCTAATAAAAAAACCTCTTTTTTACAAACTTTTAATTGAAATATTAAATATATATATATAAGTACACACATTATAAGCATACCACTTAATGAATTTCCATTCTATGAATACACCAAATAATAAAAACCTGGATCAAAAGACCTGAGAACCTTATAGCATTCCCAAAGCTCCTCTTATAATTCCTTCTTGCTGGCATTCCTATCAAGGACAACTACTATTCTTATGTCTTATAGTATAGATTTCAGTTTTGTCTTTTGTATAAATACAACCTTACAGTATGTACTCTTTTGTTTCTGGATCATTTTGCTCAACATTATGTCTGTGAGATTCAATACTATTGTAGGTAACTATAGATTGTTTTAATTTTTTATGGTAGACCAGAGTATGGATGAACTACAATTTATTCAGCCATTTTACTGATGATAAAATTCGGGGATTTCCATATTGGAATGTTTTTTAATAAGCTGCTCTCAACTTTCTAATACATGTTTTTGTTTAACATAGGTATGCATTTGTGTTGGATGTGTACCTAAGAATGGAATTGTTGGTCTCACAGATTATACATATGTTCAGACATAACTAAACTGCTGAAAAGTCTCCCAAAGTTGTTGAAGCAATTTCTCCTTCCACTGTGAGTAGAGGTAAGTTCCATTTGTTCCAACTCTACACCCACATTCTCTATGATCCATGGTTTCATTTTAAACATTCTGGTGAAAGTATCATGATTTTTCATGGTGGTTTAAATTTACATTGCCCTTAGGTAAAATGAAGTCACTTACCTTTTTATATATCTTAATCTGCCATTTGGGGGTCTTCTTTTGTGATATGTATAAATTAGACTTCTTTAATTGGCAAATATACATTTCAGTATTATGGTCACTATTATTATAATTAGCTATTTAAACAAAGCAGACTCACCTACTTGGCTTGCACTGAACAAAATTAAACTGGTCCTGAATAATCTATCAGTAACACCCATGAGTTGTAGTCAAACAAGGTTAGTCCTAAAAACACCAGATTATTTAGAAAAAAAAAAACTATCTTACTTGAATATCTGGTTTTCTTCAGCTCTATAGCCTAGCATAGCAAAAATAAAACCAAAATACACCAATAAAATGAAAACATCCCAATTCCATTTACACTACTGCAAATAACACTCTCTGATGAGGAAAGAAAAGAAATGAAAACAAAATTTAAAAGCTAAAACTAAGCATAACACACCTCATTTTATACCATGTCCTAGTCACTCTACTGGGTATATATGCTAAAACATCCCAAGCCAGTTGTCCTGGGGATGTTAATTGCATTTTTTTTTAATAGGAAGACATTGAAAATGGTGAGGAATTTTCTCAAGGCCATACATATAGTGATAGGCCAGCATTCAAACAAGGTCTTATTATATCAGATATCTCCATTATGTCCTCAACTTATCTCTTTAAAGAAAAGGCTGACAGGCAATATGGCTGAGTCATGCCTGAAGAGAACTCCTACCACTTCCTACTTGTGTAAGCTTAAATAATAACTATGTCATTTGGTCGAGTAAGACTCAATTTCTTCTAAGATAAAGATATTATTCAAGGTTGTCTCTAGAGCCCTTTCAAAAATTGATTCTATGATTTTAAACACTTTTGAGTTCTGCTATCAGAACCAATGTTAAATTCCCTTCTAGGTACAAGATTATTGGCCCACTTAGATGTTACTTTTTATTCCTGGTCTTCACTCATTTTGTGATTTTTATTTTGCTTATCCCTCAAGGTCACTGAAATAATACCTTTTCTCTCCAGTGTTCTCTGATTCTTTTAGGCTGAATACAAGTCTCTTTTATTACACTTAATACATTATATATCACATGTGTTGTTTATGTGTCTCCAATGCTAGCTGTAAGCTATTTAAGGACAAGGGCTGTGCCTTACCTTTGACTAGATTCTCTGCACTGTCTGGCACATAGTGTGCAATTGATAAGTGATAGATAAAAGGACAAATGAACAAATATTTCTGTCTCTAGTGACACAATTTGAATATTTGAAAGCCAGAGATGGAACCTCTATGATTATTGGTTACCCTCTATTTTAGGTTTCCCCAAGTTAGGCAAAGTCGTGACTTATTAAAAATCTATTTTTAGTTGTAGATGGATACAACACCTTTATTTTTATGTGGTGCTGAGGATAGAAACAAACAGTGCCTCACACATGCTAGGCAAGCACTCTACCACTGAGTCACAACCTCAGTCCAAGGTCATGACTTCAAAGCACCTTGGCTTGATCCCCACAGGAAAGCTTTGAATGTAAATTGCACCCCAGAGTTTTTCTGAACTATAGGAGAAAGAGCCAGGGTTTCATACCCCTACATCATGGGTAATGTGGAGCAGGGTTTTAAACTCCAGGCACTTCCTGCTCTCATCAAAGGCAGGACATGCAGCAGCAGTAGCCCAAGAGGAATTGTAAAAAGAGGACCCAAGTGCTGGCCTTTAGAAGTAAACTCAGAGATGGGGCTGGTGACTGTGAGCACGCAAAGCTAGAACTTAAGTGGGTCTGGGCTGAACTTTGACAGTTCCATCCTTACCTTCTTCTTCTGTTCTGTTTTCATTTGAAGAATATTTATCATCTGGTTAATTTAGGAGACACTGTAATTTGATTCTATACTTTATGCTCTGAAACATTTGTTCACACTGTTCTTGTCCTTCACCAAACTATTCTTTATGCCTTAATCACCATGAAGTGCCCTGAATCACTTCAGAGGAAGCAATCTTCCATATATTTACATCAATACTATTTCATTTAATTTACCAAACCCAGAAGAGTATGAATTCTATCCTACCACTTCCCAAATCATTCAACGCAGGAAATGTTATTGCTGTATTATCCGCTTCAACCATATATCTGAAGCTATTTTTTGTGTATTCAATCTAAAGTGGAAGGCATTACCATAGGTCATGTGTCCTGGATATCATGAATCCCGATATAAATAAACACAAAAAAAGTAGCAAGTGTTCTATTTCAGTAGAACTATATGCAGAGATCAGAAATTCACCAGGAAACAGGGCTTTTAACTCCAAAGTTCTGGGGTCAGATTTCAATAAAATATAAGCTTTAGAAAAGCAGGGAACCTAACTAGATATAATGACAACAATATCCCCAGTACCTTGAACAATGCCTGGCACATAGTGGGTTTTTGGTGCACATTTTTCAAATCAATTATAATATTAATATTTTACCCACATGAAATAATGTTCTGTGGTTTTATTTAAACTGATTGTCAGCATGGAATGACTTCTGCATTCTCTCCTGGAAGTGGGTGAATTTCCATGGTGAGCAATTCCTCTACATACAGTTTGCAAATCATTTTGGGAACCTTCCAAATGAAAGGCACTGTATAAATATACCCTCCCACCAGCAGCCAGCCGGCTTTCCACCGGGGATGCATTTGCATCGCTTATGTACATAGTGTTTCATTTGGGGCATTGCTTTTATTTTTATGACCATAAAAGAAATATTCACAGTATGAACAATAATGTAAACTGCATTCAAGAAGATATATATTTGTATATTTTTATGATTCAAAACTTAGAAATCTGAAAGAAAAGCAGGCATGGCATTTTTCTTTCCTGTTGCTGTTTGCTTTTTCATAGCAATCTTTATTATTCCTGAACTTTATGGTGGAATTTTGCTGAAATGCTCAAGTCTTTGTCTGTACCTCATTTGAGAATATGTAGTGGTGGGTTCAAATGAATTTCGCTGGCAAAAGGCCTGAAAATGAAGGGTACTTGATTTTGCATTTATTCATGTCTGTAATAATAGTTTGCTTTAGCGAGGCTTTTTGTGGATAGAGGCCTCTTTAAGGAGAGAAAGAGAAAAAGAAGCAACCTCAGGTATAAAACACCTAAGTAACTTAGCATGATAATGGGGACTTTCACAGATGGGAGAGACTTTGAAGAGGTATATTTTAGCCTTCATAACAAAAGTGGGCTGATTTCATGCAGCATTTCTGAGGAGCTAGACTTTAATTCACATCACACAAAAATGTTTAATGAACTTTGAAATAAATTGCCAACAGAGTTAAATCAAAACTTCTGTAAATTGTGTATTTATTTACATAGAATCATCTGCATACAAAAATAAACTGAATTACAACTTCTTAATTTATATATATATATTTCTATCCAAAATTAATTAAACTTAAATTGAATGAAAAAAACCCCACTCTAGACATATTTTCAAGCTTTGAGGATATTCTAACCTTAAAGAGTTCATTATAAAAAAGAGCTTCTCTGAATATTCAGAGCAATTTTATTTAACAATATACTTAAAAAGGTAGGTCAAATAAAACTCTCTTCTACTTCACTGGGGAATGATGTGAAGTGTGGAAAGTTAAACTTAGGCTACCAATTTCTAAAGGTAGAATCAATAAGAATTTGAGTTCATTTCCTGTGTTCACAATTCTCTTTCATAAACACCAAATTCAATAGCTCCTTGCTTTTTTACTACTAAAACAATGAATGTAGTTTTTAAACCTCAGCTATCATAAAGTAATATTAGGGAATAGCTCACTCAGGTTATTTTGTGGCTTATAAAGTAGATGTTATTATATTTTCCTCCTCAGTCAGAACATTATTGTAGCTAAACTCTAGTAGTACCAACTTTATTTCATTAATCTGATGTAAAATATCATGGTACTCTTCTTTCTTATTATCAGAGAATAAAAGAGCACTTTCTTCAACAGAGAAAAGCTACAAGCATGGATTGATCTGCAGCCAGTTTTTACTACAAACCCCATAATGCTTTGCATTGCAGCCTACAATCCCCATACTGCTGTGCCAAACTTACTATTAACTATACTGTTACTGGCAAAGAAAAGAACAGTACATTTGAGAACTATGCAACCTACAAGGTTCCTACTTGAGTAACAAATTATTAATTTTTTTGTGTTTTGATATTTACTTGCTTTTTAATTTAGGAAAAAAAGCCTACTTATGGATATGCACATTATTTCTTTATCCTGAATATAATGTTGCATATTGTCAAATAATGTGTCAAGGTATATACATACTTCCCATTTCAAAGGCTTTTTTTTTAACACCCATGATTGAATCCTATACTTCTTCCCCTTTTGGAGGGAGGTCAGCTTTCTTCATATTTTAAAATAAAATTACAATGCATTGTTTAAAGCTCTAAACATCTGCAAATGAGAATTCCGTGAAGTAATTAAAATTCTTAATTAGATGCACCTTGCAGCTGCTGTTAGTCTTAATTGGCAATAATGCAGCTACATCTTGTTCTGACACACATCTTCAGAAGAGTTAGAGAGGGAGCTGAAGGGAGGCAAGAGGAAAATGTTCCCACACAGTTCAAGACAGTTCGCACAAAGAGGATCCCATGGCAACAAACAGCGAGGCCCACAGTTGGCTCTGTAGGATCCAGGAATAGACAATGCTTCACCTCCCATTCAAACAAACACTTCCCTTTCTGGATCTGAAGAGAAAGCATTTTAACTCATCTCTAGCAATAGGATTGAAATGGTCAAATGTTCACCTGTGTCTTTAAGGCAATAGATGCTCTCTGCAGCCCATGTGAAGGTACCAGTTTCAATGTGTGCTCTGTGTAGATTAACAAACTTGCAGAAGCACTGCAGATAGAGGACTGAATTTTGACCCTTATGGAACTGGAACACAGTTTGGCAACAGTTTTCAGATGTCGATTTATAGACAAGGAAACTGAAGCTAAGAAAAATTAGTGAGCCCCATGGGTAATTACAGCTACTTAGAAGTAGGATTTAGACTCAAATATAGGATTTGAGCCTACAGTCCAGGACTTTTACTCAAGCAACTTTTGTTAATCATGTCCCCTCCAGTCTATTTAAGGTCTAGTTCTTCACTTAAGTTGGTCAGCAAAAGGTCTGTGCTAGAAGGTGTAGAAAATATGGATCACTCATTGGGAGAGGAATTCCTTCTTACCTCTGGTCTTCATATTACTGACTTATAGCATGTTGGAAAGGATCAGCTATAAGAGAACACAGGAGGTTAATCTGGGTGAGTTCCTTCAGAAAAATCATGTAACACTTTCCTGCACACTTTAACCACATCTTCCCTCTGCTTGGACTGGAAAGTTTAGTTTAATGTACATTCTTTCAAAATGCAGATTTCCTCCCTTTCTAGTCTACCAACCCTCATTCATCCTCACCTGTGCCCCGACTTAGCTTGCAGTTAGTTTAGGTCACATATTACCTAATAATTGCAAATGTTTCCTTCATCTTCAACTTGTGTCTTAGTCCCTAAATTTAATGAAGATGTATTAGATTCTCAAGGGCCAAGGCTGTTTTTGCCTATACTTCTGTTTTTGGTTTATCCTGTTAATGCTTCCCTTATAAAAACTTTTGGAATACATTGGAAAGTGGATTAAGGTTTTTAAGAATGGGAACTGCAGGAGGGGTTACTGGAAATGTTAAAGGGTGGGAAGGAGATGGAGATGGCGACTGGAAAGGCATTTCTCTACCCTTTCTGCCCTGCCTACTTCTCCGTCAGATCCAATCATTGTTGGGGCAGTGCAAATATGAACACTTCCTTAGGGTCTTGCTATGACAAGTGTAGTCCGTAGTCCCACCGCATTATTATTGTCCACCAACCAGTTTATCAGAGACAAAAACTCTCAGATTTCCCTTCAGACCTATTGAGTCAGAATCTGCATTTTAAAGAGACACCCTGGTGATCTCCATACATTAAACTTTGAGAAGCACAGAATCAAATGTGTATAGTGTACTATCCCAAGGTAAAAGGGCGAGGACCTTAAACTGAGCCAATATCCTAATTTATTTGTCCCTCTTTCTTCATCACAAATCCATTTTAGAAAACCGCAGCGAACTGAACTCTTTTGTAGGGAACGCTATTACACGGTGGGTGGGAGGATGATCCTCTTCAACCCCCTCCTCTCAGCTCCTCATCCCACCTCCCTACCCCCCACTCCCAGTGAGCCTTCCACAAGCACTCTTCTTCCAAGCCCCACTCTCTCAGGGACGATTTTTGCTCCTTCCCAAACTGAAACAGCACGGGGGAGGCTTGCTGCCTGAAGGACTCACAGTTTACATACCAATACAGACACAAGCACTTTGCAAAACTGCCCTTTAGAAACAATTATCACCTTGCCACCTGAGATTTGGAGCAGCCCCTGCGCGCCCCTCCCTTTCGAAATCCGTCTTAAAGTGATACTCAGAACCAGACAGAGCGATCGCGCGCAATATAAATCCGCTTGAAAGAGAAGAAATGAAAAAGAGGTTATTATGAGTGTCAGCCTAGGCATCGCTCTTTGTACCTTTCTGCTTCCTTGAGAAATGGAACCATAATTCTAAGGTGACTAACGCAAGACTGGGTAAGCATCCAAATTTCTGGGACAGCTTTGCCTGGAAGGACGGATTCCCCTTATTCTATACATCCTAGGGTCTTTTCCAAAAGATTCCCAGGCTACCCTCCTTCCTCTTCGGTCTTCTGCAAACTAAAACTCGCAAAGCGGTGGCTGTCTGTGGATTGGCTAGTACTAAAATATCCATTGGGTGGCAGTAATACTATCCTCTTTATGACTTGCAGCAAACCAGAGAATGCATTCAATCAAATGAACCGATCTTGTAGAAACACTGGAATCATTTATGCATTGCAGTTTCTCTTTCTTGTTTTCGCTCCTTCTTCTCTGGGATATTTTGAGGGGATTGTGTCTATTAATCAAGATCTCGTGCTATTCGTGGTTTGCTTGTCGTTTTCGCTCAGGATTAGCATCATTCAAGACAAACGCAAAGCTGCTTTTTTCCCCCCACTCTCTTTTGAAAAATCATTTTTGGGGGCTGCTGAAGAGAGCTAGGACCCAGGAGACACCTTCCCAAACAGCAGGGGTTGTGTGCTTTCACATAGCAGTACTGTACAAGGAAAACCCCGTCGGATCTGTTATTGCGGGATACTTGTGAAATATACATAGGATTCTTTCTTATGGCTGCATCCCGGATTTGGAAATTTTACTTGGGGACCAGGAAGATTTGAACGGCTACATGTATCCAGAAGATTTGCAAGCAAGACTCCGATTCTTGTCATAGAGCTCACAGACTTCCTCACTTATCAGCCTTTTTCCTTCCTTCTTTTTTTTAAAAAAAATTTTTAATTTCCCCCCTCTCTTTTTTATGCTCTCTTCTCTCTCAGTCTCTCCTTTTCAATCTGCCTCTTCTTTTTTCTCCTAGTCTTTCCCCCCCCTGCTCTGCACCTGGATTGTATCTTCACCAAACAATCGGGCACTTTGAGAACTAACTGGAGACAGTCTTGTAGGGAAGATCTGTATGGAATTATCTGCTTTTATGGTGAACTTGGCATTTGTGAATGGGTATCTTGTTCACGATATTAATTGCTAGCAAAAACAAGAAAAAGAACACAGGAGTAAAACGTGGATTTTTCTGAATACGCATTGTGATGACCAGCAATTACCTTACCCACTGATATCCAGAGGAGAATAATTTGGAAGACTGTTGTGGGTAAGGTCATTTTATATATGCAAAGCCATCAGTGGTGTGAGTAAACTTGGGCATTTATAATAGGAATGGGTGACTTGGATGATTGCTGCATCGCATTGATGGCTGTGATGTGGCCGTTATTGGCACTGAATGGAATAACTGCAGTTGGGTGTGTTGGTGTGTGTGCATGTGCGTGTGTGTATGTACGTGTGCCTGTATTCTGAGTATAATTGAAAATAAATCAAAGCATCACTCTTCCTCCCCCCAATTATTTTGATATAGAAGAGTGTTTTGAATTAATTCTGGGTAGACACTCTTTGTTTGGATGCAATAATTGTGGCTCCTGTGTTCTGAAGGGGTAGCAGCAGTAAAAGGAACACTAAGTGAAGAGCCCCATTTAAAATGAAACGACCTACTCTTTATTCATTAAAAGAAATATGTTTTCCACTCAGTGCAGCATTCTGCTGCATTTCACAGCCGCAATGGGACCACGAACATCCCACTTGTCAAGTTCCTAAACTTTAAGGTGATAATCATTGTTAATTGTTCTCTGGGTTGTGGTTACTGGAGATTATTAAGTGCCCCGCACTACTTTTCTATCTATTGGAATATCACTCGGAGTGAAAGGGGAAAAAAGGGAAAAAAATGAAAATGATGACTAAAATACAGAAGAAGAGGGCGATGTTATCTTAAATATCACCATAGCACTTTCTTTCTCAAGTTCAATTGCCCAATAATGTAATTATTTGCCCGGTATCCTAAATAGCTGAAGCTGCGACCCACGTGCAGGGGAGTCGAAGGTCTGAAAGCAGAGACGATCCTATTATTGCAATGCAGCCAGCTTGGGAAATGCAGGCAATTACACACTTCCCTTAACCTTAAGTTGAAGATGTGTCCTGTCTGCTATTTTACCCTTTTGGTGAAAAGTTAGAGACTAGAGCACTAAGGATGCTTAAGCATATTCTGCCTGAGAAATGGGTTAAAAAATCGATATTGATGACGTGGTTCAGTGCACTGTACTGCAATGCTAAAGTCCCATATTCAGTACCTATGATGAGAGAATGGAGCATTTACATGTGTTATAAATCTCACCTGGTAGATTGATCCAAAGGGGAGGGGATAAGATATGTGGATATGTAGGAAGATGGATGGAAGTCGTGCATAATCGGTGATTATGTAACTTCATTACATCAGTGAGTTTCAGTCAACGATAGTGAGATGAAATGATTGTATAGAGAGAGGCTCCATCACCCTGTTAACTTTTGAAGGCTTGTAACAGCTAACAGAGGAGGAGGGCAGATAGAGATTAGCTCCAGGGTCCTGTAAACCTTGATCTCTGCGGCGAATTTAGCATGAGTTTTCTCAGTGAGTTTCTGAGGGATAGCACAGATCATGTAAGCTTTGGGCTGGATAGGAGCAATTTTAGCCACACCCATGGAGAGTCAAAATGTGTCCGCAATGTTTCACAAGTGTCCCATTGAGTGACTGGGGCTGATGATTCCAGCCAAGGTCATAGATCTTTTTCCTATGATTGAAGTATGTGACCCGAACTGAGTGGAAAGTTAAACCCATTGAAATGAATACTGTGTACATAATGACAATTTAGTGTCCTCTCTTGTATTTTTTTCTGGTAGAGCTTGATGCAGATTTCAGTCTGGTGGTTCTCTCATTAAAAAATGATGATTGTTTCCATGGTGTGTCAGAAATGAGCGCTTTGTACCTTTATCTTTGCCATGACAACCTCTTTCTGGGCCATTTTAACCCTCTGGGAAAAGAGAAGTAAAAACCTTTAAAGGTAACACTATCCTATTGAATTAAAAGATAAATGGCATCAAATTCATTATTATTATGAATGTCATAAATAAAAAGCAGTCTATTTTCAAGTTTTACTTATCAAATGCTTTAAAAGACATGTTGCAGTCGCCAGAGACTTTTAACCATGAGATGAGATAAATGTACTGTGCTCACTGTACAGAGGAAGGAATACTGCAGAATAAAATGTCATTTTTTCCTCAGGCTTAATTTGGAGCTCTGGTTTTTTTAAAAGTAGGAGCACATCAGCTTCTTTTGGCCTTCTGCTGTTTTAGGATCTGTTGTTTCCTTTCAACAGATCACACATTCAACAAAAATTGAAACTGCTGACATTCTAACCCTCTTCAATTGCAGCTTATCATCCACTTGTGCTATATCCTAAGTTCTTTTACATTTAATTTACAAAGAAAGCTAAATGACTTTTCTTTCAGGGAGATGAGATGATTCTTTCTGTTTTTCATTTATATCTCATTGTCCATTTCCTTACAATCTTATAGAGTCAGGTGCAGGATCTAGACACCCACTAAGAAACTTTGAAAAGGTTTGCTCACCTCAAATCAGAATGGTGGAATTGTAGAATGAAATTTTGAGGTCTGATATTTGAGGTGACTTTCTTATTTCAGCAGGACATGCCCAAACATTGATATATTGTGCTAGTGGATTTGGAGGTTTGGTGTTTATATTGTGTAGGAAATTGAATGTGAAGTTAACTCCTGATTCCTTCCTTCAGGGGTCAGGGTAACACAACAGCTGCTTCCAGGCTGTTAGTCTTCAACTATGAGCAGAAATATAGCCTGCAATTCTTTTTCCAGTATCCCTTATTTTAAT
This sequence comes from Spermophilus citellus, assembly GCF_964194105.1. Taxonomy (NCBI): domain Eukaryota; kingdom Metazoa; phylum Chordata; class Mammalia; order Rodentia; family Sciuridae; genus Spermophilus; species Spermophilus citellus. The sequence continues at coordinate 22,886,336 of NC_138190.1, forward strand.
ATTTTATAAATGACTTCCTCAGTTGTTTTCTGACTTAAGCCACACATATGTTACCAAAATGGGCATATTCTCAGGTTTTCTCAGCTAAGTAGGAGATGGAAAAATAGCAAAATGGAAAAGGAAGTCTGTATAAAAAGATACTGATCATGAAAAAAAATATGTAATTACTATCCTTTTACTTGAAGACTGCCTATACTCACATTAGGAAAGATAGTTTCAATCATTTTAATGGCTCCTATAACCTGTTACTTTCTTTAGGAAGAGGATTATGTAACCATGGCAGGTTATGGCATTTTTCTTAAGTATCCTACAAATCAATAATAAAAAGCTTTGCTTAATAGGAAAGCATTTAAACATGAAGGCAGTGAGTAATATAAAATATAATATCTATTCTTCTATTTTATTGCTATATTGTCAGCCCAAGTTATGTGGTTAGATTAGAAAAATTGGGGGAAAAAAGAAGAAATACCATTTATGAATATGGAAGCTACTAATTTTGTTTCCTGACCAGTTGCTTCAGCAAAGTCAGGATTTAGCAGACATATAGTGACAGTATTCCTATAACTAGGAAAAAGCTTAAATGAAAAATTTATTATGTTTGCAATATATTTGAAGAAATCAGCATGATTTTGGTTGACTAATAGATAAAACATTTTGGAAGATTAAAAGATTCTGAAATATAAATCTTAAATTAATCAGTTATACACTGAAATATTTGGAGTATACTTTGTCTTACAACAGATATGATCTTTGGAGTTGGATAAATCTTGTGGTTTTGCAAAGCAGAACATTCTATAATTTATGGCAGTAGAAGAAGTGTTGATTAGTAAAATTTAAAATTAGCAAGTTTTCTGATGATGTTGAAATCATAAAGCATAATTATAATGGTACCATTTGGGCAGCTATAGTTAAATTCCTGTCAGCATTTTTATTATTACATTCCAATCCTATTTCCATTAGTCGTATCAGGAATCTCAAAGAGGATGTCTCTGAGACATTAAGGCACTGTAGACTTCTGGGCTGAGTCAGAGGGCCTGAGATGTTCTTCAGACTTTGTTAGTTACTGGCCTTGTGACCTTTGACACTGCACTTGACATCTCAGAATTCCAGAGAATCATTAAAAAAAAATAGAATAGTTATGTGTGATTCTAAAGAAAGGGTATGATTAAGTGTTAACCACCATGCTATGCCTTGGAAATATATGGAATTCTCATTATTAAAGATTCCCCTAAGTCTTACAAATCTAGCAGGATATTTCTTCTCTTGACATAATTGTAAATCTTTCTAGACACTTTCTAGTACCAGTTAGAGTAAGCTGGTAGATAATATCAATCAGTGGTTTAAGCTACTAGACAAATTAAAGGCTTTGGTTGCCACTTTCACTCATTACTTAGTTTTGGTTTTTTTTAGGAGTACTCATATCGGAATGTAGTTGTCTTAAGTAATTAAAAAAATAGTTGCTTTTGAATAACATTCAAGGAGTGGAAACTAAGGGTTTTGTATGTGAAAGTGTTTTAAAGAGATTGCTTTTTGAAAGTGCCCCTGAGTACTTAGGAGTTTCTGTTTCGGGTACAAAGAGTACACAAACAAGCATACATGAACAAACTCCATGCTACCACTTGAATTGGGTCAATTGACCAGAAAGCTGCTCTCAACTATCACTTATTAACAGAACTATAACGAGTTTGAATACCAAGTAAAATAGAAAAAAATGAGAATATAAAGATAACAGTTCTGTTTGGAATTTTCTAGTTGCAATAATTACTAACGTTCTTTAGGGGGAGGCAATCCCCCATGTGTCACAGCTTTATAAAGCTGCATTTCTTTAATGTTCTTGTATCTTAATATAAATAGATTTACATAAATGAGAAGAGAATAGTTAGTAATATGAGTTTCCATATATGTTTTTAAATGACTGAATAAATAAGCCAAGAAGTAAGTTTTATATTTTGGTTAAGAGGAATTGGAAAGTGAAAAATCAACCCTGTAAAAAAAAGAAATAAATGTACATGGACTTAAACAAATAAAACTTTTGGTATAGAGCAACCTCATCTTCCTAACTTCCTAGTGATTTGCTTTTTATGTTTAGGGTTCTCAATTCCTTTGTTTTGGATGAATTTGATCATGCATGTTTATCTGATTTCATCGATGCCTATAAATAGCAAGGCTTTTCTTAGTTTCCTATATTTAAAGATGCATATTTTTATGTTTTATGGAAGTAATTTAGTTTTGCTGAAGCAGATTTACAAAGGAATATCACAGGAATATAGACAGGCTTGTTTATTTTGACAAATCCAGCTAATCACCTTACAAATATGCTTTTAATTTTCACCCAGAGAATGCCACCCTGGAGTGTCTTACACTGCACATAGCATTCCATTACAGGCCAACCACAGGGCTCAGTGGACATACCCTTGCTATTTACTCTGACCATTCACTTGCAAGGAGAGGTTCTTCTTGGCTTGCTTTTTTGGTTCTCTTGTATAGAAACAATATTCGGATACCAAAATTCTAGGATTCCTAAGGCTTTTAGCTACAAAGGAAGGGAGACCAAATGGCCAGGTGTTGTTTTCCTGACACAGGGTCTGAAATTGCGAAGCGGTGAACTATGGATAAAGCAAAAGAAGAGAACAAAGAACTTTCATATTTTACTTCGTAAAACTTACTTTTTCTTGTTTTTATTTTACTACATTAAAAGTAATCTTTTTTTTCATGCTAACAAAGCAAAGGGCATGCTGTAGTTACACAGTAAAGTACAATGAATGACACTAAAGAGCTATTTTATTCCACAGGAGCTATAGGTTTAAGAACATAAATTTAACAGTAAAATTAGAGTGTACATTGTAATACTAATTCAGGATATTGTGTATGGAATTTGGATTCACTGGTAAAATTCAATGGACTGTTTATTGTGATCATATAACTATAGACATATTTTTGCACTTTCAATATATTTGCTGATTATGTATCTTATACTTTATGTGAATTATAATTATAATAAATCAGTATATAAATAATAATAAAATTATCCATAGTGGATTATCATCTCATGGCTTAATTAAAGTGAATTAATTGATACATTCATACCCTATCCATGTTTACATGTAATACCACTGATGTAATACAGTGATCCTCATAATTTTCTGATATTTTAATTTAAACAAAAGTAAATGTTCATTTAACAAATGGAATACCACTTAATCATAGCTTGACTTTCAGCATCACTTGATTAAGAAAATTCATAATGAATAATTACAATCAATTAATGTGAGTACGATAATTCTTTAAAATTAATATGCATATATTCACAACAGGGTGCACATATATCTTTGAAATGCATTGTTTATTCATCTACAAAGTTTTGTGCATATGTAGATTCTAAACTTCTTGGAGTAACTCCTGCAGCTCCACTAAATAAAAGGCCCATATGACTAGAGCCAAAATTCTTAACATTACATATGCACGTGAAAAGCAAATTCATATTATGGTGCTCTGTGGATCAAAGGAGTTGAATTTTGGGGTGGAAGAACTTAGGTTATGTGATTTCCCAAGAATGCACATTTAAATTTCCAATGTAGGTAAATTCCCATTCAAATTTTAGAATTGAAGGGTTATTACTTAAAATCATTTGATATTACAAAATAATAGCTTATAAAAAACCCAAATAAACATTGTTTTTATTGCAGCCCAAATAAAAATGAATTATTATAAATATTACCAGAGGTAATTAAGGTAGCTTCATAAAAATCTGATGGATTTATATAAAGTATATGGTAAAGGATACCTTCATTTTAGAAAATAAGGAAATGTAAATCAGAGAAATGAAATTAAATTTCTAAGATCTTACAGTTTCTTGGTTTTCTCATGATGCATGATTTTGCTTCCTTGATATGATACAAGTCTTCAATATTATATTTTAGTTGCATAGCAATATGTCCTGGAGAACCATATACTTTTTTCATAGTGCAGCATAAGAAGAATAATATTTCTTGTTGGCTAATGTTAGCACATCTAATCTTTTGCTCTCTAGTTCACTTTATTGACTTGCAATTACTTATATGACTTTCCTGCACATAACATGTTGACTTTATTTTTTCTTTGGGTACAGAACGCCATTCTTGGCCTTATTTTACCTGGAGACATAATAGAAAGGAGAGTTGGGGAATGAGATCACTGGTGGGCCACCTCACTTTTTCCATGCTGTCCTTTTTCTGCCTAGTTTTGTATCTCCCCACCTGCAGAGAAGTGCTTTTCTTTGGAGTTTCTCCTTTTTCCTGACTTTCTTAAACATTCCATTCTGGAAATCCATGGCATTAAGAACAATCATTATTTTTACAGTGTTGCATGCTGTTTTCTTGTTTCCATGGCATTCCACTGAGGGGTCTTACCAAATATCTTTTAGTTATACTTTATCCTACTTTGAAAAGATAAGATATCATATTTCATTTCTTTATCAACAGGGTCACTCTGCTTACATAGTCAACAATGAATGAATTTGAGAAAAATAAAGACCATGATATTTTATGAGGTTTACTAAGCTACAATCACACAGCTACTAAGTCAGTTGGCATATGAATGTGTTCACACACACACACACACACACACACACACACACACACACCTTTTTTTGTCAACATGTTTGATATATGAATCACTGTTAATATACTAAATAGGAAAGTTTGGAATAACAGACTTCACTTTGTATTGTAATAGAAACATTTACAGAAAATGTGCCATTTTTTTTCTGACTCAGAAAAGTATCATCTATAATGTAGTCCACTGAGGCTAAGGTGAAGGGAGGGCTGTGAAGGACATACTTTTACTCAGGTTTAGATCTTGCAGTGTGCCACAGACTTACTGTATAGCTGCTGTTAACATACCTGTATGGAAAAATGACACTGGCTATGAATACCATGAAGTTACAGTTCCTCCACCAAGTCTATTTCAGAAGAGACACAGCCAGGGGAGATAAACACAGCAATAAAAATGGAAAACTGAAAGACTTAGAATGGTATCAGATATTTTGTGTAAACAAAGCTTTATGTGGCCAAGGGAGAAAATTTGAATGTAACAAATGAATCTGGTGGCTCTCAGTGTTTGGTTTTTGAATACCTCTGTTAGAGTCCTTAATTGTTCTCACCATGACAGAACTCCTGAATAGTACTCAAGAGGCACCCAGCTCCACAGTGTGCAGAATGAATTCATTCAAGGGGTCTCTAGGGGTTTGGGACTGCTGCTTTCCCCTCTCAGGATTCTCCTACAGGGCCCTTAATAACATAGTCACAGAGTAAGCTGCTCATGTCAGTGGGTGTACACTCCTCAAAGAGTGAACGGTTTAGTTTAGCACAAGGGGGCAAGTGCCTGCCTGTCTTATATTTCCAGGGACCAGCATTGTGCAGGGTCTGTAGTAGGCCATCAGTAAATCATTATGTAAACAAATGCTTAAGTTCTGGTTAGCAGATCAGTTTTAGATCTATATTTTCCAAAATACATGCTGCATTGTAAGATGAGATAAAAGCTTCTGATTTAGGAAAGTAATAAAGGAAAAATATATAATTAAGGAAAGAGGATTAATAGTAGGTAGTTGTAGCCTATGAACAGACTGATGGAGGAAAAATGGCCAGCCAGCCTGACTGCCTTCTTTCTCTCTCCTTCCTTCCTTCCTTCCTTCCTTCCTTCCTTCCTTCCTTCCTTCCTTCCTTCCTTCCTCCCTCCCTCCCTCCCTCCCTCCCTCCCTTCCTTCCTTCCCCTTTCCTTTCTCTTCCACCATAGTTATTTCAGGAGGCAATAAAGAGAGTGATATCATATGTCTGGGCCTTATAGTTAGTCTTGGGTATGGCTAATAAACTCACATACAACTGTAATTCAAGATAGTTTATCATGCATATTTCTAAGAGAGGTGGCAAAGTATGGTACAGGCTCTGGAAAGAGTCAGAACTCATGCACATGGAGGGATTAGGAGAAGTTTGCTAAAGGAGGAAGGCTTTATGTTCACTTTGGAGTTAGCAATGCTGTGGAGAAGATACAACATTCTAAGTAGAGGGAGATCAAAAACAAAGATATTGTAAGAAGAAGCAAATAGAGCTTGGTTAGGGAAAAGCCAATATTCTAGTTTCTACAGAGAATGGAATATGTGATGTATAACATCTGAAGATAAGGCTGGAGTTCAGAGACTCCAGGTTGGTCAGAAAAGAGTAAATGGAATGAGATTGCATGAGTATAATGAAAACAATATTTTACAATATATCAGATTTATGCTTTAGGAAGAAGGGGAAGAAATTGAAAGTCTATATTTCCTAAGTACCTTTGATTCCTAGTCTTGAGAAGTTCCCAAGGACTCCTGAGTGTCATATTTATTGCAATTGTCTTCATGTTGAACTCAGTCCTCAAACAGCCATCATAGACTCTCTTCATTTACTTTTTTCTTTCCTCCTAAGACAGTGTTAGCAATGTTAGATAAACACAGAGGCTAGAGTTAAAAAAATCAGCTTTAAACATTTTTTTTAATTGTAGATGGGCACAATACTTTTATTTTATTTATTTTTATGTGGTGCTGAGGATCGAACCCAGTGTCTAACTCATTCTAGTGGAGCACTGTACCACTGAGCCACAGTCTCAGCCCAAGCTTTTTTTTTTTTAATAAAGAAAATGGCAACATACAGTAGTGGCACTGATTCATTCAACTATCTTTGCTTAGAGCTATTAGAAAGTTACCACACATCCTAGCAAAAATGTTGTGGGGCTGGGGATGTGGCTCAAGCGGTAGCGCGCTCGCCTGGCATGCGTGCGGCCTGGGTTCGATCCTCAGCACCACATACAAACAAAGATGTTGTGTCCACGGAAAACTAAAAAATAAATATTAAAATTCTCTCTCTGTCTCCCTCTCTCTCACTCTCTCTTTAAAAAAATGTTGTGGCTTAAATGTAATTCTTCAATGAATACACTTGAGAATGTGTAAACTTTATTTCTTTACAGTGGTGGTGGCAACAGCAAAGTGACCCTAAAGTGACAATTCATTTGGAAGGAAGGGAAAATTGAATAAAGCAATAGGGAAAAAAAGAAAAGAAAGTAACTTATATAATGTAATGGCAAGGGGGAAATATAAATTCCAAAATGGTTTTATACTAAGATCATGTAGAGAAAGAATATTGCTTTATAGTAGAATATGTATTCAATAACAAGATAACAGGATTTATTCCTAGCAAGTGTGAACTTTTGTTAACTGCCAATAATTATAACAATTGAAGTGTACATGAAAATGGGAAAATAGGTCTCCTAGTAATATAAAACTCTCATTCTAGCTTACTATAAAGTCATTCCCTTATCAAATATTTTATCTTGCCCAGCATGGTAGCACATGCCTGTAATTCCAGTGACTAGGGAGCCTGAGGAGGATTGCAAGTTCAAGGCCAGCCTAAGCAACTTAAAGGGATCCTTTTTCAAAATTAAAAAAAAAAAAAAGAAAAAGGACTAGAAACTTACCTCAGTGGAAAAGCACCTCTGGGTTCAATCTCCAGTACCAAAGCGAACAACCCCCCCCCCAAAAAAAAAACCCACAAATAAAAACAAAATTTTATCTCTATTTAAATAAGCAGAAGAAAAGAAAAAAATAGATATTGTTTTTTCCCCCATATTTTTTCAGGTTATTCCACGTGGGAAGTTCTAGTAAGCTGGGAAATGGCCAACAATGTTAAAGATAAAATGAAAAAGAAAGCAATTTACTTAGGTACAAACTCAATGTTACATGTATCATCATTGAGATTTAGATAAAAGAACAAGTCACACAGTTCAGCTATTGTCAAAACTCACTCCCTTAGCCTTGAAGATTCTGATTCAGTTTGGGAATGGGGCACAGATTTTTGTACTTTAAAACACTTTTTGAAGTCAGTGGGAGCCCCAAGAGCCTCCTTGGGAGGGCTTTAGCAGAAACACTCTGTCTCTGTGAACGTTCTTTCTCTCCTTCTATCCTACTTTCTTATTGATATTGGGTGCTTTCTGAATATCCTCCCAAAATGCCCAGCCAAATCAGTTTCAACTATCAAATTTAACATTCTTTCCATCATGATGGCACAGACTAAGTCCCTTCTATTTAGAAATTCTGTTGATGCCTTAGTAATCACTCACTGTCTATGAATCCTATTACATCATCAGAATCATTCCTTCTAATATGCATTGATTAACTCCATCACATGAATAAATGAGAAATACTATTCAAGAACCTTCTCCATTGCAGGCTTGGGGCTTAACCCAGGCCAAAGATATTCAAGGCAGTATCTGCCTTCAAATCTTATGGACCCGTGGGGAAGACAGATGTCTTCAATTAGGTTCCCTGGAAACAGTCTCTGAAATGGAGAATTGCAGGTAGGTTTAGTTGTTTCTGAGGCTTAGGGAGAAACTGACTGTAATGTGGTTGAAACTGGGGCCTTAGAAGTTTCTATAGTAAGGTATGGAGGTTTTTTTTTTTTTTTTGATGGTCCTTCAGTTCTGGAGTTTTGATGATCCTTCAATTTGTCTCAAATTGAGTCAAGGAGCTGGAGTTTTCTGTTTCCATATCAGGCAGGAGCATAACCTCAGACAAGACAGTTCTCTGCAGCTGAGGGCAATTCCCAATGAGGGGCTCAGCTGCTAGTCCTCAGCTGCAGGATGGGGATATATACCATGAAGAGGGCAGTGGAAGCTATTTGGAAAGTCCGACAAGGTCACAATTTTCCCTTGCTCCTTGAGATGGGCTACGAAAATATGGTAAGAAATTGCTGTGGAAATATAAAATTTTAGATACTTTTTTAAAGGAGTAAAAAAAGAAAACTAATAGTAGAAGTACTTGCTCCTTATAATTTTGTTTCAGAGAATATGATTCATTGAGGAATGAAGTTGAAACCATATTTAAATTAATACTACTATAATTTACCAGATCACAAATAGATGATGAGCATCTCCTAGGTACCTATGTGTCTAGACTTCCCTACACAGAAAAGAACATGTTGAAAAATCCATGTCTGAAGAGTTTGCATAGGACTGATTTTTTTTTTGGGGGGGGGGGTGTTCTGTGATTTTTATGCCTGATATCAAGGTTAAAAAGAGGCCTGGCTGGGGGCTCAGGGAAAGGGCAAGAAAATGGAAGAAAGGAGAGTGGGTTAAGTTTTCTAAATTCTAAGGATAATAGAACAATTGTTTGAGTTGTTTGGGACCAGGCTATGGAAGGACAGTGAAAGCTGGCAGAAGGTGCAGACTCCGTGAACCGAGTGGTAGTGGAATTTCTTGAAGAATGTGGATTGATTGGTATAAACAATGAAATTGGTGTTTCATTAGCATTTCCCCAGCTGAAATTTGGAGTTCATGGGGGTAAGGAGACTAACTTTGAATATGATGAATTTAAAATCATAGAAATAATCCAGACGTGGTTCCAGGCACATGCCTGGAATCCCAGAGACTTGGGTTGCTGAGACAGGAGGATTCCAAGTTGGAGGCCAGCCTCAGCAACTTAGTGAGACCCTGTCTCGAAATTTTAAAGGGCTGGGGATGTAACTCAGTGGTAAAGTGCCCATCAGTTAGATTCCCCAGTACTTGAAAAAAAATCATAGACATAAGATCCTAGAGTTCCTTTTTTACTGAAGAGTTTCATATAACAGTTCACTTTTGATATTATGTGAAAATATTAATTTCTTAATGCAAGGGAAGTGCTATTACTTGAGATTTTAAAATGCTTTTTTCTATCCTAGTGAGGTGAGAGGAGGAACTTCTATTTTTTCCCCTGTGAATTTATTCAATCAGGTTGAATACAATGAGATTTAATTTTGCCAGTAATTTTCAAGAGAGGCGACTATGTCTAAATGGGCAACCATTCATTAAATCATAGAAAATTTTAATAGGAAGGGACTCGGTACACACCCTTCCAGATAAAACTTCTCTAACCTATAACTCAAATAATTATACATGAACTAATGTTCACTTTAATAAACAACCACTTTGACAACTTTTACCCTCAATTGATCTGACATTTGACTAAATGATCAACTCATTTCAGTTCAACAAATACTACCAGATTTTCTGCCTACCCCATACTTAATGAAAGTACTAAACTAGACTGAGCAATTCACTTATTTTTTTTTTAAGAGAGAGAGAGAGAGAGAGAGAGAGAGAGAGAGAGGGAATTTTTAATATTTATTTTTTGTTCTCGGCAGACACAACATCTTTGTTGGTATGTGGTGCTGAGGATCGAACCCAGGCCGCACGCATGCCAGGCGAGCGCGCTACCGCTTGAGCCACATCCCCAGCCCCTGAGCAATTCACTTATTGACACAGAAACTGCATTATTAAGTATTTTCACAAAATTGTCTTCTAAAAGAAAAAGTAATCCTCACCACCACCACCACTCCTGTTCTCAAGAATTGAATCTGGCTGGGCATGGTGGTACATACTTGAATCCCAGCACTCAGAAGGCTGAGGCAGGAGGACGCCAAGTTCAAAGCCAGCTTCAGCAATTTACCTAGGCTCTAAGCAATTTAGCAAGACCCTGTCGCAAAATAAAAAGGGCTGGGTATGTGGCTCAGTGGTTAAGCACCTCTAGGCTCAATCCCCCCCCCCCCAGTACTAATAAGTAAATAGATTAACTACTTTATTTCATGTCTGATCCTGGCTTATCTTTTGGGATTACAAAACAAAAAAAAAATGCTGTTTTAAAAGACTAAGAATTAAATGAAGCTGCTACTGCTTTTTCATTCTAACATTCCCCTTGATTATGGGTCTATATATCTCATTTTTTTTCAAATAAAACTCATCAAGCTTATTAAGGAGATTATAACATCTCTATATATTCACTATAATTTTTTTTAAAGAGAGAGTGAGAGAGGAGAGAGAGTGAGAGAGAGAATTTTTTTTTAATATTTATTTTTTAGTTCTCGGCGGACACAACGTCTTTGTTGGTATGTGGTGCTGAGGATCGAACCCGGGCTGCACGCATGCCAGGCGAGCGCGCTACCGCTTGAGCCACATCCCCAGCCCCCATTGTATAATTTTTCATTAAATAGAACTTCAAGTCTCCAGGCTCAAACATTGTTTTTACTGGTTGCATCATGCTATTTGTACACAGCACACTTTTCTTTTTGTCCTCAGACTTGATATAATTGATTTTTTTCCCCTCTGCCATACAGTGCCACATCCTTTATAGTAGGTAAGTCGTGTTATTTTAAGTTTTCTACTCAAAAGAGCTATGTAGGTGGTAGGGGAGATGAGTGACGGCTATTGGAACAGACTGTGCATCAGAAGTTATTTAAACCTCATTTTTATTTGCAAGTAAAAATAAATGGGGCTGGGATTGTGGCTCAGTGGTAGAGAGCTCACCTTGCACATGCGAGGCGCTGGGTTTGATCCTCAGCACCACATAAAAAATAAATAAATAAAAAAGAATTGTCATTTCCTGTTTCCAAACTTAAAGTTAGTTTTAATTTCTTAAGATTATAATCAGTAAAGGTGTGGGTTATTCTCTAGGCATCTTTGTTGAACTGCCAATTTCCTGGAGTCAAAGATTCAAATCCTCATAGATCTAAACTCATCCTTTATTAGTTTTAGAACTCCTGCTAGCCCAATATTATTAGTTTTAATATCACTATTGGCTGTGATTACAGAAGGATAAAACAATATATATGATAAAATCTCATGTTGCAATTTTGGGAAACTAAAGGATATTATGAAAATTGAGTTTACTTAATCATTATTTCAGTCACAGATCTTAACTAGATCTAGCTATTATAATTAAGTCCTTACCACTCCAAGAAAAAAATACAGTACCTAAAGTATATATTTGCATATACATGTTCGTTTTTGAGAATATCAAAAGGTAGCTGGAAAATTATTCATACCTAATGAGTTTTTAAGAAAACTTATTTGTGTGAGACCTGTTCTAATAATCAAATGGGAGTAAGTAGTAAAGTGTGGGATAAGGTAGGGTGGTGCACAAATGTATTGGGTTCTAAATTTCTTTTTTTCTTATCTTTATTTTATTTACTTATTTATTTTTATGTGGTGCTAAGGATCAAACCCAGTGCCTCACACACGCAAGACAAGTGCTCAACCACTGAGCTACAGCCCCAGTCCTTCTAAATTTCTTTTTCAATCAATCTCTTTGTTTATTTTCAGTGCTGGGGGGCCTTGCATGTGCTTAGCAAGCACTCTACTGCTGAGCCACAATCCCAGCCCTTGAGTTCTTATTTCAATGCAATCATCATTACTACTGACATCAGCATTGTCTCTATTATTATGAAAAGGCTGATTTTTAGTTAGGAACATATTATCTAATCAAAAAAGAGTAGATCAGAACACTGACCATCGAGTATGATGTGCTTAAATTAAGGACTATGTAGCTTCTGGAAATTATGTCAGGTATGGATTTTTTGCTTTAACAGAACTCTGCCTTCAGTTTAAGCAATTTTCTATTACTCCTGAACCCAATGCTAATGTAAATAATTTTGATTTCTGAATGCTTATGAGTTCTTCACCACGGAGAAGACTGTTTTTAAAAGACTATTTATTATGTGCTCCAAAGTCACCACTAGTTTTATCTGTTTCTCATTTATTTATTTCTTTGCAGTTCCCTAACTTGAATGTAAAGGTTGAGAGGATAGATCCAATTAATCTGCTTGGACACACATCTTTGGTGCCTATTAGAGTGCCTGTTCCATAGTTCAACTTGATAATTTTCAAAGGGAAGGGGGAGGGAGGAGAGAAAGGAGACTCTCTCAAGTTGTCTTGGTCTCAGTAATGTAATAGGAGAAAAGGGAGCTTGATTAAACAACACACCAAGGCCATCATGGTAGATATATGGCATTTGCATTTTGAAGATTTTGTTCATAATTAAATGTTATTTGTGTAGTGGAAGAAGTGTTTGTTCTATTTCTCAGGGGGCTGGGCACAGGTATAATACATGTGCTGAATTGTCGGGTTAGTTGACAAAATTGCCTGGAATTCCAAAATGAGATCTTGGAACTTATAGCCAAATATTTTTGTTTATGTCAGTAATGCAGAAAATGATGTTTGAGGATCATTAATTTAACAGTTTTTTTTTTTAAAGTGAGCAAAGTAGAAATGGACTGGAGCCTATAGTTAGGTAGCACTATATTTTTATAAATTGTAAGATAATAAAATGTTCATTTTTTAAAACTTTTTAAAAACTTTTTTTCCTACAATTTTTGTCTCTACTTAAGTATCCATTAAGATAAAGCTTTAAAAAACTGATTTCAATTTTATTGCCTTCATAGTATTAAAATACCCTCTCCTAAATGTAGAAGACATTGTGCTACACTAGAATTTACATTTAGATCAAGTATTTACTGGGCATAACAGCGAAGAACATTTTGTCACTGTACCCCATGGTCAGTTTTCCATCCTCATCTTACTTGACCTATGAGCATTTCTTCTCCTTGGTACATTTTCTTCACTTAGCTTTCCAGATAGCACAGTATGTTGGTTTAATTTGTACCTCCATGTTTGCTCCTTTTCACTGTCTTTTGTGGTCTATTTGGTCCCTTCCCTACTGTTCATGTTGGAGTGCCCTGTGATTCTTTTATTGGTTGTCTTCTCAATATACACTTCCAGGTATGATTTCATTCTCATCTCAACTTGATCTCTCTGATCTCTAAACTCCTGTATCCAATTATATTTGACATCACATCCTATTTGACATTTGTTATTTAATCTATTCAAAATGGAACTTCTCTTCTCCCTCCCAAATTTACTTTATTCAGTTTTCCTATCTCAACTGATGTTAATTTTATCTTTCTATTTCTTCAGACAAAAAAAAAACCCTGAAACCATCCATCATTCCCCTCTCTTACTGACCAGACCCAATATGTCATTATGCCATGATAGAACTATCTTCACACTCATCCTGAATTTAAGCACTTCTCTCTACCTCTATTGCTATGATCCTTTTTGGGACCCTCATCATCTCTTTCCAAAATTGCTGTAGTAACCTTCAAATTGACTTCATACCTCTGCCATTGCCCTTGACAGTTTGCTCCCAATACAATAGGCACAATTGTCTTTTGAAAATGGAAAACCCAATTGAGTCTAATGTATGAAAGATGATATATCATGAGCTCTGTAATGTTTTGAACAATCAATAAAAAAAAGAAAATGGAAGTCAGATTATGTCTATTGGTTGAAACCCTGCAAAGATTTCTGATTTGACTTGAAGTAAAAGCAAAATTCTTAAAATGGTCTAGAGATATTGGCCTACATTTATTCTTTGACTTCATTTTTCCTCCTTGTGCAAGCTTTTCTTATTTCTCTCCAGCCCCAAGTGGAGGTTTCCCAAGCACCAAGAACAATGCAAACTTGGTTAAAAAATTGTTGAATGAATAAATATTGCAAAATGGATACAGTAATTGTCCTTATGGTACTATTGAGAAAATTTAAATAAGAGTATTTTATCACAGGGCCTGACACAAATTAACAACTTAATAAATGGCTGCTGTTAAATATCTCATGAAATTTATCTCAGGTATTATATACCAAAGTCAGAGTATTACAACATGAACACTTTCTTTCAAATTGTATAGTTTTACTTATGCCACAAGAAAACAAATTTTCTCTAGTCATACATAAACATATCTTATTAGGTTAATCTAAGTAAAGATAGTTATATAAATATTCAGCTATAGTTGATGGCTCACATGTCAGTGAAATAAATTGCATTGTTCTTTTTACTTTATACCAATTAAATTTCATATAATTTAAAGAGGTTGGTGATGAATATTTCCTAATATGGACTGTTTTAAAAAATCACAATAACATGATTTGCAATATTATTGAGAACTCCCCAAGAAATAGAGTTCACAGAAAATTATATTCCCACTGCGCATTTTAACGAATAACCAATTTTATTTTATTTTTTGGCATATTACAATGGAAGTTGGAATTGTTTGACATTTAATTTTTGATCCTTTTTCACATTTTAAAATTCTAATTAGTTATACATGACAGTAGAATGCTTTTTGACACATCATACATAAATGGAGTATAACTTCTCATTATTCTGGTTGTATATGATGTAGAATTGTACTGATCATGAATCATATATGTACATAGTTAATAATTATGTCCAATTCATTCTATTATCCTTCCTACTCCCATAACTCCTCCTGCCTTCACTCCTCACTGCTTAATTCTAGAAAAAACTAATTTTTATGAAGTATTATATGCATCACAAATGTAGGTTTAATATGAGGGATTCAGTAGAAAATACTTTTTTTCCCCATCCTTATTTTGGAAAAGACTGAAAAATAGTTACTACTGAAAGCCTTTTGTAAGTCAAAACAGAGTATTATTCCTGATTATTGAATGGATGTTCTCATTTTGTCCCTTGCCCAATCATCAGTTGCCCATTCGAATCAAATACATTCATTCTTCTCTTTCATTCATATAGTTTAGTGTTTCCAGAGAATTTACAAATGTTTTACTGCATGCCAAGCCTTGGGTAATTAAAGTTGATGACAGGATGTGTCCAAGTTTATTCTGTAGACATCTGACTGCAGATCCAGAGGTTTAAGTCTGGGGTGAATGATAAGCCTCATTTCTTAAACTACAAATATTTCGAAGATACTGATTCTAATTTACTGAACAAATAATTTGTGAGTAAATCTATTGTCATCTTTTGTTGTACTTTCATTCTCTTAGGTGTTCATCAGACAGCTTCATATACAACTTCATTTCCTTCTTCCAATCTTGAAATGTTGAGATATTCACCTCTTCCTGCTAATGTTTCTTAACATTTCTAGCATTAGAATAAAGATGAGAAATGGAGGAAAACGGATTGGCAATTTTCACCTAATTGCCTAGATGCTACCCTATATCTAAATGTTAAGTTTTCTTCTAACTATTTTAGAAAGAACTACTTTTTTCTAGCAATTCTATTGGCACTCATGCCTACTTCACTTTGATACTCCTCTGCTGGTTGTGGGTGGATGAAGTTTGACTATTTCAGAATAGTTACTAGTGGGTGGGTTCAAGAATCTCTAGTGGGTTGAGAAAAAAAGCCATGTTTATATAGATAGTGATCCTTCTATTAAAATCCTGAGAGTGAGTAATATTTAATAGTTATGTTCACCACGCACAAAGCAGAGTCCATCTGTACAGATGGTATCTAAAGAGAACTGTATGGGTGCTTTGCATTCCTGTACTCCTGTGAGCAGTTTGATTTTTTTTTTTTTTTTAAGACGGTCTCATTAAGTTGCTTAGGGTCTTGCTAAGTTGCTGAGGCTGGCTTTGAACTTGTGATTCCCTGCTTGAGCCTCCCAAGTTGCTGGATTACCTCTGTGCCCAGCTGTGAGCAGGAGTTTTAATACTGAAATTTTAATTTTGTTACTTGGTAGCCAAGGTTTCTCTCCTGAGGGCATGACATAGGTCTTGATGCCTATGGGTCTATACAAGCATATGATGCTATGAATCTGTCAAGACTTAACTTCTGCCACAGTGGATCATAGCACACAGCTTTAGGGCTTCGTGTATATTATGTTGCTTTGACTACAGATGTAATATCTTTAGGTTCATTGTCTTTAAATTGTGGGTAGCTATGGTAGGGGGAGTCAAATGGTCTACTTAGCTGACAGGTTAGTACATTCTCTTTTTTGATTTGAATTCTTTTATATGTTTAAATACAGCACTGGTAGCAACCAGTGATGCTGTGTATGTAGTGAAAGCACCATTAAATTTAGAGGACACTTTCTGTATAGCTAGGCTACTAGAAATGACAGGCCTTTCAAAACATAGACAATTTTATCTGGTTATTCTTGAAAGACCACTTCACTTAACATCATATTCAGATTATAATAAATTCTAAGTAGATATCATTATATTCTCACTTTCTGAATTTTCCATACTGTAGAAAACGTCTTATTTTAATCTTTTTCACTTAATCTTCTGAGATTGAGTAGTCATTGATGTTCATGACCCATTTTATTACAACAACATGACTATCCAACTGTGAGTTTTGCGTAGTTACAAAATGTGTACAGCTGAATCAACTTTTGCAAGCCAAGTCCCCAAAGTTAAATTACATACATTGTTTTGCAATTATCACTCCAAAATTCAGCATATTAGGACAATTAAAGGTCTAATTGATTTGAGATAGCCCATTTTAAAAGAACATTTTACTTTCATTTTATTGGCAAGTTTTAAGACAAAATTTAAAAGGAACAAAAGTGGACATAATTTAGACGTGAATTTTAATGAAGAAAGTAGAGAAAATGCTAAATGATTTGGAAAAAAGATATTTAGCATGATGTAACTTCTATAAATGATGATTTCCCCCTGTTCTTTAAAGAATGAAATAAGTTACATGTAATGGACAGCACTAAATTCAGACTGACATTAAGATGTGAATGTTTTAAATAAGTGACATAATTTAATTTGAAATTTTGAATCTAATATAAAATGCAAATTGCCCATAGCCTTTAATGTAGAAAAGGGGAAAAATGTAGTGATTGAGTTTGGGGAAATTGTAACTTGGACAGATCTAGCCAGCTGCAGTGATGAACAAGGCTTCCTTTATTATTGCTTCAAAAAAAGCTATTGAGTGGCTAGGACAAAGTAGCTGCTTGAATACGGGAATATCCAATATCCCTTTGAGAGGCGTATTTGATTATACATTTTGCCTTTACCGTCTCATTTCTTTCTAACTCTCCAAGTTCCACAAAAAGTCCCAAAGATCACTGTTGTTGTTATCTATGGTAGTGTTTTTTGACCCAGAGGTTAACTATTGTTATCTATGTAAAATGGTCTCTATCAATCTTTGACTTTATACCTGATTCCCTTGTTCTTTTGTTTAGTCTTCCCATAAATCCTTGGAACTTAGAGGATTAACTGCAAAAGGGTTTAGCATGACAAGCAATTTTTTAAAAATTCTGGTGTAAGAATTCTTTTTCAGCTTCATTTCTCACTGTGGTCAAAACGAGTTCTCACCATGCTCACACACATACCTCCGATACATGGTCCTCTGTAATTTCTGCTTAGAAAACTCTTACTCATCCTTCAGTACCCATCTCAGATGTCTTCTTTCTTAAACGTTCCCCAACTCCTCTGTTAGTGTGTTATCCAACACCTCCCAGTCATATCCCCAACCCCGATCATCCGAATACATTTCTGTTACAGCACTTATTTTTACTATGATTATTTATCTCTGTTCCCTGTTAGATCAGAAGCTTCATATGGCCCTAAATACCATTTATTCATCTCTGAAGAAACCAGCCCAGCATCCAGGGCTTGTCATAACAGGTCTCAATGAATAGTTGATTGACTGAATGAACAGATCTTTGCTTGTGGATTTTGCACAACCTACAGTTGTGGGTGCCAACTCAATGTGCAGAGTTGGAAGCTGTTTGCAGCTCTGCCAGTCAGTTTTATGTTCTGCCAGCACATTCTTGGTTGTTGTACATTCCCCACTGATAGGATTTTTCCCAACAGTACTTGGCTTGATTACAGTGTTCAAAATTGATTTTCACCATGTCTGGGTTTTTTCCCCTACTCAACTTCATTCTCTCAGTTTCTGTACAGCAGGCTTCTGGGGCATCCTGTTGTTCCCCATTCCCCTCCTGTGCCTTGCCCATCCAAGTAACTTTGTGACGCAAGGCTGGGAAGCTGGCCAGCCTCGATCATTTTGTTGCTGGTGATCTTGTATTACTGTAGGCATTTGAGTGGTGAACCTGGGCATGCTGCCACAGCCAGCAGTGAAGGTGAATGCATTCCAATGCCAATAAGGACTAAGGCATGGAAGTAAATCCATGCGGAATTGACTTTGTCAGTGCTTTCTAGTAAAGGAGGAGATTATACATGTAGAATGTATTGGTAGCAATGAGCATTACTGTGTTACTTGTAGTTCTAAGATTAAAGGACACTGATATTCTTCACCTTAACTGCTGTTTTAGCACGAGTCTGAGGTTAATGGAGAATACTGTACCCTTATTGCATTCATTGCCTGGTTTGGCTCAGGGATAGAGAACTGAATGGCATACAGTCCTACAGGTCATTGTTTCTCCAACTTGAATTGCATATGAATCCCTGGAGGATTTTGATTTACTAGGTTTGGGTTAGAGCTTAGATTCTGTATTACTAACAAGCTCGAGGGTGATACCACGATGCCAATATTAGTTTGAGGATCTCACTTTGAGCAGCCAGGAGGTAGAGAGCAGAGTAAGCTCTTCATAAAGCAGTGCTGACTAATGGACATGTGATATGTGTTTGTGTGTGTATATGCACACATACATACTTATGTCAATGTTTTTGATACCTCAACGATGCTATCAGATGACAGCATGACATAACACACAATAAATAAGTTGTTCCATCACCAATTCATGTTAGCACAGATTGTTACTGACAGTTGTAGAAGCATCCCTGAATTACCAGTGCTTTTGCACCTACAAGGCAAATTTAAGGTGTGTGTGTGTGTAAAAGGTGTCCACTACCAAATCTTTGAAAATGATTTAGTGCATTAAAAGGGCAAACATCATCTTAGGTTTTAGTTATCTTAAAAGTATGTTGTCTTTTTTTATATTTCCAAAGTACATGCTTAATCAAGCAATTATCAAACATATGTAAGTTATTAACTAAAATATTGCCAAGATATATAAGAAAGGTATATTGTACTTCTAAGGTTAAATTATGACACTTGCAGCATGGTTGATAGAATTACAAATGAAAATTGTGCACCATGTTTAATCTGTAAATCAGAGTTTCCTAATTTTACTTTAAACATGAAATGTGGCCTTGACTATTTTACTATCACCAGTAGCACCTTGTTTTTAAACTACAAAGGCCATCCCAGAGTTCTAAATTTGTTTTTGGGTGTAATATGATATCCTCTTTGGATAGCAACTAAATTTGTTCATAAAACTAAACTTATAAAAGAGATGAGAGAGAACAACAGATAATTGTACAATGCAGGATAAAATGTGGCCAGGGCCAGGAATGTGGAACACAGATTATGTGTTGGTGAACTACTGCCAATGTCCTAAAGGCAGCCTGCATCACATTTTTCTGCTACTGGGGACTAAACCTGGAGGCACTCTATTATTGAACTATACCCAGCCTTTTTTATCTTTTATTTTGAGACGGGGTCTCAGTAAGTTGCTGAGGCTGGCCTTGAACTGCTTTCTTCCTGTATCAGCCTCCAGAATCACTGGGATGATAGACATGTACCACCGTTCTTGGCTTGCCACTAATTTTTAAATCAAGTTTTATTGGAATACAACTATATCCGTTCATCTAGGTATTACCCATGCCTGTTTTATGCTCTAACAGTGTGGAAGAGTTCTAGAAGAAATTGTGAGGCTTGCAAGGCCTAAATAAGTGTCCTTAAGGAAAAAAAAAATACTAACTTCTCAGAAATTAAGAAGTAGATCTTTAATATTTATTGGGGTGAGGGCAAGAGAACAAAATGTGGCTGTCCAACCAAGGTCCTACATTGTTCTTTCCATTCCTGGCATTCTCCTGCACTGCAAGGCCTCACATCGTACTTGCATCCAAGTACTATTAATCTTCCTCATGCTGTTGCTTTCCAAATACGTCTACCTTGATCTCCCTTTGATTGTAGGGGTGCACACATAAATACTATAGTGTTTGTCCTTTGTCAACCATGAAGGACCCATTAGTGGGCTCAGGGCTTCTTGAACAATACACTTTAAGTTTTGGGGTACTAGATTTTGGTCTGGAAGTTGAGGAACAATGATTTCGGATATATATACTTCTTGGTTCCCCTAGATTCTTCGCTTCTTGGGCTGGGACATGGTGTGAACTGGGTCACAGTACAGTGCTCTACAGGACAAGGGGGTCTCTCTTTTCTGGGTCTACAAGCATTTAGCTAAGGAGTTCTATTTAAATTGGTAGCTGGACAAGGGGAATATTAAAGTGTTTTAGGTAGTCCTTGATGACGATGATAATTTTGTTGCATACAAATGGCAGAGAAATACCTCAAGGGAGAAAACAATGAGCAAAGTCATAAGACATGGAAAAGCTTTAAATACTAGTAGAGAATGGCTAGAAAATATGAGTGTCTATTGAAATACATACTGTCTCATTTTATCTTTGCAGGAAACTCTTATAGTCATTATGGATTTTTTTTTTCAATGAGGGAAGAATTGAACACATTTTAAATAAAATCAGAAGCATTCAGGTTTGCACATTCTATCAATGCTAATACTGTTAACAAAATCTGAGGCAAATCTCTCTAAGATTTCTGCCTGACAGTTTGGAGGATTTAGGCTGTTCTAGTGTATATCTATGATTTTTTAACTGTGTGCAGAGTTTTGCTGCAATAATAGGATTTTTTTTGTGTGTGTTTTAAGCATTCAAATAGGCTGTGGGGGGAGAAGGGAAAGAAGGACCAGCTGCATGTTGAGAACCAGGGCTCCGTCTTCATAATGGTTCAGATTGCTTTTATTTTAAGATTAGACTTAAATAACATGACATAGTTAATTAGTGGCAGAACTGGAATTAAAAACCCCTCATGACTTTGGGCCCCGTGTTGCTTGTCCTCTAGACTAGATTTGATAATCAGCCACATGGCACCGGATATGTTCTGAAAAATCTATTTATTAGTAAGAAGTAGGGCATATTACTAGACTAGTGATTTTCAAAATTTAGTGAAAACAAAAATCACAGAGAGCATTCTGAAATGTTACCTTAGCCAAATTAAGGGACTCTGATTCAGAAGGTCTGCATTGGGCCTTGGAAACTGCCTTGAAAACATATCTGTGCAAATATACATAAAGGTGATCCCCATGACTCACTTTGCAAAACCGAGGATTAGAATGTGCTTTCTTTCCTTATGGACAGTAGCTCTGTACTAAAGAGCCTTTAGTATGTACAAAAACCTGACTTAATTCTTCAGAGAAAGTGACTATTATGTGCTGACCACTTTGTCTTGCCCAGTTCCACCTAAGTATCCCAAGTACACATACTTGAGGCTGGAATTGGGGAGTTACTTCTGGCCAGGGGAAAAAAAAGGCAGTTTTCTGACCTTATCTGATTTTATCATTGCCATGTTCTAACTCGCTGAGCTAACCAGCCACAGTTTTGTTGGAACTCACCATGGAGACAGATTAATTTTAACTTTGAGAGAACATGGGCTTTTCAACACAAGTTAAATATAGGCTGGCACAGAACATTACAGAAGCATTAGGTCCTCAGAAATTTTCTTTAGCTCTGAAACTTTGAGCTGTTACTAATGTATGCTACTCACTTTCTCCTGGTCATTCTCACCTTTCCCTGTTCTTTTGATCACTGCAACTGAGAAGGCAGGGCTTTGTCTGCTGGAAACAGATTATCTTTGAGCACATTTCTCCTAAAGAGTTACATTGAAAATTAGTAGAAAGAATAGATGGTGTGTTAGGTTCTTGGGTAGACAGTAAGCTTTTGTACTTGTTGTTTGTGTTTTCTTAGATACCTCTTTAAGGTAAGTATTTTCATCTACCACATTTTGAAATTTCCATAAAGCAGAAGTTCTGGGATTTTACCAGATGGAAAAATTTTGGAGGTAAAAATACTGCATTTCCAAGTGTAATGGTTTTTATTTTTTTCTGAAGAGTATACACACATACACACAACTCCCACTTTTAGCATATACTTCATTAAAACACATAGTTTATGTGTTGATGATACTTTTTTTTTCATTCCTTTCATACAGGGGATAGAACTCAGGGCCGCTCTCAGGGCTGCTCTGTCATTGAGCTGTGTCCCCATCCTTTTTATTTATTTATTTTTTTTATTTTGAGACAGGATCTCACTAAGTAGCTAAGGTCTGGCTAAATTGCTGAAGCTAGCCTCAAACTTGAGATCCTCCTGCCTCAGCATCCCAAGTCACTGGGATTACAGGTATGTGCACCATGCCCAGCTGATGAGACCTTTTCAAAAAGAGAAATTGGGCCAGGCATGGTAGCAAGGATTGTGAGTTCAGAGCCACCCTCAGCAACTTGGCAAGGCCCTAAGAAACTTAGTGACTTAGTGAGACCCTGTCTATAAATAAAATATAAAAAAAAAATGCTGGGAATGTGGCTTAGTGGTTAAATGCCCCTGGGTTCAATCTCTGCTACCAAAAAAAAAAAAAAAAGAAAATTAAAAATGTATTTTTTTCAATTGGAGAAGCTTATCCAGAGTAGGTGGATTCTATAGTAATACCAAGAAATACAGATGAAATATAAAATTCTTGCAATAACAAGCCACACGTGAGCCATGTGGTAGTGTGTTAGTATTTTAAGATACTAATACTAATCTTAATAAGTAGGTAATACTAATAAATTTGAGGTGAGACAAACATTTTTAATATTTGGAATATTGCTCCTCTAAGCTATATTACACAAATAATACTAGTAGTAAAGGGTGAGGGACCTACAGATCATTGCTTGAATCCATACACCAGCTCTGTGATATTGGTCACTTTCCATAAATTGTGTTGTCTGTTTTCCCACCTAAAATGAGTCAAAGTACTCAGAGTTGATACGAATATTAAAAGATATCATATATGTATAAAGCTTAGTGCCATGTAGTATAAAACAAGTAGTTAATATTGGGTACTAACAATATTTTAACCACAGTTTCATAATTTTCCTAAAACAAATTGTCAAAGGATGTATTTAGTTGAAATACCATTACTCCATTGTGTATATAAGCACATGCATTAATTTGTTAGTCTATTAATAAAAAAATAACTATAACAGTTTTTAAACATAGCCCTATAAATAATAAACATGCTTCCAAGTTCTCAAGAGGATGATAAAAGCCATAAACAGGCCCTTGCCCTGCTGAGTTTCCCTGTGAAGCCAACAGCTCATCTAGCCTCTCAAAGGCCATGGAAGCTTGAAGGTCAGACTGTGTGTGTAGGGGTTACCTCCAGATTTAACTCTTAAAGGCCATTTCTGTAAGATACAAGACATCTTGTACATTTGAAACAATGACAATATGATAGTCATCATTGTATCCAGATGTGCTAAATTAAAGCAGAAAGGAGAGTTACACAAACAACTTGTAGTGATAGAAATTTGCCTGGGGGATCCCAGGTAGGTCCTTTCTTCTACTGGGCTTCAAATTGCATTATACTTAAAATATTTCTAATACTTAAATATGGCCTTAAACAGAATTATTATTATTATTATTATTATCAGTGGTCCTTTATTGATTTAGATTTTTACAGAAGTGGAGTTCCGGAGTACATTTCCTCCTTCAACCACTTGTTTTTTTATTATTTAAGAAAGTCACACCCCCAGGGGATTTGACAGATTCACACAGGGAATTTGAAATAGTTGCTTAGCATTTCAGAAGCACTAAATATTCAGATAATATTTATAGTGTTCCGGATGTCTGTTAGTCCTATCATTTTGTCATAAAATGTAGAAGGTCTAATAAGGTAGACTTCTTAGCTCTGTTAGAGATTTCTCATCACCTCCATTTTCTTGTAGGTGTTTATAAATTGATGATTTGTTCTGGATTTTTGTACAGATCAAAGCAACCTGGTCGACATGTTATTCCCCAGAATTTAAATTCAAAAGCATCATGGTTTCTATTTGTAGTAAAGGTTTTCTTCTATACATAGTTGAACATTTTTCATAACCACTTACTCATTCTTCACTTTAGAATAGTATTAACTTTAATTCAAATGGATTTCAATGTAAATTAGTTTAAACAATGGGAATATGAAAAGGATATCTATAACTAAGTACACAATTGAAGGAAATTCATGAGAATGCATAGAGTGTTAAAGAACATAGTACTGCATTCATTATGGGGAAATGTTCAAAAATTGTTAAACTATACAATTTTCTTTCTGTTTTGGCTTGAGATGTGTATTGCTTTCCTCCCTAATGGCTTTCAAGAGCTGCCCCTGATAATTTGAAATCTTCCAATAATATTTTAAATACATGTGGTATAAAAATAAAACAAAAAGAAGTATAATGATATTGGGGAAAGAGCCAGTGGAAAGAGAATAGGAGGAAAAGGCAAAAACAAAGGTAACTATACAAAAATGGTTAACATCCTTTGGTGCTATAGTGGCTGACTTATCGTGGGTAGTCTGCTTTTATAAAATCCTATGTGGATTTGGTAATAAGCCACTATTACCACTTCCCATTTACACGTCACTCCTTACTCCTTTTGGGCAAAGGATTGTCAGTGCCTTGTCCCTACACTTCACCATACTGTTATCTGTAGTTACTTTCTAAATTCTATTGAATGAAGCAATATACTATGACTCTGTTAAAATTATTCTTGAATTAATTCAGTTCCTTATATACTATCAATATGATCTTATCTTTAAAATGAGCATAATATTAGTACTGAAATCGAGCCTTGCTTTGAGAATTGAAAGGACCAAATAAAGAACTTTGAGCAGAGGTTAGCTCATAGTAAGTGCTCAATAAATGTCAGTCTTTGTCATAAAGCTTGTTCAATGGAATGACTTATTTTTAAACTGTAGTTTAAACAAATATGGTTTCTTACTATTAAATGGAACCTAGGAAGTATAAATGGCTAAAGACAGTCTTTCTTTTTGTTTAGCACAGAGAAGTGAACTAATATTTTGAAATTTCATATGGTAATAGATTCAAGTAATTTGTATGGGAAGGAGGCAGGGGAGGAATTATCTTTCTGTTCAATTTTTGAAAATTTTCAAAGCATTTACTGGCATTCTCAAGATGGGAAGGCAGTTTAGGCTTGTGTTTATCAGTTCCCTGTACACATCCTTGTATCACTAGCATTTTTTATCCCATTCAACTATCCAGCCCACTTGGGAGGCTACTTAAAAGATGTTAGATTAAAAAGTGGTTTATATCACCCTCCCATGTCTTTGACATCTCCATTTTTTTCTGAAACCTACAGGGATAGGTAGGCACTCCATGCCAATATTTCAAGAATAGGTATCTTATTTCCCCCGCTCCTGTCTTTTCTAGTGTATGATTCTGCTTATCTCCTTGAGACATTTCAGTAGTATAGTTTCTGCAAACATGATTTTATCAAGAATTTACTTTAGACTGGAAAGTGAATTTCTTTGGGGATAGTTACATCTTACTTGGTCAAGGTGTGAAACATATCTGATTTTTCACTGCTCTACTGATATACTATGATTCTAAACTGAAGTAATATTGTATGGTTGCCTCCAGCCTTTATCTTGAATATTTGGGTTAATACACATAATACACAGATTACTAAAGCTATATTTTCAATATAATGTGGTACAATAATATATATTTTGACAATAAAAGCTCTTAGTAGATTCACAGTATAGGAAAATTATCTGTATATTAAATGGCCCTTACATAATATTCTAACATGACTTGTGTTCCATTTCAATTTCTGGTGATCTGGGTAACAAAAATTATTGTAATTGGATTGGGTCAAATGAATATTTGATGAAGAGCCAATTTAATTTTCAGTAAAACACTTAAAAACCACTAAGGAAACAAATGTAAAAATATTTTAGGCTATTTTTATTTTGTATTCTGAGATTATAAAGACACTTTCAATTTCTCATACACAGAATATTTGGAAGCAAGGGTTCACATTAAGCTACTAAAGGTTCCATGAATGGATTAAAACAGTAGGAGGGGAGGCTTCCATGTTCTTGAAAATAGTTTGAGAGTATCATGGGTGGTAAAGGAGAAGGTGCTCACAGTATGTAGAATGGTGGACTTAGCAAGAATGTAATGTTACCGTCTGCACTCTCTTTTCCTCAGGGAATCCCAACTAAGCAAGAAAAGGTGAAGTAGTTGAAAAGGGTTAGTGCCAGTGGTATGTAGCCTGAGGATGTACTCAAAAAGTTTGCCTATACATTTGTAGATCTTTGTCTACATATCAGAAACTGAATAGTTAATTTTACTAAGATAAATGTTTTATTTTTCTGAGATTAACAGATGTAGTAGAAGTTATTTAAATTAATCTTTACCATATGGTTCTCTTATCCTTTATATTATTTTATACATTTGGAAATTTATAAAATGGGGATACAGAACATAAAGTAAAATGTCAACTTATCTCTTTTAAAGAGGTTAAAGATGGTGGATTAGTCTGTGTGTAATTTTTTAAAAAGTTAACTTGTACCACGTAAATATCAATACTAAGTGTGTCATATTTATGGAACAATTATTTTTCTAAAACCCTACTTCTCTCCATATAATATATGCATTATTTATAATGTTACCATGGTACAACATTCTTATGCAGTGGTTACCTGAGTCTCCAAGTTAACCTATACTGTATTTATTAACTTATATTTCCATTTTCTAAGCCTATTCAAATTTTAGTAAATAATGCCATCTAGTTTTGTACTTATATACCAATGAATTTCCCTTAGGAGATTACTGTTATTAAATATTATGGGGGGAGGAAAGCTTCTTTGAAATAATTTTGCATTCTGTGTCTCAGTGGATATTCTTAGTAGACACAAGCATAGCTAAAGGCTCTGAGAAGTCCTGCAGTTAAAAAATAAAACAATAGTGAATTTTTAACCCAACATTTTCTAGATATATTTGACCATGATCCCTCTTTTCCCATAATGCCTTTTTATATCCCACTGAGCATGGGGAAATGACATCTTAGACATGCTACAGGTAGTATAACTTACATATGCATCTGTATTTTTACAGAAATGAATTTAAGTATAGAAACTAAAGTTGGCTATAAATATATTATGTGTCAGTGTGTTCTTAAATGGATTTCATTTTCCATTCCATGCTAGTAGCTCACTGTGAATTACTTCTGGTTCCCTTTTCATAGTTACCCTACAGGTTTCTCTCTGGAGTCCTGGATTCTTTCCAACTAATACATCCATATCTCTTGTTTTTAAGACATGATATCTCACTTCAAGCCTCTTATGTCAGAGTCAACCTTTTCCTCTTCTAGGAGCTTGTTGAGGAGGAATTGGGACATGATGTGCTCTGTGTGTCTCAAGTACAATGGCATTCCTGTTTTTCTGAGATATTCTGCCTCTTTCTTCAAAACTTCCCTCTATTTCTTTCACCATGTATTTTGATGGATCATTAAACTTAAACAAAGTCTGTTTTTTCCTCCTTTCCTTTGTGTTCAGACAGGGCTTAATTTTCTAATACTCTAAGTAGATGAGGACAGATTTTCTTTGCTTCTTTGCAATCTCTCCCAGAAGGAAAGAAAGTAAAAGGTGATTTCCATACTAAGACTCTGAAAACATTTTAAATATTAAATTC
The DNA here is from genome assembly GCF_964194105.1 of Spermophilus citellus. Lineage (NCBI taxonomy): Eukaryota > Metazoa > Chordata > Mammalia > Rodentia > Sciuridae > Spermophilus > Spermophilus citellus. The sequence goes on from NC_138190.1 coordinate 22,914,532, forward strand.
TTGAAAATACATCATCTTCATTTACCTATTGTTTTTTTTTACATGACTTTATATTGGGCCCAGTCTACTTATTTCACTTTATTGTTTATCACTGTCCTCCTTGCTGATTAATATTCAGCTACACTGGCCTTCAGTTAACTTACTGCCTTTGGACCTTTGCTTCAGCTGTCTTCTCTGTCTAGATCTTCCCTGATCTTCACACTGTTTCTTGAAATAAATGATCTCATTAAATGTCACCTCCTTAAAGTCTCCTGTACCAGATCAAAGTATTTGTCTAGTTTCTCACTATGACATAATTCAATTTTAATTCTGTGCATAGCACCTATTTTTATTTGATATTTTGTTTACTTATCAATTTGTCTTTTCCCATCAAGAATCAAAGTTCCAGCCAGGCGTAGTGGCATATACTTGTAATCCCAGCAGCTCATCCCAGAGGCTCCCAAGGCTGAGGAAGGAGGTTCTTGAATTCAAAGTCGGCTCAGCAAAAGGGAGGTGCTAAACAACTCAGACTGTGTCTATAAATAACATACAAAATAGGGCTTGGCATGTGGCTCAGTGGTCGAGTGCCCCCCGAGTTCAATCCCCGGTATCAAAAAAAAAAAAGTTTCATGAGAGCTGAAACATTATTTCTCATTTTTCATTGCTTCCTCAGTACCTGATACAGTGCCAGTAAAATAGCACAGGATTCACAGATTTTCTGAATAGACATGAATGTTATTTCATGTCTGTTATTTCTTTTATTATTGTCCTTGTTTATTGGAAATTTCTGCTACCCTTTGCTGTCATTCTTTGCGTTGTTTCAACCTCCTTCTGCAACACTCACATGTCATTCTGAATAATAGTACAGCACCTTCTTATGATTCTGTGGAGTCTCTGATGCTCAAGTTAGCCTCTCATGTGTCTTTATTGTACACTACCTTGGAGACTGCATTCTTTCTCGAACTTAAAATTGCTAATTCAACTGCAAAAGCCTTGCTATATAGTCTTTTTGACACCTATAGCTTAGTTCTATCACTGACATCTCTGCTATCCTGTTTATTTATTTATTTTTTTAGTTGTAGCTGAAAACTGTACCTTCATTTTGTTTTTATTTTTATGTGGTTCTGAGGAGCAAACCCAGTGCCTCACACATGCTAGGCAAGCGCTCTACCACTGAGCCACAACCCCGGCCCCTCTGCTATGCTGTTTTTGTGTTGACAAAATTGCCAGCTAAATCCTTGTTAGTGTTCAGTATGTATTAATATTGGGTACTTAAGCAGATTGGCAACAGGAACCATGTCATGTCCTTTATTCATTTACTTTTTACTAGCTATAATAAATTTCTTAAACTTACCATATTTCAGCTACATGTAGTCTGCATAAATGCATACCAAAAACATAGCATCAGGATTAATGATCTTAGATAAGCCACTTGTATTGTTTACTGTATTGTCAGAATTGGGAAAAGGCAGTAGAAGATCCCTATTCCATGCCTCATTTCTACCTTTAATTTTTTTTTTTAGTTGTAGATGGCTACAATTCCTTTCAGGATGGGGACATAGCTCAGTTGGTAGAGTGATTGCCTCACATGTACAAGGCTCTGAGTTCAATCCCCAGCACCACACACAATAAAAGTTATTGTGTCCATGTATTTATATGTAGTGCTGAGGATTGAACCCAGTGACTCACATGTGCTAGTAGCAGCAAGTGTTCCACCACTGAGCTACAACCCCAGCCCCTGTACCTTGTTTTAATATGCTTTCTTTTGATAGGTGTGCTACTGATAATAGTTTTCTCAACAATTAAGATATTAAATATATATCTTTAAATAGGAAACCACTATGATAATACTATGCAAGAATACTATACCTAGATGATAGAGTAAAAAGACAGAAATATAAACCAGGAATAAATTGTTATCTTGCATATTTTTCTCCTTAGTTTTCTAAAATTAGGGTGTAAAAATCTTGATTTATGTAAAAAAAAATCTCCTTAACATTTTGCATGAAGTATTCCTTTCTGGCATTTTTTTTTCAGACACGGTATTATTTCAAATTATTATTGCAAAATAAATTCATTTTCATGGTCATGAATTCAAACAGTACCAAATTTCACCAAATAAAAGACATGAAATAATATTTCCTGGTTAGATTATACTTGTAACCTAAGATTCTTTTATTAGTGAATTATATTTTTTTAAAAGACAAATGGAATCTAACAGCAATATATATTTCCCACTAAAATTTTATCTCTGTGATCGTAAAATCAATTTATGCTTTTTATTAACAGAAAAGTAATTTGGTCAGAAAAAGTGGATTATAGCTCTACCATACAGTTTATAAAAGGAGCCAAGGAACCTAGGATGTTTTTATGATTTCAGCGAACATTCTTGGGGGGTAAAATGCTATTGTGTAGTGAAGTAAATTGATTCTAATCTCAGTTGTTTTCTGTTAATTAAATCGACTAAACTCAATCATGATCCAAAGACTTTTAAACAATAAAATCCCATTTGTGGTTGAAGATCAAATTTAAGGAGCATACTGGAAATTCATTAATTTTGTCATGTTTAATTTTTTACTCTGACTCCCAGTTTCTCAAAGAAACAAAATGTTAATATTTCCTTGAAGCCAACATCTAGTCTGCAGTAGTGGGTTTATATCTTAATGTTGAAAGTTAAATACTCAGATGGCAAAAAATGGTTATAATGAATAGATATTTTTCACTACATGAAAAATGGCTAGTTTTTCCGTCAATTATCAGCTTTTATTCCTTTTCCCTAACACATCCCTAACTTCAAGTTAAATTCAGTAGTCATGTAGGGAGATTCTCTCTCTCTCTCTCTCTCTCTCTCTCTCTCTCTCTCTCTCTCTCTCATATACATACATACACACACACACACACACACACACACACACACTCCTTTTGCTTTTTAGGTTGTGGCCCTTATGCTAAACTTATCCACTGGGTTTTCTTATATGGGTCATGCCATAAAAATATCCATTTGAGGCTAGTCAGGTCAGTTTCTCTGAGAGAACCATTATATTGTCTATGCCTCCTTCGTCCTTGTCAAATTATGATATTTTCATTCATTATTCTTGTATGGATCAGGGAGATAATTGTTAGGTATAGATAAAGTTATTGATTATGTTATACCACCTACCAAACTCGGGGAATTTATTATAAGGGTATTCCATAATGGACTGGCACTAGGTCAGAAGTTACATTACTCAGTGTGTCTCATGCAGCAAAACAGACAGCGTCAGGCTGGAGGCCTTGAGAAGGCTGGCACCTCAAACAGTAGTGATATTTGAAGTGTAGCTCTATTGCTTCCAAACATTCAACTGTGCTGGTGGAAATGAGAATAGAAGAAAAGCAGAAGATTGGATCATTGGTTAAGAGGTGGCTTTTTACTTTCTCCTTCAAAGCTTGTATCTTAAAAGTTGAAAGGCTAACTTTGGGGGAATGAGCCCTCGTGTCTAAATGACACAGCAGAATAGCAGTTGCAAAGTCTTGTGTTTGAACAAGCACTGAATAAAAAAATATGTGTGTGCATGCATGTGTACATGTATACTATATATAAAATTATATAATTTCTTTGTCACATTTTCTTTACCAGTTGTTGGTGACATTACATATTCTTTATGTTAATAAGCAGAACCAAAAACAAACAATAAAACCTTTGAGACTGCATTTAAAAAATTCTTCAATGTCAACTAGCAGTGGGAACATTTGATACTTCTTTCATTTCTACCTGGGATGTTCTGTTACCTCAAAGTCATAGGCTTAAGCTATTTCCCTTCAATTGTGTAAGTGAAAAAGTCATTTAGATATTTCATATATTTTAGGGAGAGTTTAGAAAATAGGGTCAACATTTCCAAATGTGTACATATTGCAAGCTCTTCCTCCTTGCTTTTCTCAATCCCCAGTTTTGTTCCTCAGGCCTGTCTTATTGAACTGCCCAACAGATACCTACACACAAAAGCACCCCACAAACCAGTTTCATTTCATCATCTGTGCTAACTGGGTTATTCCTTTTTCTCTCTATGTATCCTGTTTTGTTCCCAACATTAGAACTAGTCCTAGTCCCATCTTCCTGAATCCTTTCTTTTAATTAATTTATTTTTGTACCAGGGATAGAATCCAGGGATGCTTTACCACTGAGCTACATCCCCAGCCCTTTTTATTTTTTATTTTGAAACGGGATCTTACTAAGTTGCTGAGGCTAGCCTCAAACTTTCAGTTCTGCCTCAGCCTCCCAAATTGCTGGGATTATAGGCATGCACCACCACATACAGCCCTTAATCCTTTCTTGGTACTCGCATCAAAATTGAAGTCCTTTGTTTTCAACCCCATGAAGATTTTATCTAATTTCCCCTCAGTATCTCTCCCTGCTCTGAACTGTGAATTTAGTACTCTATGCTGTGTTAGTTTCTAAACTACATGGTAGCTTTTAATATTCATTTAGCTGTTTTTACATATTGATCCCCCTGATTCCTTACATTTTTTTAGAGTCCCAATGAATCTAACAGTTGTTTAGTTTGAAAATTCTGATACCATACTTGAAGTTTGGTTCTTGATAATTTTCATACCTTTCTTTAGAATAATTATGGCACTGCAATTGAAGTAATGTTCCTCCTCTTCTCAGTGGAGCCTTGCATAGTATTTTAGTTGGAGCATACATATAAATGCCCTGAATTATAGGATGGTATCACTGGGAAGTCCTACTTGCATGTGGGCAAGAAGCAGAGTCTCTGCAAGGTAGCCTGTTACTTGGATAACTCTGAGGATATTAATGATGAAAAGGAGTGGCCAGAGGAAAGACTTTTCCCTTCTCAATTGCAGCACTGTAAGTAAGTGACTTCTGGTAGATCAAATAGACTATTTTGGGGATTCCTGCTCACCCATCTCCTCTGTGTTTTCAGAGCTGCTGTAGAGCTGTTAGAACAGTGAACTGATGCTTTTTGACTTGCCAAACAGTGGGAGCTTTCTATTTAAATAGTTATCCCTTAGAAAAGCTATATTAGGGAGCTCAAAGGAAAGGATTTAAGGGCCCACACAGAGTAGAGAGGCAGCAGATCAGCCACCTACTGGGCCCTTGTTCCTTCCAATGCTTCAAACTACATATTTGTAAGGCAGACAGCCTCCTGCTCACTGAACTGTATGCTCCTCACCTGCCCTTTTGTGTTTAGCAAACACATGGGAAGGACAGCTCTTTGCTGCTAACTTGTCTCATGTTGTTCTTGGTAAGCAATACCACACAGACAATGGGCAGAGATCCAGGTGTGTTGCTGGCACCTAGGGAATGTGGTCATAGGGAAAAATCCTTTAGGGGCAAGGAGACCAAATACCCAAGTTTAGCATGTGGTCATTTTCCAAGTGAGGAATGTGTAAAATGCCAGGAGACTAAGAACCAAAAGGATGAATTGAAATGTGTGTTTTTCACCAAGCTTTCATATACCTTTGTTAAAATAATTCACTTAAATTCCAGTTATCCGTACTATCAAGTTTATCATTTTGATAATGTAATCTAGGTATTTAATCAGAATTACAACTGTACTGAGAAGAAAAACTAAGAGTGTTTCCCTAGCTTTTAAGCCCATAAGAATTTTATTAAGTCCAGAGGGAAATTATGTTATAATTTATTTTTCTTATACCCATTCTATAGGGAAATAGACCTATACCAAAGAAGATACAGGACATAGAAGTGGGTATTAAGAGACTCACTATGCTGTAGGTAAAGCTCTCTTTCTAAATATCATTGAAACTTGATTCAGAATTGGGCCAGAAAATAGGGCTAGCTATCCACACAGATACCTCTTTCTATATTATCATTAAACATGTCCTTGGAGGCAGCTACTTCTGTGTTGGGATGATGTAAATCCTTCCATTACACTTTGCTTTCCATTTATTATGTGTGCATTGTTGTGAGCTATTTAAACATAAAGAAAATATAGAAAAAATATGACAAAACCATCTCGATACTAAGATTTAATGCACATTAATGTGTTGTTCAATCTTTTCCAACTTTCTATTATGAAAGAATGTTAAAGATACAGCTAAAGCTTCTCCTTTCACCCCTTCTCTTTGTCACTGCTTTTTATGTAATTATTACATATAGGTCTTATAATTCTTTCAGCAGCTAATATATTCTTAAACTGCAAGGACTACCTCCTGACTTGGGTAGTCTGCCAGGGGGTAGTTCACAACAGTACTATTGTAATGGGCATTAAAATCCTTTCTAAAAAAACAAAACAAAACCCAATTAACTGATCTTTAGTCTGGTGCCACTGATGTGAAAATATTTTTTCTCTTGGGGAGGGTATCTGGGTTTGCCTATTATAATAGGCAGCAATCTCTAGAATAGGAGTTTTCAAAATTTAGTACATGTAAATGGCTCCTGTCTTAAACCATATACAACTAACACTCAAACCTAGCCTTTTGTTCTTAGTTGCCATCATCAGTGATGGTTACTCATTTTGTGCTATGCATTTTAAAAAACATTCCTATTAATTGATATGTCTCATCTCCTGGGTTCTGCATCTATAGAATAATAAAATATAGCCAGATGTGGTGGCACGCAACTATAATCCCGGCAACTCTGGAGGCTGAGGCACATAGATTGTAAGTTCGAGGCCAAATATCAGCATCTTAATGAGACCCTAAGTAACTTAGTAAGAGCCTGACTCAAAATAAAAAGGACTGTGAATGTAGCTCAGTGGTAAAGTGCTCCAGGTTCAATCCTCAGTATCAGGAAAATAGGCTGAAGATCACACTTTTGGCTATCCCTAGTTTGTATCCCTAGTGGTACTTTCCCACTCCCTGGAATACATCACGTTCTCTTAGCTTTGTATCTTCTCGAATCAAAATAGAGAACAAAAGTAAGGAAGTGGAAGTTGGCAGTGAGGTGGTTTGGGTATTGAATTGTTCCCACATCAAAATATTTATGAACTGTGCATTTTAAACAGTTCTCGGTTCATGACTCCCTTTAACAGAATCCAGAAAGCAGGTTGGGAGGGTGAGGCAAATGTTAAAGAAAATGGTCTTGACTTGTTCATTCTAGTGTTAGAGATAAAAATTTAACTAAGGTAGGTTGAAGACTTGTAATCTTACAACTTGAAAACCCCAATTTTAAAGGACAAAATGGAAGGGTAGGGAATGAATTCAAGATGGCAAGTTTACTGAGATCTGTTCCTTTGCTGCTCGCTGATGCAGCTCTTCTGAGGGATAGAAATTTAAATAGAAAGCTCTCTCTGCTAGGGAAGCAAAAACATTAAGACATTGCTTTAACAGCTTTATAGAATCTGCCATTTTCATCCTGACTACAGTGCTAAGAAGTGAGCAGTAATCTCTGGGGCGGGAGCACAGCCCACAGTCAACACCTATGCTCAGTCTGTGCTTTTTACACTTTCAGTTTCCATTTTCCTTAATCAATATTTACCAGGTGACAATCACAGTTTCAGTGGTTTCTGTTTTCTACTAATTTTTCTGTTGCTAGTACTTTATATTTTCAATCATTTCCTTTCCTATAATAATTTCTGTGTTAATTCCTTTTTTTTTTTTTAAGGGATAGCTACATCAACTATACCTAATTCCAGGATCAGGTGCACATTTGAAAAAAATAGGATTTGCTATTGAATTTGGGCATTTAAAAATCTGCATCACTCTCTTACTGGGTTGCATCATTTTCTTTGTTGCTGTTTTAAAGCAATACTATTTTGAACAATTTTTATTTTTTTTAATTTTTTTTTTAATTTTTTTAATATTTATTTTTTAGTTCTCGTCGGACACAACATCTTTGTTGGTATGTGGTGCTGAGGATCGAACCCAGGCCGCACGCATGCCAGGCGAGCGCGCTACCGCTTGAGCCATATCCCCAGCCCCGAACAATTTTTATTTACAGGGTTAGCTACTGCTATGTTAACAAACCACCACATAATATAATGTATTAAATATTAAATTTACAATTCTGGACAGTACTTCTGGTTTGGTCTAAGCTAAACTGGTCCCATAGGGGCTTGGTCATGTGACTGTGGGTCTGTTGGGTCTGTTACAGGTTGGCTAGTGGCTGACTAATCTAGATTGGTTTTACTCACATATCTGGGAGTTGGCTGACTGTCAGCTGGGTAATACTTCTCTCACAATCCAGCACAATAACCTGGTCTTATTTTCCAAGTACTCACAAGGATCTGAGAGATGAGATAGAACATGCAAGGTTCTCTTGGAGCCCAGGCTCAGACCTGCTTATATTGTAACTTCTGTTGCAAATTATTAGCCAAAATAAGCCATAAGGTTGGTACAAATTCAAGGGAATGGGAAATTGACTCTGCCTCTTTAGGGAGAGGAATTGCGGGTATAGGGGCTGGGGCGGGTAAAGTATTGTGGTCTTTTTACCCTCTACTGCATGTACTTAAACTTCTTCTATGATGTGGCTGTCTCAAGTAATTTTCTTTCTTGGAGCAGATGTTTTCTGATATACAGGAAATATTGATCAATCATACTTATGAAGAAAAGTGTGCCACAGAAAGGATTATTTAGACATCATAGGTGATCACATGAGTAAAAGCTGAAGCCTTAAGCAGATGAGCCTTAAGGAGATGAGCCTTTTAACTTCTTAAGTGAAGTATTTTTATGCTTCCAAGTATCAAGTGTAGTATTGTATTAATCAGATTAAAACAACTCTAAGTCAAACGTGTAAAACTGAACTAAAAATTAGGATGCATTTATTTAATTTATATTTTCAATCATTTCCTTTCCTATAATTTCTGTGTTAATTCCTTTTTTCAAGGAATAGCCACATCAATAGCATTTGGACAGAATGTATACCTTGATATGGAGCACAGATCATATATCACTCCCTGAATTAATAGCTATGAAAGCAGATATCTATGCCCTTTAGCCCTTCTATTATCTGGCCTAAACACTTTATTCTTTAAAGACAAACTTTTATTTCCTTACATTCTAACTCATTAAAGATTTTTGGAGGTTTTTGGGGTCATTTTATCTTTGTGGGGGAAAAAGCTAGAAAATGTGTGTGTGTGCATGTGTGTGTATACTGAGGACTGAACATTGAACCCAGGGCCTTTTACTATCTTGCTCAAGTATCACTGAGCTACATCCCAAGTTGTCATAAAATTTTATTTTAAAAGGGTTTTGTTAATTTGCCCAGGCTGACCTAAAACTTTCAATACTCCTGCTTCAGGTGACTGAGTGGCTAGAATTACAGGCATATGCCACCACACCCACTAATATGTATATTAAATAGTACTTGTTCTTATTTTACATCATCAAAATGCTTTATATAAGATTACAAAAAAACAAGTACACTATGTTTGAGAGAGGTTGGTTTTGCCAGGGAGACAGAATTCTTTCATTATATAAATTTATTGAGTATATATCATGAGCATACCTTACAAAGCACACTGAACAAAAGTAGCAGAATTAATACTGGGGAAAAGAAATATTGATACAAAAAGCATATATCCTTGTTTCTTGACTTTCCTTTAGTATAGAAATATAAAGTTTGTGGCTTGAAGTGACCTTAATGATATTGTAGCATAGTACTTCTTGAAAACTCCAATGATGGAAAACTTTATATCTGAAGAACTCGAGTCCATTTCCAAATGTCTTATTGAGTTATCATAACTGAAGATGTTTGAGGAAAAAGTTGATGGACTGTGAGAAACCTTACTGTGTACTGCAAATCTTATCTTCATAAATGACAAGTCTACTTAAGAAATACTTGTAAATAATCACAACAAAATAAAAAATGTGCTAACATATGCACATGTACACAGAGAAAACTTAATTTATTATACAGTTTATTGGCCAGAACTTGGTAATTGTCTGCATAGGGAGAATAGTTGAGGTAGAAGAGCTAAACATGGTTGATGTTCTTTAAAATTGGAAATTCTAATAATTGGGATTAGTAGGAGCACTCTGTGCACCATAGCATTCAAGAGTTCAATCCACGGCTGGGGTTGTAGCTCAGTGGTAGAATGCTTTCCTCACCTGTGTGAGGAATTAGGTACGAGATCCTCAGCACCACATAAAAATAAATGCAGATATTAAAAAACAAAGGTTAAATTCTTAAAAAGAGTTAAATCCACATTCATTTTTGACATCAAACTCCATCCCTGGCCCATTATAGAAACACCACCTAGACATCAAATATGCAATTCCTAAGAAGTCCTTTAATGATAGGAATGTTTGCAAAGAGCAGCTTTAAATTGGATAAAGTGCTTTGCTTGCAGTCATTCTATTCATCTTGTTTCAGGTTTGAATGGCATGGCGAATTATTATTTTAATATTACATATTAACTTTATTCTGCATTGATTTTTTTTTAACTGGGAATTTAATTCAGGGGTGCTCTACTACTGGGCTACACCCCCCAGCCATTTTATTTTATTTTGAGACTAACTTGCTGAAATTGGCCTTGTGATTCTCCTGCCTCAGCTTCTGGAGTAGCTAGGATTATGGCATGTACCATTGTGCTTGGGTTTTATCCTTCTCATCAGCAAATTACCTCCTAAATTATTCCAGTTATCTGATATATTTAAAAATAGACAAAATTCAGTTTAATTCGAGGAAAATTGTTGTCAGGGAGGTATAATATGGAAGTTTAAAAAACAGTGGTGGTACAGGAAAATGGAAGGGTAAAGTCATAAAAGTATATTTCAAAACACTTCTCTATCCTCCTCCTCATTGCTGATACTCAGTCATGAAAGATCTGCTTTTTTTGTTTCATTTGTCCTCATCCTTTTGGTAATCTTGGCTTTATTTTTGTTCTAATTTCCTTTAGTTTTCTACCTTGATAGTATTTATTTCCTTTTCCCAAACCCTAATTCAAACTGTATTATTCACTTACTGGAGTAGCTTTCACAATAATCCAATCAAGGACGTTTGTGATCAGTTTCTTCCAAAGGGGTTATTTGATCATCATCAAGAAGGCAATTATCTATCTCTAGAGCTGGGTTAAACAAAAGGGCAAAAATGGTAATGTATGGGTTTGCAAGCCTTTCTGTTTTTATGCCCCCTTAGACTTCCAGATTAATCTGGGAAAGACTTGGCTTTCAAACTGTGAGGGCTACATGGCATTGTTCCTAAGAATACTGAAAGTGCATGATATGGTGGTGCATGCCTGCAATCCCAGTAGCTCAGAAGGCTGAGCAGGAGGAACGGGGAGTTCAAAGGCAGCCTCAGCAACTCAGTGAGGCCCTAAGCAACTCGGAGACTACGTCTCTAAATAAAATACAAAAAGGGCTGGGAATATGGCTCAGCGGTTAAGTACCCCTAGATTCAATCCTTGGTGGTGGGTAGGGTGGACTGAAAGTGAACTTGTTTCAAATTCATTCCTCTTGTCCATTCTTGAATCTTTCCCACTTTCTGACCTGTTCTAGGAATTTTAGAGGTGATTAAAAAAATACATATAGGGCTGGGGTTGTGGCTCAGTGGTAGAGCACTTGCCTCACATGTGTGAGGCACTGGGTTTGATACTCAGCACCACATAAAAATAAAATAAAGATAAAAAAAACATATCTTTTAGTACTAGGTACTGAACCCAGGGACACTTAATCATCAAGCCACATCCTCAGCCATTTTTATATTTTGTTTTAAGACAGGGCCTTGCTAAATTGCTGAGGCTGGCTTTCAACTTGCAATCCCCCTACATCAGCCTCCCAAGCCTCTGGAGTTATAGGCATGCATCACTGCACCCAGCTAAATAAATTCTTCATTGAAATAAGTCATACTAAGTTTGCAGTGGATAATTTCAAATCTATAGGAGATGCATCATAAAATGACTTTTCAATGTGAAGAAATTCCTAACAAAATTATACATGGAAATATTATTCAGGGGTCACAGATGCTTTTATGAATTAGTTCATTCAAAATATTTATTAGGGCCGGGGTTATGGCTCAGTCGTAGAGTGCTTGCCTAGCATGTGTGAAGCACTGGGTTTGATTCTCAGCACCATATATAAAATAAAGTTACACTGACAATTAAAAAAAAAATAAAGTGTTCATTAAATACCTACTCTCTGCTAATGGTAAGAAGTCAGACATATTCCATTCTTTTTATAGAACTTACATTCAAGTGGGTAAGATAGTGTTTAAGTCTAGACTGTCCCATAAGCAGAGGTGATGCAAGAATTTATATGCAGATTGGTTTGGGGTACAGAAACCTAAGAATCAGGAGGATGAAAGGGTGTGTCATTAAGTTAAATTCAATCCCATAAGGAGCATCCTGAGAAGCCATATAGAATATGACTGTGGCTTGTCTGTTAGATATTTATTGGGTCTGTCCTCCATTGACTGTCACTTACTGGCCATAGATAGCCCCACATGTTCACCATATCATGCCTCCACCTCTTGAAATGGCTCAGTTGGTTCCTGAAATTGTCCCATTAAGTGGTGGCAGAGAGAGCTATAAATAATGTATCTGAGGAGAGACGCTACTAAGCAACATTTGTACAAACCTGCTGTATCAATAGCTTGAGTTAAAAGGTGAGCCAAGAAGATAAAAGTGCTCAAGAGTGTCTGGTACAGAGAGCAATAGAATGAAAAAACTATATAATTGGAAATTGTGATAAGTGTGCCAGGAGAGCATACTCACACTACACTCCAAAATAGTGGCACAGTCCATGGGGGTGGAAAAACTCCTTCAAACTGTCATGATTCCCACATATGATCAAATATTTGTAGTGCAACTAAAGTAAAATATGTTGAAGATTAAAGCCAATTTTGAATCTTACTATTTAACTGTCCTACTGCTAGTTAGGCATTTAAATCCATAGAATGTCAGTTATTTCTTTCATGTATGTCATTTTCATTTCTTTTGAATCGAACTTTCTACACAAAGACTTTTGTGAGTAATCCTCAGTTTCTCAGACATTAACTGTTTTCTTACTTAGTTACTAGTATTTATGGATTGTGTAATATAAATTCCAGGCAGGGTGAACAAACCCACACAAACCCTGAATACCATCTTGGAAGTTAGTGTCTTCTAAATCAACATATACTCAATTTGATGTATGATCATTTGAATTTAAGGATATGTCTATTTTTTTTTCACATTGCCTCCCTAATTGCATTGTAAATTTTTCCAAACAGTCAGCTCCTTCTTTTCTCTTTAACTAATAATAGTTTAAGTCCTTAAGGGTTTTAATCTGACCTCAAGCAAGAGGCAGGTAGTCCATGGGTATAATGATTTAATAAGAGTCTCTGAATCCATCCAAAATTATGCTCCACCATGGCTGGACTGTGGCTTTCATCTCAAAATTGAAAGTAGACATCATGGCTGTAGTCAAGAAAGAATGGATAGGGAACAGAGCAAAGGCAAATTGTCTTAGTCAAAATACTTCATATCTTAGTCTCATCAATTTCAAGTTTTTTTCCAAAATGATACATAATAACATATATATTTGATATATATGTAAAATTGATATGCGTATATATGTGTGTATATATATTTGGCCAGAATAACACACATATGCATAACTATATATGTGTATATAAGTATACATATGTATATATGTGTGTTTACACACACACACACACACACACACACACACTTCAGAACTATATCAGTCACCATCCTAGCTGCAAGAAAGTCTAAGAAGGTGAATACATTTAAGTGTATGGTCACTCTTCACACAAATCATAGGTTTGTTAAAAAGATAGGGGCAAGAGATACTGCTTAGAAACTAATCACGTTTTCTGAACCAAGAAATTAATAGTGAAAAGAGTCCTTGAAGCCACATGACAAAAAAAAAAAATCAGACCTTTTTAGAAGATTTGAGGAGAAATTCCAAAACAGCCATGGGGGTAGGATATAGATAAGACATAGCTATTTAAAGTTAAAATCAGGCAAAAGAATCTCACCAACCATGTACTCATACTTTATTATGTCACAAACACAAGATTCTCTTTCTATTATAATTATAGTACTTTCCAGTCTTTGACTCCTTCACCAGAAATGTTCTTTTCCATAAATTTATAAATGAGCAGATCTCAAATTTGAACTTCTCAAAAATCCTCATATGTATGTTCTCCATTTAACCAGGTATAAAAGAGACTCTTGGTCACTCTTTGTATCATTAACCAGTAATATTTTCAGTTTATTATATATCACTACCTATGTATCTCTGGGTAATCACATGAGGTTAGCTCTGTTCATCATAATCAAGGATACAGGAAATACTGGGTATTTGGTGTGAAGTCCAGCACAAGAAGTGTACATATTCCAGGTGAGATCTTCACTGAGATATTTATGGCATGCTTGAAATTAATCTGAACTTTCTTTTCCTCAGAATATTACATCTATGAATATCAATCAATAAGACATCGGGCATTTTCAGGGGGAAAAAGGTATAAAGACTATTTGATTGAAATCAGAACATTTGCTGAAAAAATAATGCTTCATTTTTTCTTGTATAAATATTTTTAGCTCTTTTCATGAATGTGAGGTGATGAACAGTGGAGAATTAGCTTGTGAAAATATTTTGATCACATTTTTATTGATAAATTTTATAAGGCAATTCTTTGTCTTCTCATCATCAGGTCATTATTTCAGTGTTCATCTTTTAAAGCACAGTTTTTAAAAATGTACATTAAGGCAATGAAAGTTTTAGGAAAAATGTTTAGTTTAGGAATCAATAGACAAGTTTATTCTATTTTTATATCTTGGAATGCTTTTTGGAATATAACTAAAGTCATTGTATTTAAGGAGAGCATAAGATTATACATTTTGGGGGGGTGGAGAAAAAATATCTAGGTCAAGAATTTGATAAATTTTAAACAAAGATCCTACAGAGGAAGGGGAAGATTTGGAAGAAATTATTTTTTTACATCTCTGTCCCTTCATCAGAAATCTGCCATATATTGTGAAATTACATGTCTAGTTCAAAATTAAGCATCTGAAGTAGGCTAAAGAAGGAAATATAGTTTAGTAGTGACAGAATGAATCCTCATGAGTCAGGGAATGGAGCAAGGCAAGAAGAGTAGTTAAGTGCATTGAATAGTCTTCCATCAATATAATTCAAACTTGCTCTGGCTTCCCAAGAGCGTTTTCCATGTTCCATTGCTCAAGTGAAATACCCATCCTATTTTATCTTGATCTTCCCACATTACTTATTTCCTTAGATGGTTCCTCTGTAAGCCTATTGACTGAAAATTAACTGCTGTGGGAATATGTCTACTAATGGATTTAAAACCAGAATTTTGGCAATAATACAAATACATATGCAATGGTGTTTGCTTTCTCCTTTAATTTCATCTTTAGACCTATCAGATTATCAATGCAAGATAGGAAAATGACATTCATATGGAGAGATGAAAATTAATGTATTTATATTACATGTTTAAACATAGGAATGACCTGGATGTAATCATATCATAAAGAATACTTGTCTTCATTGGCTAATTAAACGGTGAACCTGCATGGTCTCAAATGCATGGGAAAGATGTGGAGAACGTATTTATACACATACCAAGAGGATCCCTCCAGGAATCAGACACACTCAAAATGTGTTATATAGCAATAACGTGATTGTATTAAGTTTTGTTGTCATCAGATCATTGTGGGTGGGAAGAGTCTGATTTTGGTGATCACACAAACATAGGCTTGACTCTGTTGTTTTATTACTGACTCTGTATCCAGGGGTAAGTTACTTAAACATTCTGACCCTCAGAGTTTTCCTTTGTAAAGTGAGACTCCTTTCTTTAAGAACATGAAGATTGAAGGATATATAAAACACATTAACATGTTGCCTGGCATGAAATGAATACTCATTATGTATTAATCTCCTTCCCATTCTCCCCCTGGGAGCAATGGGTGATTCAGAGTTTGTAATGCAGTGAATAAGAAATCTCAGAATTGTATAAAAGGCACTATTGCTTATATATTCATTCATTAGCTCCTTTATTATCACTGAGTATGTTATTTGCATTACATAGTTTAGCCATGGTGTGTATAATTTGAATTTAACTAGAAACAATATTATTCTCACCAATGTTACTTCCAATTCAATTACCTGACATTCTGCTAGGTTGGGAGCACTGGCATTTCTAGTAATTTTGAAATTCCATAGAAAAGTAATCTCCATACACTATGCTAATTTCCAAATAATCAGATCAATAGTTCAATTGGCTGCTTGGTCACATTTGTTCCTGAAGGCAGAAAATAAAAGTATAGGAGAGACAGGCCCAAGTCAAGTTTTCTCATTTTCTCAGAAATAGACCTCAAGCTAAGGATTCTAGGGTTAGTGATGTATTAAGGAAATGCTCCCAGGAAAGTCCAGTGAGTGAACAGAGAAGCAGAATTATAAAGAGGAAGAAGCCAAGCCAGGATTCAATTTTATGTGAAGTCCCAGATTCAGCCTGATCCTATGGTGAGCCCCAGAGCATAAATTGTGCCTCTGGGTTTCTCTTGTTTCTCGGCATAGGAATTGTCATTTTCTAATCCAGAACCAGTCAATCATGGACTGGATGCCACAAGGAACATAAACTCTCAGGAACATCTTGTTCCAACTCAGAATGTGATAGCTCTGGTAGTTAAGGTCATTCCTCAGAAGAAATTGTAACTGTAAGCCCTTATCAAAAAGCACAAAACAATTATAGGGTGGAACATAGCACTGGTAAAAGAGATGAAAGTCATCAGGGCTGATCACTATGTCCACTTTACTCTCATGACTCCTTGTGTCTTCTGAGTTGGGAACATATAAAGGCCATCAGGGGATTATTAGTTCCCAGTGAGGTAAGGTATTCTTTTAAGTGGACTACCAAATATTGTCGGAGTTAACCTGAATTTAATATTGTTTAGTATGAATAGCCTATTTCATTATAGACTATAGAGTATCTGATAACAATGCAAATATATGAACTTTTTATTGTGCCATTATTTATTCAAAATGTAGTAGATGCCAGGCTATATAGTAAATGGTTTATATATTTTACTACCTAATCAATCGTTGCAAGGCTCATTTTAGTTATAGAGAAACTGAGATTCAGGAAATATTCAGAATTTCTGGCTAGAAAATGGCTAAACTAGAACTTGAATTCTGACATAAATGAAAAATCTGGCTGGGATAGTAGCTCAGTGGTGGAGTACTCGTTTTGCACATGTGAGGCACTGGGTTTGATCCTCAGTGCCACATAAAAATAAATAAACAAAATAAAAGTATTGGGTCCACCTGCAACTAAAAAAAAAATTTAAAAAATGAAAAACCCTTTGTCCTTTCAATAAGCTGAATTTTTGCCCTTTAGCTGCAATAATGGAATCTGTGAGATGGTAGGAAGCCATTGGTAAATGGTTATTTATTGCTGTATAACAAATCATCCTAAATCTTAAAACCACAAGCATTTATCATCTTCAGTTTCTGTGGTTAGGGATTCAGGAATAGTGTATCTGGGTAGATCTGGCTTCGTGTCTCATACACAGTTGCCATCAAGATCTTGGGTAGGGCTTCAGTAATCTGAAGGCTTGCCTGGAACTGGAGGATTTCCTATAAAGGTAGATCACTCCCATCATTGTCAAGTTAGTATTGGCTTTTAGCAAGGATCCTCAGTTTCTTGCCACATGGACCTTACCATAGGACTGTTTAAGTATCTTCACAAAACAGTAAGTAGCACTGCATATAAATAAATAAAAGATCCATTGGCAACTAAAAAAAGAAAGAAAATGAGGAGGTAAGGATCATTGGGCACTGTCTTGGACACTGTTACTATGCTATCATTTCTTTCTTTATCCTAAGTGTGGCACTCCTGTTGTCTCCCCTGAGGAATTGCTTAGTATTTTTTTTTTTTGCTTCCACTGAAGGAAAACTTAATTAAAAGTAGCTAAATAAAAAGAATAACACATTAGTAAGAAATGTCTTTGTTACTGAATATTTAGAAAGGAGATCAAGAGGAGGATTTACATCACACACTACAAAATTAAATTTTCCTTTACATCTGCCTGCCTTCTTTTCCCAAATCCCTCTCTTCAGCTTCCAACTCTCTCATTTCTCTCTATCTCTTTGCCACATAGCCTCTGGAATCTCCTCTGTTTTGCCAAATAATTCAGGTTTGGTTCTGAGCTTTCCTGACAGCCATTCTCATTTTCTTTAGAATGTAGGAATCTCTGCTCTATCATGGAAAAAGGGGGTCAAAATAGCTTTTATTTTCACTATTTATGCAACAAAAATCCTATTTCCAAGGGTCAAGGTAAAGAGATAAATATGTTCTCCTGTTCAGAAAACATTGTTTTCTTGCAATCATTTTATTCATATAATGCTCTTGTGGCTTCCAGATTTAGGGAAGAGGTTTATCCTTGAATTTCTTGCTGATTCGTAGCTGTGCTTTTTCACAGTTATGGCTCTCAATTTTTTGCCATTGTTTGTTGCATCCTTTCTTATCTTGTCACTGAGTTCTTATCAACCTATCCAACATCCTGTCTTTTAGAAATAATCTCATGATTTCTGCTTTTCAGTTGACCTGATTGTGGAAGGGAAATGAAAATTTTGCTTGTGAAGGCTGCAAATAGTTATGAGTGGATACTACTTGAGGCCTCTAGCTCTGCCGTGCTCCTTGATGAACACCCTGCACAGTGTCCATACTCAGAGATGGTTCACATGTCTGTTAATTGACTCTAATTGACTGAGGTTCCCTGGATGAGAGAAGCAGAGAAGCTTGTCTGCCTGCATAATCCCTACTAATGAGCTCCACTTTACTTTGATGCTCATCTTGATTTTCCTAAGCTGAAAAAAGCAAAACTTGTGGCAAATGACAAGGGAAGCCATCTTTGAAATCTAAGTTTAAGCTATAATGTAATTTTGTGGGCATTAAAAAATATATGAAAGGTCTTTTCTCTGCAACTGTTCACACTTTTATTTGGAGAGACCAATATATTATACTAGAGAATGGCCTAGCAGTTTTGAGGGGCTATGTTTAATTAAGCATATTTTATGCCTCTTCATTTTCATATTCATCCATAAAATATGAGGCAAATTGGTTATATAGTAATTAAAGGGTGAAAATGAGAAGGGGCTGTTATAAGCTAAGAAGAATGGCAAGGAGTTTCCTTTTGAGGGTGGTGCAATCTCTCTGGGGAAAAATTAGGAGTAAAAGGGGGAGGCAAAAATGGGGGGGTCTATTTAAAGGTAATTACAGAGATAAATGTAGATGTAATAGAGAAATAGTGAGTGGGAAACCTGGAATATGAGCTTCCTCTGAATTGTAGAGGCCTTTGAGTAGCAGGTCAAACTTCTGCTAGTATGCTGTAGGCAATGAGAAGCTGTTCATAACCTAGAGAGACATATAATGAAAATTTTGCTTTTGGGAAACTTAAGCCCAGTCTTAATATATATGGTACATTAATTGAAGAAGAAAGGGAAGCAGGAAGAGTAAGAGAAAAACCTCAGAAATTTGGAAATGAGAGGAGTTGAGTCCATGAATATTCCAATGCAAATTAATGTTCTATTTTTTCTTTACAGTTCTTAAATCTAGGCTTTATGCAATATGCTTTGAAAGTATGATAATTATATTGATTTGTAGAATCACTGATTCCTTTTCTAACTCAATGGTATTTGTAAGGCACATTCTGGAAATTCATTAACTATATGTCTTGGTAAAGTTTGCAAAATATTTAAGCTCTTAAAATGGCCTTGGCAAATGTATATAATCTGTGAGTATACTGTGCTTGAAATTATTATTCAAGTGGGTTTTCAGGAATTTTCACCTATATGCAACCAACTAAGAATCCTAAATGAAGTTATTCTTAGACATATTCGTGCACTTGTATCATTTTATTACTAATACTTTGTTAGCAGTTTAATTAATTACAGATGATGGCACAATCACTGCAAGCACAGAACTTATCTTTTCTGAAATAATTCCAGTTGTAGATTTGTGCAGTGAAATATTGTATATTTTACCTTTCTAAAGAGCAGAGCAATGTGGCAATTCTGAATATACATGTGCTTGCTGAAAGCGATAAATTGGTGATTTTCTCCTCTGTGGGACAGAAACAAGTCAGATGGATATAAAGAGAAAATCCTACAAGTAATACTTTTAGAGCACTTCTTAGTAGCAATTTCAATTTGTCACCAGCACTATATGTATTCCCAACTGTTACTCCTTTCGTTCCATAATTTTTATTCTCAGATCTTTCCATTTCATATCCCAAAGATAACATTTGCTCAAACATAAAAATATCATTTAGCTGCCTTTACATGGCCCTTGTGAATTTATCTCACTTCTTCTTTCCCTTAGTTCCTTGGTAGCCTTGAAAAATATCCAAGTTGGCTGAATTCTAAAGTGAATGACTGTGACATCTCCACAGTAGCATAATTCCAAATGCCTATTTGATAGTTCCAATTGACGGCTAATCAACCCTTTAAACTTAACATGATTAAGATGGAATTGTTTTTTATACCTCCACTCTCAGCCTTGATGCACTTCCTCTAACTTCCTTTAGTCCAGGGCACTACAATTTCATAGATGCCTAGGTTAAAAATAATGACAATTTTAAAAAATAAAAACAAGTAAAAATCCAGATGCCATTTTTGGTTCTTCTCATTCATTAAATCTCTACATCCTATACATATATAGGTTTCCAGAAAGTTCTAATCACAAAATATGTCCTAAATCTAAATACATCTCTTTTTTTTCTGTTGCCCCCACCTTATCTCATATAACTCTAGTACTCCTTCAGGAGTTTCCTCACTGGTTTCTGTTCTTTTGTCTTCCCTTTGATTTAGTCTGTACACATTGTGTTCATTATGAAAATTGAAGGTTTTTGGACATGATGCTTTAAGGGAGGACTTAACTCTAAAGTCAGTACAATCTCAAAATGAGAAAATTAGGACAGGTATTATATTTTAGGGCTTGGGCTGGGTGATTTTTAGGTGGGTCTTGCTAGGCAGGGATTGGTTGAGATTGGAGAGATTTTATTACATTTTATTACATGGGTTTGAGTACTCAAAGACAATAATTTTGAAGTGAATCTTGATAAGTCTATTAATGAGTTGGTTCAGAAGTCATCATTTTGGAGCAGGTGTTTTTTTGCACCAAGCATCTAGATTACTTTTGCTCAGAATAAGTACTGTTTAACAGAGGTAGAAAAGTATGTCTGCTTTTAGTTTCATAGGGAGAGGGAATTATGTTTCATAAGTACTTAAACTTAAAACAACTCCTCATATCTTTGCTTATAATCCTTGAAAAGCCTCCTGCTGCAATCAGTAAAATCCACACCCAGATTAGAAAATCCTAGATAAGCTGTCCCTTGTTTCCTCACTTGATTCAATTCATTCCACTCTCCTCCTTATTCTCTATGTGCCATTCACACTAACCATTTCCCTCTTTCAATCAGCCAGGACCATTCATATTCACTCTGATTGCCTCTGCCTGGAATGAGTCTGTCTTTTCCTTTCCCATCATTTATGTCTCCCTCAAATATTATGTCTTCAGAGAAGACTTCCTAGACTACCCATCTAAATTAGCTCATGACTCCAACGTCACTTCACTTTACAGTTTGTGATACTCATCCCTATTCAAAATTATGATCTCTATATCCAAATACCCTGGATTCAAATCTTTGTTCAGCAACTTTTGAGCTGGGTACATGATATAGACTGTTTTTAAGTTTCCCCATCCATAAACAAGAATAATGATGATACTCTTCCTAAAGGGTTACCATGAGCCAAAAGTTTAGCTTTATGGACTGCTGACTCCCTAATTAACAGCAGCACAACTTATTGGTTTCCTTTTACCATGGTTTTCTTACCAATATATCTTTAGATTTTCATTGTATTTCTGAAAGGGGAAGGCAGTGTCAGAATATTGAGAACTGAAAGTTTGGTTTAAAATGTTTTTTTTTAATTGCCCAGAAAGGAGACTTTATTAAGTTTGGTTGAGAATCAAGATATAACAGTCTAGGATTGATGGAAACCAACATATTGAGGGACACTTTCAAAGATGGGCACTTTCCATTGACTGTATTAAAGAGTTGACAGGTTTTGGAAGTCCTTATAATGAAAAATCAAACTACTTACCTTGGCAAAAGAGTCAGGAAAATTAATAGTGATGGAATAACAAAGTCACATTATTATAGATGGGTAAGGGTGGGAGATTAAGTCCTCAATGTCTGTTAAATATACAGTACATGGTTTTGGTTCTCAGCACATAAAGCACATAAAATAGAGCCTTGCATATAAAAAAGCTTAAGAAAGGTAAGTTTTATCATCCACTTATTACCTTCATGTAAGCCACAAGGGTAGTGGGCATTTGTCTGAATCTCAATGTTGTGGGCAAACAGAACCTGGCAAAAAGTAAATAGTTAATAAATCACTGTACAGTGGATAAATCTGTTAACTTATCTGTTCACTGCCTGTCTCCTCAACTAGGATATAAACTCCATGAGGGCAGAAAACATGTCTGTCTTATTCATCACAGTATTTCAAGGGCCTGGATCAGTGCGTGACACACAGTAAGCACACAATGCACATTCGTTGACTAAGTTAATAAAATGATCACAAAACAAATATGAATATAAAACTAGCTCCTCGCCATCCACTGAAAGATGTGTTTCCTCCACAAAAATAATACAAAATAAAGGACAAAAGAATAATAAAAACATTTCTGTTTTAAAATAAATTGGGGGAAACACTAGTTTAAAAAGCTAAATTATTTTGTATAGGTCTTCTCAGATCCTTTAACATACTAATGTGGATTGTGAATTATTAATGAGGTAATTAAATATATACTCATTTGATTGGAGGAAACTATAATTCCTCCAATGTATGGAACATTTATTTGCATCTCAGGAATTACAACATGGGTGTTACTTGTGACGTATTTTGGGAAATGCTGTATTCAGCAGTTTTAAATGATGGTGTCCCTGAAGTCAGGGACACCATTATAGAAAGCAGAAATGGACTTGCTGGCAGTTGTCTTGTGTTGAGTCATTCCAGGATAACAGAAGAAGCAGATGAAGGCAGTACCATCCTCATGGAGATGGTGCTCCTCTGGAGCCTGCACAGAAATATGCAGTTTGCTACCAGAAAGCCTTAGGTTGAGGGAGAGCCTTAAACCACTAAGGTGGTTTAAGGTCTTTCAAGTTGATGAGCACTGTCCAGCATTAATCAAGTTCTCCGTTTCTGACATGTAGTGGGAGGAAAGATAACCAAGTTACATTTTGTTCATCTATTTGCCCATGATATACAACTTCAACTTGGGTTTTATCCTGAACAAATTGTGTTGTTTCTGGGAAGCCCAAACCAGAACACACACAAAGGACCCCATGCTTTTGAGCCTGTCCACTTAATATAATTTGCATACTTTAGGACAATTATGTCATCTTCCTATGCCTCAAATTCAAGAGGAAACTGAATGGCTCGAATGACAATCTTGGTTTCTGAACTGTGCTATGAGGAATATTAGTATGGGGTGAGACCAGGAGGTAGGCTGCTAGGAGCAACAAATAGATAGCCCCTGTTAGTATTCTGAAGTCAAATGCAGTCCTGCTTTGATTTGCTCTATCTATATAATGCCATTAAAAGAGAGGACGCTCCAACTACAAGGGGTAGTATTTTACCAGTCCTATGTGTATAGTTTGATTTGAAAAGATAAATCTTCTATAAAGAATGTAGTTCAAAAAAATCACTGTACTGATGAGCAGACGAGTCCATCTCGTGTTTTTGTATGGCCTGCAAGCCAGGAATGGTTTTGATAATTTTATAGAAGTGAAAAAGACTATTTCATGATGCATGAAAATTACACAAGATTCAAATTTCATTGTCCGTAAATAGTGTTATTGGAATATAGCCACACCCATTTGTTTCTGTGTTGTCTGACTGTATTTTATTGTCTGTGGAACTTCAACTGCAAAGCTGAGTATTTGCCACAGGGCCTGTATGGTTCACAAAGCTTACAGAGTTCACTTTCTGGCCCTTCAAAGGGAAAATTTACTAACCCTTGATCTAGATAATCATGAAGATCTTTTTCTACCACCTTGTGATTTTCTTTTTTTTGGTTCATTTTCATAGAACCTTATTGATTAGCTGTATGATTCTGCTGAAAGCAAATTGAATCAAGCCAGGACTTGTGCCACTCTGTTATAAAATCCATTTAATTTTAGTTATAAAGATCTTGCATATTTGAGAACATATATTATGTAAGTAATTCATGACTTTCTCATGTGCCCTTACCTTCATCCTGAATGCTGTTTGGTATTTTCTACTTTGTGATGTTGAACATTTTTTATCATATTTTAATGGAATAACATAAAATAACATGGTTTCCTTGCAATGTAAGTGTTTTATCATGGTAGAGTTATGGGGTTATAAGGAAGCTTGAGATGTTTTCTAATCTCTTATCCTCCTCCTGGATAGAATTGCCATTTATGTGCACCCTGGAAAGATTTTAGTTTACTATAGTCTTAAGAATCCTCACAGAAGAGTATTTCTAAACATTTACTTTGTAGTGCATCAGCCATCAAGTGATTTGTAACTTGGTTGCCTATGCCTGACCAAAAGTGTATTCAGAGTTGTTTCATTTTAGGGTTTAAATAGTTTGTTAATGGGGCAGTGCTTCTAGCTACTAAAACCTTGATTTTAATTTTGACTCTGGGCCTTAAATACAGGGAACCACAGCTTCCCAGATATGGTATCTACTGAGGGCAATGATTAAGGGGTGGAACCTTGGAGAGTACTGTGTTGATGGACACATTATTTCCCCCTCTACACTGTGAGATCCTGTGGAGAGGATTCCTTGCATTTCTAATTCCCATGGCGCACACACAGTATACAGAAGATTGTTCTGCCCAACCTTTTTGGGTCTTTATTGCAAAAAATGAAGTGAGGGTGGATCTAATTGAATATTTTGGAAAGCAACCAAGACTCTTTGTGCACATACTTCTCCATATGATCGATAATAAATTAGCCTTTTATTTATACTGCATAATGCAGGTCTTTTCATAAGTCTTATTTAAAAGGCAACTACAGTTGTGCTCTCTAAAGTAATTTTTGATGGAGTGCTAATTATGTTCCACCTCTAGAGCAGTGCTGAGGGGAGACCACATCACCTTATTGCAGAAGGGAGATTCAGCTGATAACTCTCCAAGGATAACCTCACACTATATTATGGGGAGCAAGGAAATGTAAAAGTGCATTTTTGACTAAGGAAATAATAGCATTTACATATCAGTAACAAGGTTCAGCCTTTGTAAAACAGCTGCATAACTGACATGAATATTTTTTCAGAGATTTAAAAAAACATGGAGGAAAAAGTATGTCAATTCACTAAAATGGCTGAATCTGAGGTCTAGTGGTTCATGGGGGTGGCTAGATTTTAAAGTAAATCTAGCTTGAGTAGGTTTTTATTCTAGATAGAAGGCAAACTTAATAAATTAGTCCTGGATAGAGAAGTATGTCACATTTAGCCAAAGAGGGCAATAAATGCAAATAGAGCCAATCTTTTAACTTGTGCCAGTCTAATCTTGTCACATGCATTTTTGAACTTGTATTTTAGCTCAGCTCAAGGAAGCTTGATTTGGGTATTTTTTTAAAAAAATATAATGTAGTCTTTTAACATAGCATAAAAAGATTGGAGAAATCTTTACATTTCTTTCTTTAAAAACTTCTATGGGTCAGGCTGCCCTTTGCAAGCTCCATTTTTACCATCCAAGACTCTGTAGCTTATATACCAGACCCTAATGTATGTATGTATATGTGTATGTGTTTAAATGGCTATGGTCTGGCATTGCTAGGGGAATATGGGGCTCTCTGCATGACTTGTGATTTAATAAATGTGTAAAAGTTAAGATGAAAATAACAATCTGTTAAACAGTTCTAAATCCACCTTAGCACCTTCTATATTTCTATGCCTGGTCCTATGAGGGGCATTAAGGACTGCCTTTGAGTGTCATAAGGTTTTTAAGGAATGAAATTTTGATAATCTCAGCATTAACTCTAAAGTCTTTTGTCAAGCATTAACCCATTTTATAATGAGGTCTTCTGCCAAAACTTACAGGAAGCTATGTTTGCATGACATTATATAATGCAAAAATCATGTTTATATCAACGATCATATTAAAGGTTCATTGTCTCTGGCCTGTAGTATGTGGTCAGTAAACATTTGTTAAATACTAAAATGAATCGTCATAGGGTTAAGGAAAAAAGTTGAAGCTCACAGAGGTTGACTAGTGCAAGGTCATTAGGCTACTATAGTGCTAAGATAGGAGTGAATATTTCCTGTTCCAAGCAGTTGAAAATGGAAACTTTCTCTTTCTCCTCCTCTGTCCCTCCTGTGGTTGTGATCTCCCTTTTTACAAAATTGTTCTAGCAGTCTATAATTTGGTGTA
Organism: Spermophilus citellus; assembly: GCF_964194105.1. Lineage (NCBI taxonomy): Eukaryota > Metazoa > Chordata > Mammalia > Rodentia > Sciuridae > Spermophilus > Spermophilus citellus. Next base: position 22,940,844 of record NC_138190.1, read on the forward strand.
CTTCCTCAGTAAAATAAACTCTAGGCCCTTTTAAAAATAAGTTACCTGTTATTGAGGATTTAATTTTGTGCACGGCACTGTACTAAATTCTTTGCATTTATTAAACTATTTTTAGCAATGAATCTAAGGTAGATGTTATTATCCACATTTATAAAATGCATTGAGTAAAAAAATACTCTCCAGAGACTTTTTAATTATGGTCATATAAAGTTTATGAGGCAGATTAAATGTTTAGTCTGAAATAGACATAAATCATTTCAAATACATATATAGTTTTAAAATTTTGAGTAAGATACCAATCTACTTACAACAGAAAAGCTATTTGGGGAAGGACAAACATTCTGAATAGAACTTGATTGATTCTTGCCAAGATTATGCTAGTAATCTGTTTTTAGCAATCTATTTTGCCCAAAGATGGATAGGAAATATACAGCCCAAGGAAGGAAAGTGTTAATATTTGTTCAGCAATTACTATGTGCCAGACACTGCATTTGGTACTTGACATATTTAGATTTCACAAGGACCCTGTGAGATCCTTTAAAAATTCTCTAAAATTGAGGCAAACGAGGCTTGCATAAATTAAGAAATTTGTTCAAATACTTCAATTTGACAAGAAGAAAATATAAGACACTGGGTGAATCTTGAATTTTAGAAATATATAGGGAGAAATATGTTTTAGAATAAAATGCTAGGATTGTCCAGACAAACTGGGAGCTCTTTTTCTTGTGACTTGGGAAAGGGTTAAGTTGGGGGTGGGGAGAGTCAAAATGGAAAATCAGGTCTGTTTGGGACCAAATTTAGTTTCTGTTTAAAACGCTGAACTGCCTCCAAAGAAATTAAACTCATGACCTTGGTCTACATGAAATGAAGCCAGATAAATTAACCTGACATACACTCTTATATAAGAAATCCTTGAAAAGGGAGAGCTGATGAAACCAGGTAAGGATGTTTTGTGTACCAAAAGTTCAAGTGGGAAAAATACTTACTGGAGAGGTACTTTGGAGCACCATATTATAATATTATAAAAAAATAACATTATTCTAGGATCATTTTTTACCATTTTAGCAATAAAGCATGCAACTTTACATCTTACATAATTTTGATCTTATATATCTTATTCTAATCTTTGAAAAAAGTCTTTTGATACTTCTATAAGCAAAGAGAATACCACACAGTTCCTAATCATTTATAATGCTAGGGGATCTTTAACAATCACACTTCTTTTAATTAGAGCCTATATTCTAAGCAGTTTGCTCGAAAAGATAATTTCTGATATAAGTGGACAAATCAAGAGGCTAAAGCTATATTTACTTCAATTGTAATAAAGCCTGGTTGATGGGTGCATGAGCTCAATTAGCTCTGAGTACAAGAGGGCTAAAGAAAAGACTTTAAGCATTCTTTATCAGTTAAGTCACATGCATGTTTTATATTTGAAAGGAAACAAAAGGACAAACAGAATTTCAAAGTTCAGTGATTTTTTTTTTTCATTGGGATGGATGCTTTTGGAAGCCTGTGGACTGTGGAAGATTTCTAGAAAAAAAGATAAACCAAAAAGTAAAGTGTAACTGGGCGAGGTGGCATGGTGCTTGTAATTCTACCAGCTCGGGAGGCTGAGATAGGAAGATCATGACTTCAAAGCCAGACTCAGCAAAAGCGAGTCACTAAGCAACTCAGTGAGACTCTGTCTCTAAATAAAATACAAAATAGGGCTGGGGATGTGGCTCAGTGGTTGAGTGCCCCAATTCCTGGCTATTCCTCCCCCTGCCTGCTCCCCCCACCAAAAGAAAAAGCAAAGTTGAAACAAAGGTAGAGCATTTGAAGATGAAGGTCAGAAATAAGCCTAGGCTAGATTAATATTAGACCATGTAACAAGCTCCTTATTTTTTTTTTTAAAGATACAGGCCAGGTTATGGAATTTGGATTTTGTTAAAACCCCACAGAATGGGGGAGGCGGGTAGATAGAGATTGAGAAAAGTGATTTGAAGGATAAGAAGTCCATCTAGTTAGTAATCTAGTTGTTTCTAAATGTGAGGCATTTCTTAAAAGTTGCCTGGCTCAGACTCTTGATGTTGCTTTTACTTTTCTCCCTTAATTGCTCTTATCCTTTAGGGACCAGCTCAGATTTACCCATTCAGGCAGGATCCTGTTTTTCAAACTGTATTGCCTGGCTTGCCTTGCTGCCTTTAGTCCTGCCACAGTACCTATTGAATTTGTCTTTCAGTTGGAGGTCTGATCTCTGAGTTCTGGAGGACAGAATGCAGAAGTCAATCAGCTTTTTCATTCTTGTAACTATTCTGAATGCCTACCTCAGTTATTCATTCCCTCAACCATTTTTTTTTTGCCCCTCTCTGAACTCTAGTCCCATCAGCTCTCTGTCTCCAACCTTGTCAGAAAGTCCCATTGCAGAACTTTCATCTTATACCTGGGCTGTTCTTCCTCTTTCTCTTTTCATAATTATTCCATAGTTGTCTTTTATATCCCTTCTTAGAGAGGCCTTCAATAACCTCTCCATACAGGTCAAATCTCCTTATGTATAATGTTCTGTGCTTAGCATTTGGCACAATTGTAATTTTAAATTGTCTACCAAGTACTTTCACTCCTACCAGACTCTAGATTGCTTTGGGGCATATACTATGTTTATATTTTGCTTGTGATAACATACATTGCACACTGCCACAGGGCTTTGAATATAGTAGACAGTCAAAAAAATACTTGTTGAATAAATGGATAATATAGGATATACAGTATTTATACAATTAAATCCACATATGCTTTAAAGAAGTCAATTATCTGAGGTTTATAGTTCAGGACGTTTGCTCTTAATGTTTCTACATTATAACAAAGATTGAAATGTCACTGTTGCCATTTTTTCCTCATTGTTTTGGCTTACGTGACCTTGATCTACATTATTTCTCTCCCAAATTATCCTAGAAACATTTAAGCATGTACTCTGATAAAAAGGAAGAAGAAAAATAAATTGAGGAAAAGGGAAAGAAATTTCCCACATAAAATATTTAACTGTCTTGCCAAAACGAGGTTCTAAGGGAATTTGGTTAAAGAAGTACTAAATGTATGAGCATTTCTATATTTGATAACCAAATTTCAAGGACTTTTTTCGTTAACAGTCATGTACTTGAAAGTATATGGGTTGTCTAGGCATTAAAAGCCTGAGAATTGTGTGTGTGTTTTGTTATCAGGGATTGAACCCAGGGGCACTTAACCACTGAGCCACATCCCTATCCCTTTCTATATAAATTTTTTGAGACAGGGTCCCACTAAGTTGCTGAGGCTGGCTTTGAATTTATGATCCTCCTGCCTTAGCTTCCTGAGTTGCTCAGATTATAGTTCTTTGATACCACACCTGGCTGAAAGTCTGATTATTCTGACCTGATCAGGAAATTTGGAACCTATGACTTTTTTTCCTAATTTTTAAAATTCTTTCTAGTTATACATGCCAGTAGAATGTATTTTGACATATTATACATACATGGAGTATAACTTCACATTCTTTTAAAAATATTTTTTACGGGCTGGGGATGTGGCTCAAGTGGTAGCGCGCTCGCCTGGCATGCGTGCGGCCCGGGTTCGATCCTCAGCACCACATACCAACAAAGATGTTGTGTCCGCCGAGAACTAAAAAATAAATATTAAAGATTCTCTCTCTCTCTCTCTCTCTCTCTCTCTCTCTCTCCCTCTCTCTAAAAAAATATTTTTTAGTTGTTGATGTACCTTTATTATTTATTTATTTATATGTGATGCTAAGGATTGAACCCAGTGCCTCCCACATGCTAGGCAAGTGGTCTTCCACTGATCCACACCCCAGCCTCGTATAACTTAACATTCTTGTGGTTGTACATAGTGTGGAGTTACACTGGTCGTGTATTCATATGTGAACATAAGAAAATTATGCCTGATACATTCTACTGTCTTTCCAATTTCCATCCCCTTCCCTTTCCTTCATTCCCCTTTGTCTAATTCAATCTATTCTTTCATGACCCCCTTATTTTGTGTTAGCATCCTCATAGCAGGGAGAACATTTGGCCTTTGGTTTTTTTGGGATTAGCTTATTTCACTTAGCATAACATTCTCCAGTTCCATCCATTTTTCCAGCAAATGTCATCATTTTATTCTTTATAGCCGAGTAATAGTCCATTGTGTATATATACCACATTTTATTTATTCATCTGTTGAAGGGCACCTAGGAACCTATGACTTTTGTGGGCTTTAAAATGCCACTGTTGCTTTACCAACAATGTCCTGTTTTTTAGTAGGACTGTGAGCATATGGATAAGACAGAATCAGCCCCCAAAAAGCTAGAAATTGGAGTTCAGGGTCATGAGTTAACTTGGATCAGAAGAAGGTGTTCAATAATATGTTCATGTGAAAAGAAATTGGAGATTTTATAATTTCTGGCACTATGGGAAAGAGAACCCATTAAAACAGCTTGGACAAGAAAAAGCATGCCCACCATCTTTCTACTAGATCACAATTTTGTTATTGGTCTAAGTTTTTGTTACAGTCAACAATATTGTTTTGATTTTTTTAACTTACACTGGTCTTTTGCAAGACTGAATTCCTTGCATGATAAAAATGCTTTTAATTTTTTTATTTCCAGAACTGATCAAGTTGCATGATATTTAATGCATGCTCCAGAAACATTTTTTTGAATTGGTGAACTTTTTAAAAATTTTTTAATTTATATAAGACAACAGAATGCATTCCAATTCTTATTACGTTTATAGAGCACAATTTTTCATATCTCTGGTTGTATCCAAAGTATATTCACACCGATTCATGTCTTCATACCTGTACTTTGGATAATAATGATCATCATTAATAACCCATTCCCCCTCCCTTCCCCTCCAACCCCTCTGCCCTATCTAAAGTTCTTCTATTCCTCCCATGCTCTTGCTCCCTATCCCACTATGAATCAGCCTCCTTATATCAAAGAAAACATTCGGCATTTGGTTTTTTGGGACTGGCGAACTTCACTTAGCATTATCTTCTCTAACTCCATCAATTTACCTGCAAATGCCATGATTTTATTTTCTTTTATTGCCGAGTAATATACCATTGTGTATATATGCCACACTTTTTTTTATCCATTCATCTATTAAAGGGCGTCTAGATTGATTCCACAGTTTAGCTATTGTGAATTGTGCTACTATAAACATTGATGTGGCTGTGTCCCTGTAGGATGCTGTTTTTAAGTCCTTTGGGTATAGACTGAGGAGAGGGACAGCTGGGTCAAATGGTGGTTCCATTCCCATGAATTAGGAAACTCTTATATCTCCCAAATTTGTCCTACCCCTTCTCTTTGGCCAATGAGTTTTAGGCATATTTTCTTGAACTGTGCTTACCTATGTTATTCTATAACTTAGAAAGATATTCTAAAGCATTAGCAAGGGATTAACCATTTAGCGACCAGAAAAGGAAAACATGGTGGAAAATGTTGAAGAAATTGATCTTTGTGCTTTGGCTCAAAATCACCTGAAAAGGTCAGTTAAACAAAGATTCCTGGGACCAATCATGGAGCTAACAAACCAGAATCTTCTGTATGGTCTTCAGGAATCTGCCAAAAGAAGCAAGAAACATTTAAGGGAAGGGTCAGTGCTCTGAGTTGTACATGATGGAGAGATGAAGAGGAAGGAAAATATTTCTGCCTGCACTATTTTAACTCAACTTCTCCACATCTTGGTGAGGGAAAACTATAACTTCTCACCTGTGGATTCCATAGGTGGAGTGAGGATGGTGTCTGTGTGCATGTGTGTGTTGGAGTTATAGCATTGTTACTAAGCTTAATTAACTCCAGTTGTTTCCTTGTATTATGCCCAAGATAAATATTGAATCACAAATGCACTGAGATATTTTGATATAAAAAACAAAAATTTTTTGAGACAGGGTCCCACTAAGTTGCTGAGGCTGGCTTTGAATTTATGATCCTCCTGCCTTAGCTTCCTGAGTTGCTCAGATTATAGTTCTTTGATACCACACCTGGCTGAAAGTCTGATTATTCTGACCTGATCAGGAAATTTGGAACCTATGACTTTTTTTCCTAATTTTTAAAATTCTTTCTAGTTATACATGCCAGTAGAATGTATTTTGACATATTATACATACATGGAGTATAACTTCACATTCTTTTAAAAATATTTTTTACGGGCTGGGGATGTGGCTCAAGTGGTAGCGCACTCGCCTGGCATGCGTGCGGCCCGGGTTCGATCCTCAGCACCACATACCAACAAAGATGTTGTGTCCGCCGAGAACTAAAAAATAAATAAATATTAAAAAAAATATATCAGTGTTTTTGTTTCATGATAGTAAGAGCTATTTAATACCTGTTTAGTCTTTTATCCTCCACTGTTCTCAAGAAGTTAGTCATTAAATAATAGATATTTTAGACAAGAATTAAAGATAGAGGCATTTAATCCTTAAAATAATTCACTTTGCCCTAAAATAGAAGAAGCCAATGTTTTGTATTAAAGATATAAAGGATAAAGTAAGACATGTAACATTAGACATAGAATGCCCAAATTCAAATTGGTTAACTATTTGTTATTTTGGAAATGATAGGATATTGAGTAACTAAAGATATATACATTCAATAATATTGATTCAGAAAAATAGGAAAATTCAGAACTATGTACTTAGAGAATGAAGAGATTGAGAAGGGATTATTTCTTATCTGCACAGTTCTTACAGAATAGATATGATGGGTGATCCTAACTATTTGAGCAAATGTCAACTGCCTGTAGACACCACCAGCTTATATATAAGAAAAGTCGCAAAGAAATATAAAAAGATTCATCACACTTGGAATGGATAACATGGAATAAGTCAGCAAGGCCAGCAAAGGAAGAAAGTATTACAAGTATAATTTTAAAATAGTTTTGGCAGACATGGCTGGGGAGAAAGCAGAGTAGGCTATAAAAATATTTATAACTCAAGTTGGGCCAGACCTAAATGTACACCTTGGCCTCTTTCCATCTTAAAATGTTCTATGTTATCAAAAAGGTGTTGTGATTTATTCTCTTTTCCAGATCTAGTTTCTGATTTAGGATCCTTGTGTTTAAGTCTGCTTCCTTTTTACAGGAAAAGGAATTATCTATATTTCATGAAATATGCAATTGATGTACAAAAGTAAAATTCAATTGAAGATGAGTCCTTAAATGATAGACAAATACTAGCATTTTTTTTGACAGAAGTCTAATTATCTATTTCCCATACATATGTTCAAGGTTAATATGTAATTTGAGGTATAAAAATTAAGTTGAGGGTAACAGCTGGGTCATTAGAAAGATAATAGAAAACTAGCATTTCTATAAAAGTTTAGCTAATCATATAAAAGATAATACAAATATACATTGACAATTAAGTGCTGATGGATTTATTATTTGAGATAAAGTTTGATCCTAAATATTTTTGCATAGTGGAAATTTGTTAAATTAAGTAATTTTAAAATTAAATGGATTACTGAGAAGACTCAATATATTTTATACTAAATTAATCATAGTGAAAAAATCTTTGAAATAGACTTGCTTTTTATAATTATAATATTCTGTCTTTAAATATAAAGTCATTGGTTCCATTTAAAAGTGGTATTAATTCCAGGAGACAGGATATATAATGATCAGTTTTCTCTACCATGAAGCTAATAATTAATAAGTGTTTGTGCAAAATAGAATGAGTTGATAATAATAAAAACTAATTCTCATATGATACCTAATACAAGTATTAGAGTAACACATTCTCTTGACCAAAGAACCTTCTATACTCTAAAATATTGCTGTCAGTTAAATCTGTGGTCTTCTGAATGTGATGAATGAAAAGCCTGACCTCTTCAAATGTCTGCTTCATGTTCTAATCAAATTTTGCTACATGCTATGTCCATGTACCACTATACCACAATGGATCATATATAGATACATATATATTGATACAGATATAAATTATGATGTATTAATTAAAACAACAGAAAGGAGGTCAGTAGAGTTAGCAGGCACATCAGTGTGAGGGAGGAGGGGAAAAAAGGAAAGATTCTGAGGAATGCAATTGATCAAAATATGTGCATGTATGAGTATAGCATGGTGAATCCAACTGTCATGTATAATTATGAATCAATAAAAATAGCCTTCTCATATAAATGTTGAAGATAGAGTGAGTGGATTTAAAAAATGATACAGGGGAGATTGGTTCTAAAACTTCAGAAAAGAATCAAGATAGTGGCTAGGGAGCAAAAGTGAATAAATGAATGTAGGTACCATTTGGGGGGGAATAACTTTATGGAATTGATAACAGATGGAGTTGGGAGGAATTCTGTTTTGGGCCACTGTGGAAAATATTATCACCTAAGAGAGGAGACAAGATGTAGTAGAGTCTGTGTGTCTGTTTATCTGGTTTGTTGGTTGATTGATATGCTTTATTTAATTTTCTGAGGAGAGTCATGTTAATAAGCTGTAAGCATAACTGCTAATGTATTATCTTAAACAGTGCATATAACAGTGCAGCTTTCCCTTTTAGACATCAAGGAAAACCAAAAAAGGAAGAGGTTGAGGGGGTGAGCAGCCTTTTACAAGTACCTATTATTCTTTTATCTAATTTTTGAATCACATTCAGACTGTACAGAGGATAATACAGTTACCACTTAACAACAGTAAAATCCTAACTTTTGAGAGTCCTGACTTAGCAGAATTGAGTTACCAGCCTGCTTTTTCAGAGTCAGAAGATGGCAGTGTCACTATTCAAACCCAGTTCTGTCCATCTACCATGGTCTGGGCCTTTTAACTGCATGAATGTCTCCAAAATGGAAAGAAGAAAGAATGGAAGGAAAGGGGAAGAATGAAAAATGATTTAGACTTACTAAAAAAGAAAGTAAGTCAGTCCAATGAAAGGGAGTGAGATGCTTGGACTTAGTGGAGATGCTTATCTATGAGCATTTCTTAACCCCTTACAGTCCTCCCTAATGGATGCAGGAGGTTCACACAGGGTATTAGCTCCTTACACATCTCCTCAGCCTGCAGGCAACCTGCATGCAGCCTAGGAATGAATTGGTATCCGTTTAGGGCCAAACAACTGTTCTCCAGACTTCTCAACACGGGCTGGAACAGATCCTCACATTATTTCCAGTCTGTGGAGTAATGGGTAGTAGGCTATTAGAAAATCTTATAGAAATGCAACCAAATAATATTATAACTGTAGAATTCAATAATTTAAAAATGGGCTTGTATCTTCTATGTCTTTGTTTCATTTCCCAAGCAATTGTTATTGCACTTTACCAAAAAATCCATCTGGGATGAACTGGGCCCAAAGGAACAAAAACTGGCCCTTTGCCACAGATCATTTGAGAAGTAATACTTTACAGCATCAAAACGAAAAAGGTGAGAGCCTAATAGGTGTCTTTGTACTGTTGATAACAGACCATCTTATATAAATGTGATGGTTTTGTAAACTGCTTTCACATAGGCATCTATTGACCCCATATACAAATATAATCAAATGCTTTGTGTCATTCAAAGCTACATAATAGATGAACCTGGTTTTTGTAATTTAACAAAAAATCCAATTTATGTAACATATTAAAAGAAGCATTACCAACTTGTTTTTTCCTCAAAAGACTGTAGCTATTAAACTCCTTAATTACTTCATTTTCACTCTCAGTGTAACATTAGCAGTTTAGCACTTCAAGTACAAAAATGATTAATGAGCCTGAGAATTCTTTCACATACATATCACTTTGCAGCTTGACATAACCCTGGAGCCTATTCTCTGTTCTAGCCATATACATACTTTCCTAGCAAATATCTTATCACATTTTAAATGCCTGATCATTGCAAATATGCATAATTATATTCATCTTTCTTGTTTCTCCAATACAAATAGAAAAGGTAACAAATCAAATGCATTCACATATTACTTTTTTTAAAACAAAGGAATATCCATATGGGAACACCTTGATTTTTGCATAAGTAACTGCCACCTAAAATCCAGTTGTGCTTTGAGCTCACCTGTTATCCATATAAATATGTGCATTTTTATTTGAACATGAAGGAAAACACTTTCAATTTCTGTATTGTATCTATGAGTAGTACAGCTTGGGAAATACGACAAAATGCTGCATTGTGGATTCAGAAAATAAGGTTTTGTTTTGAGTGACTATGAAAAATGTTATTTAGGGAATATTTTGGTCTACCCATCCTGGGCTTGCATTAGTGATATGTGTGTACATGCCTTATTGAATCTCTTATTTGATCTTTTCTGAGGGGAATCCCATATTGCTGACTTTGTCCAGTTATTCCCAAGGCTTAATCCTTTAAGTGTTGTCAATGGTACTGTCATGACCTCCTCTTGGTCTTCCTATGGTATTCTGTATAATTCATCTACAATGACATATTCTCCCTACCTAATAACTCTCTTCTCTCCATGTGCTCATCATTTATATGCTAGGTTCCACCCTCATTCAGTACAAAATCAAGATTAAATGAATTTCTGCTCAGAACTCAGAAAACTGTGCTTGTCAGGCTTGTTGTCATAATGCAATGTTATAGGTACTAGAAAGTAAAATAGGTAGATCTCAGGGGCCTTTCCTGGGAGGCAGAAGAAGTGCAAGGCAAAATAAGAACTGCAGACCATTTGCTAGATTCTAAGTCAAGTTTCCTTGTTGCTTTGTTCACATAAGTAAAGTTGTATACCATAAATAAATACCTATTCTATTTTTCCTTTTCAGGGGAAACATAGTTTTGGAACAAAATACATTTCTTCAGACACTGAACTTGACGTGGTCAAATATTTAGTAAAATTAACATTCGGCATAGTCTTTAGTTGTTTTCTCTGATATGAGGATGCTGATCCACGATGGGGTTGAAGGGGAGCATGGGAGGAATGGAGGAAATTTAGATAGGGCAAAGGGAAGAGAGGGGAAGGGTGGGGGCATGGGAGTAGGAAAGATGGTGGAATGAGATGAACATCATTACCCTAAGTACATATATAAAGACACAAGTGGTGTGACTCTACTTTGTGTACAACCAGAGACATAAAAAATTGTGCTCTATATGTGTAATATTAATTGAATTGTATTCTGTCATATTTAACAAATTAAAATTTTAAAAAAACTATGCACTTTGGTAAAACATGGGTAACATTACTTCACTGTATAAATCTGTATTACAAATGCAGTCTTACATTTAAGCATCACTCACTGGCTTTGAGACCATTGTAACTGCAAGGCAAACACATCAATTAAGGCTCTAATGCACTGTCCCCAGCACAATTTTTTGAATACAATATAATTGGAATTCTTTAACTAGACCCTTACTTGGTAAGTAGGTTGCCAGATAAAATGCAGGGCATTCAGATGAAAAGGAAGGATTTTTTTTAAAGCATAAGTATGTCCCAATATTACATGAAGTATACTTCTACTAAAACAACAACAACAACAACAACAAAACTGCTTTTCTCTAACACCAATTATACTGGGGGTCTTGTATTTTTATTTACTAATCCTGGAAACCCTATTTATAAGTGCTAATTTAAAAGCAGTAGAGATAATTTGAAACAGTACATTTCCTGAGGTTAGTGACTAATAAGATTATTCCCATATCCCCAAATGTCATAGAAGTAGGAGGGAATGTGAAAAAAAGAGAATCAAGAGTGGGTGTTAGCTGTGGAGCACGCATGCGCTCTGTGGTGCTTGCCCACGATGAGTTGGCCTGTGCTGGCCTAAACTAGCCTGGCATACACCTATGTTAGTCTATGCTGGCCCACGCAGGATCTCCCAGGCCCACGCTCTCCCACGCTTGCCTGGTTAGAGAACTTGCCCAGCAGATGGTTCTGCTCTGTGGAGGAGAATTGAGGCGGTCTTGATAAAAGACCCTGTTCCTGTTTCCCACTAAGCTCTGGTACCTCAGAAACTGGGCTGTGTTTCACAGTGAGAAATGATTCTTTTATGGTGCTGTAGGATCCTCAGTTAAAAGAAATCTGTAAAATTACATCTACATAGTCCAGCCCTTTCTTGTGTGCATTTAAAATTTGCTAAAAAGCAGGCTAGGGATATAGCTCCATTGGTAGAGTGCTTGCCTTGCATGCAAAAGTCCTGGGTTCGATCCCCAGCATCACACACACAAAAATTTGCTAAAAAGCGACAGTGGACCCCACCAATGTGTGGATTGGGCTGATGAAAATAATTTAACAAACTGTGATGAATATGCTGGATATGGAGGAGCCAATGGTGAGAATTTCTGTGGAGATCTTAGAAGACTGTTACAGTAGAAACCCAAGAAAAAAAATGTGGCAAAGAATTAGATTTTTAAAAAGTTATTTAAATAACCTCCAAATTAGGATACTTACCTCCAAAGTATAAAGAAAAATGTATTACTAGGGTGTTTTTGTTTTGTTTTGGTTTTTTAGAAGGCAGGATGCTGGGGAATTAATCCAGGGCCTTGAGCATGCTAAGCATGTATTCTACCACTGAGCTACATACCAGTCTGTTTCTCAATAAAATTTGTTTTGTTATTTACCAACTGAATTTGTTGTTCTATACATGGGACCATATTAAGGTCAAAAATAATAGCTGAATGTGAATGGATACACATAAACAGATGCACATCAAACTTCTCAAATAACAAAAGAAACTGCTCTTTCTTTTGGTCTTTTTGCTTGAAGTTTGTAAAACATACCTAGTTGAAAAATCAGCTGTTATGAACAAAACTTTCTATCAAGCAAATGACATTTTGATTTATTTTTTCAGTCAGCTGGTTTTGTTTGCTACATAACAATAACACATTGCTAATTGATGATACCAGTAAATAAATTTGAGTTTTCTACAGTCAGAGCACCTTTCCTAGGGAAAGTAGATTTAATTTTACCATGTATTGGGGGCTTAATTTTACTAATATTATGTATCCAGGACTGGCTTTCAAAAATTTCTAAATTCATTGTGCTTTTAATTAGTGCATTTAATTTTACAGATTAATTAGTCCCATTGTGGCATATCTGAGTATGCATATAACACACTTTGATCATATCCATTTCCCTTGTTGCTCTCCCGTACTTTCCCTTCCCCCAATTCCCTTTCTCTTCTCTGTAGTCTCCCTTCTACATTCATGTCACCATCCCCCACCCCTAGATTCTACCTGAGAGAAAATGTGATACTTATCTTTCTGACTCTAGGTTATTTCACTTAACATGATTCTAACTGTGCTATACATTAATCATTTGCATCTTGATTTAGATAATATTATTGTCATATACTTATTACTTCTAATGATATGCCAATTCTGATTTACTTTTAGGCATAATTTTGAAATCACTTAAGAAAATCATTTCTATAGAATAATTGTCTATGTATTTTCAAGATGGTATTTTTTTAAATTTCATGAATGTGAAAAGAATCATGTTTGAACCATGATATCTACTGAATTGCCTTTTAAAAAATACATTTGGGAAATATAGTGACTACTACTCAAGATAGTTATGGTGATTAGTTTTTTACCAAGATTTACAGTATTGTTACCCTACTGGGTCTGTTTGAGAATAAAGAGCATGTTTCTTATTATTTCCTAAGATAAGCAAAACAAAACTAAAATGAAATTTCTTGCCAAAGAAAACTAATAGAGCAACGAACAACTTTGGAAGATCAGGTTGCCTCACTTGAATCTTGAGCTTTGTTCCTTATCCTCTTACTAGGATCTTGTGCTCTAATCCTAGTAAATGGAATCCTCTTTTGTTAATGCCAACATGTTCTTGTCTGTTCCCCTCACGCTGGTAACTCCATTCCATCCTCATTTTCTGAGAGGTCTGGTTCTGTCCATCTTTCTGGTGACTGCTATCAGATACTTCCTCTTCTGGTGATTGATGTTTCAGTCAGGCTGCTATAACAAACTACTGTAGATTGGGTAGTTTGTAAACAGCATAAGTTTATTTCTCACAGGTATGGAGGATGGAAGTCAAATAAGGGTGTCAGCATGGCAGGGTTTGAGTGAGAATCATTTTCCATGTTGTAGATTGCTTGCTTCTTGTTTCTTCACATGCCAGAAGGGAGAGAGAAAGCTTCCTGGAGTCTCTTTTAGAAGGGTACTACTACCATTCATGAGGGTTTCACCTTCATGACCTAATCACCTCCCAGAGGGCCTCTTAATATCATTGTACTGGAAATTGGGATTTCCACATGTGAATTTCAGAGGCACACATTCAGTCCTTAGCAGACCCAAACTTTAAGCAGTGGCAGACTTAGAACTTCTACATAGTTAGGTGGTGTTTGGGAAGTGAAGTAGAACAGTTTGTCTTAAAGACATATTTGTGGGGCTGGGGTTGTGGCTCAGAGGTAGAGCACTCACCTGGCATTCATGAGGCACTGGGTTTGATCCTCAGCACCACATAAAGTAAAATAAAGACATTGTGTTCACCTATAACTAAAAAAATATTTAAAAAATTTAAAAAGATATATTTGCATTGCAGTCACTCTGTTTATATAGAGTATTTATTTGGGGTGGCTTGAGGCAAGTTATGAAAATTTATAAAGGGGATTCTTTCTAGGCATTCATTGGTAATGCCACTGGATACAAGGCTGGCAATCTAAAAGAACCATTTTCTTATTCAGTTTTGTGTCCTCAGATTTGTTCATAATTTGCATATAGTCATAGGCAATAAATGTGCCTTGGATGGTTGATATAATGTCATAAATTCCTATCCTATATTCCAAATAGCCATATTCATCTAATTCTTGGGGCATCCTGTTTCTCTTCCTTGAATGTCTGCTGACACAAATTTACTTTGGACAATAATTACTGACACTTGTGTTATCCTTTAGTTATGAAGGTATTTGATACACACACACACACACACACACACACACACACACACACACACACTGTGGGCTAGGACCAGCATAATGTAATCATAGGATTGTATAAAACAGACACAGAACTTGAATGAACTATGAATTTGTATTATACCAGTGATCTGGTTACTTAACTTTTCTGTGCCTGTTTTACATTTTTATAAAATGAGGGTAATCATAATATTCATTCTCTTTCACAGTGGTTAAGAGGATTAAATGAGGAAACTTAAGTATTTGACACATACTCGAAAATCAGGAAACACTCATAAAAATTGCCCTCATCTATTATGTTGAACAAAGATGGACTTTGTAGAACACACTTTATCTATGTTGTAGGTAAACACAGATATTCAAAATTCTGAATCCTTTATTTAACAAACTATCTATTGAGTACTACTTTATTCCAGGCTCTTTGCTAAAATAATCTGGGCCATAAATTTATTATAAAATTGGGGAACATGACATGTTAAAGAACATGGCTGGAGGAGGAAGGGTGATTGTACAAATAGAACAACATCACCAAAAATGTGAAAAGAATGGAAGAAATACAAAATGGAGTTCATTTCAGTGTGGAAAATTAAAAGATAGAGCTTGGAGACATTGCTGGGACTAGAAAGGATACAATTTTAAGAGATATGTACTAATATGAATTCAGTGGATAGATGTAAACAGTTTCATTGGCACATGTAAAGAATCTGGTTTGTTTTCACTGATGTTACGTATATAACCATTATAAACACTTTGGTGCTACTGTAATTGGATGTTTATATGCATAACTCCAATTTACTTTAAAACACCTTTGAAAGTAGGGTGACCAGCCATCCAATCTAAGAATTTTTCAGTAAGGCTTTCATTGCTAAGTCAAGGAATGTCCCAGGCAAACAGATCAGTTGGTTACCTTACTCTTTAAAGCAAAGGCAAAATTGTGTCTTAATCTTCATGTATCCCAGAATCTTCCACAGTTTCTGGTACATTGAATGGGTTCAATGAATACATTTGATGACCCACCAGAAACCTTGTGATTTTGTATGTTTAGTCAACTAAAATAGGCTTTAGTTTCTAAAGGCTGAGAAATTTTGGAAAATAGAGCTGTTGGCTAAAAGCAAAACTAAGATGAAAGCCAGCCTCCAGCTGGCATATTGGAAAAAAAAAACTGGGTCCCTTCTTTAATCTGCACCTGTAATGTCATACTCCAGGTTTATTTAGACCCTGAAATTTTCCATGATATAGCAAGATTATTCTTTGCACTCAATTAAGGAATAAACATCACAGTGTAATGCAATCAGAGCAGGCATTGGAATTAGGATAACTGAATCACAGCCACAGTTATACCATCCTCTAAAAAATAAACTTGAGTAAATTTAAACTTAAACTCTCCAAATGTTATTGTCCTCAACCAAAAGCATATGTATAATATTAGAGTACTAAATATGATAAATGGAATCTTGTTACCAGTAACCAAAAGCATATTGTATAAACAACTTCCCTATAGGAAATAGCTTCATAATAACTGTTGTAGGATATTCACAAATATTAAAGAGATAAATTTTAATTATTCTAATTATCAATCATTCATAATGATAGTTGTATTATGTTTGGGATGATTCAAATCATTGTTACCAAGGGGTGGCATTGGAAAGAACTCAACTCAAAAGTTGGAATTCTGTGTGTACACGCAAAAGGAAATAATTATAAATATCTACAGCACATCTGTATGGTCACAATTCCCAGTTAATATTCCTTGAAAAGGGCCCATTTAAAAATTGGAAAAGGTATTAAAAATACATCAAAAGGACAAAAGTTCTGCTTTTTTTTCAAGTTATGCCATAAAGCCATAATGAAAACTTAATTTCAAGGGAGATATGTATCTTAATGACTAAAAGGAATATCCTAATTGTATTTTTGATGTAAATAGAACTAAAATTGTAAAATATTTTCCAACATACTTGCCAGCCAAAAGGATACTGACATAATCAGTCAAACAATTCTACTGATTTCATTCACTAACGTACTTTGCCCTTTGTGATTTTTCTATTGTAAAGATAGGCAGTTGGTAGTCCAATGCTCATGTGTTCCTTAACAGCTCTGTTGAATTTTATTAGCGTTTTCTCCAATTGGCTATGGTGTCTACCAAAGAACCATTACAAAGATGTATGGATTTCTAGGCCAGTTGGGCAACATAGTAGTAAGAATCATGTGGAATCCCTGTCTGGGTTACATTTATTGAACAAGAGAATCTGCATAAACAAACCATGGAAACTTAACTTAGCTGGTCAGCAAAGAAATTTATTTTGGCTACAGAAAATCAAACTCTTTTTCCAATAAATTATCCTGTCAGAGGTACTAGACCAGAATCTGGGACATTCTATAGACCTTTAGCATGTGGACATTTTTTAGTAGAAGGAACACTGAAGTTACTGAACTGTTTTCTCTGTCTAACCAATTTAATACAAAATATAATTGAAACCAGTAGGTCTGCACTGGTATTTATTTATTTTCCAATGCCTTCCTAAACGAGTTTTATAGTATTCAGAGCATGGTGTTAAATTGATTCGCCTTTTTTAGGATGAGAATTGTAAGCAATTTGATTAGCTTTTCTCTATTTTCGTCTTCTGACATGTTCTGTTATAACTAAGAAAAATTATAGTCATTTTTTCTTACTGAAAATAATTTATATTCAATAGTTTTTTTTTTTTGCCTGCACAGAACATAATCTCTACAGGCTTAAATATCAACATATGTAACTGTATGGTATGCTGGTATTAAGAAGAATTCTAAAGACAAATTACACGTCTAAATATTTGTGATACTAAGTTTATCCCTCAGACCTTATAATTGAACTTTGAAAACCAGACACATTCCCATGTGTTTTATGTAGTGAGACAAGGAAGGTATGTTTAAAAAATAAAATTAGAGTGGTGTTTATATGGCTACTAAACATGATAAATGAAGGAATCTTGTTACTGTATGTGATATAACCTTATTGATCACAGAGTTAAAAGCTGCTAAATGAGTGAATGAAAAGATAAAAGCTAAAGGTGGGCTCATATCTTTCGCCCTGGAGAAATGGTTTGCTCTAACAAAGATTTAATGACCACCTACTAGGAACTGTGATGCATGGGGAGCCTTGATTCCTCTTTCTCTTCCTTTGCCTGACTTTAACAGCTACCCATGCTGTTCACTCCTAGTTCATCTGCCTTACTTTCTGTCTACTTTACTTCCTGGAACAGAGTCCTGGCACCCTATCTAACTTGTATTAATTCTGTTTCCTGGCTATGTGTCATACTCCTCATATCTACCACCTGCTTTCTAATGGTAAAACAACAGTTTTAGCTACCTGCCAGCTCTGCCACCCCATAGGAAATAAGTCCCTTGTTTTCAGTGTCCTGCTTCGACTTCCTCGTTTCAGTCCCTTTACAAATTATTCATTGTGTTGGGATTTTTCCTTCCTCGTTTCCAAGGTTCTCTCTTAAAAGGCCAATACTTTCTGGGCAGGTAGCACATTCAGTGGCAAATGCTTTAGTTTGAAGGGTAGTTGCCTTAATACTTGCCTCTTGGTTTAGAAAGAATTGAGCAGGAGGAAAGTACTGGTTCCCTGATAGGGGAAGGTTTGGGGGTATGATTAACTGAGATTATAATAACCCATGGCTTATTAAATGATGTCATCCCCATACCTGTCTAGGAATGCCTGCAATGTTGTGGATTCTCAGTGTTGAATATGGAAATGAGTAAATGAATGTACTCATTTCATAAATTGTCTTAGACTAACATTGGCTTTAAGGATGATTGCTATTTATTTCACTGGCAAGTTACAACTTTGCCCTGTGTATACTCAGTTTTTAAAATGTATGATGGACCTCCATCTTTAGCGAGGTCTGTGTGATTAAATGAAACTCTTCATTTTTCTTAGACACAATCAAAAAGAATGGGCTTACTTTTATATATTGAAGGCATTACATTAGATTAACACTGAGCCAAATCATTCTTTTGAATGGTATTTTGAAAGCATGCAAGGTGCTTGTTTTGTAAAATTACTACTTTAAAAATTGTATTGACTCCTCAAACTAAATGGAAGGTTACTTCGTTTAGTCAGCTACTGTACCTGTTTTTCTAATCATATATTTTCTTCTTTTATAATGACTGTATTTGCTCCATTATTTGGGGGAGTTTAGTAAGATTAAAAAAAATTCAAATGCTTCCTATTGACCAAGGTATTCTTTGTATTATGGAAAAATCTCTCTCTCTCTCTCTCCCCCTCCCTCCCTCCCTCCCTCCCCCTCCCTCCCTCCCCCTCCATCCCTCCCTCCCTCCCTCCCTCCCCCTCCATCCCTCCCTCCCTCCCTCCCTGCAGCCCTCCCCCTTCCTCGCCCTTCCTCTCCCACTGGTCCTCCTTCCCCATTCAGCCAATGAAGGAATATAAATTAGATGTCTTCCATGTGTCAGTAATGGGAATAGACTCTTGGGAGATAGTGATAAAAACAACTACATGGTTCTTTTTCATTATTGACTTTGTGCCAACAAAAAATTTTGAGGGAGGAATATTTTATTTTATCTATCAATTGTTTTCTCTAAGTTAAAATAGGTGCAGTGGCCATTTATCCTAGATTCATTTTAACTGTCCTTATTTTCACCTAATTATTTACCTGCATTCCAAGCTATGTGTCCTATTTTTGGTTGTGGAAAATTTGGCCCCTTGGAGATATATTTATTTTAAAAAATGACCACTTCTGAATTTTTGCATTTTTCTTGGGTTAAAGTAAATTTATTTTTTAATAGTTTAAATCAAATAAAATTTAAGAACAGTCAACACTTTTTAAAGTTAGAAATTATAGGAGTTTATGTAGTTTGCATGATTTACTTTGAATTTTAGATTGAATTTACCCATTAAGTATGAAAAACATCCAGCTCTATTTTTAATATCATGTGTGCACACTTTATACATCTAAATATCCAGGTCATTTTGCCTGGCAATATGGATTTAAAACAAGAAATATTTTCTTCATTTTTCTTTTTAGCTCACAACCAAAAATGAAGAAAAAATAGCCTAATTGGTGTGTGTGTGTGTGTGTGTTTATAGAGCAAGAAATTAATAAGTAATAATTCAACATTATAGGAGGATGCACAAATTATTTTTGGTAGTGGGTATGTGCGGGATGTATCTGAAATAAGTAGACATCTAACTATAATAATAAGCCAAAATTCAGGACAGATCATTCTTGACCTACAATAGCAGCAATGTGCAGTTTTCTGGGTGTTTTTTCCTTTTTTACTTATGGCCTTTAAATGCTTAAAATGGGTCATCCCTTTACTCCTTTCTATAGCCTGCTAAATATTTTTTGGTGCTAATCCTTCCTTATTTCATAATAATGTTCAAAGTTACATTTCAGGGTATCCTTCATGTATGTTTTTTGACCCTCTTTGTTTCTCTAAATTTTCACGTAATGGTTGCTTGAGCATGTCAGCCATTCTGTGTGTATTTGCCAAGGCCCAGTGGGTTGGTGTAAATAGGCATCATTGTTAGGTCATGTAATGCTGTTTGTCTCCCAGCCTATTTGCTACTTACATCATCTCACTGTTTAACCAAAGCTGATACCTGTAGAAAAGCATAATAAGTGCCATGTAATATTAAATACAGAATATATTGCAACTACATTACATATAGTTAATACATAAAACAATGGAAATCTATCATATATGGAGAATTTTGCTAACTATAGTGGAGAATTTTGTGGTGAAATGAGGAAGGCAGTATCAAGGGGGAGAATAGTAAAGAGAAATGTAAAGGAGGGGACTTGATCTTGGCAACAAGTTTTCTTGAGGACAACAGTCATACAAAAATAATTAGAAATCATATGAGAACAAATATACAGACATTGACACATTGTGATAATTATACTCTTCATGATGCAGAATGTATATTGGGGCAAATCCAAGTCCTAAAGACTTATAGGAGTTCATTTGGTAAGGGTACACTATGGTAACTACTTTCATTCATTCATCAGTTGCTGACTTTATGTAATGTCCTACGTTCTTTTGAATTGCTAGCAGTTGTTGTTAAACATAGCACTTTGGTAAAAGGAATCAATTACAGCTCAACTCTGTTATTAATGGAAATTTTTGACAGCTGAACTACCTTAAGTGATAATGGCCTCACCACACTTAATTTTTAATCTACCACATTTTATTTCATTGCTTCATCCTCTAAATTAAGCCACTAAAATGATTTTAAAGCATCCTTATATTCCTTTAAAGATGTAAAAAGCAGGATTAGATATGAGGAGTCACATCTGTATTTATCTCTGTATACCTCTGTGTTCTTCCAGAGGATGTCAGCTTCATCACAGATTAAACACCCTGGAAGGGAGAAAGTTTAAAAGTTCACATTAATGGGCTGAACTTTGCAATATTCTTTTATCTTCTGTGTGTCACATCAAAAAATCACTTACTTGGGGATTAGCTTTTCTTGAGGGTTTATATTGCTCTTACAGGATTTTACTAGCATTCTGTAGGTTTAAGGACTTGGATCCTCTTCTATCAATTATATAACTTGACTTTTCATTATTTTGATAGATGTTAAGTGTTTTTTTTTTCAGAAGACTACCTGAAATAATAAATGGCGTATTTATTATTTACCTGTTAATAAATGCTAATAAAATGTACATTTATTTCTTTGACAAAAAATTCTTCCCTATAAGAAAGTAGTTTTATTATAAAATCTTATACATCAAACATAAAGGGGAGCACATATAAATTATATTTCTTATGAAAGCCAACCAATTCTATATTATATTTAATAATGAGAAAGGCATGTTATTAAATTTCTTTCACACAATTTCCCCACATATTTATATATGGGAATATATACATATAAATGTATATAAATATTAAAATATTATAAATGTCATTTTTATACCAGTATTTAAAAATATTTATATTTGTAGATATTTTTATAGTCCTATTCTTTGGTTTTGTACACATTATAAAACATAGTATGATATGTATAATATTGAAAGTAGCTTCTCATCTCAATACAGCACAGACATTGTCACTAAATACAAATTTACTATTTTATTGGTTGTGTAATAGTTGTATTGAATTGGTGTATTTTAACTTATTTAACCAGTCTCTTATCGATGGACACATTTAGTGTCAACAACACTGACATGTGTATAGTGTCTATAACTGTGTTGCCTATTTTACAAAATAGCCTTTGGACAATTTGATCAGGATAAATTTTAAAATTTGCATAACAATGTCATGTCCTCTTCCTCCTCCCCTCTTCAACCTCCTTTTACTCTTCTTCCTTTTTTTTTGGCTTACTACTTATTTATATTTGTAAATTGGTATTCTAAAGTTGTAGTTGTCCATAGAGGGGGAAAAAAGAGTAGGGAGGGAAGTTTTTTTGTCTGCTGTATGTTAGGAACTGCAAATACATGGTTTTATTTAACTTTATATTAACCATGAAAGTTAGAAACTTATGAAAGTCTGTGTTATGAATGTGATGACAAAAAGGAGTCTAGTGTTTTAAAATTGAAATGAAATTTGTATAAAATGCAAATAAACATTTTAAAATGTACCATTTAGTGTCTGTTTCCATATCTTGGCCATTGTGAATAAGGCTACAGTGGACATGGAATGCAGATCACTTTTCCAGATCCTGATTTCATTTCTTTTATGTATATTCCCCAAATTATAATTGCTGCCATGTCTATTGTTAATTTTTTGAATAACCTTCATATTGTTTCTCATAATGATTATACAAATTTACATTCCATCTGTAGTGTAAAAAAGTTTTCGTTTTTCCCACAACCTCCCCAACACTTTTATCTTTTTGATAACAGATGCAAGTTGGGATTTCTCATTGTGGTTTTGATTTGCATTTCCCTCATAATGATGCTGAGCATATTTTTTAAATCCCTATCTATCATTTATATGTCTTTTTGTTTGTTTTTTTTTTTTTAAGAGAGAGTGAGGGGGGGGGAGAGAGAGAGAGAGAGAGAGAGAGAGAGAATTTTTAATATTTTTTTTTTTAGTTCTCGGCGGACACAACATCTTTGTTGGTATGTGGTGCTGAGGATCGAACCCGGGCCGCACGCATGCCAGGCGAGCGCGCTACCGCTTGAGCCACATCCCCAGCCCTTATATGTCTTTTTGAGAAATATTTAGAACCTTTGCCCATTTTAATATTTTTTTCTATTAAGTTGTATGAATTCTTATGTATTTCACATTTCACCCTCTGATCAGTATGTGTTTGCAACCTATAAAACAAGAGGAAAGATTTGCAATATTTTCTCTGTAGATTTTTTTCCTTCGCCATGAAGAACTTTGTAGTTTGACACAGTCTCATTTGACTAATTTTGCTTATGTTGCCTATTCTCTTGCTGTCATATCCAAAAAAATCATCACTAAGACTAAGGTAAAGAAGTTGTTTTCCTTTAGCAGTTTTACCATTTTAGGATTTATGTTTAGGTTCTTTTGTCCACTTGAGTAGAATTTTGTATATGCTGTGAAATAAGATGTGATTTCATTCTTCTGCATGTAGACATCCAGTTTTCTCAACACTTTACTGAAGAGACATTTTCATTTTTGTTCTTGGCACTCTTGTTGAAATAAATTGAATGCAAATGTGTGGATTTATTTCTGGGCTTTCTAATCTATTTCATTAGTCTATATGCCTTTCTTGGTGTGGTTCTAGGGATCAAACCCTGGGTGTCATGCATGCTAGACAAGCCTTCTACCACTGAGCTATATCCCCAGCCCCTATATCATTTTTTAATGTCCTAAATTCACTGTTTTTGTGTAGCTTTATAAAACTTAATATTTCAAAATCAGGAAATGTGATACCTTCAGCTTTGTTCATCTTGCTGGAGGTTTATTTGGCTATTCACATCTTATGCTTCCATATGCATTTTTAGAATTGTTTTTTCCTGTTTATATATAAAATGTGAACAGGATTTTGATAGGGATTGTGTTGAAATTGTAGACCACATTGAGTAGTAAGGATTTTATTACTTTGAAGTTTAATCAAACTTTTTTATTAACACATTACTTGTACAAATTAAAGGGATTCATTGTGACATTTCCATACATACACCATACATTGATATCCCTTAACCCTTTTTCTACCATTGCCCTCCCCTCACCTGCCTCCTTCCCACTCCCTAGTAATCTCTCTTAGTAGGGATATTTTAACAAAATTAATTCTTCTGTAAACACAAGATGTCTGTGTATCTGTTTTCTTTAGCTTCCTTCATCAGTGGCTTTGGTTTTGGTGTACATATCTTTTAATTCTTAAATTTATTGCTAAATGTTTTATATTTTTGCTGCTATTGTAAATGGGATTTTTTTTTCTTGATTTCATTTTCTAATAGTTCATTCTTAGTGTGTCAAAAAGACAGCAATTTCAGGACTGAGGTTGTGGCTCAGTGGTGGAGTGCTCACCTAGCAAGTACAAGGCCCTGGGTTTAACCCTGAGTACCACATATAAATAAGTAAATTAATGGTATTGTGTCCAACTACAACTAAAAAATAAATATTAAAAACAGACAGCAATTTTGTATCTTGCAACTTTACTAAATTTGTTTTATTAGTTGTAATAGGTGATTTTCTTGTCTTCAGGATTTTCCACACATATGATCATGTCATTTGCAAAATAATTTTACTTCTTTCCTTTTGATTTCAGTATTTTTTAAAAATATTGTCTTTGTAATGTGGTAGATTGATTGATTTTTTTGCATATAATGAACCATCCTTGAATCCCAGGGGAAAAATTTCCCTGGATCATGGTATATAATTTTTCTACTATGTAATTAAATTCAGGTTGTTAATATTTTATTGATAAATTTTACATTCATGTTCACTGTGGATATTGCCTATGTGTTTTTTTTCCCTTGTGGTGTCTTTTGTTTTGGTACCAGAATGACAATGACCTAATAAAACAAGTCCTATTTTTTAGAAGGGTTTAAGAAGAATCAGTATTAATTATTTCAATGTTAAGTAGAATTCACCTGTGAAAACATCTGTTTCTAGGCAGATTTTTGATTATTAATTTAAACTTCTTGTTATTGGTTTGTTTAGTATTTCTATTTCTTTTTGATTTTATCTTGATAGGTTGTTTATTTCTTCTAGGAATGTATCTGTACTTTCTAGGTTATCTAATATGTTAGCATATAATTGTGAAGGTCCTTTTCGTATTTTTGAGGCATCTATTATACTGTCACCTTTCTCATTTCCAGGGAAATAGATAAAACATGGTGTTTGTACAAAAGAGTATTATTCAGCCTTTATGTATTTTGTGGTGCTAGGGATTGAACCCAGGCCTTGCAAATGGGAACCAAGTATTTTATCAGTCCAATTCAGCATTTTAAAAAGAAGGAAATCCTTCCATTTGCAACAACTTGGATGAACCTGGAGGGCATTATGCTAAATGAAATAAGCCAGGCAATTGCTGAATGATCTCATTTACATGTGGAATCTAAAATAATCAGTTTTATAGAACAAGAAAATAGAATGTGGCTGCTAGTGGTGGAGAGATGAAGGAATGGGGAGATGATGTTCAGGTTACAAAGTTTGTTATGTAAAGTGAGTATGTTTTAGAAATCTAACATTTAGCATGGTGCTATAATGAACAATACTTAAAATTTGCTAAGAGTGTAGATCTTAAATGTTTGCAGAGTGGGGGGGAGGTAATAATGTGAGGTGATGGAATATTAATAAACTTGTAGTGATTGTTATATATATATACACACACACACACACACACACACACACAAACATAAAAACATCAAGTTGAACACTTTCAATGTATACAGTTATTTCCATCCTTAATTTTTATTGGTGCATTATAATTTTACATAACGGTGGAATTTATCATTACATGTTAATGCATAACACAATATAAAAATATAATTTGGTTAATATAATTTCCTAGTATTCTTTCATACAATTCTTATTTGTCATTTATATCCAATAAAGCTGAAAACCCCCAACAATTCAGTGGCATTCAATACATTTAGAGTGTTGTATAATCACCTCTATCTAGTTATGACAAATTTGTATCACCCCAAAACGAAGTGCTCTAATGTATTAAGTTGTTCCTCATTTCCCTCCCACTATCCTCTAGCAAACACTACTTTCCATCTCTGAATTTACTTATTCTGGATATTTCATATAAATGAAATAATACAACATAATTTTTGTGTCTGGATTTTTTCCCCTAGCATGTTTTTGAAGATCATCCACACCATAGCATGTATTAGCACTTTGTTTTTATGGATGACTAAGATTACATTCTGTAGCTATACCATTTTTGTTTTTCATTCAAGTTTTTCTCCTTTTTGGCTATTGTAAGTAGTGCTGCTTTAAATATTCATATAGAAGAATTTGTTTGAATATTTGTTTTCAGTTCTTGGAGTATATATCTAAAAGTGGAATTGCAGGGTCATTTTAAACATAGAGCTTATGTAGCCTTTTTTCACAAGGATATGAGTACTTGCATGGTAACATTGTGTGTTTGGAATTGAAAAATAAAACATAGACCTTTAAAAATCTGTATAATGAATGATTTTATTATTGCTACACATTCTAATGTTCAAAGATTTAAACCTAAGTCTTCCAGTTATTTTACTTGTAGAATTGAAGTCTCCCGTTAAAACTTCAAATTCAGAGTTGAGGAAAATACAAATAAACTTTTCAGCTCCTGGCTGTTGGGTCAAAGATGAATGTGTTAGTGGTCTTACCATGATGAACCACATATTAGAAATTCCTTCATTTATAATTATGGACAACAAATCATGAATTTTTAAAATTTTACAGCTAAAGACAGTCTTTAAAGGAATGATCTTGATGAGGACATTTTTACATGTAATTGCCCAGGAAACTAACAACTCTTTATGGACCTTGACTTCATATTGAATTCCTATATAACTTCTGCCTGTGTATTGTAAGACCTGTAAAATAGAACTCAGAGAAAATTGGAGTGGGCAAGAAAAGGTCCCTACTTATTGTCAGCGAAGTAAAGCAGCTGACAGGGCTTGTCACAGTAAGTGGTCCTCATTATTCCTCAGTAGTTTTTACCAGACGAGCTAGCATAAGGAATTACCTTCTTCCTGAAGCATAAAATACAACAGAGGGGAAATAACTCTCTTTGATCTGTGGAGGAGGAGTTTGGAATGATGAAAATAGAGAAAGACATAAATTACTATATTTAATTATAGTAGTTTTGAAATGCAGGAGACCCAAAGGATAAATTTTTAAAATTTATTTACTTTTATTGGTTCTTTTTAGTTACATATAACATTAAGATTCATTTTGACATAGTTACAAAATCATGGAATATAATTTGCTCCAATCAATCCCCAGGACTTCCTCTCCTCCCTCTCTTTGTTTCCTTCCCTCTACTCTGCTGATATATTGATCTCTTTACTTAGTTTTTTTCTTAATTAGTGTCTTTTGGATGCACATGATGGTGAGATTTCCTGTGGTATATTCATCAATGTAGATATGAAAGTTAAGACCTGAAGGATGATTTTAGTTTAACTTTACTTTCAAAAGGGGAGTCAGGCTTAAAGTCGCACAGTCCTGTGATTATAACCTTGTGGGCTAGAATCCAACTATGCTCTTTCCAATGTCATTTTTATTACCTTACTAGGGCTGCTGTAACAAATCATCACACACTTAGTTGCTTAAACAACACAATTTTATTATCTTGATGGCATGGAGTTCAAAAGTCAGACAGTTCTTACAGGGCTAAAATCAAGTTTGGTAAGACTGTACCTTTTCTGGAGGCTCTAGGAAAGAATCTCCCCCACTGCCAACACCCTTTTAGCTTCTGGAAGCTGTCTGCATTGTTTTGCTTCTGGGCCCTTCTATCTTCAAAGCCAGTAATCATATCCCTCTGACCTCTGCTTCCATCTTCACATCTGTTCCTTTTATTAACTCTCCTAACCACCTCTTTTTTTTTTTCTTTTTTTGCTTAGAAGTCTCCTTGTGAAACCATACAAAACCCTGATGATTTTCATTTCTCAAGGTTCTTAACTCTAATCATACCTGCAAAATTTCTTTTGCTATGTAAGGGAATATGTTCATAGGTTCTAGAGATTTGAATGTAGACATATCTATGGGGACCACTTTTCTGTCTACCACAGCCTGACCATTTCTTCTTGAGGAAAAGCATGAAGAAAAATTTAAAAAAAAAATTCCTTCCTGAAAAACTTTATAGATTTCTTTAGTGCAAAGTGTTTTAATTCATGGAAAAATGGCACCTTATGTTCATTTTATTTACAAACCACTTTTGCACATATTATTTCATTGTTGCTCTTTTTATAGGGGCAGCCAGTCCTTGAACAATGAAGTGAATTTTAAGAATAAATGGTGGTCTTAGGATATGAATTCCATGGATTTAAATCTAAGTCTAGCATTTTATACATTTGACCATTAAATTATTATTTTTTAAAATACCTTTATTTTTTTTATGTGGTGCTGAGGATCAAACCCAGGGCCTCGTGTGTAGGAGGCGAGCGCTCTATCACTGAGCTACAACCCCCAACCACTAAATTATAAAAGTGATTTTCAGACTCATTTCCTTGAGACTTGTTTGAAGTGAAGTATAAGGGGTCATATTTGAGTGGGTTTGTGGACATTCTTCATCATGTTAAACATTCTCAAGGTCAAGCTGGGCATGGTGGCACATGCCTATAATCCCAGTGGCCAGGGAGGCTGAGGCAGGAGGATCATGAGTTCAAATACAGCTTCAGCAACTTAGCAAGGACCTAAGCAGCTTGGCAAGACCCTGTCTTAAAATAAGAAGGGCTTGGGATGTGACTCAGTGGTTGGGTGCCCTTGGGTTCAATCCTCTGTATCCTCACCTCTCAAATAAAAAAAATAAAACCCTGTTTTACAGAAACAAACAAAAATAACCACTCTTTGACTTTATGCTACAGACTGTAAAACGTAAAGCTCCTGATTTTTGTTTTACTGTGTTACAACTCTACCTGTGTATTCTAACTAAATTGAATTTTGACATATTCTAGCCTATTTTCTAGGCTAGCCTCAATAAAAAGCCAAGGAAACTGATTTATTTTACTGTATAACTGTGAGCTATTAGAAACCAGATAGAAGGAATTCATCTGACCTATATTTTTTATCTGGTTTGTTGACCAGTCTATAAAGTTGGAATTATTCTGGAGTATAGGAATTGGGTTCTATTTACATAATGGTCTTTAAGTACTAAATACTTTATAGGGTTTTAGTAGGGTTATAATAAAGTTGTGATGGTTTTAATTATTGACTTTTAGAACTTTTTTTTTTGTAGATGGACACAATAATTTTATTTTTTTAATGTGGTGCTGTGGATCGAACCCAGTGCCTCACACATGTTGGGCAAGTCCTCTACCACTGAGCCATAACTCCAACCCCTAATGGATTTTTTAGCCTAGAAAAAAATAAAAATAATAAAAATTGTAAACTTGTGGTTGTAATTTTTTTTTGTATCCTAAAATACTTTATTATTATTTTTTTTAATTTTTTTTTATTGATTATTTATCGCATTACATAGTTCATGATATATCATCTTTCATACATTAGACTCAAATTGTGCTTTGACCTCCCATTTTCACCCCAAATACAGATCGCAGAATCACATCTGTTACATATTCACATTTTTACATAATGCCATATTAGTGACTGTTGTATTCTGCTACCTTTCCTATCCCCTACTATCCCCCCTCCCCTCCCCTCCCATCTTCCCTCTCTACCTCCCCTGCTGTTGTTCAATTCTCTCCCTTTTTTTCCCTCCCCCTTGCCCCTCATAACCTCTTATAATTTTATGTATCCTTGAAGGTCTCCTACCATTTCCATATGCTTTCCCTTCTCTCTCCGTTTCTCTCCCCCCATTCGTCTTTGTTTACTGTAGTCTTTTCCTCATGCTCTTTCTTCCTGTTCTGTTCTTAGTTGTTCTCTTTATATCAAAGCAGACATTTGGCATTTGTTTTTTAGGGCTTGGCTAGCTTCGCTTAGCATAATCTGCTCTAATGCCATCCATTTCCCTGCAAATTCTATGATTTTGTCATTTCTTAGTGCTGCATAATACTCCATTGTGTATAGATGCCACATTTTTTTTATCCATTCATCAATTGAAGGGCATCTAGGTTGGTTCCACAGTCTAGCTATTGTGAATTGTGCCGCTATAATCATTGATGCAGCCGTATCCCTATAGTGCGCTCTTTTAAGGTCCTCAGGGAATAGTCCGAGAAGTGCGATAGCTGGGTCAAATGGTGGTTCCATTCCCAGCTTTCCCAGGAATCTCCATACTGCTTTCCAAATTGGCCTCACCATTTTGCAGTCCCACCAGCAGTGTACAAGTGTACCCTTTTCCCCACATCCCCGCCAACACTTGTTGTTGTTTGACTTCATAATGGCTGCCAATCTTACTGGAGTGAGATGGTATCTTAGGGTGGTTTTGATTTGCATTTCTCTGATTGCTAGAGATGGTGAGCATTTTTTCATGTACTTGTTGATTGATTGTATGTCCTCCTCTGAGAAGTGTCTGTTGAGGTCCTTGGCCCATTTGTTAATTGGGTTATTTGTTATCTTATTGTTTAATTTTTTGAGTTCTTTGTACATTCTGGATATTAGGGCTCTATCGGAGGTGTGGGGGGTAAAGATTTGTTCCCAGGATGTAGGCTCTCTATTTACCTCTTTTATTGTTTCTCTTGCTGAGAAAAAACTTTTTAGTTTAAGTAAGTCCCATTTGTTTATTCTTGTTGTTAACTCTTGGGCTATGGGTGTCCTATTAAGGAATTTGGAGCCTGACCCCACAATTTGTAGATCGTAGCCAACTTTTTCTTCTATCAGACGCAGTGTCTCTGATTTGATACCTAGCTCCCTGATCCATTTTGAGTTAATTTTTGTGGATGGCGAGAGAAAGGGATTCAATTTCATTTTGTTGCATATGGATTTCCAATTTTCCCAGCACCATTTGTTGAAAATGCTATCCTTCCTCCATTGCATGCTTTTAGCCCCTTTATCAAATATAAGATAGTTGTAACTTTGTGGATTAGTCTCTGTGTCTTCTATTCTGTACCATTGGTCTACCCTCCTGTTTTGGTACCAGTACCATGCTGTTTTTGTTACTATTGCTTTGTAGTACAGTTTGACCTCTGGTATCGCTATGCCTCCAGATTCACACTTCCTGCTTAGAATTGCTTTTGCTATTCTGGGTCTTTTGTTTTTCCATATGAATTTCATGATTGCTTTGTCTATTTCTACAAGAAATGCCATTGGGATTTTGATTGGCATTGCATTAAACCTGTAGAGAAGTTTGGGTAATATCGCCATTTTGACGATGTTAGTTCTGCCTATCCATGAACAGGGTACATTTTTCCATCTTCTGAGATCTTCTTCTATCTCTCTCTTTATGGTTCTGTAGTTTTCATTGTATAAGTCTTTCACCTCTTTTGTTAGGTTGATTCCCAAGTATCTTATTTTCTTTGAGGATATTATGAATGGAGTGGTTTTCCTTATTTCCATTTCAGAGGTTTTGTTGCTGATATACAGGAATGCCTTTGATTTATGCGTGTTGATTTTATACCCTGCCACTTTGCTGAATTCATTTATTAACTCTAGCAGCTTCTTTGTAGACTCTTTTGGGTCTGTTAAGTATATTATCATGTCATCCGCAAATAGCGATAGTTTAATTTCTTCTTTTCCTATTTTTATGCCTTTAATTTCTTTTGTCTGTCTAATTGCTCTGGCTAGTACTTCGAGAACTAAATTGAATAGAAGTGGTGATAGAGGGCATCCCTGTCTTGTTCCAGATTTTAGAGGAAATGCCTTCAGTTTTTCTCCGTTTAGGATGATGCTAGCCTGAGGTTTAGCATATATAGCTTTTACAGTGTTGAGGTAAGTTCCTGTTATCCCTAGTTTTTCTAGTGTTTTGAACATAAAGGGATGCTGTACTTTGTCAAATGCTTTTTCTGCATCCATCCAGATGATCATGTGGTTCTTGTCTTTAAGTCTATTGATGTGGTGAATAGCATTTATTGATTTCCGTATATTGAACCATCCTTGCATCCCAGGAATGAATCCTACTTGATCATGGTGCACAAGTTTTCTGATATGTTTTTGTATTCGATTCGCCAGAATTTTATTGAGAATTTTTGCATCCAAGTTCATTAGAGATATTGGTCTGTAGTTTTCTTTCTTTGAAGTATCTTTGTCTGGTTTTGGGATCAAAGTGATGTTGGCCTCATAGAATGAATTTGGAAGAGCTCCTTCTTTTTCTATTTCTTGAAATAGCTTGAAAAGTATTGGTATTAATTCTTCTTTGAAGGTTTTGTAGAACTCCGCTGTATAGCCATCTGGTCCAGGGCTTTTCTTAGTTGGTAGTCTTTTGATGTCTTCTTCTATTTCTTCTTTTGTTATTGGTCTGTTTAAATTGTGTGTGTCTTCCTGTCTCAATCTGGGCAAATCATATGCCTTAAGAAATTTATCGATATCTTCATTATCTTCTATTTTATTGGAATATAGGGTTTCAAAATACTTTCTAATTATCTTCTGTATTTCTGTAGTGTCTGTTGTGATATTGCCTTTTTCATCCTGTATGTTAGTAATTTGAGTTCTCTCTCTTCTTCTTTTCGTTAGCATGGCTAAGGGCTTGTCTATCTTATTTATTTTTTCAAAGAACCAACTTTTAGTTTTATCTATCTTTTCAATGGTTTCTTTTGTTTCAATTTCGTTGATTTCTGCTCTAATTTTAATTATTTCTTGTCTTCTACTACATTTGCTGTTGTTTTGCTCTTCCCTTTCTAGGTTTTTGAGGTGTTGTGTGAGTTCATTTATTTGTTGGTTTTTTCTTTTTTTGAGGTAAGAACTCCAAGAAATGAATTTCCCTCTTAAAACTGCTTTCATTGTGTCCCATAGATTCTGGCATGTTGTGTCTGTGTTGTCATTTGACTCTAAGAATTTTTTCATCTCCTCCTTTATGTCTTCTACAACCCATTGATCATTCAGTAACATATTGTTCATTTTCCATGTGATGTAGGATTTTTCCTTCCTTCTTTTATCATTGATTTCCAATTTCATTCCATTATGGTCAGATATGGTGCATGGTATTATCTCCACGCCCTTATAATTACTAAGAGTTGCCTTATGGCATAATATATGGTCTATCTTTGAGTAGGATCCATGTGCTGCTGAGAAGAACGTGTATCCACTTGATGATGGTTGATATATTCTATATATGTCGGTTAAGTCTAGGTTATTGATTGTGCTGTTGAGTTCTATAGTTTCTTTATTCAGCTTTTGTCTAGAGGATCTGTCTAATGGCGAGAGCGGTGTGTTGAAGTCACCCATAATTATTGTGTTGTGGTCTATTTGACTCTTGAACTTGAGGAGAATTTGTTTTATGAACGTTGCAGCTCCATTGTTTGGTGCATACAAATTGATGATTGTTATGTCTTGTTGGTGGATGGTTCCTTTTAACAGTATATAGTGACCTTCTTTATCCTTCTTGATTAACTTAGGTTTGAAGTTGATTTTATTCGATATGAGTATGGCCACTCCTGCTTGCTTCCGAGGGCCATATGAGTGGTATGATTTTTCCCAACCTTTTACCTTCAGCCTGTGTATGTCTTTTCCTATCATATGAGTCTCCTGAAGGCAGCATATTGTTGGATTTGTTTTTTTGATCCAGGTTACTAGCCTATGTCTCTTGATTGGTGAATTTAGGCCATTAACATTTAAGGTTACAATTGAGATATGATTTGTATTTCCAGTCATGCTTCTTTATTTATTTATTTTAGTTTGGCTAGTTTTGCTTTTTGGTTGTTTTCCTCCCCCTTTACTGAGATACCTCCTGCTGTTAGTTTTGGGCACTATTTATCAAATCCTCTTCTTGTAGTGTTTTGTTCAAAATGCTTTGCAGAGCTGGTTTTCTTGCTGCAAATTCTTTTAGCTTTTGTTTATCATGAAAGATTTTAATTTCATTGTCAAATTTGAAGCTCAATTTTGCTGGATATAGTATTCTTGGTTGGAATCCATTATTTTTCAGCGTTTGAAATACATTATTCCAGGATCTTCTCGCTTTCAAAGTTTGTGATGAGAAATCGGTCGTTAACCTAATTGGTTTACCCCTGAAAGTAATCTGCCTCTTTTCTCTCGTAGCTTTTAATATTCTCTCCTTGTTCTGTACGTTGGCTATCTTCATAATTATATGTCTTGGGGTTGGTCTATTATGGTTTTGAATGTTTGGGGTCCTGTAGGCTTCCAGGATTTGGCAATCCATTCCATCTTTCATCTCTGGGAAGTTTTCTAGAATTATTTCATTTAATATGCTGTCCATTCCTTTGGTTTGAAACTCTGTGCCTTCTTCTATCCCTATGACTCTCAGATTCGGTTTTTTTATGACATCCCATAACTCTTGAATAGATTGTTCGTGGGATTTAAGCATCTTTTCTGTGTTGACTATATTCTTTTCAAGTTGATAAACCTTGTCTTCATTATCTGATGTTCTGACTTCTACTTGATCAAGTCTATTTGTAATATTCTCGTTTGAGTTTTTAATTTGGTTTATAGTTTCCTGCAATTCTAGGATTATTGTTTGATTTTTTTTTAAGATCTCTATCTCCTGGTAGATCTCGTTCTTTGCCATTTGAATTTGTTTGTTTAATTCATTTTCAAAATATACTTTTATTTCTTGGACTTGCTGTCTCATGTCTTCTCTAATATTCCTTTCCATTCGAGTTAGGTATCCCTTGAGTTCTTTCCATATCCCTGTTTCTGAAGTTTCTATGTCCTCCTGTAGAATTGAGTTGTCTTGCATTGTTTGAAATCCTTTTTTCCCTTGTTTTCTCATGTTGTCCACGTTACTTTCCAGCTCTTTTTGAATGTCGTGTTTCTGCTCTCTTCTATAGATTTGTTTTGTTTCTGTATTACTCTGATGTCTCTCCTTTGTGTTGTTGAACTATGCCTGCTAACGTGGATTCTGCTGGGAAGGAATTCCGACGTCCGAGCTCCAGTGACGACACTACTCTGCTATGCCGTGCCCCAGTCTCCTTGCCGGGGTGCCCTAATGGGGGGGTGTGACTGGACTGTCTCTGTTTGGTTTCAGCACCCGGTCGTGGCAGGCGGGCAGACTCCCGCCGCCCAGTATCTCAGGCCGTGGGCAGGTGATCCATCGCCAGCGGGAGGGCGTTCTCCTACCGCCCAGTTACGCTGGCAGTGGATGAACTGTCGCCGGCGGGCCTGCAGTTTACAGCTGCCCAGTCACGAGAGCCTTGCCTCTAGTCTCCTGTTCTCTCCTGCTAGGCTTGGGTTCTCCTGCTAGACCAGATTTCCCCTCAGTGATGGTTCTCGGCAGTTCAAACTGTACTCTGGGCCTGTTTTGTTGCAATCTGTGGGAGAGTGGCGGTGGATACTTCAGCTCTCTAAGATGGTGGCCGCTGTTTGCCTTAGCGGAGTGTCCCTTGTGGGGGGCGGGGCCTTACCGGCTTCCTTCCCCGACTGCAATCCCGAACTCAGCCCGGGGGTCAGTGCGGGCTTGGGCTTGGCTGGTGGGATACCACCGTGTCGCAGCCACTTAATTCCCTGCTGACTGGTTAACCCCTTCTCTGCGGCGCCACGCCTTCTGTAGCCTCGGGGCAGGCCGCGCGTATCAGACAGCCTGGATCTCCGGGGTCACACCGTTGGCTTTTGGGATCCCCGGCACTCTATGGTTTTGATTTTTTCTGCTTGCCCCTCCCCCAGCGCTGGCTAGGCAGGTTTTGTTTTGTCCGCTGATGGGAGGGGTGGTTGAGCGTCAGGTGCCTCTAGCTCCCCTTTAGTCTTTATGCAGGCTCACTCTGATACTGCCTCCCCCTGAAAGTCTAGGAGAGATTTTATGCGAAATCCCCCTAAGTATGGGGGCTGGGCTGGGTCACACACACCTGTTTTGTTGCTGCAATCTGTCGGAGAGTGGCGGTGGATACTTCAGCTCTCTAAGATGGTGGCCGCTGTTTGCCTTAGCGGAGTGTCCCTTGTGGGGGGGCGGGGCCTTACCGGCTTCCTTCCCCGACTGCAATCCCGAACTCAGCCCGGGGGTCAGTGCGGGCTTGGGCTTGGCTGGTGGGATACCACCGTGTCGCAGCCACTTAATTCCCTGCTGACTGGTTAACCCCTTCTCTGCGGCGCCACGCCTTCTGTAGGCTCGGGGCAGGCCGCGCGTATCAGACAGCCTGGATCTCCAGGGTCACACCGTTGGCTTTTGGGATCCCCGGCACTCTATGGTTTTGATTTTTTTCTGCTTGCCCCTCCCCCAGCGCTGGCTAGGCAGGTTTTGTTTTGTCCGCTGATGGGAGGGGTGGTTGAGCGTCAGGTGCCTCTAGCTCCCCTTTAGTCTTTATGCAGGCTCACTCTGATACTGCCTCCCCCTGAAAGTCTAGGAGAGATTTTATGCGAAATCCCCCTAAGTATGGGGGCTGGGCTGGGTCACACACACCTGTTTTGTTGCTGCAATCTGTCGGAGAGTGGCGGTGGATACTTCAGCTCTCTAAGATGGTGGCCGCTGTTTGCCTTAGCGGAGTGTCCCTTTGTGGTTGTAATTTTAATTTCCAAATTAGTCTCACATTGATAAGCATAACTAGTAACTATGTTATTTTAGAATGAAGTATTTCATGGATTCCCAAATGTTCTATTCCTAAAATGAGGAAGAAAACCAAAATATCACAGATAAAGGTGAGGACTTTTACTTTGGGAGACTGAGGAATTGATTGGAGTTTGAGCTTTAAATTTAAATACCAAAACTCTCAGATGCAATAGTGGATGCCTATAATCCCAGTGATTCAGGAGGCTGAGGCAGAAGGTTTATATGTTTCAGGGCCAGCCACAGAAACTTAAGGAGACCCTTTCTCAAAATAGATTTAAAAGGGCTGGGGATGTAGCTCAATGAAAGGGTGCCCTTGGGTTCAATCCCCAGTAGTAATGTTACAAAGATAGATAGGTGAAGAATGTCCACAAACCCACTCAAATACAACAAACTAATTTCTACCCACTAAACAAGATACTATTGGAATATGTGGTTCTTATAAGATTGTAACTAGTAAATAAAATTCAACTGTAATTACTGAATCAAATTTCCTCCATTTAGTTATAATTACTTTGCCTTCTTGGTGAAACTGAACTATCTTTTAGCCCTTCCATCTAGCTGGCAAGACCCACCATTTTTAGCCATTATTTTCTTTTAATATTTTAGCCAAAAATATACATGTTTCATTTAGTTACTTATGCTGATGCAGTTTATAAATCATAGCAAAATTGTGGTTATATATACCCATCATCTGTTCTTGGGAATTTTATATGTAATATAATTGTTTTCAATTGTTTTCATGAAATCTGACATTTCTGTTACTCTAAGCAAGAATATTTTCCATTTTGATTTGCACAGTTCTGTTTTCTTTTTGAACTGGGGATTACTTTACCACTGAACCACATCCCCAGCCATTTTTTTTAATGTTTTATTTTAAGACAGGGTCATGCTAAATTGCTTAGGGATTTGATAAATTGCTGAGGCTGGAGTTGAATTTATGATCTTCCTGCCTCAGCCTCTTGAACCACTGGGATTATAGGTGTGTACGACTGCACCTGACTGATTTGCACATGTTTTTTTTTTTTTTTTTTTAAGAATGATTACATAACTGGGTTTTAGAACGCCTTCCTTTTCACATTTTTCTTTACTGATGTAATTTTGTTTCTACATACGGTTGTTTACAAATAAAACTGAGATGGAAATGAACCTCCTTATGTGACATAGGTAAGGGCTTGACTAGATTCAATGAGATCTTGATGCTAACAATAACAGGACTTTCCCATCTACATTTTTCATTTTTCTTGGAGAATTTCAGGTATCCTACACAACATGATTTATTGTACTGAATTGACCAAATTACATAATTCTACAATGCCTCAGAGTTTCTTGGTATCAACTGTGCACATCTCACTAGCTATTGTTTCTGTCTATACATCAACTCTGTCTGGGCCATACATCCTAATAAGTCTACAGTATATTGAAATGAATTAAACAGATCACATCCTTATGGATTAAACATTTTTTATCCCAGAGGAGTACTGAAGATATTTAAAACATAGACAAATTTTTTTAAATGAAGGATCAATAATTAAGGACACAATTAGCCTTTGATTATCACTCAGTGGTGAGATCCTTCTTACAGACCTGAAAAAAAGGTAGTACCTCTTTTCTCCTCTTTTCAATTTTTTTACTGATATTTCCAGGCAAGGATAAAATGAAATTGTCGGTAGTCATTTATGATTGTCACACTAAAAATGTAACGTGTAACGTGAACGTGAACATTTGGAGAAGAAAATGCCTCTGGACATTTGGTTAGCTGCAGAACCCTTGTTCCAGACAATGCCTATCTACTCTTTCACTTTCCAGACATCAAAATTAATGCTGTTTACCATAGTAGAAAAGTTTCAGAATTATTTTCAGCTTTTAATAAACACCTCAGTAGCCTTAGGGAAATTGGGCATATTACTTCATTTGTTGTGATTTAAAGTATAATTATATCACTTTAATTATCTAATGGGAATGGAGTTATTCATTCATTTTAAACATTTAGGAATGCTTTTAACTCTGAGCATTTCCCCTGCATGATACCTCTCCCTTTTGTATTCTCTGTCATCAGGATGGTCTTGCAAAGGACAGTAGGAAACACTTTAAAGAAATGTGGATGAATTAATTAATATTGCATTGCACTACACATTTTGATTTATATTCTGGATTTATATTTGTAGAGTTTGGAAAAGTCTGAGAAACATAAGACTCATAGGCTAGAACCCCACATTTTCAAATAATAAAGTGGTTTTATTTGAAAGGATTTTTAGAGCTGAAAGAAAAACAATTTTACTCATGGGCTTTTAGGTAGTTATTAGTATTCCACTTCAGGTTTTACAGACATTTATTTTAAAGTGTGTTTTTTTTCCCCCAGGACTGGAAACTGTAGCTCTTTCCCAGTGCTAAATTTCCAGGTATTTTTTTCTTCTGAGACAGGGTCTCACTACATTTCTGAGGATATCATTAACTTGCCGAGGCTGGCTTCAAACTTATGACCCTCCTGCTTCAGCCTCCTGAGTTGCTGGAATTACACATATATGCCACCATGCCTGGCTTAAAGTGTCTTTATCATAAAATGCTGAGGTCAAATACGTCCTTCATTGAAATAAGTTGCTGATACTTGTACATTGGAGTATAATTATTCTCATATCTATAAATACCATATGCCTCTTAATTTTTCTTCCCAGAATCATCCTACAAACCTTCCACAACAGTTCACATTCAATGTATGCTTAGAGCAATGACAATACCAGTATAAATATTTTATTATGTAAGAAAATCTGTAGATTTACAAATTCAGATCTTGTCAAAAGAAAATTTAAATTGTTTCTGAATTCATGCTTCAAGCTCCCTTTATTTATTTGAAAAATTGAACAGCATGAGGTTTTGGATGGACAAAAAGTTAATGTTTCATTTTCCCAGCAAAATATTACTTTAATAAAATATAGTAACAGCTATCCATTGCAGGAACTACCCTTTGCAAAGTATATATCACATTAAAATACACCGCATATTTATTGAACTTGACATTACCATTTACAAGGTGCTTTTTCATTTTCTCATCTCAGCTCCATGAATTAGGTATTGTTATTATTTTATTTGAAAATAGGAAAACAAGACTTAGAAGGCTCTATGGCTTGCTAAGAACAATCACACTTATACATTCTCAATAATCTAATCTACATTTTCTGATTTAAAAAGTATTGTTTCTCTTGTCTCAAGCTGCTTATTTGGTTGGTGCTTGGTATTTTGACTACCAATGAAACGTAATCTCTACAAAATGAAAGATAATATTATTTGACAATAATAAAGCATTCGGAGGGCACTTCAGAATTTGGAATTTCTGAGGATGTGTGTCCATTAGCTAGCTTTAAAAAGATTGTATCTATAAATTCATAATAGTCTTATGGTGAGAGAGGGAATTACTGACAAATCTAGGAACAGAACCACATTCTAGATATCTCTTGTCCAATTTAAATATGACTATGTCAGGATAAGGAAGAAAATAAGAACCTTAGATGATGAATACATCCTATATACAAACATGAGACCAATTTTCTCACTCTTAATTTCACTCAGCAAATAGTAAATAAGAAAGTATTTAATATAAGCTCAAGAATTGATAATAATGGAATGAGAAAGAATTTGCTGTCATCATTTACTTATCTCATTTTAAAATAATTTAAAATTATTTTACTATTGTCATTTTACCCACTGTGAACTCAAAATGTCTTTTGAAATAAATAGGAAAAATACTTCTAAAAATGAAACTTTTTACCTGTAGATTTTCTATTGCTAATGCTACATAATCAAGCTCTACTTGAGGACCTTAATAACAATCTTTATTGGACTCTAAAAGCAATTTCTACATTCAAATTCAAGGCAGAATACTTATTTCTAAAACACGCCACAATTTTCATAAATGAATGAAACTGACTATTCTCTTAAAAATATGACATATCACCTAGGAGACAGAATATTTGTGTTTGTAATGAAAAATATCTATTACTTTATAGACAACACTTGGATGACATAGGGCGGCAGTTGGTTAGCCTAACTTGTTCACCTCCTACCTGTATGAACTTAGACTGCTATACTCTATTCATATGTAAAATGAGATTTACAACACCTACCACTTAAACTTTTTGAAAGGCTTTGAACTAAAATATATAATCCACCCAGCACTGATTTGGCCCATTTGAGGCATTTGATAATATCAATAATTATTATTATTAAATTCTTGATACTTTCCTTTCTGCCTTTAAAGGCAAATGTATATAAATAGAGAGGCACACCAGGAATTTAAAAGTTATACATGCAGTCTGAGCCTTTGATAGTGACTTTTTTGTGACTGTAAAATTTTATTTGAATTAGAAATCATCTATAATTTTAGGGTTTAACTATTTTATCAGCATCAGGCCACTAATTAGCTCAATAGCAATTAGCCTTTTTGTCTGAAAGTATGTCCTCAGAAAATAGCAAAAGTGTCTGCAATGGATTACCCATCATGTTATAGGCAGTTACATTATGCACTGGGGATGTAAAAGTGAAAATGACTCAAACATGCCTTTCTGGAATTACTTTTCCCCACTTTGGCAACATGGGACCAAGTGTAGTCTTTTCCACAAATTATATGTTTTGTTGGTTTTATGCATTGTTACCCAATAAACCAAATTTGATCATGTTGCAAACAAACTGAAGTCTAATTAGTAGTTTTGTGATATGCAAGTGCTTCTTGTAGTCAAGTTTAGTTATAAACTTGCAGGTGTATATGTTTCTCTTTATAAAAAAATAATCAAATACAGAGTAGGTTTGTTAGAGAATCACAAATACAAAGTGCTTTAGGTTTTATGTTAATGGTGATAGATTTCCTGCCTCATCAACTAGAATTTCAAATCACTGTACTTTGTAAGCTTCTACATGCCATTGGAATGAGGTATGTGGTCATGAGTCTGGGCATGCTTGGTTTCAAGATGCTTGTTTTTAGGCTGTATCATTGTATCCAATCTCTCCTTTATTCAGGTTTTCCAAAGACATTGTTTATATTTTCTATCTTCATTTCTTCAAACTCTTACTCATTCTTTAATCCACACTGTTTTGGCTTTTGTCTCATTCATTAAATGAAATAGTTCTTGATGACATTTTCACGACTGGTTTGTTGTTAAATCCACTGGAAAGTTTTCATTCTTTCATGTTTGATCTCTTAGCAGCAATGTACACTTGGCTATTTTCATCTTCTTAAAGCACTCTTTAGATTGCTTCTGTAACAGAAAATTATACTGTTTTCTCCTCTTTCCTTTCATATGTGCTTCTGTTTAAGGTATAGTTTCTTTAGAGCACAATTTATTTTTTCTTAGGCAATCTCATTCACTTTACATGCATAGCTTTCATTAGCATTTTTCTAAGTCAGCACAGAGTAGATTATCTGCCCAAACACAACTCAATAGATTAAAACAAATGTTATTTCTTACTCATTCCATATGTCAATAATGTGTCAACTAGGAGCTTTCTATCATGTTGTCCTATGAGACGTTGGCTCATGGATTAACTTGTGTCTAACGTGTTGTTCATTTATATGTTGGGATGACATTTTTCATATCATCTATTCTATGATCCCATATGGAAGCAACACATTTCACTTCTGTTTAGAACTCATAACACAAAACTAATGATATAAATCCACCCAAGTGCAGTCCTTATCCTGGAGCATTTCTGTAGAGATTGAAAATGTTTGGTGACCATCACAATTAGATTTCCTGGTTTTTGTTTTTCAGATATTTGGCTCACCAGCCTGCATATCTCACTTACCTCCTAAGGGAGGAAATCCAGAAATCCAGAAATTTTATCCAAAGTCCACAATTTATAGATAATATATAGTAGTTCCTACCTGAAATTCAGACATGGCTTCTTAGGATAGAGCGGTCTATGACACATACAGTTAATTTAGAGAAAGAGGAGCATGAGATGAAGTTAGGACACATGGCAAATCTAAGAATGATCTGTAGAGAAGTTACATATATCTAATGTATATTTGTTGTCATACTACCTAATTACATTTGATTTGCAGTCAAATGTTAACATTTTCTTATGTATATTTTTTTCTTCAGTGCTATACCCTCAGGAAATCCTTCACTGACCACCCTGTCAGATGCCCTGTTACACACATTTAATAGTAACATGTACCTCTGCCAGGTAGCATT
This sequence comes from Spermophilus citellus, assembly GCF_964194105.1. Lineage (NCBI taxonomy): Eukaryota > Metazoa > Chordata > Mammalia > Rodentia > Sciuridae > Spermophilus > Spermophilus citellus. The sequence goes on from NC_138190.1 coordinate 22,983,481, forward strand.
AAGAAAACTGATGTTACATTTCTTGTATAACTTTGGATTAACAATTTTTTTTTTACTTTTTATAAACTTTGAGGTGAAAGACAATGAATGCTTTTGCTAACCATTGACTCCTTACCTCCTATCAGAGTCTGGAACACAATTAGTACTCAATAAATATTTATTAACTTAATGAATGAAAATACTTCTTCCCTCTCTTCCTCTTTCTCCCTTCCATTCCTTCTTTCCTTTCAGCACTTTTCATTGTGTATCTACTGTTGAGAAATGACAGATCAGATAATCACTTAACAGTTAGTTCCTGGGCTGTCATTATTAATCCCTGACCAGCAGTTTTTGTTGGTGTTGGTATTATTCAGGCAGGATATTTGTGATAAATGCAAGTGGCAGCCTGTCATAGAGAGAATGTGCAGATGTTGAGAACAGAAAGAATAGGTTTTGAGTCCCAACTTTGCCATGTGTTTGCTATGTGGCTCTGGGCTACTTCAGTGATCTCTCTGGATTTAGTTCTTCCTAGGTAACATTAGGGGATAATCATAAATAGCTTGTAGGCATTACAGTGTAGTAATTATGTGTATAAAATTAACCAGACACATAGAAGTGACTCAATAAATGGTAGTCATTTTGGCCTGTGTTGAAAAATAATTTATTAAATAATTTTAGACATTAATAAGAAATATTAAGCAGCAGAACATTAAAAAAACTTTATAGTATTCATGTTATAATAGTTAAATCAGACAAACATTGGATGAGAAATAATCAGGCAAAAAAATGGCAGTGTACAATTTTGAAGGATTAAAATACAGTTCATTTAGAAAATACTTCATGAGAACAATGTGTGTTATACATGCATATAACTATATACATGAATGTACATCTGTTTCTGTTTATATATTTTGTACTTGTATTTTTTTCTTGACATAATTTGGATTAATGTCATTTGTGTATGGATTTATATTCATATTTGTGCATATGAGATTTTTGATATATATACTCAATGTGGAATAATTAAATTGAGATGATGGTTATGTCCAAATAATCTCAGGTGAAAATTTTGAAGTCACAGCCATTGCTTTCCATTTGTCATTGACTTTTACATTGTTTTTAATCTTTGTGGTTCCAAAAATTTTAAAGTGTTTTTTATTCTCTAGAAAGATAATTCCATCAGAGTGCCTTGATCTCTTACTTCATAAAGGAAGAATGGAGGAAAGAAAAAGTGTGTGCCTCATTAATGGTACCCCCTAACAATGCCTGTCTTTGTAGGGGTGAGAATTGATGTCATTTTTGGCAGCTACACAGCTGATACTGTTCTGTGACATTGCATCATATCCAGTACATGCCTGATAGGAAACCCTTTTCCAAGTGGTAAACAACCCTTTACAAGGCAGCCCTGCCAAAGCTATGCTTTACTCTCCAACAGGAAATTAGTAAGACAGTCTTTTTCTCTTTACTTAAAAAAAAGTATATGCCTTTTAATGATGTACTATTGTTTGAGCCATCTGCAGATGTGCTGTCCATCTAATTGCCAGAGTTAAATTATTGATTTTTAGAAATTGTTGTGATTATCTCATTATGCTTTTGTCACAAAATGACTATTTCATCTAGCAATTAACTCCAGGGAAAGTCATCTCAAGGCCCAAACTGAACCTAGCATTTTGATGAAGCCCTGTTTTAGAATGGCAATAAAACACATTTTGCCCATTTGCAGGTATTTCAAGTATCACATTGGATGAATCTTTTTAATTTTCTTCTACTGAATTGAGTTCAAGTGAATTTGATAGGATTATTAGGGTGGCTAGTGTCTAGAATAACAATGATGACTTACAGAAGGAACCAGCAGGGCTGATGTTATTGACGAAGAGATTCTTCAGCTCCTTCATTTGTCAGCAGGAAGCCCTGCTCTGTGATCCATCTATTGAATCCTTTCCTGAGTACAGTGCCTGTCTATTTTATTGCAAGGACACTAAATGCATCTTTTAAATCAATATTCAATTATGCAAGACAAGGAATGCTGGTTAAGTAACTCTACCTGGTGGGGAAATACATTTCCAAAAAGAATTGTCAGGGCTTCTGGTTTAGTTTGTTTTTTTCCCCACCTCTGGTTGAATACTTGCCCAGTTACACTTGTTGAATGTACACTGTCACCTTTCTGCAAAGGGTCTTATGTGGTGGTGTGTTCCTTGCTTTTCCTCTGGAAGCACCTTTCTCAGCTCCATTCCATGCAGTCTTTGACTCTTGTTACCCAGGAAACCAGAGGATATTTTCCCTGGTTGCCTTCTCTTATAGACCACTGCCAATCAGCTGCTTTGTTTTAATCCCACAGTTTATTCTTCTCTCTGTCTCAGTTTATGCTTTCTCCCTAAACCTGGGGAGTTTATAGTATGAATTAAGCCTCACTCTTGTTTTGTTCTACTAGAAATTAACTTAACATATTATTTACTCTGGACTAATCTGCCAGGCAAGCATGAGGATATTGCTTCCTAAGCCACCTTCTAATTTAAAAAAAAAATGAAGATTTCATAGGTCAATGCATAGGCAGTGTGAGCTAGGGAGCTTTTACCATAATAATTGGACTCTCAAGAATTTCACTACAGTTAATGAATTTGTGCTTGTTATAAAAGATAAATGGAGGGTGCAGCTATATTTTTCTTAGGACAAGTCAGGAAAAAATAAAATAGTTGAGAAATTAATAAATGGGTTGTAACTTCTGACAGTTTTTAACCCATTTAATTTAATTCCTATATTTATCCACCAATTCAGGGATAACCATGTCATGGTTTAATTGAAAGATTTGGATTGTCTTGCTGGCTAGGAGAAGGGCAAGTGGCTTTCTGATGGAACTAGGATTTTCCTCAAGAGCAAGTTTCCTTAATTACTCTCCTGTTGTCCTATTTGACTTCTTCAGAATATTCTGCTTTCTAAAAAGTGATGCTTTTTAATCACTATTTCATCCTGATCTTTGTTGTGTGCTTTCTACTCATTCCTGTTAGGGTTTTTATAAACTTGATCTCCTATTGTGAGTCTTCTGCGTTCTTGCCCATTCTAACTTGGGCTGAATCCTGATCCCAGTCTTCAGCTCTGATAGAGGGAGATTTATTGAGTAACTAAGTACTCCACACAGTGTTCCTGTTCAGAACATTAGAGTCAATGTTTTGGCAAACAGATGATAAGAAATCTATTATTTTTAATTACACCTCATTATTAATGGTATTAGAAAACACTTTATTAATATTTTGCCTTGTTTTAGAATATACTGGAAGTTCTGCATGTCACACCTCATTTAAGCCTATTTTAGAGGAGACACAGAAGTTGTGTTACCTCTCCATATCACAAAATTATTAAACGGAGTGGCAAGAAAATGAATCCTAATAATCAGACTATTTAGCCAATATTTTTATCCTTAACAATGTACCATTCTAAATTGTACCACATGGAACTATTCTGAAATATAAAAACTATATTCTCAAACTTTCATTGTATTAACACTGCCCTGAAGTTTAGAGTCTAAAATTTTAAAGAAATTGTTTTGGTGTTTGTTTCTTTTCTAAAGAGGGGTAAAACTAAAAAATTGAACTTACTTTTAGCTGATACAAAAAAAATATAAAATTGAATATATTGATGTGACAACATGGTGTTTCTATACATTTATTTATTGTGTAATGTTTAAATCAGGTTAAATAATTTGTTTATTTTGAGTTTTTAATTGGTCACTTTTATCTAGGAATATAAAATAAGATAATGAAAATTTGAAGTAAGCCTATATACCTTAATCATATTCAGAATTCTGATTTCTGATGCTACAAAAAGTCATTCATTCTACAAATTAACTATTTGCTTAGTATATACTATTTGTAAGCAATGATTAAAAGCACTGGGGACAAAATAGTGAACAAAAAGTAATCTCTCTTTTTTCATAGAATCTAAATATATAAATTGGGCATGAATAGAGAACTTATAGGAATTTATTGATCCTCAAGTTCAACTCTATTAAAAACATACAACAACATATGCAGAACATTTAATGTGTTCTATGGCATTCAATAAATGGTAGATTTGAAAAACATAGGTAATTTGAGTTAATATTGTAAGGAGTTTAAAACATGATCTGCTACTTGTAATCAGAAGCTATACTAAAAATGAGAGCATGATACCAAAATGTGTTTTAAATACTTTATTTAATCTCATTATAGATTTATAATTTTACATAAATATATAATTTCAATTGAAAATTATTTTTTCCTATTGGATTTCTGTCTCTCCATTCCTTTCCCCCTCAGTGCAAATCAACCACTCCTTCTACTCATTCTCAACAAAGTCAAAACATATTAATAGGTAACTGAGTATGTCTTCGTTTTCCCCTTTTATTTTCCTATATTGCTTTTTAGGAATCACAGATGCACAAATAGAGAGTTATATTATTTTTTTGGAAAATATGAATTATATAATTGAATTTTCTGCATTGCACTTTTAGCACTCAGTAGTAATTTATGACAATTTGTGTGAGTCAACAGACGTAGCTCTAAATCTTTTGTTTATTTTCCTACATAGCCCTACTTTTTGTTTAATAGGCACAAAAATTCCATTGTGGAATGGCACAATGTACTTTGGTTTTACTCTATATTCCATAGTCTCATTGCTCCCAGGTTTTGACAGTACAAACATCACTTCCACTTAAAAATCTTTAAATATGTGTCCTTAAATAATTCCATATCTTTAGAAGAGATTCCAAATGTGAGAGTGATTGGGTAAGGGAAATGAATCTTAAATTTTTAAGTAGACGTTGACAGATTGCTTTTTTTAAAAAAAAAAACAGAAATTATATATATATATATAATTTCTGTTTTTACCAATATGTGTGGACATTTCTTTACATGTCCACAAGCAGGAGGTGTGAAGGACTTATTTAAATTTATACTGGTGAAATAGCTAGTGTGATTATGCAAGGTTAATTCAAATTTGCCTCATTATTTGCTCAAAACTTATTTGGATAAGTTTTTTTTTTTTGTCTTTTAGACTTTCTCTTCTATAAATTATTCAATGCAAATCACTTACTCATTTTTTTTGGGTAGATTGTCTATTACCTTCTCAATTTGTAAGTGCACTTTATACATTGTAGATATTAACCCATGTGTTTTCTACATTTGAAATTATATATAATATCTATATTTTACATATATATTTGGTACCAGGGATTGAACCCAGGAGCACTTAACCACTGAGCCACAACCCAGTCCATTTTACATTTTATTTTGAGACTGGGTCTTGTTAAGTTACTTAGGGCCTTGCTAAATTGCTGAGGTTGATTTAGCACTTGAGATCCTCCTGCTTCAAACTCCCAAGAGTTGGGATTACAGGCATCTTCAGCTGTGCCTGGCTTGAAATAATATTTTGAATCTTTAATTTGCCTGGAATGTATTTATTACATGTTATTTTTGTAAAAGGTCACTTAGAAATTTTTGTATAGTAAATGTGTCTCTTATTTATGGATCTACTATTTTGTAAAAGAAGGATTTCCTTGTCCTTTAGATTTTATCTTGTCTTCTAGAATTCTTATAGGTATGTAATGTTTTAATAATTTAAAAAAAATTATAGTTTGGTAGATCAGGATTATAAAGAAACACGATTTAAATGGAGGTACTCCAGATGGGGAGACAGTTGTGATACAATAATTTAGGACATATTTTGTCATTTCCCCCCCATAATATAGGGTTGTTTATTAAAATGAATTCCTTTTATGGATACAGAATGTTTCCAAGTAAATATTTGTTCAAGTTTTCATTTATACATTCAACAAGTATTAAGTTTCTCCTGTTTCTCTGGAATTTTTAAAGGAGCATGAAGGGCCAGGGACAAAATTTTGAAATGGGCACTGCTTTTTAGAGATGTAACATTCAATTGTGATAACAGTGGGTACAGAAATCACAAAAGCCTAATGTCTACTGATGGCTCCGTTCCTAAGAATATGACAGGGTTCTGACAATAGTGCTATGGTTCAGTTTTTTTCTGAAATGAATGAGGAAGCCGAACTTAATGATCTCTAAAGCCTTTCTTATCCTCAAAAATGGTAGCAGACTGTTTAGTCTCTTATACTATCTGGATATTAAATGTTATCTTCTGCCAAAACAAGCAAGAGCTTAGAACCAATAGAGGAAGAGAAATATGAATATGGATATGAATGAATATGAATAACTGAGTCGACTTAAATCTGCCAATCTGGAATAAACATGAAAGAGAATTGGCGATCAAGCTCTGTGTCATCATAATTTCCTCATCACTATCTCACTAATTGAATGCTCTGAGTTGTGTTTTTCTTGCTGTGATTGGCATCTTTCCTCTGAGGTTCCTTCCTGACATTTTTCTTCTTTGAATTATGGTGATTGAACAGGGGTTTGAAAACTCAGTTTAATTGGAAAGGTGAGTCACTTGATAGCTGAAAACAGATAACAAATTACTAAAGAAATTGGACATCATTATGTCTTAGAGGTAAACAAACATTTACCTCCTCTGAGCTCATCGTGAGTCTATAAGAGGTATTCAAAATTTAATTACAATACAATATGTGTAGGTTACCCAAGTGTTTGCTATTCTTGGTTCAGTAGTAATTTCTTACAGTATTCGGTATGAAATCACTATTAATGAGCCAAATCAAAATTATTTTTGTGATTCTTTTTTATCATGCAAAAAAAAAAAAAACAAAAAACAAACAAACAAACAAAAAAGCAACCACCTGAAAATGCATTTACCCTTTGGGGGAAAAAAAAGTATAAAAACAAACTTCATTCTTTGGTATAACATATTCAGTGAACAATTAAGCACCATATAGGTTTAATACCCTTTATAATTTATGTCTAGTGCAGACATATATTTAAAGTTGAGTTAGCCAGTGAGATTAAGGGAGAACTTTGTCATGCTAAAGCTCTTGAAACATTATACAGAAATAAGTTGAAGCTGGATATGGTGATGCATGCCTGTAATCCCAGCAGCTCAGGCTGAGACAGGAGGATTATGAGTTCAAAATCAGCTTCAGCCTGAGGCGAAAAGCAAGTCAGTGAGACCCTGTCTCTAAATAAAATACAAAATAGGGCTTGGGATGTGGCTCTGTGGTTGAGTACCCCCGAGTTCAATCCCTGGTAAATGCCTCCCACCAAAAAAAAAAAAAAAAAAAAGAAATAAGTTGAAATTTTTAAAAATGATAGTTTGTGATAGCTTCACATGATTGAATTAGGGAAACAAACTGAACTAGCAAAATAAAGGCATGGCCTCCTTGTCATGCAAAGCCATAGAACACCAAACAGCAATTGCTTTAAGTACATGAATTGCAGCTTATAGGAATCTCAGAATACAAATTCTCTCCTCACAATCTTTTATTTGGTGAGTTTGCCAGTTTTAAAATATTTGTCAAATTGTTTTAGGTAATCCCTGTATTACTGCCAATTCCATTGTCTGGTGTCTCTTTAGCACAGCCCATTGAGTCATTCTTCCATCTTGTTCAGTCACTATTTGTAAGTTCACAGGAAGCAGATGGTTCATATTAGACCATACAACCCTTTGAACCAGAGAATAGATTGCTATTTGGGTTCCATTAGAAATTAGCAACCTTACATCTAACTGGAATTTATGTTGGTAATAGTCCCTGTATTCTTTTTAATGTTTCCAAAAATTATGCATGTTTCCTTGATTGTATACAATGTATCATCACACTCTGCAGAGTGTTATGTATAAATTAGGTGTTCAGTAGATGTATCTGCAACCATTTTAAATTTCATCATTAGGATTTCTTAGCTTCATCAAAATGAGTTGTTTCAAGTTGTTGCTACAACAAGAGCATATCTACAAAATGGCAAAAACATATTTTGAAATGGATAAACTGATACATAAGGATGTGGGTGATATTTCTTAATAGCATAACTGGATTGGCTCAGGCAGACATTTCAGCCAGACATTTTCTTTGAACTGGATCCTCTCTCCTGTAGCAGAGGAGGAATCCAGCCAAGGAAGTTAATTAGTGCCAGATTAAGATGGCCCCAGCAGGTGGCTGGTTCAGACTCTCTCTCTCCTCTGTTTGTTGAAGCCTCATGGTTGGAGAAGGGCTTGAGTAGTCTTGTCTTACTGACAGCTGTCAACTGTTAATGGACCATATGCAGTGATGGTAAAGTTGCCATCAACTGTCAATGAACCATATGAAAATGGCGAACAGAGTGACAGATGAATACTTGGAAACAACAAAGGTTCTTTGTTACTGGACTGGAAGTCAGAACCTTAAAATGATTTTAAGAAAGAGTAGTTCAAAACGGATTGCTAAAGCTTTGTCACAATCATCATGCCTGTAATCCACTCTTGCTTGCCATTCAGTTTAGTGATCTAAAGCAGATATGCCAATGAAATATTGCTGTCTTAGATCTTAAAAAGTTGGTGGGGGACCTGGTTTTTCAAACTCATTTATGAAAAGACAATAATAGCAAACTTATCACTAAGCCAAGTATTTTGAAAAAATTAAAAGTATATGTAAAGGAAGGATAAGTTTCTAAATTTGGTTGCATAAGTTAAAAAAATTGGGTATCAATGAAGAATATGAGAAGACTGTTTTAAAAGAGTATTTGTTTCTGTGGGTTTCCCTTTACTATCCTGTTAAGAATGTAATGTTCTACAAGCTGAGGTAGGGACAATGTAACTACTTAATTTGCAGACAGGTGATTAAACTTTATACTCAACTTACACACTATTAAAGTAATATAATAATAATTGTCAGTATAATTGCCAAGTACTTTACATATGTAACTCATTTATCTTCACATCTTTCTTGTGGCGTAGATACTTTCAGTATCCTCATTTTATTGATAAGGAAACTGATGAAAGAAATTATGTAACTTTCCCAAGACTACACACAAACAGCTGAGAGTTTAATTTCCATTCTGGCTCCAGAACCAGTATTCCTAAGCCATGGACTAAAATGGATCCTTAATTTAAAAGTGAGTTTATTTTGCCAACTTAGACACTCTTTTTTTTTTCTTTTATACTGAGGATTGAACCCCGCAGTGCTTAACTACTGAGCAACATCCCCAGTCCTTTTTTATGTTTTATTTTGACACAGGGTCTCCTTGAGTTGCTTAAGGCCTTGCTAAGTTGTTGAGGCTGGCTTTGAATTTGCCATCCTCCTGCCTCAGACTCCCAAGCTGCTGTGATTACAGGTGTGTGCATCATGCCTGCCTTAGACACTGTTTCTAATGATTGAACTACTATGCAGGTGACATTAATGGAGCATGGTATATACTTTCTAAATAATCATTTGATGTATGAAAGATTGAATAAATGAATCTGAGAAATCTATGTATAAGGAAGATATACACCATTGCTTTGATATACCACAGGGGGCAGTTATTTTTCTGCCATGATACTAACAAAAGATTAAGTATTGTATTTGTAAAATGTGATCAATTAGAAGAATACTGCCTTACAAAATCCATGAAGCAACATGTGATGTGTCTTGACCTCAGAAAAAAAGCTACTTTATAAATGAATTCTATTGGGTCTTATACTCTGAGTCCTATTTTGGAGATAAAACGTGTATACCTAATTATCCATTCACAGCACAAAAACTATGTAAGAAATAAATAAAAAAGAGAAAGAAATATGTATACATAAAGAGAAAAGCACAAGTATTTATGCAAGAGTTGGAAATTATGATACTAAATTGACCTACTTAAAGTTCGTGTGAGAAGTGACTCAGAACCCAACTATTTCTTCCTTATGGCTTTATCCATCTTTTAGGCTCAGAGCCACATGTGAAAGTCTACTGAAATCATTGACTTTCTTTTCTATAGAAAACTTGTACAGCAGTAAATGTGGGAGAATTTGAATAGGATTTGAAAGAAAGATAATTAAAATAAAGTTTTACTGAATTTAAGGCATAATTCACAGCATGTATTAGATATCCAATACCTTTAAGCAAAAAAAAAAAAAATACTTTTAACCTCTGCTTTATGCTTCTTTCTGTATTAGGATAATGTCATGGGGCTCTGATATCTGACAGTGAAATGATGCTTACGGAATAAAAATTTGGATTGAGAGTTTAAAGACTAGTGTTGTAGTTGCCTTTACTTTAGTGACTTGCTTTGCGATACTTATTAAGTCATGTAAAAAGGTGGGTTTAGATATTTCTTTTCTCTAAAAGTGGTTTGGACTCCACAATCCCTTCATTTTCATTTGTGGGTTGCCCTGTGTCTTTAATGTCCCCTATGATTGAGGGCAAATAAGTAAAGGCTATGTTCATAAGTTATACATAAAATAAACTAAAATACAATTGTAAAACTGGAAACAATCAAAAAGAATTTAAAATGTTTATTACAAAAGTACTTTTCTAGGTTATTATGGTACAATTGCACAGATTGGAAGAACTGTAATTGGTACTTTAAACTTTAAGAAAACTTTCAATACAGCTGACAGGTTTTCAAAAGGAAGAAACTCCAATACATCAAGAAACCGTTGGCCTTTTCAAGTAATCATTTCCATGGTAGCGTTAACAAAAGAAACTTATTTCAAATGCAGTAATCTCATCGTGTCGTTTTCAGAGAATCATTGCCTCACTAAGTCACTGCTAATGAAAAATAAAAAGCCAGAATGCTTTTAACTTGATGCTGAAATATGTTGGATTTTAGCAAAGTATTTTTTTAAAGTACTTTCCCCACTTTTATTATATGGGCACCTGAGCACACCATTCATATAATTAATGACATTCTACATAATTGTTTCACATTAAGCTTGTTTATTTTTTTCTACTATTTTACTTCTGTACTGTCTCTACCTGAAATGAAAACTGTAGCCTCAAATATTCAAAGTGGAATTGAGACCTAAGTAACATTTGCTTTGGCATTTATATCTTATAAATTTCATGAGAAAAGGTTGGGGACTTAGAATATTTCCGTGTCAACCACTGTCCACTCGGGTTTCCCACATGCTTTAGAGACTTAGTGGTAAGTGGTGAAGGTTATGAACATAATAGCAGGAGTGGGAAAATGGGTTCTGCATATAAATATCCAAAACAATTTTTGTAATCAACTCTTGCCTTTCATGAAGCAAATGAAGCAAGAGGAAAAGTCTAGTGAAAATTATCCTGATACTAAATATTCCACACATACTGGTATAGAGTTTTGCATATTGTTCAACACTTATATTTTAAGATGACTTTAATTCTTCTCCAGTGTATTAAATTATGGCAAGTAACATTACCTTTTCTTCAGGGGATTTTATATTTAATTATATCCCATTTTCTCTGCCATTCATTTTTCTCCCAACTTACATATTTACAGCTCCCTTTCTTTTCCATCTTTCTATTACAAATTTTATCGTTTTCCCTCAGTTTATATTATGTCTACATTGGTTTATGCATTTTATCCAATCAGTCCTTTAAATCAATCAATCAATCTCTCTCTCTCTCTCTCTCTCTCTCTCTCTCTCTCTCTCTCTCACACACACACACACACACACACACACACACACACACAGCATTTTCATGTATCAGAGAACCAATAGATGCTGAAAATCCAACAAAAAGATCACTTCTGTCATGGAACTTGCATTCAGGTAGGAAAAGGTATTAAACAAAGGTAAAAGGTTACTAATAAGCTGTAACAATAAAATTATTAAGTGGATTAACATTATATATGACAATATAATATAGCAAGTGGTTACTTTCGCAAATTTTCTCTGGAGAGATCATAGTTGGCCTGTATATGAATAAGAAAGAGCCAGACAAGGGAAAGTATAGGGAATAAATGCAAAGGCCCTGTGGCAGGGGCAGGTTTGGTTTGAGTAACAGAAAAAAGACTGAGTGGAGCATGGCAGACAAGAGGAAGCATGGGATGATAAGTGGGATAGAGAGGTAGTCATAGAACATATCATCCTGGGATTTGGCAATGAGTTTGTCTTTTGTTCTAAATATAATAGGAATCCATTGGAAGATTATAAGGATTGTGGCAAGATTTGATTTGCCATTTAAATTTGCTAGTTTGCTTTTGGAAAATGTTTTGTGGCAATCTATAGTGATTATCATGAGTTTTGATGGGAGCTTATTATAATTCTTTTGGATTGGTCTATGATTATGACATTGTTATTTAGAGAGAAGTTAACAAATCCAGGATACATTTTAGAGCCAATGGAACTACTTGATATGTAGTTCTATTTGTAATCCAATAGAATTGCCCTAATTATATTTAGCAAATTAAACTAGAATGCCCATAACAGATTTGAATGGGGGATAGGGAAATTACATGTCGAATGATAAACCAAAATAACACAAACAAAAATAGTTTCATCAACTTTAAAAACTAAAAATTGTTTAAAAATGTTTAAAATTGAGAATGTTTAAAATGACTTGAGTTTTCCATTAGACTTATCAGCACCATTTAATTGCATAGACCTTTCTACAAAAAGAAATTATTACCATTGAAAAAAGAATTCGTATTCCATTATATTTTATCTTTCTTACGAGACATTATTGAATACAAAATTGGTAACATTAACATAGACATGTGAATTAATAATAGATACAGCAATACAGATTTGAATAATGTGTTTTCCCTGCAGTCAAGGATCTCATATTCAAGTAATGTTGTCTACATATGAACAGTGATACAAACATTCCAGTGTATCTCAGAGGTCAGAGATAATTGTTCATGGCATCCCACTCAAGGATGGCCTTTCTAGAAAGAAATATACCGCATACTTGTGGGCACAAGAATTCCAGAGAAAAAGACCAGCACAGGCCACTGCATGAAGGCATGGGGCAAATTAAGAGTTATCCCGTAGCTGCAATTAATAGAATTTAGATATAGTAATGAATAAAATGATAGTGTTGAAATATGGATTATTATCCTGGGGGTAAAAGATCCTGAAAATCCAAGATGTTGTATCAAATATTTTTGATGTATTTGAAAGTGCAAAGTGCCATACTGCTTTTCATAGAAACTGTACATTTTACCTTCACAGTGCAAGTGCACAGTGTTCCATTTTCTCCCCATTGTTACTAACAATTACTTTCTATTATTTTGATGATAGTTACCCTAATGGGTATGAATTAATCAAGTATTAGTCAAGTAGTTAAGTATTTTAAACCATGTGCTAGGTTTAAAAATGTGGCATTAAATTTGGGGCCAGATGCCCAACTCTGTCAGGATTAATACAAATTAAGAGTAGAAGGATTCTTTTCATTAAATAATTTGCTAATCTAACACATATTCATTGTTATTTTTGTACAAGCTTCAATATATACATTGGTTAGCAAAATAGTGGTATCAATATGTCAAAATATGATCTAGTGTTACATATAATTAAAAAGAACAAATTTTAAAAAAAGAAAAAAAAAGATGTATACTGCTTAGTCCAGTTGGAGAAGACATTCATTAAATTACTATATAAATATATAATATAGCAGATGCTCTAGGTGCCCATCTACATGCCTTTTTTGGGGGGGGAGCAGGGTACTGGGAATGGAACTCAAGGGAATTCGACCTCTGAGTCACATCCCAAGCCCCGCCCCCCTTTTGTATTTATTTATTTTTTTTAGAGACAGGGTCTTACTGAGTTGCTTAGTGCCTCACTTTTGCTAAGGCTGGCTTTGAACTTGTGATCCTCCTGTCTCAGCCTCCTAAGTCACTGGTATTACAGGCATGCACCACCATGCCCAACCCACATGCCTCTGACAGTCTCTGAAACAAAGCCCATTTACTTTGTAACCCATGAGGATTTTCATTTCTGGTAATGACAACATACTTGGCCTATGTATGGGTAAGCCTTACATACTGAGGCATCCATACCCTTTGGGAGTAGCCCTCAAGCAATTCTTCAATGGTGGAAAAATATCCCAGATTTTTCCCTGCTCATGTTGGTTAACTCTGATATATATATTCTGTACTTTGTCCCAGAGTTCCCTAAATGGGATTAAGCATTAATTGCCCATAGTGGCAATTTACTTAATAGGAAACCCTTTAATGACTTCCTTCCATTTCTTGTCTGAAACGGTGTTCCATGGGATTGCTTCTCAAATTAACTGTGCTAAAATTTTCTCAAGGTGGGACCTAGAACAGGAAAACCCAAACAAAGATACATTTTAACACATTTTGATAAATTCTATAGAGAAAAATTTGCTATAAAAATTGTAACAGAAAATCAATTCTGTGGGTTCCGTGAAGGCTATTCTGAGGAAGTATCATTTAAAGGTTGAGTAGGTGTTAATTAGGTGAAAGCATTCCAGTTTAAAGTAAATAATACTGCAGAGGCCCTGTGGTAGGAGAGAGCATGGCATTTTCGTTTTTAAAAGGGAGATGGCATCAAAGAGTAAACAACAGTGACAATAGATGAGGCTAAACAGATGCATAGGGTCCATTTCATACACAACCTTGTAGATTATGTTTAAAATTTTTTCTTTAACAGATTAGTGGCAAACCACAAGTATAGGAGAGACATGGTCAGATTTGACTTTTAAAAGACCATTCTGGTTTATCTTTGAGAGCAAATTAGAGTGGAAGTAACCCAAAGGAATCAAATGCAATAATGCAGTTGAGGTACAATGGTTGTCTGGAGTAGTACAAGATTTTTCAGTCTTGGCATTATTGACAATTTTTTTTGAGTCATGTAATTCTTTGCTGTGGAAGTGTGTCCTATGCATTGTAGAATGTTAAGTACCAATCTTGGCCTTTACACACTAAACTGCCTATAAGTATGACTAGATGTCCTTTTGGGGGAAAAGTTGCTGTCAGGTAATAGTTCCCAGACAATGGTGATGGTAATAAGTAGCTGAAACATGCACTCTTCACCCCATGGTCTCTGCTAAAATAAAGAAAGAAAGGGAAGGAAGAAGGAATGGGAGAGAAAGATAGAAGTTGCCTTTGGCTAGTTCCAAAATTTCTTCTTAATAGCAAATAGGTTTATCAATGGAACATGATGAAATGAAAAGTTTACTCCTTTTTAATGGTTCAGCATGTTTCACACCAATCTTTTCTGACCCTTCAAATTATATCCACATCCCTGCTTTTTTATCTGGGTGAGCTGGGTAATCAATTTCCTACTTACCTGCTTCAAAAGTTTTACTTAGTCACTAGATCTAATAATAATAAAAAAAAAGATTGTTGGGACTGGGGTTGCAGCTCAGTGGTAGATCACTTGCCTTGCATGTGGGAGGCACTGGGTTCGAATCCCAGCACCACTATAAAAATAAAGAAAGAAATATATTGTGTCCATCTACAATTAAAAAAATATTAAAAAATAGGTGTCATTTTTTTTTGTGCCACCTCTTCTATATAGACCCAACCTACCTCCTCAGATTCAGCAAAATGGTCATTTCCTTTCTTTTTCAAACTTTGCCCAAAAGACTTAGGCCAAATTGCCCTCTTTTTCCTCTGGATTCTCTTATCATGTGTTGCTTTTTTGACTTCTTTGGCATGAAGAAAGTTTTCTATAGGTTTATCTTTTCTAACGTGTATTTTTCTTCTTACCTAAATCACAAATAATATGATCTTAAGACTTGTGTCATGTTTTTATGTGTCTCAGATCATACCTGTACAAATACTGCACATAATATATTTATTTAGTAAGCCTGCACAACAATGGTGACATTGCCACATCAGTTGATACTCTACAAACATTTCTTACCACTTAAAACTTACACAGGGTCATGCTACTGACTCACTCTTATTCAACTGCTATAATTTCAGAGGGCAAAAGCCTTAAAAATCTACTTTGGAGGCAATACTACCAAGGAGAAATGGTGACATTATTGTGAGTGAGCTCGACCCAAATGATGTTAACTATAGTATATTGCTTCATATTTAGTCCGGAGTCATAGAAAAGGCTTTTTATAAAAGTACTAATCTGAGATGATGACTAAAAGAGAAATATTTAAAGGTCTTCCCTCCTCTCCATTGACTCAATATAAATAGGAATGACATGCACATAGTGAGGGGAGAATGTGGTGCCATGAATAGAGATTTTTGTAGCACATTTTTCATTGACTTTAATGAGATGTGTGTGGCTAAATGTGTTAGAGCAGTTGGCAGAAGTTTTTTTTTTTTTTTTTTTCCCTCCAAAGCATCAAGGTTTAGCCTAAAGTCTCAGTGAATATTTGAAATGGAACTGGAATTTTTTTTTTTAAGTGTTGTTTGGAGAGTCCATTGCCCCAGGGAACATGTACATCTCCTACCATTTTAAGTCAGAGTGGGATCATCTGGAAATATCAAGGAACTAGGGCAAGTTTCCATGGAGCCATGGGCATTCACAAATGACTGCAAGGGTAATTACAGTGAAACAGAATGGGAGAAGTGCCCTAGCAATGAATAGTTTTCTTTTATGTTGCTTTTTACTAGATAAAACCTCAGAATCTTTTAATCTCCACCTTTAGTTAAAAGACATTCTTTTCCATAAAGAAAAAGCCTTGCTGATATCCTCAAGACAATGTACTTAAGGCAATATATATATTTTTAAATGACAATGTAAGTCAGTTAATTGGCAACAGCTTTGAATGTCTTCTATGTACAATGAACAGTGTCAGGTGTTGTCAGGGATATAATCATAATGCATAATCCCTATCTCTGAGGAATGTTCAATTATATGATAATATTTTTAAAAATGTGTGAATGAAAGTGATAATATGTGAGTGCCAAGTATACAATGATATAAATAATATTTTGGATACACATAGAAAACAGACAAGCCAAAATGTTTTCACATGTGGTAAATACAGCTAATCATTATTAGAAAATTAGTGGAATTTACTGCTCATTCCTGCTTCACCATTGAGGGAAAGGGGGACACAAACAGCTTTGGTAAAATATACAAGATCACTGAATTTAGCAGTGGAGCAGGAATTTAAACCCATATAATCTGATTTCAGAGTTAGTATGCCTAAAATAATACTCTGTGTTGAAAGAAGAGTTAGAACAGGAAGGAACTTTCCTAGCCTTGAATGAGAGGTATGCTGTAGATGAATGAAAAGAGAATGGCATGGGGTTGTGGGAGTGTGTGGATCCGAAGGTGGGGTTGTGGGGAGATGGTATGAAGTGATAATGCTTTAAGCAGCAGCTTGAAGGTGGAAATTAAAATGGCAAGCTATGCATGTATATGTGGGTGGAAAAAAGAGTAGCAATTCGAATGTAGGCGATTTTGAGTAGGTGGTTAGTAGATGGTAGGTAGGAATACAGATTGATACGGGTTTCTAGGCAAGATATTTTACAGCACCTCAAAAATTTAAATTTACATGGCTTTTGATTCAGCTTTTCCACAACCATCAATGTGTTCCACAGTTCTTATACTGCATTGCTTGAAAAAATGAAAATAATGATATCAAAATGACCTTAGAAAGGATGATGTTTGAATTGTATTTTTTCATACTATGGAATATTTAAAAAACATTTAGGATCATCTGTTTTTATTGACATTGTGAAATGGTGGTGATTTATTGTGCAGACAATTATTTGATAATCAATATGGACAACATTACTTCATTTGAAAAATAAGGTGGAAACAAATCAAACAACACTTATGGAACCATCACTATGGACTGGGCATGGGTCCAGGTGCATGGGGTACAGTAGTGAACCAAAAAGAAAAACAGATCAAACCAATCCCTATTGTCATGGAGATTATGTTCTAGAGAGGAGACTGTCAACAAAAAATAATCAGACTAAGTAAGTTACATAATAGGAGGTGAAAAGCATTAAAAAAAAAAAGAAAACGAAAGCAGGTAAATGGGATTGGGAGTGCTAATGAAGGATGAGCTGTGGAGACCATCTTAAATGGGTAGTTAAGGTAAGTGTCATGGAGAAGATGAGATCTGAGAAAAGAGCTGAAAATAAAAAGAGGAATCTGTGCTCTCTGGAAAAGGAATAGCAACCGCTACAAGTTCCCAGAGCCCTTAAGGTGGCAACATGAGTGGTAATCAAAGAATACCAAAAAAGATGGTATGGCTGATATGGAGGAAGTGAGAAGAGTAGATGAGAGGAGAGGTCTAGCTCATATAGGGCAGGATTGTCCAAAACAAATAAAATGCAAACCCCAAATATAATGTTAAATTTTCCATAGCCATCATGAAAAAAACAAAAATAATCAGATGAAATTAATTTTATTATATTTTATTTAAGGCAATATATTCAAAATATTCTCATTTACCATATAATTAATAATATATAATTATTATTGATGTGATAGTTTATATAACATAACATTAATATAAATAATATAAATATAAAATATAATATAAAAATATAAATATGAAGGTGTTATTTTGCACTAAGATTACAAAATATGGTATATATTTCATACATACAAGACATATATATTTGGACTATTTTTCAAGTTCTTAATAGCCACATTTGTCTAGTGGCCACCAAATTGAACAATGCTAAATAGGGTCTTACAGGTCATTTGTTAGAATTTTGCTTCTACATGGAGGGAAACATTGCAGAAGTTTGGGCAGAAGAGTGACTTGGTATAACTTACATTGGGACCATTCTCATTGATGTGTAGAGAAATGCCTAAGTTGGAAAGAAGGGAAACATGAGAAGAAGCAGAGAGAATAGGAAGCTTTGGACTAATCCAGGCATAAGATGATTAATGAGTAAGACCCAAGTGTTAATGGTCAAATGGGATGATGTAGTGAGATTCAAGAATTCTTTTTTCATTTTTTATTGGTTAATATTAGTTATGTATAACTAATGATTCATTCTGAGGGGCTGGGGCTATGAGCACTAGGTTCAATCCTCAGCACCACATAAAAATAAAGAAAGATACTGTGTGTTGAACTACAATTAAGTAAATATCTTTAAAAGAGAGATTCATTTGGTGTTGGGTATGGTGGTGCATGCCTGTAATCCCCATAGTTTGGGTGTCTGAGGCAGGAGAATTGTGAGCTCAAAGCCAGCCTCAGCAATTTAGCAAGGCCCTAAGCAACTCAGCAAGACCCTGTTTAAAAATAAGATATGAAAAAGGGCTGTGATGTGGCTTAGTAATTAAGTGCCCCTGGGTTCAATCCTGGGTACTAAAAAAAAATCGTTTTGACATACTTATAAATGCTTGTAATATAATTTGCTAAATTTATTCTCCAGTACTTCCCCTTTCCCTCTCCCTTCTCCCTCTTCACTTTCCCTTTCCCCTACTCTACTGATCTTTTTCTTGTACTTAGTCTTTCAAAAAATTGGTGTCTTGTGGATATACATAATGGTGAGATTCACTGCAGTATATTCATACATGTATATAGAAAAGTTAGGTCAGATTCTTTCCACTGTTTTTCCCCTTACCCCTCCCTCTTCCCCCTCATTTCTCTTCTTTCATTTAACTGATCTTTGCAAGATTTATTTTTAAGGTAGAGCCAGTGTGATTTACAGGTATATTGAATGGGAAGTGTAAGGGAGAGAGAATTTCCAAGGATAATACCAAGGATTTTATCCTGAATAACTGGAAAGATGGTATTTCCATCAATTGAAATGGTGATTCTACAGGTGGGGCAGGCAGGGAGGGAGTCCAATCTGGGGTTTCTACTGGACTTCCAAATGAATATTTGAATTGACAGTTGATACATGAGTCTGAATTTGAGAAAGAAGTCTAGACTGAAGATATAAATTTGAGAGCTGTTAGCATAAATTTAAAAAAAATATATTTAAAGCTATGACACTGGCTGAGATTATCAAGAGAGTAAGGGTAAATTGAGAAGAGTTCTGTGGATGTAGTCTGGGAACACTTTGATACTAAGATATCCTATATCAGTCTGTATGGATTTACAATATATAGCTAGTAATCTTTATCATTAGCTGGAGTAATTTCAAGGGTCTTGGAAAGAAAGGGAACTTTTAATATTTAATTCTGTTGTTTTGATAATAATTATATACTATTTGAATCCAGATAAGTCTTTGAGATTCAAGTTAGATATGTAAAGCAGCTGAAAAGTCATCACTATTGCCCTTACAAAGAGAAAAATATTGACAATTAATATCAGTGACTGTTCTATATCTGTAAAAGAACTGAATTGGCAGGAAACCTCTATCCTCAAACCTGGAGAAGCAAGTAACTGTAGGAAGAAACAAACTAAGGTATTTGTTTACGTGGGGCTGAGACCTCCATATGCCTTATGAGCCTGTGAGAAACATTAAACTAGAAATTCTGATGAATTACTAAAGGTCAAATGTGAGATAGCAAGAGTGTGTATTGCCACATTGCTCTTTGGGGGCCAATTCCACTTTTGGAGACTTTCCCTCAGTCTCTACAATTAAAATCTCTTCTGTAAAATAGGAGATAATACAGACAAAGCTACCCATTTCTATTGTCTTTGCTATGGTCACTGTAGACATTTTAAAAAGATAGTTTCACTGGATGTAGAACTCTAGGTTTGCAGGCTTTTTTTTTTAAATCCAATGCTAGGAATTAATTAATTAGAACTTGCATATTCTACTCAAGGACTCTACCACTGAACTACATCCTCAGACTTTTAAATTTTTTATTTTGAAACAGAATCCCATTAAGTTGCCTTGGCTGTTCTTGAACTTGCAATTCTGCCTCCTGAGTAGCTGGGGTTATAAGCATGTGAAACTGTGCCTGGAAAACTTCTCTTTTTTCATTCTACCCAAATCCCTGAGTGACAACAAAGCACAACACCCTGACAAATAGTAGAACAACTGCAATGCGAATAACAATAATATATATTCATATATATATACACACACACACACACACACACACACACACACACACACACACACACACAAAGAAAACAAAGATAAAAATTTACCAGTGCAACAATGGTGATTCTTGAAAGCCAGCATAAGGAAATTTGATATGTTACATAGAGATTGGGTAACCATTGAAAGATTTCTAGAACAGAAGTAGTCTTATTTGCCCATTGAAACCATGCTCTTTGAATATTAATCTAGTAGCAATGTGCAGCAAAGATTCTCTATTTTTTGAACTCATTCTCTCTCTGGGCTCTGGTATATATCTAAAGTTACTTAATAGGAACAATAATAACCCCAAATAAATGATAATTACCAGAATCCCATTTATAGTATCAGTGAATAGAATTAGTTCTGTGTATTTTAAGAGTATTTTTAAATAAACACGTATAAGTTATAAAATTTAATAATAATGATTTATATAATTTCTACAAAATAAGAATATTCATAATAATAATTATGTTTTTATAATCAAATGCCCATCATACAAGATAATTTTTCTAAGAGTATATTTCCCTAATATTGGATGTTATCCAAAAAGATTAAAAATTATTCCTTAAGGCCTTTAAAAATAGTTGTTTGGTGAATATATACCTAAACTTTACTGATCTCTTAATTAAATAAGGATCTAGAGATTTTGCCTTATTAAAAAGACTTCATAATTTTGATGCATGCTGCATATATCTTTGAAAGGCAACTTACTATTATGTCTAATATTTTTTCCTTTGGGAGAGTAAGAACCTACAGCCCCCAAAGGTTTTTTAAGTTGGAATGAGAATCATGGCAGCCTAGAGCAGGAAATATTGGGTCTGAAATGTCCTTATCTTTCCTCAGAGTTTTCATTTCATAATAAATGTCACTTTTCCTAATCCGCAACTGAGGACAATTCTGAGTCAAAGGCATGTTCTTCTAAAATTGATTCATGGTATTTGAGGGATTAATAAATACATATATATCTAGAAGACAATTAACATATAAAAGGAATGTAGAAGGAAGGCACCCAATTGTGTCAGATAATGTACTATATATTGACAAAAATAGATGTCTGTAAAGTTTTAAAATTCTGAATGTTCCCTAGAAATTTCTACTGATTTGAAGATGGACCTTGATTAAGATGTAAAGTTTCAACTTCCAAGAAGGCTGAGTAACATACACAGCAGGAAATGCCAATATCATTTTAATAGACATGTCTTGTAAAGGTGAATTTCAATGAGTTTTTGTAGTTTTCTGAACACCATTAACACACATTTTAAGTAAGTAGGTCAATGTTATCACTTAATACATAATTTTATTGCTTTAATGCTATATTTTTTTGTGATTATCTTACAAATGTTTCACTTAGAATATAGTGAATTCTACGGATGATTTAACATTTTTTCTCATTCCTGTTTTGCTTGAAGAGTCTTAATTTTCAATCCCCACTTAACTACTTAAAAACCTTTCTCTTTTTCCTAGATTACACTCTGCATCATCTCCTTTATCTTAGAGCTCACCCACTTTTTCCAGCCCTTTGCTTCTTCCTGACATTGTAGGCACTATTATCTTTCTCTAGGATTTAGTTATTTTGTTGTGAAACTCAAGAATAACATAATTCTTTGTATCCCAAGCACTTGCAATAAGGTGCAAAAGGTATAAAATTTAATGGAGGGATTGGGGCTGTGGTTGTGGCTCAGAGGTAGAATGCTTGCTTAGTGTATGCGAAGCACTGGGTTTGATCCTTGGCACCACATAAAAATAAATAAATAAAATAAAGGTCTAAAAATTTTCGTATCTGTTTAAAAAATTTAATGGAGGGAAGAGAGGGAAGAAGAAAGGAAATATATCTCTAAATTTGAAACCCAAGCCTCATCTTTTTATTGTAATACATAATACTTAAAATGATAAGTACTCAGACCAAGACACAAATTCATGCACACACTAAACTTTGAAATTATTGTATGTAGTGAATATAACTTGTAAATTTAGTTGGTTCAGTTAAATGACCTTACATAAGGAAAGACCCTCCCTCCATGAGCATCTTTGAACTTAGAAAATGTAGTATTAATATATTGATAGTCTAACTTAGTAAAAATCAGCAATAATTTTGCCATACTGGTGCAATATGGTACGAGAAATTCTTAGTGATACGGCTGGCTGAGATTTTTAGGGAAGAAGTGGACATTTTGCAAATGAGCCTTATAATGTGCATGGTCTTGCCTGTTGGCTGCAATCATTAGATCATATTTAAATACTACATAGGTCTTTACAAAATCCTGATACCTGAGTTTTAGGACCAAGATTTGAGGTGGATGGGTGGGATATGCAGGACATTTTTCTGATAAGGAAGAAGTCTGTATTTGTCAGAGTTTATATTTCCTCCCTCCTCTTCATTGGTGATAACTCTGAAATCACTTTCAAGTTGGGTTTCATTATATCTATATGAAAAAAACCCCAAAAACTAATGTGGAATTTTCCAAATGACATTGCCTCCTGAAATACTGGTAGTCTCTGAAAATATTGATGAACCCATATGATAAGAAAATATTAATGATATTTTTGTTTGAAAATATGTTAAAATTGTATGTGAGAAAATCACTAACTTTAAACATTAAAATTGTATGTAAAAAATCACTAATTTTAAAATCTGAAATTTTTATTGGTACATTATAATTATATATCATTAAATAGTTCTTACTGTGATATGATACATTTTCTTTAGAAATAGCCAAACTAAAAGTGCTAAGGAGGAGGATAAAAAAGCATTGATTACTTTGTTGAAGAAATATTTTTTAAGTGTGTGCTGTATGCTTGGTATAGTTGTAAGTACTTGGGATACACAAATGCTTGGGATACAAAAGTCATGCATTAACTCATGACTTTTTACATGATTTTAGTAGTGTACTACAATTATACATAATAATGGGTTTTGTTAATGACATATTTGTACATGCACATGCATAATTTGATCAATCTCATTCTCCAGTACCACCTCTTTTCCTATCTTCCTCCTTCCCTCTTCCTCTACTGCATTTGTCTCCCTTCAGTTATTTTTAAAAACATATTGCATTATAATTATACATAAAGGTGGGCCTCTCAAGTATGTTCATATGTGTACATAGCATAATTTGGTTGATTTGTTTCCCAGTACCTCCCCTTGCCCTCTTGTCTTTCATCCTTCTTTATCCCCTTTCTCTATTCTACTCTCTAATTTCATGAGATCCTTTTTAATTTTCTTAATTCCTTTTCTCCCCTGAATCTAAAGATGTTGAACATTTTTTTTTTGGTATTTTTGTTGGACATTTGTATTTCGTCTTTTGAGAAATGTCTGTTTATATCTTTTGCCCATTTTCTTTTTTATATATTTATTTTTTATTTGTAGTTGGAAACAATACCTTTATTTTATTTATTTATTGTTATGTGGTGCTGAGGATTGAACCTAGGGCCTTGCATGTGCTAGGCAAGCACTCTACCGCTGAGCCACACCCCAGCCCCCCTTTTGCCTATTTTCTATTGTGATATTATTATCTTTTTGATGATTAGTTATTTCAATTATTATATATATTCTGGAAGTTAATCCCCTACCAAAAAAGTAGCTGAAAAGGATTTTCTGCTATTTAGTATGCTCTCTCTTCATGCTTCTGATTGTATTCTTTGCTGGGCAGAGGCTATTTAATTTGATGCTTTCCCACTTATTGATTCCTGGTTTTATTTCTCGAGTTTTAGGATTCTTATTAAGGAAGTCAGTTCTTATTAAGGGTATCTTTATGTTAGAGTGTTAACCTTATATTTTCTAGCAATAGCAGAGTTTCTGGTCTAATTTCTAGGTCTTTGGTATACTTTGATTTGACTTATGTGCCCACTGAGCGATAGGATTCTAGTTTCATTCTTCTACATATTAACATTCACTTTTTCCAGTATCATATGCTTAAAAGCCTATCTTTTTGCCTGGTCTTATGGCATATGCCTCTAATCCCAACACTTTAGGAGGCCGAGGTGGTAGGATTGCAAGTTTGATACCAACCTGGGCTATTTAGGGATACCTTGTGTCAAAATAATAAAAATAAATAAAAAGTCTAGGATTTAGTTCAGTGGTAGATCAACCTTGGGTTCAATTACCAGTATATCTGTATGTCTGTATAAATAAATAAAAAATGCTATCTTTTCTCCAGTGCCTGTTTTGAGCACCTTTGTTGAGATGATTTGAGATGGCTTTCTGTGTGGGTTTGACTTCATGATTTCTATTCCATTTTTTTTTCATGTCTGTTTTGGTGGCAGTGCCAGACTGTAGATCTGTAGTAGAATTTGACATCAGGCATTGTGATGCCACCAGCATTGCTCTTATTGCACTGAATTGTTTGGTTTTTTGGGGTCTTTTCCATATGAGTTTTAGGATAGTTTTTCTAGTTTTGTGAAGAATGCCATTGGTATGTTGATGGGGATTGCATTGAACCTGTAGATCACTTTTGATAGTATGCTAACTTTAACAAAATTAATTCTGCCTATTCGAAAACATGGGAAGTCTTTTCACTTCTTGTCTTCTTGAATTCCCTTTTGCAGTGTTCTATAATTTTTATTGGAGATGTCTTTCACATCCTTGTTTGTGTTTTTTCCTAGATATATTATTTTTAGGGGAACAATTTAATAAATTATGACACTGAAAAACATGCTAACATGCAACCATTAATATAATCATTATGAATATAAAGTAGAAACATGAAAATAATTATGAAGTAATGTAAAATAAAGAATAATGCTGAAACTATGTAAAGATGAACTCGCATAGAAGCTGCAAAAAAAAAACAGTTGTTTTATACTGGTTGGTGTGCTTCCTTTTTATTTTGTGTACTAGTTATTAGGACCCTCAGCTTTAAGCCTGCTGGTCTATATATTTTTATTCTTTTTAGTTATACATGACAGGAGAGTATATTTTGACATATTTATACAAATATGGTATATATCCTATTCTAATTAGGATCCTAGACTTGTGGTTGTACATGATGTGGAAATTCACAGTGGTGTAATTATATATGTACATAGGAAAATTAAGTCAGATTCATTCCTCTTTCTTTCCTGTTCCTGTCTCCCCTCCATTCCCTTCATTCTTGGGGGCTATTTTGAATGAAATTATTTTTCTGATTTCTTTTCCAACAGATTCATGATTGGCATATAGAAAAACTTTTGATTTTTTTTTTTTTTTGGTTTCAATCCTAGTACTGTGTTGGATTTGTTTCTCAATTTTAGACGTCTTCTGGTAGAGTTTTTGATTTAGTATGTATGGGGGACTTCTAAGCATAGGATCATGTTATCAGCTGAGATAATTTGACTTCTTCTTTTCTACTTGCATTATTTTCATTTTTTTTCTCTTCCTGATTGCTCTGGCTATAGTTTCTAGAACTATATTAACTAGGAGAGGTAAGAGTAGACATACTTGTCTTGTTCTTGATTTTAGAGGAAATGATTTTATTTTTTTCCCATTTTGTGTGATGTTGGTTTTGTGTTATGGTTTGGTTATGGTTATGTCTCTCTAATGTTGAAGTAAGTTCCTTTGATCCCTAGTTTAGTTATAATAGGTACTGTTTTTTTCCAAAGGCTTTTTCTATGATTATTGAGGAATCATGTAATTTTTGTCCTTAATTTTATTTATGTGATAAATTGCTTTTATTTATTTGTATATGTTGAACCATCATTTATCCCTGGGTTGAAACAAACTTGAATACAAATTGCTAATATTTTGTTAAGGATGTTTTACATCTGTGTTCATCAGAGATATTGGTCTTTATTCTTTTTTCCTTGATGTGTATTTATCTGTTTTGGTATCAGGGTCATTATTGGCTTCATAGATTGAATAGTGAGTGTCTCCTCCACCTTTCCATTTCATGGAATAATTTGAGAAGCATTGGCATTAGTTCTTTTTTTTTTTTTTTTTTTAGCCTACTCAGTGGTGGAGCACTTAAGCTTCCATCCCCAGTCCTCACGCGCCCCAAAGAGCGCAATGATAGCAAACCAACATTAGTTCTTCTTTAAAGTTTTGGTAGAATTCATTGGGGAATCCATATGGTCCTGGGCAATATTTTTGTTGTTGTTGGAATGTTTTTGATGCCAATGTCATTATTTATTATTGTTCTTTTTGTATTTTCTATATCATCTTGGTACAACTGTGACAAATGATAAATGTCTGTAAATTTGACTCTTTTTTCCAGGTTTTCCAGTTCATTGGCATCTTACATTTCAAAGTAGTCTGTAATGATCTTCTAGATTTGAGAGATGTCTGTGGTGATATCTCCTTTCTCAATATTAGTGACTTGGGTCTTCTCTCTCATTTGGTTGGTTTGGCTAAGAGTTTATCTCATTTTTTCTCTTCAAATAATCAAATGTTTGTCTGAAATAAATTTAAGAGGTCAAATTTTCAGGGAATTTACACACAAGTTACATTGTTAAATCACATAATGTATTGGAATGTTATCAATAGTAGGAGAGTCATATCTCACATTTTATCACACTAAGTAGGATCTTTTTGACTTGCTGGTTGACTTGAAATAATTTAGAATAAAGTGAACTTCTGTAAGTAGCTATTTGCAAACGGAAGAAAACATGTATGGATGTAGATACACATAAATGCACATATATAAAATTAACATATCTGAGTCTTATTTGTTCCAACCAATTAGTCTTTTAGGTATGTTTTCTATAATTAAGTTTCATGAAGCTTCTTGTACTAAGGATGAGATTTCTTTCACATGTTTGTGTTCATAGAACAGCCTGCAGATTGTAATACTAATGTCATAAAGACCAATTGAATTTTCCTTTCACCTTTGTTTTTTGCATGAATGTGATATTGCATATAATTTCAAATATTCTTTCCCCAAAATAGATACATACTTCCAGGAATTTCTGTAATATTTATATAATGGCTTTGAATAGAGACTTCAGATTTAACTGGATATAGCAAAGGTACAAGTAATGACTCTGGACTCTAATGTGTAGTTATTCTCTATGACTTTGTTTTCTCTTCTGTCACATAGATATTAATATTTAATATGCAGGGTTGTTAGAACTCAACGATATAATTAAAGTGAAAATAACAGCACTGGGTCTGCCTCATGGAATAATTCAATGGATATTAATTATCTATATCAATTACTGTTATTAAGCATCTACTATGTGTTAGGCTTGGGAATAATACACAGAATATCATAGTGGGCTTTACTTTCAAGTATAGCATCCAATTGAGGAATTAAGGAATGAATATGTAATAAAGTCAGTAGAAACAACAATAGTAGTGTGGAATGGAATGGACAATTTTTAAAATGTAAGTTTTAGATTTACTTTTATATCAATATTATAAATATTCCTTAAAGTATAAATTCCTGATGTATTCTACACTTTTATAATGTTCATTAAGTAGAAATGTGCTCACAGATGACCTTTGATAATGTTTGTATGGATTATTAGCTTTTTGAGGAAGCCAAAACTACAGGCAATTCAATTTTCCCAGCTTATTTCTCTTTGAACAGTAGAAAGGTGTTGCATCTTGTTGCTGTCAAGTGGAGCAGATTAAAGGTCAGTACAGCATAGATCTGCTCCTCTACTAGGAACGTTGCAACCCTGTGAAAGGAGGAGGGAAAACATTTTATTCTACTTTGCTTATGAAAGTCAAAAGAGAGTGTAACATGAGGGGTATTTCCTCCTGGTCTCAATTTAACTCGGTGCCGTTGACCATGTATATTTTTCCAAATAAGTGAATATATGCTAGTTGAAAACATATGATGAAGAAAACTGCGTATCTGCCTAGTAATATTTTATTTTCTTTGCCCCCAGATTAAAAAAAATAATTAAATGTTCCCACACATATAAACATTATCTTTTCTTTTCCTTTCCTCTTTTTTCTTTAAATTACACTGACAGGTAATTGTGAGATGTGTATTTATCAAGAGTTCAGAGAGGCTATCTACTCAGTTGATGATGGCTTTCTCCAAGATAACTAATTTGCACACATGTATTCCTAATAATTTCAACAGGGAGTGCTATTTTGTCAACTCTAAGTGTCATTTATGTAATTAACACAGCGAAATAATTTAGCTCTGGTAATAATTGCAGCTGTACATACTTGCTGATTTTGGAGAAATGGAAGAATTTAGTATTATATTTTCAGTGTCATGGTATTTTCCCCTTGTGTCTTTCTCTATGGCATTTTAAGCACACCCAATGACCTACTTTTTTAGTACAAGTGATACCTTTAAATTTCTGATTTGTGATATTACTTGACCCACATAAAAATACAAAATGACTAATTGTTGGAGAATTTCCATGTTTCTGTTAAAAATAATGTAGGAGAAGATGAATCGCTGATGATTCTATATAAAAAAATCTGTTTTTAGGAAAGGAAAAAATTATGGAAAAGAAGATTCAGTCTTAATAACATGAATATACAGACATTCACAAAGAACTGTTCCAGGAAGGCAAGAAGTCATTGGACTAGACAGGACCTTTAGAAGAACTGGAAGTTCTTTGCTAAGAGAGGATAACTCCTGTACATCATATTGAGAATAATTTTCATAATTCATGTTATTTTATTTTTGTTAGTATTTATGACTGGCTTATTTTAAAGGATAAGACCCCAAAATAGACAAATAGAAGAGAACATTTGGCAAGGTATGGGAGGGAGTGTGTGCAAAGCTTCCATGCCCACTCTGGGTATGCCACCCTCTCAGCAGTCCATGTATTCACCAACCCAGAAGTTCCTCATTCATATTTTAAAAGGTTAAAAATCTTCCAAGACCCTGAATTTTATTAGTTTCTCACTCGCAGGATCAGACAAATCCCAGTCCATTTATAAAAATGCTAATATGAGTATAACATCAACTTTACAGTAGTGGGGAGAATTATTCTAAGAATAAGTCCTGAGTAAAAGTGTAATGGCCATGATAGTATTGTGAAATAGTTGTGGTGCAAAGGCCTCTGGGAAAATTACGATACTCTGGCAAACTTCTTTATGACAATTTTAAGAGTACATTTTAAAATTTGAGAATACTTATGCATTTAGTTGTATTCATAAGAGAATATGAATGAGAAATTAATAAAATTTGGGGTCTTGCTAGATTTAAGTGAAAGGAAAAAAGGGATACTAACATTTTCATATGTTAATTTTCCTCTGACATTCATACTTATTTTCAAAGTTATTTATGTCAAATAATAGCTAATGATATGACTATCACATTGCACTTGTTTCTTTTTGAAAAATAATTTTTGAAGAAAATGAGGTTGATATTAGATATCACATAGTTAGTTAAATGAAGTGTTAGGAATATTGGGAAGAAAGAAATATGAACATCTCTAGATTGCATGTGACTTAATTAAAAAATCAATTTTGTGATGATTTTCTTGAGAATAGAACCATGGTATGTTTTGTTCATGTGTTTCACTTTGTTTCTCTAAAAAATGGAAGTCAATGATCTTAATCTCAGGTGATTCCAAAATTTTAACATTTTGCACTATTGATATTATGTTCAAAAAAATCAGTAGGCTTAATGTATATTAAGCATTTACTTTCCATATACATGTCTGTATTTTAATATGCCTTATTATATTTCTGAGTTATTAGTAATTGTGATATTGCCAATTATTTCATTATATTGCTAATGCACATAGACTGCATGTGTGCGTGTATGCATACACACTAATTTTTATATGCCACAAATAATGCTGAAATATTGTTGAAAAGGTTGCATAATAAAATTATGTAAATTAAGAAAAAAAATAAATCAGTAGGGACCAGGGAGAATCAAGGATAATAATTTGGTTCTATTTAATAACACAAATTACTTCATTATTAGTATTATATACAAGCATTACCACAGCTATTTTGCTTTGAATACAAGCTGTGAAATGTAAAATTCAGATATACCTTTATTTAGTAATGGCATTAATTCATTCAACCAACATTTTTATAGTATCTGTTATGTGTGAGAATTGTAATGATACTAAAACTATAAGGCAAAGTCTATTATTATTAAAACTCCGTCACAATGAATAGAACCAGAAATTGAAATTTAAGCATTAGTTTTTGGAAAATTTATTACCTTCCACATGATAAATGTTGTTTACTTAGAACTAATATGCCCAAGCACTATTTAATGTACTTATGTACTTTGTTGTTATTGATTCAAGTCATTCTGAGAGAGTTCCTAAGAAGATAATGACACTGTTTTCCTCCATTTACAGATGAGGAAACCAATGTATAGAGAAGGTGAACAATTTGCTTAAATTCCTAAAATTGTGGAAAGACAGAGTGATTTGACCCCATAGCTCTAGTGCCTACTTGCTTAAACACTGCTACACTATTTCTTCCTTCAATGTACTTTTAGATACAAAGGAATTTGTTTGCAAACACATCTAACTCAACTCCTTTGTGAAATAGAAGTAATGTGATCAGAATCCCTCATTCTCAATTTTATGAATTATCTATAGGGCAAATAATGAGCTTTCTTCCTGCTTTATTTTCCACAATATCTAACAAATATCTTTGTTACAGTGTATATTAGATTATTATGATCAATTTCCTATTATATCAGAATTATACTATTTTTTAAATTTAGATAACATTATACGACTATTGTTGAATACTATTCTATGGTATGTAGAAATATGCACAAATCAAATTTTGACATGCCTATTCTTTCAAAAGAACTAGAGAGACTATACTTAAAACAGTTCATTAAACCATTAAGAAATCACAAAGGGCATAATGTAGAATTGGTATCCAAAGTCCCATACATTTGTTCTGACAATACCTTTATTCAGTGAGGGAGAGGAGAGAGAGAATGAATGAATGGATGAATCTATTTTCTGCAGGTATCAACTGCTCAACCACCAAACAGCCCAACATGCAGCCTAGAGCTTTCTCACTTTTGGAATATGACTGCTGATAATGAGGTTATCTCTAAAAGAACTTGTTTCATAGGAAGAAAAATCATTCCACCTTTTAGGACACGGAAACTGCATGACTTGTTTATCCTAAGAAAGTATAAATGAGCTATAAATTTATAGCACATGGAAGAGCCTTAACAATATACGTAAATTTGCAGAGAAACATACATACAATATCTTAACTGATATTTATCAAAAATAGAATAATAATGTACATTTGTTGGAAGTTTACTATGTTGGAGGAAGCTTCCTGGACTTTGTCAGAACTTTTTTTTTTTTCTCACACAATTAACAAACCCCTTCTATAGATGAAGAAACAGATGTGCAATATCAAGTAGGAATCTGATTTAAACTCTCTGGAGAGACATGCCCTTACATTACAGATATCCTTATGGTGTAGCTACTATAAATACTTGGATATTTGGTGCCCTAAAACCTTTTCCTCTGAATGAAATTTTTTAAGGATTTTTTTTCTTGTTTTATTTCTTTTTAATACTTTTGTTTCAAACTTCAAGGGAACTTTATAGTCCACACTAGTCACCTTATTATATATTATAATCTCCCCATTTTAAATGGTTTGCATTCTACTATATAGACTGTAATTATATCATTTGCAAACTGTAATGCATACAAATGTAAAATGACTGGAATTTATTTTGCACTTAGTAAATAGGCTCTCAGAGTGGCCAGAATGCTTTCAGAGGGCACATTTATATAAACACATACATGCACAGACACCATTGGGAAAGGTTTGGTTACAATATGATTATGTAATAGCCAAGGGAGTGCCAGTTAAGTACAAATTTAGTAGCTTTTCTAGGTAGTAGTCCAGAATTAGTTCGTGGAGAGAAGATGGTAGATGTGTTTGAAGACTTCATTAAATTAGGTTATGTTTGCTATTATAAAATAAAAGGATAAAAACATCTAGAGGGCAGGCAAGAAAAACCCCAAATTACTTAGAACCAAGACTATTTATTTATGATAAATTATTAAAGATAAGTAGATTTTAATAGTAAATGCTCTATAAATGGGAAACATGTCTAATATAAGAATGCTAAGGAAATGGCTAAGTTCAAAGAAGCTTTACCCAATGATTAAATGAGGATTGGTTGTATTCTAACATTCTAGATGTGGTTGTACAATTAAAGATGGTATGTTACAGAAAATTACTTGAAAATAGGAAGTTGTCTAAGCTCATCTGAAATCTAGAAGATGGGTTAGTTTTTAGGTTAGAATCTAGGGATGAAAATAATCAATACCAATAAATATGATTCTTGAAAAAAAGTGAAACTTTCATGATGCTTTGTTGAATATCATTAAAATAATAAATATGGTGTTATAGGTTTTGTGACTTTTTTCTTTTGAATAAATGTCAAGTGATTACTCCCACCCCCCCGCCACACACAAATTGCCATGTATGATATTCAGTAAGCTTATCAGGAGATATGGCTGGTCATGACTAATAAAAATAAGCAACCATTATTACATCATACGATAATAAATTCTGAGTGCAGTCTAACCAGTTTGTCCAAAGCAATGAGGGATTTTAATAAAACACTGCTAAATTAATCAGTGAATGAATTGCATCAGGTTTGTGACACAGGCATTTTACTGCAGGGTCACTTTCCATATTCCTATTAACTTTATTAAAGAATAGACAGGAACACCCACAAACCCTCTGTGACTTACCTATACACATTTTTCTCCCTTCTCTTTCTTTTCTTCCTCTAGTCCTATATTGTTTCCTTCCTTCCTCTCTTCCTTTCTTCCACTGAACCCTTCCCTTTCTTCTCATTCTTTACTTCTTCCTTCTGTGCACCCCATTTTCCTTCTTTCTTTCTTTAGGCACTGGAATTATTTCCTCAAAGAAAAAATTTTACCAGAACCACATGAAATTGGAGAGAAGGGGAGATATGATCTGATTGAAACATTTTGTAGACTAATTCAGATTTACATGCATTCCAAGAGGCAATTCTATGGTTCAATATGGCATAGTTTGCCACTGAGATAAACTGTTCAAATATTTGGAAGTCACCATTTTCCAATTAAAAATGGTGACACTAGCAATGAAACTCTATAGGTAAGTGGGGCTCACAATTCATAGCTTGAAATATTTGTTCTTCAGTTGGTGTATGAAAGTCTAAATTTAGCATGTACATGGTCATTTTAGGTTGTAATTACAAAACATGCTAAAGTATGGATTGTTTTAAAATCAATCATCTGATAGCCAAGTACTGACTTGAGTAGTAGCCAGGCTTAGAATTTCATATTTTTAGTGGTTGTCCTGAGTAGATTGAGTCTGTAAAGTTTACATAATGTAATTAAAAAATCAGTTTGGAAAGAAAAGGTAAAAATTACATTTAAAATAAGGGCCTGTATCCTTATGAGAATAGATTATTATTCATTTAAATAGATTAATTTAAAATATATATTTTAATACAGGTCAAATTCAATGGTAAACATTTATTCCTGAGCACCATGGTATTAAATGTTTCTCTTCCAAAATATCATGCACGGTCTTGATTTGAAATTGTCCAATGATAGTTTCCATTAGGTGGTTTTCCTCAATGGTTTCAATTATAATTTTTAGAATTGTTTATGTAATTTTTGTGCCATGTGTAAAGCTAGTAAACTTCTGCTGTTTCAGAGAATTCATCCCTTGTATTGCTATATCTGCCATTCCTTTGAAAACTTTAAGACTCTAAAACAATGATAACTTTTTTGATTGGAAATTCTCCTGCTTGACTTAATCAGCATATATTGACCTAAGAATTTAGATATCCTGACTTACCAGTCCTTAGATATACATTTCTCTTTCATGTACAGTATTGTATATAGTTATAATGATGTTATAACATACATTGGGACTTTGAAACCGTATTCATTCAATGACTATGAATGATGGATTTAA
This sequence comes from Spermophilus citellus, assembly GCF_964194105.1. Lineage (NCBI taxonomy): Eukaryota > Metazoa > Chordata > Mammalia > Rodentia > Sciuridae > Spermophilus > Spermophilus citellus. The sequence goes on from NC_138190.1 coordinate 23,017,999, forward strand.
TGAATGCTTAACAATTTACTTAAACCAAACAAATAATTAGTCTCAATTACAGAAGTGTAAATTTGACTCTAATTAATGAACATGCCAGGCTTTACACATTGGTTTAAGTGTAATTGATCTTAGGGCCACTGAGTTCAATTTAAGGGTTGGCAAAATGACAACAAATTGGAAGTGACTCAGATGTAAGAATGCTTACCACTAGAAAGATTAATTGGTGTATTAATGATAAACTAGTAGGTGGTTGATGTATTAATGATATCCCCCTATTAAGAGACCTCAAAATAGGATCACCAACTCTAAAGCTTTTCATTATATGAAATTACTATGTCAAATTTACTCTTTTAAAGGAGTACATATCACATTCATTTGTCCTCCTTTTCATTTCAGTTTCTTTTTCTTATGTAAAAAAAAATCCTAGAAGTATAGAAACCTTTCACATTATACTTTGAAATGGTCTCCCTTAACAGTGTTAGTAGGCCTGGATGTGGAAAATCAAGTGGCTTGTATTAAAAAGACAATGACTGATTGCTAGCTAGTATTTTTCCATTTCCTCTACTGTCAGTGAAATCTGCTTTTGTTGCCATGTTACCTTTTCCCCACTTTGACAGTGAAATCTGGAAGGAAAGGAAAAAAAGGTCATTGCTATTATACCCTTGCATTTCTTCTCCTTTGAAGAGATTCTAATACTTTGAATGATGTGTTAAAAAGCTGAGATAATGTGATGAAGATGAATGGTGGGAAATAGCCAAATTGATGGTGCATTCATATCATATCAGTGTGTCATGGGTCAGTTGCTGAGGGGGAGAGGCAAAGCCCTAGATCAAGAGTGAGAGGTGGCTGCTAAGTGGAGAGTTGAGATGACAATGCTATGGATCCCTTGTCCTTTTTCTGAATATTTCCTGTCCATGCTCTTCCCACCCCCGCCCCACCTCCTAACCCTAGACAACTCACCTAATAAAAAGGTTTTTCAAGAAAAATGTCAAAGAAAATAGAATTTTTCAAGAAAGATGTCAAAGGAAATTGTTGAATGAGGCACAGGGGCAGCATGATACCAGAGTGGAGGAAGTTGATAAAGGCCCTATTTAGAAGTTAAGCCCAGAAAACTGGGGCAAGAATCAAAGCAACGCTACAGGCAGGGATGAGGTAACAGGGCCCCGAAGATAATCATAAGGAACTGGAGTCTGAGGCAGGAAAAAAGGCAAGGCCAGTTAAGAGGTTTAAGGCAGAGGATGACCTACTTAGAAAAAGATCTTTGCAACAGCCAGACCTTGGGCTGGAGGGGAAATCATTCAAGAGGTTACGTTTGTCTGAGAAGTTGTTCCAAGCAAATGAAAATTCTAATTATTATGAATTATGAGAAGATCATTAAATAGTAATATTCAGGAACATTCACTCTTTAAATATTTTTATATGCTATTTTTAGCCAAGTTGTTCATCATGTATAAAATTTTAATTTGCATTGTGTTTTATAGTATAAACTTATTTGTAATTCCATGAACATTCTGAAAGAGGCAGAATTTTACTACTTGTAAATACATAAAGAGGATCAGGTTAACCTATTATACTGTGTAAACTCCTTTGTCATATTTCTGAGAGGAATTTTAAATAAATAAAGCAGAATAATATATATGAAAGGAGTTGATAAACACCCATTTATTAATTAAGATAACTGGAATTTCTTGTCTTGAGCAGTGTAAGCATCCTTTCTTGTATCTAATTTATATTCGCAATTTGTTTCTTAATTCAGCAAGATGGTATAATCTTAAGTACAAATTCTAGGGTCAAATTAGTTTGATTAAATCCTAGCTCTGGCATTTTCTAAGGATACTGGGCCTCTGTGTTTATATCTCACTTCTCCTACCTGTATAATGGGTTGGTAGTATTTCCTATTTCACAGAGTAGTTTTAACAAATATTTGCATGCACACCTATACATGCATACGTATATACACATACCTATAAACACACACACATATACTTATAATATTTAATAGGCAACTTCTGTTATTCTAATTAACAATCCTAGCAGTACTTAATTCCTAATACTAATGACGCTGCTGATGCTGATGATAACAATTCAATCATAATTTAGATAATACTCTAAAAATATTTTTGTTGGCCATGCCCCAGCTCCTCTTGCTATTTCTTTTCTTTCCTTTGCAGTAAAATAGAGAGACCCAGGCTTGTTTTCCTCTGGTTTCTCTTAAACCTAATCCAATCTGGTTTTCAGAGCCACAATTCCAACTAAAATTTTCTTGCCAAGGACCCAATAACTACTACATTGCTAAATCCAATCCAATTCTCAGTCCTTGCTTTACTTCACACTATCAGCATCCATTTATAACCCATTTCCTTGATATATTTTCTTCATTTGTCTTTCAGAATTCAATCTCTTGTTTTCCCTTCAAACTCATTAGTTCTTCTTTTTCATTCATCTTCTCTGATTTTGTTTTCCTTTAGATCTCCTGATAATGGAAGAACCAGCATCATTCCTTGATCTTCTTAACTGACTTCTTGAACATTTCACCCAGTAGTATGGCTCTAAATATCATTTGATTGTTGAAAATTGGCTAATTAATTTTTCAGGTTCCAATTCCTCTCCCAGTTTCCAGACTTGTGCATATAAATCTTCACTCGGTACATTGCCTTTGAGCAATAGTGGACACTTAAAATTTAGAATGTCCAAAAGCTGTCAATCTAATATTCCCTCAAAACTGATTCCACCCACAACCTTTACCTCATCAGTTGGTGCAGTTCCACTCTTCTACTTATTCAGAACAAATACCCGAGAGTCATTCTTCACTCCTCTTATTCTGTCACATTCCACATCAGATAGTCCTCAGTTTCTGTTGTCTTGACCTTCACAATAGATCCAGATGGTGACCGCTTTTTACCACCTATACTGCTACCACCCTTCCCTAAATCACTATCATTTCTCTACTCAATTTCTATAGTGACATCTGGTCTGCCTGTTTCCGCTCTTCGCTCCTTCTGATCTATTCTCAACAGAGAAGCCAAATGTCAGTAAAATTATGTCAGTCCTCTCCTTGTAATCCTGCAGTTGGTCCCAAGTGCATTTAGAATAAATGCCAAAGTCTTTATAATGCCTTACATGGATTTGTAGGAATTTGCCTCCATTGTTTTTCTTGTCACCCCCACAACTTTCCAAATCATTCTTGCTACTGTAGCCACAGCAACTCCTCACTGTTTCTGAAACATGCTAGGCATGCACTCACCTAAGACTTTGCACTTCTTGCTTCCTCTGCCTAAAACAATTTTCCCATATATAACCTCATGATTCTTCTTTCCAGTCTCTGCCCCCATATCATCTTTTACATGTGGCTTGCCCTTCAGTTTTAAAACTACAGCTCTGCGACTCTCCACTACCACCTCTGGCACTTTCCATCTTCCTTACACTGCTATAGACCTTAGTATACCTCCCAACATCATAAACAATTTATTTATTATATCTATTATTTTTTTATCTGTCTTCTACTAGAATGTGAGCTGTATTCAAGCAGGGAACACTTTTCATTTACTGGATAGATCAGTATTTTTTGTAGGCACTCAGTAAATATATATATGAGTGAGTGAATGAATAAGAATCCTGTTGACTTTTCCTCTCCACCACAAATCTTATATTGAAGATTTTTCATAAATAGAGTTGTTATTACAAGATAAATATATCACATAGGCAAAGAACAACATCTATGCATTCTATTTGCTAATTTCAGTAGGCTTAGCTTATCATAAAAATTATTGACCACAGCATCCAATTTTGCTATCCTCATCTGAATTGTCTCTCTTTTTACTTATTAAATAAATGCTTCTCTGTCGAGCTCTGCATCACTCATGGTGTTTTTTGTTCTCATCATATTTGCATATGATAATTTCTAGATCCTCAGAACTAGTATAGTATCATTTTTCCTTCTATGCAATTTAGCCATCACATGTGTTTTATACTTGGTCTTACCATTTCATATGAATATGTTTTGATAATTCAACTAGCTTGCCAAATCCTTAAGGTCAGAAGTCATATGTTGTTTTCTAGGAATTCAATGTACATATTAATGCCTCAGTGTATTTATAAAATATTTTTATTTAGAAATTATTTTTTTCAGATGAAATTGGGTGCATTCATGGTAGAGTCATCATATGACCCAGCTATACCACTTCTAGGTATCTATCCTAAAGATTTAAAGTCATCATATTATAGTGATACATGCATACTCATGTTTATAGGAGCACGGTTTACAAGAGTAAAACTATGAAACCAGCATAGGTATCTATCAATGGATGATGGGTAAAGAAAATATGGTATATATACACAGGGGAGTTTTATTCATCCATAAAGAAAAAAAGAAATTGTTACTTGCAGGAAAATAGATAGAACTAGAGACCATTGACAAACTGAGATGGTCATGAGTTTTCTCTCATGTGGAAGCTATAGAAGAATGAGTAGAAAAGTGGGCCTGGGGGCAGGGATCTCATGACAATCAAAGGGAGATCAGTAGAGGAAAGGGACCAGGGGCAGGGAGGGGAAGTGCTAGGGAGTAATATGGGCTAAATTATATTGTGTGCATGTAAAAATATGTGACAACAAATCTCATCTTGTGTACAACTATAAGATACCAATAAAATATGAAAAGTGAAAAATATTTAATTATGTCTAAATGCAAAAGTAAAACAAGCTATTGGTACTCAATATTTGGGTGAAAACAGCTTTAAAATGAAACTAAGCTAATCAGCCTCACAAACAAAAAAAATAACAGGAAACTACTATAAAAATAATGCTATAGTTATAAAAAATAATTAAAAAAATATTTTTTAGTATAGATGGACACAGTACCTTTATTTTTATGTGGTGCCAAGGATCAAACCCAGTGCCTCACACATGCGAGACAAACACTCTACCACTGAGCTATAACCCCAGCCCTTAAAAGATATTCTCTTCTGTTTCCTTCCTTATGAGTAAGAAATATCCTTTTTCTTGAATTTTATAAAAAGTAACTATTGGGTTATGCATAGAATAATATGCCCATTTATAAGTTTTTTTAATATTTAAAAATATCAAGAAAATACTTTTTTCTTATAAATCAAATGATCAAACTGGAAAAAAGTGATGACCAAATTAGAATGTGTATAATTATTATTCATTAAAATGGTGGCTCATAGATGATATTTATGAAAAGGTTTGCTTGCCTTCCAAAAGTCTTCTATTTATCTGTTAACTTACAGAGTTCATTTCCTACAATTGTATAGAATATATGCACATTAAACATTAAAATGACTTTAGTTTGGGGCTGGGGCTGTAGCTCAGTGGCAGAGTGCTTGCCTAGCATGCGTGAGGCACTGGGTTTGATCCTCAGCACAACATAAAAATAAACAAAATAAAGGCATTCTGTCCATCTACAAGATTTTTTTTAAATGCCTTTAGTTTGTGTCCCACACATACAAATCCAAATAAATAAAGAATGTGCTAATGGAGGACCTTTAGCTTACTCCATTGTGTTTAGTTACCATCCATATTAAGCCAGCATATATAATTGTTCAGCATCTCAGGAGAACAAAACATCCTTTAGAGAAAAAGAATGGGCAAAATGAGCTTGATATATTAATCTTGAAAGAGTTCTGGTTATATTTTATTTCATAGGATGAGAGAGAATTCTGTTTTATTTTTCAATATATTTTTCCTTTAGGACTAAGTTATATAAGGATATTACTTTGTGATAAACTATAAGCAACAGGAGATTTTCTTAATTCTGCTTTAACAAAATGTGGATTCTCCTGTCTCATTAACTTTTTTAAATGTTATGAAAAAGTTTTATAAAATGCTTAACAAAATAGAAGTTTGTGTTTATATAATCTGAGGAGATTGGAGGGGCCACTGATACTTCAGTGCTTCTAATGTGTTTTGACTTCTCACAGTATTATGGGAGCAAATAATGAAATTAATAGTCTACAGACTCAACTAATTATTTATAGGAAGGATTTATCCCAATATTTTGAAACTTAAGCATTTTGATATAGAGATTCTCATATGAACTACATTATTCCTTCACTATTTGATTTTTGGTTATTAGAAGCATAGCAAATATGTAATATGGAACTTAGATAAATAACTCTTTAATCATAAAATATATCAGATGTCTCCCGAATGCCAAGAACTCTGCTAGTTGCTGGTAATAGAAGTTAAATTAGGCAATTCATGTCTTCATATTACCTAGATTCAGGTGGAGGTGTGTGAAAATGAAAAACTAAAAAGCCATTGTAGAAAATAAACAGGAGGGAAAGAAGAAAAAAAGAAGTAGCATAAATATTTATTCCAATAATTTCTAAAGCAGAAGGAAATATGCTGCTGTTAATAGTAATCTATAGCCAGGAAAATCACTTTCACATACATCATTTCTTTACATTATGTTTCTAAATATCTAATTCTTCCAAATCTCTAAGCTTTCTTTTATCTTAAAACATCATGAAATGTGTTTATGGGAACCAGAATGATTTATAAGACACTTGGCCCCCCAAAATTAGTTTCAGAAGTTTAATTCATGTTGCTGGTCGGGGTGGCACATGCCTGCAATCCCCAGTTGCTCAAGAGGCTGAGGCAGGAGGATCGTGAGTTCAAAGCCAGCCTCATAAGCTTAGCGAGGCTCTAAGCAACTTAGCATAACACTGTCTTTAAAAAATACATATATACATATGTATATGTATATGTATATATAATGGGATGGGGATGTGCCTCAGTGGTTAAGCATCCCTGGGTTCAATGCCTGGTACCAATTTTAGTTCATGTTAACATTATTTGGCTTATTTGACAACTATTTAATAACTATCATTCATTTGGGGATGTAGTAGAGGACAAAACAAAACAAATTCTTTGGCCTCATGTATCTTATGTAAACAAGAAATAAATAATGATTATAATTGACAATTTGATCAGTGGGTGAAAAATACTGGGATAAAGAAAAAACTGGGTAGGGGGTATTTTGAGTAGAAGTTGTGGTAAATCTCTAGAGCAGTCAAAGAGGCCCTTGCTAAAAAGTAATTATTTCAACTAAATCCTGTGGAATAACCTATATGTGAAATAGGTTAGGGGAAAGTGGATGCAAAGGCCAGGTTGTAGGTACATGTTAATATTTTCAGGGAACAGCAAGGAGATCTGTGTGTATGGAGTGGAGAGAGAAAGAGTGAGCTTAGTGCAAGATGAAATTAAAAATGTAATACTAGGGCTGGGGATGTGGCTCAAGCGGTAGCACGCTCGCCTGGCATGCGTGCGGCCCGGGTTCGATCCTCAGCACCACATACCAACAAAGATGTTGTGTCCGCCGAGAACTAAAAAATAAATATTAAAAATTCTCTCTCTCTCTCTCTCTCTCTCTCTCTCTCTCTCTCTCTCCTCTCTCACTCTCTCTTTAAAAAAAAAATGTAATACTAGAGGGCTGGGGATGTGGCTCAAGCGGTAGCGCGCTTGCCTGGCATGCGTGCTCCCGGGTTTGATCCTCAGCACCACATACAAACAAAGATGTTGTGTCCACCGAGAACTAAAAAATAAATATTAAAAATTCTCTCTCTCTCTCTCTCTCTTTCTCTCTCTCTCTCTCTCTCTCTCTCTCTCTCTCTCTCTCTCTCTCAAAAAAAAAAAATGTAATACTAGAGCATTGGAGGTACTTTGCAAAGTCTTTGGGGTCAAGGATGAAAACTATTGCTTAATGGCAGGAGGCAGCAAATGACACCTGTTTGCTACTATTTATCTGTCTGGTTTGTGTATTTCTTAGGCAATTATTCTAATTTCTGACCAAGAGTGTGAACCTCTCAATTAGCATCCTAATTAGTCTCTCCAGTTCATCTTCTACTTGGGCCTCAAAGTGACCTTTCCATAATGCATGTCCTATCTTGTTACTCCCAATTTATCACCCTATGGTGACATTCCATTAGCTTTGCAAAAATTGCAAATGTCTTAAATGGTATTCCAGACTCTTCATAATTTAACCTTTCCAAAATACTAAGATATTACCCCTATTCAAGCCTTAACACTTGTAGCTTCCTTTACCTGAAATGTTTTTTGCCTGTATTTTCCCATAGCTGCTTCCTTTCCGTCCTTTAAATTCCTGGTAGAATGCCATTTTCATGGAGAGATCTTCCTTTCCCACTACTCTGTCTAAAGAAAGCAGGACTCAATTGATATTCTCCATCATAATCATGCTATTTATTTACTCCTTACCACAAATGGAAATTAAATTACTTATTTTGTTTTCTCTTTTGATGTCTGTCTCCTCAGTAGTATGAAACTCCATGAAGGCAGTGACCTTGTTTGACTTCACACATCTGTACTGAGAATAAAAGCTAACACATATTCAGTGCTTATTATTTCCCAGGCACTCTTCCCAGAACATTGCATGCACCAACTCATTTATTACTTAACCATATGAGGAGCATACTACTTCTTAGACTAGACTAGGATATTTATTAAGGCACAGAGAGACTAAGTAACTGGCACCAAGTTCCACAACTAACACAGCAGAAGAGACAGGATTTTAATTCAGGCAGTCTGCCTCTGTAAATATGTCTTGCAGTTAAACTCTACTGCTTCCCTGAAGCTGTTAATATCTTAAACAGTGGGTGAAACAAAGATATTCATTAACTAAATTTCTTATCAGATCAGTATGTATATCCTGTGCCACCAAACAAACTATTTGCTGTAGGTACCTTACACCTTTGAACAGCTGAGCCTTTTGATAAGTGTTTCCTCTGCCAGGAGTGCTCATAACTTTTCCTTTTCCTGGCCATCTGCTATTTGTTTTTCTGGTTTTCACCCACTCATCTTCTCATTTCCAAAGGTTTTTATGATTTCCCATTCCTCCTTTGCCCAGTTTAAATAGGAGCTCTTATTTGCCCATCTTCTTTCCTTCCATACAATAGTTTAGCAATTATTATGCTATTTAATTGTTGATTTTCTTATATACCCTAGACTCTGAACTCAGAAGATAAGGACAGTGTCTTGTTTGTGGTGGTGGTTGTTTGTTTGCTTACATTCCCAGTTCTCAGTTTATTTAAGACATAAAAAGTTGGTGCACAGAAATGTTTGATTAAATGAATGGGTGACACAGAACATTTCAACTGCATATTCATTAATATTATAGAAATCCTACCTGGTTAAAAAATACTAAGACATCTGTCCAAGTAGAAATCACAAATCCAATAAACCCAGGATAATAGTCTGGAAGGAAAAGAGATTATCATGATTTAGGTTTAGAAATTGTCAACAGGTTTTTTGATGTCACTGAAGGAAAGAATAAGAAAACTGCTGCCTCACCCACTGAATTTAAATTGAGCTGCTTTAGACAAAGGAAGTAATTTTAAGTGAGTGAGGAATGATGGGGAAGAGGAAAAATTAGAATTAGAAAAATGATTATAAATAGGGTTTGGCTTTCATTATATCTGAGGATTTTATGAGTAAGTCAAATTTACAAAGCATTAATATTTCCTACATTAGCCATATTTTATTACTTCAAGTAGTTTTCTAAACATGGTTCATAAACCATGAAATATAAGCAAATATTTCAGATGGGTTAGCAGACTACAGCAAAAGAATTTCCCAAGAGATTGCTTATCTTATTGTGTTAAATGTCAGAAAGCAAGATGAACAAGGTCTGTAACCCCTGCTGTGAAACAGGACATAGTCAAATCCAACTTACTTGAGATCTTCACCTTACCTTGATCAGCAAAATTTTTTAAGCCCTGCATTGCATGTATTCTTCATCCTTTAGCTTTGCTATCAGTACAAAGAAATAAATTTTGCAACACAGTTCTCAAATAAGCAAAGTATTTTGGTCCAAGTGGCTCTGTCTTGATTTCTTATTAGTTAAAGATGATTGTGTTGTTCTTGAGAGAATCATAGTTCAGCATTCCTATTTTCCTTCTTAAACAGGGGATTTATAATTTGTTTCCATAATGGGGATATTCTTTCATCTATCTCATCAGAACATTTAGACTGAAATTAAATGGTGTATGTGAACAATTTGGTTGAATGGAATGGGAAATTTTAGTTCTTTACAGAGATTGGCAGAACATCCCATTGGGATATGATCTGAAAGTAAAATTTTATAATATGGAAAATGGAAAATTAGACTTGTCAGAAGAAGGTAGTCCACAAATAGCTGAAGATTGACATAATTCTAATTCAAGCACTAGGAGACTTACTAAAGTCAATTAGATGGTTCATGGCACACTGAAAGGAATACTAGGAAATTTAGCCTAGATACCTCATAGAAAGGATCTGCAACCATATATACTAGAAAACCTTTGGCACTAATAAGTGGGCTTCCCAACTAACCTTAGTGTCCTAATATATTTGAAATGAAGGGGTTATTAAAGTTGTTGCAGATGGGTAAAAGGGCTAAAGTTCAGGATATGTTTTGCCTGTAAAGCTCACCAGTTTCTGAACTAGCAGCAACAAACTTTTAATAGAGGGCCATGATATTGTTTCAGTCTTCAGGATGGGACCTAGGGCAGTCCATATCCCCAGGCTGGTTACCTCTAGCCTTGCTCAGTTTCCTTATCTGTCATGACATGGAGAATGGTGAGAACAACTAGTCTAACATTGTCTGAAAGATGTGTAGTGCAAAGTAATCAAAGATGTGTACTAGATTTTTAGCATGATTTACATGTTGTCTCATGGTACTGATAGGGGAAAAGGTAGGGGAAGAGGAGGATGTGGAGAGTAGGGAATAAAGAGGATTTTTTTTTAAAGACATGATGTTTAGGTGTTCAATAGACATTTATGTGTTGATGTTAAGTAGGGAGTGGGCCATATGAAATTTGACTTCATAAGGGCAGTTTACTTTGGAAGTATACATTTGAGAGTAGTCAGTCAGTATGCAGTTTAGAGCTATGGTTCTGAAGGAAATTCTCAAGGGAGAAAAATGTGGACAACAAAGAGAAGTGATTTTAACACCAGACCATTGGGTGCACAAACATTTTGAAGTAGAGGAGACTAATAGTCTTGTATATTAATGAAAGTAAAACAGAAAATTTTTGACATGAAATAACTTAGAATCAAACTGAAAAACACTGTTTATGCAAAACCAATGTATTTCTACATCTGAAGTTAGAAGTAAAACCAGAATGGGGAATAGTTGACTAAATTATAAAGAGGACTAAATATGTTGAGGGATAAAACTTTAGTTCTAGGACAAACAGTTTTTTAAAATTCTTTTTTAAAAATGAGGACTCAGAAGATGTTATCAAAGCTTATAAAATCAAAAATTGTATGAATAGGGTCAACACATTCTTATTTACCAAAGTCAAAATACTAGAACTAAGAGGCACTTCCTGAGGCTTTAAAGAATTACTTTGAGGATAAAATGAAAGGAAGTTCTATTTAACCAGTAGGTAGTAAACTTATGAAACTTTTTACCATAAGCAGTAGAATGGGTTGAAAATATAAATAGTCTCAAGGTGGGGTTCATGGACAGTAGATATACAATAGGTTGCTGAAGGAAATGGGATATTTTGATGAGTGATACATCTCTAATCTTTTAAATTCTATATCCTACTTTATAACCATCTTTTGTTGAAAAAAAATCACCTCAAGCCATGGTTAGAATACAAGGGATGCTGTCTAACATAGGCTTTTTTCCTCTGCTCTATGTAAATGCTGAGAGTGAATGTACTGTATAGATTCAGTTTTCCTTAAAAATTACTTTATGAAGCCCCACAAAACCTAGGTACAAAGAGGTGTACATTGTATATGTTTTAATAAGTGATTAGGAAACCATATTTATTCACAATGAATAAATAAGTTAACAATATGATGAGGTCAAACTAATTTCTATTGTCAAATCCCAATACCTTTGGCAAGGTTATTTTAGTTGAACTGTGGGTATACTTATTTGATTTTTTTTCTTTAAATTTTCCCCTGATTACTGATCTAATTCTGTTTGTTTACAGTGCCATTCTTTATTCCTAATGCTATCTTTGTGTGGGGAAAAACAATGTTTATTTTCCTTTTTATCTTACTATTGGTTAGAGTGTTATGCATTCTATTTATATTTTTGAGTCCTTTTCATTAAATGTATACAATTTATAATTAAGTAATACTACTCTAAAGATTACAAGGAAATTAGAATTTATAAATTCCGATTCCCTTCTCCCATATTACATATTGTTTCCTGGTATTTTAGTTCTACACATTTTTACCCCTCCCACTACTCATTATTATTTTTATAATATGATAATATTTCTTATATCATTTTCTTCTTTTGAATTCTAATTCTGCCGCTTGAATTGAATTTCCTTCTTCCCAAAGTTCAAATGCAATTATCTTTGACTATCTTATTCTTATCATTGAACAACAGTTTAGTTGGGCACTGTATTTTGTGTATAGTACTTTTGTGTAATTGTCTTTTGAAGATAATCTTTTGTGATGTTGTTGCTCTTCAGATTTTGTTTTTTAGGTTCTGTATTTCCATAACTGTGTGTTCTGGAACTAGGTATTCACCTTCAATTGCAGATTCTCATCCTTCTACAATACTAGGACATTCTCTACCATTATCGCTTTATGTACTTTTTGTCTAATTCTCTGTAAACTTTTTTTCTCGTCCTCCATTGTATGTATACTAGATATTCTTTTATATCACTATGTCTTTAACTTCTTTATACATACTCTACCTCTGTTTTTATTTGCAGTGTTCTGGGTAATCTTGCTATAACTCACTTCTAATTCAATAATTCTCTTCAGCTATATCTCATCTATGGTTTATCACACATTTTAAGGTGTTTTCTAAATTCTTTGTAATTCAGAATGTTTCTTTTCATATATGTATGTTATTTATTATAATTGGTCTATATTTTTAACTTTTCCTTTTCTGTGGACATTTTATTTATATATATTACAAATAGTGCAAAAATATTGCTCCATTAGTACTAGTTTTACTTTAGTATCTGTAAAATTCAAATATTAAAGCCTATATGATAGTAAGATGAAAAGTATAATGAAGAATGAGACAAAAGAAATACAACAAGTAGAGGAAATTGAAGTAGCACCTTGGTATTTCCATTTCTTAATTTAAAAAAATATTAGTTTTTTTAAAATTATACATGACAGTAGAATTCATTTTGATATAATTATACAAGCATGGAATATATGTTATTCTAGTTAGGACCCCTTTTATGAAAAAACACGATGGTGGGATTCACTATGGTGTGTTTATATATGCACATAGAAAAATTATTTTGGATTTATTCCACTGTCTTTCTCTTTTGTCTAATCTACTGAATATCTGTTCTTCCCCTCTCCCCGCTTATTGTCAGTTAGCTTTCACAAATCACTGAAAACATTTGACCTTTGATTTTTTTTTTGGCAGGGGGAACTGGCTTATTTCACTTAGCATGATTGTCTCCCCGTCTATCCATTTAATTGCCAGTGTCTTCCTTATGGCCGAGTAATCCTCCATTGTGTGTATATACCACGATTTCTTTATCCATTAATCTGTTAAAGGGCACCTAGGTTGGTTCCATAGTTAAGCTATCATGAGTTGGGCTGCTGTAAACATTGATGTGGCCGCATCACTGTATTATTGCTGATTTAAAAACTTTTGGATATAAACTGAGCATTGGAGTAGTTGGGTCAAATGGTGGTTCCATTACTAGTTCTTTGAGGTATCTCCATAAAGCCTATACAGTTTGATCCCTGCATGTATAATAAAATAAAAATTCATTAAATTCTGGTATAATTTCTAGGTCTTTGTTCTACTTTGGATTGAATTTTGTGCAAAGAGACAAGGGTTACATTTACTTTTGCTACAAATTAATTTTTAATTTTCCCAGCACCATTTGTTGAAGGAGCTGTTTTGGGCACCTTTATCAAGTATGAAGGAAATGTATTTTTCCTTTTTAGTTGTAGATGGACAAATACCTTTATTTTGTTTATTTTTATGTGGTGCTGAGGATTGAACCCAGTGCCTCACACGTGTGAGGCAAGCACTCTACTGATGAGCCACAACCCCAGCCCCAAGAACTGTATTTTTATGAGGTTTTCTGTGTGTCTTTTATTCTGTTCTGTTGATCTTCCTGCCTGTTTTGGTGTCAATACCATGCTGGTTTTGTTACTATAGGTCTATAATATAATTGAAGGTCTGGGGGTTATTTCCATGTCTTTCTTTTGGATTTGCTTATTTTAAAATAATCCAAACTCTTTTTAATGCAGTATTTCCATGTGTTTGAGAAAAGAAAGGAGATTGTGGTGAAGAAGTTCTTCTATAGTTCTTCTTAGGACTGTATGGTCAACAAAGTGTTTCTATTGATAAGTTCTCAGCTTAAATAATTGATGAAGTTTTACCAGAAAAAAATAAGATTATTAACTGAGCACATATTCAATCAACAGAATTTACTCAAATAACAAACTGTGGAAACATGTTCAGAAGATGTTTTTCAGGTTGAGTGTGGTGGTACATATCTCTAATCCTAGTGGCTCAGGAGGTTAAGGCAGGGGAATTGCAAGTTAAAAGGCAGCCTCGGCAACATAGCCTGACTTTGTCTCAAAATATACAAAGGCCTGGGGATGTGGCTCCATGATTAAGTGCCCATGGGTTCAATCCTGTTTCCCCCACACCAAAAATGCTTTTCAGAAAAGAAAGTGATTGAATTATTTTCTGAATAAAAATTTTTGTTTTAATTAATTATACATAACAGTAGAATGCATTTTGAAACATCACACATAAATGGAGCGTAACTTCTCATTCTTCTGGTGTACATGATGTAGGGTTACGCCAGTTGTATAATCATATATGCACATGGGTAATGTCTGATTCATTCTACTATCCTTCTAACCCACTTGCCCCCTCCCCTCCCCTCACTCCCATCTGTCTAATCCAGGTTACCTCTATTCTTCCTTAGGCCCATCTCCTCACACATTGTGGATTAGCATCCACATTACTAGAGAAAACATTCTACCTTTGGTTTTTGGGGATTGGCTTAATAATAAATATTTTAAAATTTATATCAATAAGAGGTATTCAATCAAAGTAAAATTATTGACATTGCATTAAAACTTTTATAACAATGCATTCCTTATATGTATATCAGACATATGTATATATGTATACATGTTAAATTCTTTTTCATAATTCATAGATTTGAATTTTGTGTCAGAGTAGCTGGACACAGATGAAATCATCTGTTTGATTTGAAGTTAGACATTATTTTTGGTAAATTGCTTCTTTTGACCTACATACAAAAAGCCTGTACAGTTTGATCCCTGCATGTGTAATAAAATAAAAATTCATTTCACTATGATTTATAAGTAGCATTTGCTTAATACAAGTTTGAGTAAATGGATGATTAATATCTGAAAACTAATCACTTTCTAAATTGTATGTTAATGATAATAGTATTTTAATACATAGTTTAAGATTTAATTTTAGGATTTTAAGCTTTAATTTTAGGATTTCTGTGCATTTTAGATATCATACAATGCCTTTATTTAAGAGGGGAAAATAAGATATATGAACTTCATGACTTACTGTAGGTGCCATTGTTTATAAATTGCAGAGCTACTACTAAAACTAAAATGCCTCAGTGCTTCACTCCTTGTTTTCTTCCATTACTCTGTATTTTTTCCATTTACATTATGAAGTAATTCAACCATGTGTATTAAATATGAGAAAGCTTTTAATACAGCTCTTTACATGGCATATTAATTTTAGTAGATAAATTTATATCATTTGGAGTGTTGGTCCTTTGTTGCTCATACATTTTGATGCTGGATAATGGAATCAAATGCTTCCTAAACACTTCTTATGAACATTTTTGTAGTTAAAAACAGTAAATTATTTTTTTTAAATGCTCACGATTGCTTTTGTGCTTATATAATGAAGGCATATATTTTATCTTTAGTTCAAATAAGTAAAATGCAGAAACTTTACATCATGACATGTATATGTGATTGATAAACATTAATTCAGGAAAATCAATTTAGAAGTAGTTATGTATACACAATAATACCTAGAAAATGAGCCAAAATGTTTAGAAGGAGCACTAGTTAAATATTGAAATGATATTTTATACTTTGCCAATATGTAATTCAGAACATGTCTTCTTAGCACTTGCAATGATTTAGAGGTAGCTCTGTATCTAGACATACTAGGAGATTTCGTACGTTGCATGGAGAGTTCAATCCATTTGTGTTATGTTACACAGTAATACAGCATTTCCACAGGCTTATCAATTTCTTATAAATTTGATATCCTAAATGTGCCATTGTTTTCCTTTTACTTATTTTACTAATCTTTTCTATGGTATATTTTATTCTCCTGGAGGTCCTTTTGACACTTAAATATTTATACACATTTTCAGTACCTCAGAATATCATTAGTGATAAAATAGCTGTTACTTCTTGCCATTTCCTAAACCTCTTTTAATAAGCTTTTATGTTTTCTTTGCAATTATGTTTGTCTATTAGCTAAATCTTCTACTTAAATTAATGTGCTCTTCTGCCCAAATCTTTTTAGTGTGGCCAGACACTAAAAGATATTTTAAGATACTTTCTGCCACGCGTCCTGGTGCATGCCTCTAATCCCAGTGGCTCCAGAGGCTTAGGCAGGAGGATCACGTGTTCAAAGCCAGCCTCAGCAACTTAGCGAGGCACTTAGCAACTCAGCAAGACCCTGTCTCTAAATAAAATATAAAAACAGGCTGGGGATACAACTTAGTGGTTATGCAACTCCGAGTCCAATCCTCAGCCCTCCCAACCCCCGAAATAAAGAAAGATATTGGGGCTGGGGATGTGGCTCAAGCGGTAGCGCGCTCGCCTGGCATGCGTGCGGCCCGGGTTCGATTCTCAGCACCACATACCAACAAAGATGTTGTGTCCGCCGAGAACTAAAAAATAAGTATTAAAAATTCTCTCTCTCTCTCTCTCTCTCTCTCTCTCTCTCTCTCTCTCTCTCCCTCTCTCACTCTCTCTTAAAAAAAAAAAAAGATATTTTCTGAGAAATACACTGTAAGGTGATTTTGTAATTGTGAGAATACCAGAGAGTGAACTTAAGCAAACTGAGAGGTACTACAGTGTCATTCAGTGATATAATCACTGTACGTCCATTGTTGACCAAATCATCATCATGCGATGCATGACCATAATTAATCCAGCAATGTGTACTAGAAGAAATTTCCTAAATTGATTGCCAAATACTGTGTTCTTATTCACATGTCTACAATTTTAAGCTTTATGATTAAATCTTCCTCTTAATGTTCACATGTATTTTCTGTTCTTCTTTAGTGTTAATACTTTTTTTTATTGGTTGTTCAAAACCTTACAAAGCTCATGACATATCATCTTCCATACATTTGATTCAAGTGGGTTATGAACTCCCATTGTTTACCCCAAATACAAGTTGCAAAATAATACTTGATTTCCATTTTTATTAGTTTTATATGCATTTATTTCCACTTCAACAAATACTGAATCTCATCAGTATGATTATAACCGTAGATAGAATATAAGATCTATGAGGACAGGGACCACATCAGTCTTCTTTAGCTTATATGGAAGCATTTTTGAACAACTATATTTAATGAATAAATGGGTGAGGAAGCAAGTTCAATTTGAAAATAAATCTTCAAAATGTATCTTCAAATGATATCCAGCTGAAATTATTCTATTTTTGATGCATTCTACAAATGTGTAAGTGACATTTTTGGTATAGTAGAGCAGAAAGGGTACAAGCTTTATAGCTAGGCAGTTCTTGTTTCAAATCCTGGTCTTGCCATTTAATACCTGTGTGACCTTAGGCAAGTCTTTATTTTCTCTGAGCCAAGTTCTCTTAATCTATAGAAAGAGGATAACAATCTTTTCCCTCCAGGCTGCTTTCAACAGTTGTGAGAAATTGTATTGCTAAAAGCAGATGCTCAATATATTATAGTATTATCCTTTATACTTAACACTGTGAGATAATATGATTTACATTAACTGATATGCACCTTTTAAAAATAACAAATATATATGAAAATGAGCCTCAGAAGTTGTTCAGTTACTTACTGTTCAAATTATTTTAGTGTACTCTCTACATTTTCTTTTGTTTTTGCTATTTTTCTTTACACATCCCAGTTTTTTTGCACAACTTTCTACTGAAACATAAGCAAAGTCTTGTCCCTAGCTCATCCTCTTCCTTTACATCCTTAGTTCTACAATAATACTGTATTCCTTAGGGACAGGTCACAAAAAGATGAGCTCCTCTATATATTTCAAGCAGTGAAGGGATTTAACACAAGGAATTAAGTGCTTTACTGAACAACTGGAAAGGCTGGGGGAATGAAATTCAGGGAAAGATACCACAAGCTCTCCATTTAGCCACAATCATTCAGAAAGTCAGCAAATTGCATAGACTGCAGGAAACCACCAGCAATTTTCACGACTGTTTGTATTATTAAAGCAAGTGATTTGTAGGGAAATGCCCAGTGGCCACTGTAAAAAATCTCATGTCTGCAGAAGCCTGCACCTCTATCACCACCAGGGAAGCCATAATAAATTTTCAGTCTGTCCCCAATTTTCAAATCTGATACAAGATTCTGGAAATATGTGATAGATACCCAGTATTCTAGCTCCTGTGATACAGAGGGGAACATGGCAGGGGAAATGATATTGAGTAGCCAACAGAGGAGGTGGTAAAACTTCTCTGTATGTGAATGTTCATTTTTATTCTAATTTCTCAGACATGGCTGTAATTTAAATTCTGATCTCCAGTCTTCCTGTTATTTCAATATTGATTGAATAAATGGCATTATTTTTTATCACAGAATGAGGTTTAATTATGTTTAGCATGTATACCATCGCCTCATTGGCATCTTTATATCTCCTTTCTTTTGAAAATATGTCCTTTAAAGAAATGAGTCTATAGACCAGAGTAAAGCAAAGTATGGAACACAGGCCAAGCATTTATGCCTGCCTATGTTTGCAAATAAAAACAGCCATACCATTTCCCCCCATATTGTTAGTGACTGCTTTTACACCACAACAGTGACTTTGAATATTTCCAACAGCGGACTATATAGCCCACAATGCGTAAAATATATACTTTCTGTTCCTTTATGGAAAAAGGATGCTCATACCTGCGAAATATATAAAGAAAGAAAATTCTATGGGTGACTTTTAAAAATTTGCTTGCCTGTTTCATTTCTTTCATGATTGATTACATGATTATAGATTTTTTTTGTATCTCAGGGTAAATTATATCATTATACCAAAGGTATTTGTGTGGAACTCTGTTAATCTTAAAATTAAAAATTTCATGAATCTATCAAAAAAGTGTTAATTAAAGCAAAACAATGGGTATGTACTGAATCAATCTCCTTTCTTAGTTTGTGACTTCACTTACATTCTTGAAACATCTTATTTCTAATAGTGCACCAAGTCACCTTGATTCTTTCATGCTCTTTAACTCAGAGTAGTCTAATTGTTTTACAATACCTGTAGTCACTTGTGAGTTATACCCATGATCTTTGTTTTCTAATAGCTTTTTAAAATCTTAAACATTTAAAGCTATCAGTGTGAGTAAATCTATTTTTCTCCCAGTAATTAGGCCTCAAATAGTAATAGTAAATGTGATTGTGTTGGTTACCCTTAAGCCATGTTTTCCTCCTGTATCTTTTTAACTTGTTTCTGTTGTTGAAGTCATTGTTTAAGAGGGAGGAAGAGGGGGGTGGGGGTGGGGGTGGGGAGAAAATCTTACAAATCTTTTGTATTGACTCTAATCAATTTGTGTCTCTATCAGCTATTATCAACTATTCCTCCTTCAGCATCATCTTCTGGCATCTTTTGTAGTCTGGTGAAATAGCCCTCTCTTGTACATTTAACTTATCTCTAGGAAGTACTTTATTCTTGTGTGACCTCTTTCTTTGCTCATCAACTTGGCTTTTATTCTACATACTTCTGTCATTTGCTCTTTGATTTCTACTCTTTTTGCTTCAATCCTTACAATTTCCTAACCTCTATTTTTTAAAAAAATCTTTTTTTCTCATCATTAAATGCTTCAACAGATATAAGTATTCATTTTATTATTTTATTCTTTAAGGCTTTTCCAATTTCTTCCCTTGGGTACATTTCTTATGCCATTTTAAGTTGCTCCTTCATGATCTGAAATCTTGAAAAGGGAATAGTTCATTCTTCCTCTTGAAATATATATTTATATTACATTTCTTCCTGTTCAATAATGTTATACCCTTCTAATTCTTTTGAAAAATTTTCCATTATTTAAAGAAATTATCTATTACCAAGATGTAGGCTTTTGTTTTGTATTCTACTGTTTCTACTTTCATCTGTACATGAACTTAATCCTTGTGAAGACCATCCCCACATATCTTTATTTTTATCATAAATATGACATTCAAATACCTAAGTATAATAGTTAAATTCTGTGGTTTATTTTCAAAGAGATTCTGAGATGCTAAATTATGACCATGGATAACTTCCAGGTACTTCCATCCTTTTCATAATTTTTGGAACATTAGAATCCCTTTTCAAGATATAGAAACTCCTGGCAAGTGCCATGGCATATGCCTGTATTCCTAGTGGATCAGGCAGATGAGGCAGGAGGATTGCAAGTTCAAAGCCAGCCTCAGTTACTTAGCAAGGCCTCAAACAACTTAGTGAGACCCTATCTCAAAATGAAAAAAAAAAAAAACAGGCTGGTGATGTGGATTAGTGCCAAATTATTCCTGGGTTCAGTTCCTGGGGCGGGTATATGTGTGTACTTTTTTCCAAAGAATATATATATTTTTTTCTGCTTCCATGAAGCACAGATGTGAAACACTTCTCTATTTTGTATTTGTTTGGATGTAGGGCACCTATACATTTAAGTGATCGAATCCCTAATTCATTTCCACAATCATTACATATTTTACAATGCAAATCTCATATTATTAGATATCCTCATAAATAAACAATACATATTACCATTATTCTTTTCCCATTATTCCAGGTGAAATGACCCTAAGTTTACATTGCCAGTATTTAAATCACTAGTCACAGATGGCTGTTTAAATTAAGTAAAATTAAAATTTGAGTTATTCTGTTGAACTAGTGATATTTGAAGTGCTCACAGTTGCATGTGACTAGCAACTACTCTATTGGATAGAGCCAATATAGAATATTTTCATTATTGCAGGAAGTCATATTAGATACTGTGAATATTACAGAATGTAGTTGCTTCATTTGTAATATATTGCTATCATATTTATCCCTCTTCTTTTTATAAAGATTGTGTAAATTTGGTTTCTTCTTAGCAGAATTCATGGGTTGCATTTCTAAACTTAGTGGTCATTTGTTCTTTATACTGTGTGATCCTATCCTATTTCTGCTTTCATTTCCCCCATTTTTGTCATTTAATTCATTTAGAATTAGAGTTCCACACAATAGAATGCACTCTCCATTCTATTCCCTAGATCAAAAGTTCTCAAATTTTAATAGTGCATCAAAATTGCTTGTGGAGTTTATTTAAATACAGATTGAAGGCCTTCCACTGAACTGTAGTTTCAGATTCAGACAGTCTAGGATGAGGCCTGATAATTTGCACTTCTTTTTAAGTTCCCAGGTTTTGTTAGTTCTGCTGGTTTGAGGATCCCTAACTCCAAACCAGTGTCTAGAGAAGACTTCTAATTTCCTGTATCCAGAACTATTCTTCATATATCATGTTTCAGAATTCTTTTTTTGTTTAACATATGTATCCATTCCTTAGCACACTCCCCATATGACTTGGAATGTATCTCCCTTAGCTTTATCTAAATCTCCTGAAACCCACTCCAGGCTTTCCTTCCTCTTGCTTCTCCAGAAGACTTTCAAGATTAAACATGCAAAGATATTTCTTGTGCCCTTTTGGATTGCATGCTGGCTCTTAAAGGTGGCCTAACTTCACTTCCTTTCTTTTACTGTGATTATCCTTGGTGAATTTACTTTTTATTTTTACTAATGAGTTTCTTATCAGCAGACACTGTGTTATCCCTCCACTCCAGACCAAAGCTACATTTCCAGACTGTTATGTACATACCTGACCTAGCAAGTGACAGTTATATCATGTCTTTAGCTGTTTTCCATATAGCAGCAGTAATATTTTTCTGTAACTTAATGAAAATCTCTTGGCAGGTGGTCAGCACACTTCCCAGTTTGTCACCTTTAACATTAACAATTACTTTCTGCAGCCCAAGTCTCCAGCTGTTTCCAACTTTTACTGAACAGGCTCACACTTTAATCTCCCTTTAAAAACAATGTTGTGGTATCTCTATTTGGTTTCTAATGTCTTGACTCTTTTTCTTCTTGTATAGTCTCTAAGAAAATTTTTGTTTTCCTGTTGAATTCGAACTTCCATCAAGTTTTTTTACTTCCCAGCATTGGAATTACGGTTTATATGTATTCTGAATTCATTCCAATTGAATTAATAAGTGGATCTCAATTTCATTCCTTGCTAGACTGTAATTCTCATTTTCCATGGAGCATATTTTCAGTATAAAGCCTAGTATTATTGAAAAGGGATCTCTACAATTAGAAAAACTATTTTTCATATCCTGCCTCCACTTCTCATTTTTCTTACCTACAAAATGTCAGCATTTATCACATAGAATTATTGAGAATAACAAATGAGAAAACAAATATCGCGTAGTATATGGATCATGGTAAAGGTTAGATCTTGGCTATTACTAATATTGTCATATATTCATATATTCCCATGAGGAATATTATTTCTCTCTCCTCTTTATCTTGTAGAATATGTGATAGAAAAATTAGCAGATAAATTTGCAATAAAGATTTTCCAAGTATTTTTTTTCTATATTATATTTTGCCTATTCTTCATCTGTCCTAAATTTGAAAGTCTTTACTTCTTTTTTATCTTTATCAATTCACCATCAACAACAAAATAAGAACACAAGCACAAAAGTAATCTCAGCACTTCCTAACTCTTGCTATACTATGTGCTCTCAAATTTTATAGCATCTTGTATTTTTTCTTCAATCTGCACTTCACACCAAATCGGATCAGTGATCAGTCATATCTTTGTAATAAATAAGTGAAGCAAGTAAAAAGAAATTAACATGCTTCTTTTATAGATTTGGAAATTGAGGCCCAAATGACAGACATGACTTATTAATGTTGGCACAGCCATATGGTATAAAGAAGACTGCTGTTCAGGGCTATGCAATTAAACAGGTGCCTTCAAATTGGAGACGTCATTAATGTGCTTTTATATTAAGGTGGCTTCCAGCAGAGTATGTTGAGATTGTCCTCTTTTCAGTTTCCTTGAAGTGCCACACAGCCTGTCATTGGCTAACAAGACTCAATTCTTTACTTACCATTCTTTGCAACACATATCATTGTTTTCCATTTTCTAATTCCTTTTATCCTCTTATCCTTTTATCACTGTTTTTCCCCAAAACAACCCATTTATTTTTCCTTTTGTATTATAGGAAAATAAGCTATACAATTCAGTTGGGAAGACAAAATGAAAGCACAGAAAGCTATTGAAAAGCTAGGTGACCATCATTACATATGATTATATTTTACACTATGTGGAATGACTAATGTATTATAAATGGAAAGATATAGGGAGCCTTATTTGTTAATGTAGGATAGAGTGAAGTTGAAAGCCACTCAAGATATGGCAGGTGTGCTTGCAAGAAACCATGACATCCTGAGTTGGAATATCATGAAGGACTAATAGAGATGATTTGGTCTATATAAGAAGTCCACAGAGGACATTTGTTTTAGAAGTTTGTTATCTGGTTGGCTATCAGATGACAAGGGGAATAAAAATGATAAAGTTTCTGAGTCTGGATAAGCAGAATGATGATAATGATGTGATATGGAGATACATAAGAATATTAAGAAAACTACATATCAGATAAAGAGAAAATATTTTATTTGAAGACAGGGTGACATTTTACTAGAAATTTCCTTTACCTGATAGAAAGATGGGTCTAGAAATTAAGGATAAAATTTGGAGATGGAGCAAAACATTACAGATAACTCAATAGAACTGATTTTGAAAGATGTTAAAGGGGTTTGGTCCTTCAAGGCCAAGATGGGTAGATAGCCATTGTCAAAGTGCCAATGATTGGGGAATGTTGGGGAATGCCTGCTGGTAAGAAACAGGAAAAGGATAAATAATAAGCAGGTAATTTAGAGACAGGTTCTAAAGAAAAAAATGAATGCTCAATATTGTGAGTGCATCTCATAAATTAAAATGAGAATTGTTAGAGTCTGTTTTGTTCTCTTTTCTGGTGATGTGTATAGTTTTATTAACTATGTCTTCCTGTTCGCTATCATTTAAAATATCCATGAGAGCTTACCATTTTGTGGGCACCCACCCAAAACATCTTTGTATTTTCTCTTTAGTCTTAGATTAGTGAATGCCCTCTTTTTCTGACATGACCTCTTTCTATGAAAAGGAAAGATTTAATTTAAAAGAAATGGCTTTTTCTCTACATAAGAATAAGAATATACATTATCTTTATTCAGTGATGCAGAATTTTTTGTTGGTTTTTAAAACATCCCAGGGATTCATGGCACCTCATTATCTCCTGCAGGGAAGAAACACTGGATAGAGTGCTGTCTGTCTTCAATTAAAAAATGAGGACAGAGCATAAGTTTGGACAATTTGAACTTTCATAAGAAAAACAACTACAACAAATTGGGGCACATCAAATATTTAAAAATTCATGAGTTCATAAACATACTTAAAAAAGGAAATCTCATTAGTCAACATTGGAAGTTACTAAGACCCCCAACTCATTGTTATGTAAAGAAACAAGGAAAAGAAGCATATACTTTTCTATACCAACTGTTATCCAGGTTAATCACATTGAAAATAAGGAAAATAAAATATTCTGTAGGACCCAGGGACTGAGCATGCCAGACTACCACTGAGTTATATTCCAAGGTCCTGGGAAAACTTATTTATTTTTTTGGGGGGGAGCACCAGGGATTAAACTCGGGGGCATGGACCTGAGCCACATTGCCAGCCCTATTTTGTATTTTATTTAGAGACAGGGTCTCACTGAGTTGCTTAGTGCCTCACAGTTGCTGAGCCTGGCTTTGAACTTGTGATCCTCCTGCCTCAGCCTCCCAAGCCACTGGGATTACAAACTTGTGCCACCATGCTGGCTAGAAAATCTTATTATTTTATTTTATTTTTTGAAGACCAGTTTAAGCTAGTAACTTCAGAAGGCTTGAGAGAATATCGCCATTTTGCAGCCCATAATGAACTGGTCATCAAGCCATTAAAGATTGATGGGGTCTTTTAACATAGGGTGATTAGGCTGAAACCTCCTGAACTACTGATAAATCTCTTCATAATTAAGGTGGCACAGAAGAAATCGGGAACCACATAAGATATTGTAACTACAAAGTACTTTGTCTAATTTTTTAAAATGACAAATATCCTCTAGATCAGTCATGCCTGACTGCATTAGTTCTCTTATTTTTTAATAAAGTATTAAAAATTCTGTTTTTAAGACTCAATTGTTAAAGAGAAAAAAGTTTAATCATTAAATATTAATCCTTTTGTCCATATGGAAAGTGTGAAACGTGAGGTCTTAATGAAGAAAAGAAAAGCCAGCTTAAAATGTCATTATGACAGTATGATCCTCATTATTATTATTTTTGGGGTTGGGGGTACCAGAGATTGAACTCAGGGGCACTCAACCACTGAGCCACATCCCTGGCCCTTCGTTGCATTTTATTTTGATTCAGGGTCTCACTGAGTTGCTTAGGATCTCACTTTTGGTGAGGCTGGCTTTGAATTTGTGATCTTCCTGCCTCAACTTCCCTAGCCACTGGGATTACAGGAGTGTGCCACTGTGCTAGGTTCCTCATTATTATTTATTGAAAAACTTGTCAAAATACTATAATAAATAGTAGTATAATCAAATATTTGCATCAGAAAAGATCAACAATTGGAAGTAAGATTTACATGCTAGCTCATGTAAACTCTTAGGATAATTTTCTAGTTCTAACTCCAGGATCTTATGGAATCATATAAAACCCTTAAAAACTACAAAAAAAATTTAATAGGAAGCAGGGCTGTTGACAATTGGTGGATCAGCCAACTGAAAGGCATATCTATAGAACTTTACACTGTCCAAAAGAGAAGAGACTTACTTTCAGGTTGGTAAGTCCAAAATACCCATGATATTTTCAAACCAGTATGTTCACAACACTTTATTAGTGTATATGGATGAGTCTTGAAGGCATTAATGTAGGAAATTTTCAGTTTAGATTTGTCAGAATAATACTTATAAATAAAATATAAAACATGTAAAATAAAATCTCTTCTATTTTTATGTACTTTAATGTGTTCAGAAAATAGAGATCCCTGTTCATGATTTAAAACAGGAATTTGGTGAATAAAAAAAGAAAGTTGGATCATATTGAAACAGAATTTGTAACCCCCCCCCCATCTGAATTAATAACAACTTTCTCATGCTGAGAATTGAAGAACTGCAACCCTACCTTCCCGCTACTCGCCAAACACCCTGACTGGTGCTAAGTTGAAAACAGTTTACTCTATCTTCAGACTTATGATAGACTAACTAAATCTCTATATGGACATTTCCTGCCTTTTGTCTCACTCTGCTGCCTTTTCTCCCCTGCCTTTTCCTTAAAAGTGCTGCTCAGAGATTTTGAAGATGGCCCTTTTGAAATAATAAGTTTCTTCTATCTTCTTTCAATGCTAGCTTTTTAAAAAAACCTGATTTTCCTATCAATTTTACTTCAAATATTTCTGGAGCAGCAAGCATTACAGCTTAGACTCCCTTAAACCCTGTCAGAGTTAGAGCTGCCTGGTTACAAAATCTGAGAAAGTAGTCTAAAGAGCACTACCTAAGTTTGAACCATGGCTCTTCTTTTTATCAAGTTACCTGACATCTACAAGCCTCATTTCCCCCTTTTATGAGTCTCATAATAGTGTAAATCTTTAGCTAAGTTTCAGTACAGATGGGAAAAAATATAATATTAGGCACTCTGTAAAGGCTTTTATATCAATTAAAAAGTAGTGATTATTATGACAAGTATCTGTCAAAATTCTAAATGAATTATAAATTTTATATGTAAACAAACTATAAGAAATTTCAGAACAAAATATATGGCTTTCAATTACTGATCTATGAGTGGAAGATAACATTCTAGATGAGAAACACTTCATAAAAAATAAAAGTAAAATCTTATGAACTTAAAAGTGATTACTGGAAATATAATTGCAACAAATATAACATACTAATACCCTTAATATATGATGAGATTTTACAAATAAGTAGAAAAACTTAAGTCTGAAAAGGAATAAAAGTGATGAATAGAAAAATTTCAGAACACACACAAAATTTGTAGAAAATAAACAGAAATACAAAAGGCCAAATGACATTTAGAAGATTAGTAAAAGGAGTAATCGTACCCCAAGTCAGGGAGGTCTGATGGGCTCTTAGTTATCAAGTCAGTATACTGTATTTTCGAGAGTGTGATTTAATTGATTTCTTAGGGAACTTTTCATGTTTCCTTATTTTCATCTTTGTCAACATATCTCAAGCCCTTCCTCCAAGTAAGATGTAACTGTGCTGTATTGTTAAATTATTGCTATTTATTCCCAATTTATATTTCCATTAGAGAAGGTACAATTTACTCCATCCTTGCCTATTTTGGGTTAAATCTCTCCAAATTTAATAGGAAAAAATCTAGTCAATAGAAAGAGAGTGAGTTAATGTAATTAAAAAAAATAAGGGTTGTCAGTCTAATTTCCTTTTTGTGAAATATAACAGTGAGACTGCCAGTAAATCAGAACTCTACTTCTATAAATAAATGGAAAATAAAAGTGCTAATCTCTTCTCACCTGGAAGTCTAGAACCAAGATATCAATAAAAATAAATTAGCTTTGTTGTTATCAGATTTTCACAAATATACTGGCAACTTACGTTACGCTGGAGTGATTTTTAAAATCTAGAAAAGATCTATTTCTCTAATGCACTGTATCAATGTGCCTAAACTTAGCTCATGTCTACCAGGTTACTTCTAGTGTTCTCAAAATTTCAGCTCAATTTAGTTTCCAAAGTCAAATTTGATTTCACTATATTTTTGCCCCCAAATTAATAAACTTTGCAAAGGCAATTATTACTGATGCTTCAATAATGTACATGTTAATTATATTATAAATCTATTTCATAAATTGTTTTAGTCCAAAGTAGTATTCAGTATCATTGTCTCTACATGCTGGGGTTAGTTTGTCCTGTACAATTCTGCACAGAGTCTATAATATGGTCTTAACACTTAGAATGTAATATTGGGTTATATTTTCATTTGTGGATGTTTCTAATTGGGTATTTTTAAAATAAGGAAGGTGGGCTTGCTTCACTAGCATACTTAATCAAGTAAAGTAGTACAATGAATAATTGATTGTATTTGATACTTTAATATACTAAAGGTAGTTAAAGGCAAGAGCTGATATTACTTTTGAAGTAATGTTATTTTCAGTTCTCTCTTTTCTTTGGGTGGTGAAGTACTGGGGATTGGATACAGAGGCTGTGGACCACTGAGCCACATCCCCAGTCCTATTTTTGTATTATATTTAGAGACAGGATCTCACTGAGTTGCTTAATGCCTCACTTTTGCTGAGGCTGGCTTTGCAGCTGTGATCTTCCTGCCTCAGACTCCTGTGTTGCTGGGATTACACGCATGTGCCATGTACCCAGCTTATTTTCAGTTTTCTGACTTAAATACCAGATGTTTTAAAAGCAGATAGTTCAGTAAAGCATAAGTAAATAAAATGTCACAAGGGACTCAAAGTATTAGAAGAGAAATTCATGAACATTTTTTTCATTGATTGTTCAAAACATTACAGAGCTCATGATATATCATCTTTCATACATTTGACTCAATTGGGTTTTGAACTCCCATTTTTACCCCAAATACAAATTGCAGAATCACATCTGTTACACACTCACATTTTTACATAATGGCATATTAGTGACTGTTGTATTCTGCTACCTTTCCTATCCCCTACTATCCCCCCTCCCCTCTCCTCCCCTCCCATCTTTCCTCTCTACCTCTTCTGCTGTTGTTCAATTCTCTCCCCCTTTTTTTCCCTCCCCCTTGCCCCTCATAACCTCTTATAATTTTGTGTATCATTGAAGGTCTCCTACCATTTCCATATGCTTTCCCTTTTCTCTCCCTTTCTCTCCCCCCATTCGTCTTTGTTTACTGTTAGTCTTTTCCTCATGCTCTTCCTTCCTGTTCTGTCCTTAGTTTCTCTCTTTATATCAAAGCAGACATTTGGCATTTGTTTTTTAGGGATTGGCTAGCTTCACTTAGCATAATCTGCTCTAATGCCATCCATTTCCCTGCAAATTCTATGATTTTGTCATTTCTTAGTGCTGCATAATACTCCATTGTGTATAGATGCCACATTTTTTTTATCCATTCATCTATTGAAGGGCATCTAGGTTGGTTCCACAGTCTAGCTATTGTGAATTGTGCCGCTATAATCATTGATGTGGCCGTATCCCTATAGTGCGCTCTTTTAAAAGACTAACCCACAAAGTTACAACTATCTTATATTTGATAAAGGGGCTAAAAACATGCAATGGAGGAAGGATAGCATCTTCAACAAATGGTGCTGGGAAAATTGGAAATCCATATGCAACAAAATGAAACTGAACCCCTTTCTCTCGCCATGCACAAAAGTTAACTCAAAATGGATCAAGGAGCTAGATATCAAATCAGAGACTCTGCGTCTGATAGGAGAAAAAGTTGGCTCCGATCTACATACTGTGGGGTCGGGCTCCAAATTCCTTAATAGGACGCCCATAGCCCAAGAGTTAATAACAAGAATAAACAAATGGGACTTACTTAAACTAAAAAGTTTTTTCTCAGCAAGAGAAACAATAAAAGAAGTAAATAGAGAGCCTACATCCTGGGAACAAATTTTTACTCCTCACACCTCAGATAGAGCCCTAATATCCAGAATATACAAAGAACTCAAAAAATTAGACAATAAGATAACAAATAACCCAATCAACAAATGGGCCAAGGACCTGAACAGACACTTCTCAGAGGAGGACATACAATCAATCATGAACATTTTTTTTTCTCACCCAACTTATCCATCTCCCATACACAATTCCAAACACACCTACCTTGTCAACAATCATCTGAATTAGGGAAGTATGTTCTCTCTTTGTACTGGGAGAATATGATATTGAATCAGGGCACTCTGCCAAGTACCAAGCTGTGGGGACAAGTGCTTGAAGTACTGCATACGTGGCATACATTAAGGGCATCTGAGTGGCAAACCATTCCTCCATGCTAGGCATATGAGGGGCACACCACTTACCCCGTAGGCACAGCCCTGGATGTGAGGCTGCATGTTGCAGTCACTGTGCTTGCTCCATGGACCATTCCTTGATTGGTCACTGCAAGGACAGTTGGCCAGAAATTGCATTGCTGGTGGCCTGTACTCTGCTTAGCTACTGGCTGAGTATATATACATGGTAACTGCACAATAAAATCAGATCTGCTTCCTGCTTAGTTTCCGGAGGTCTTGATTAGATACTCCGCAGCCACAATCTCCTCTACCCTGTTCTGTGGACCTCCTCGCTGGACAAGAGAGAGCCCATGCACCAAGGTACATAGTTGTTAGATTGATCATATTTTAGGAGCTGGAACCTTCAGTAAAAAAATCCTTTACTGAAGGAAAATGCATCAATTACTTGGTTTTCAGAATAGGACATGGAATTTTCTTACCGAGCTGATCTGCAGAAATTGTTGAATGACTCAACTTTAGGAAAACTTAGTATGACTTATTAGAACATAATAAAAGCTTGTAAAGCTAACATACTGAGTCTTTAACAAGTGCCAGAAAGTACTCTATATATTTGTGTTTACTCATTCAATGTTTATAAGCACCTTATATGGTAGATTCTAGTTTTATCCTATTTTAGTGAGGAGAATACTGAGACTCAATGGACTTACGCAGAACAATTGCTGAGTGGATTCCACTCAATCACACTGAATCTATACTATAATAGCCACTGGGCATATTATTGCCTCAAGAAAGAAAAAGATGACCCCAAAGTTTTTATTTTTATGTGTTCTAATTAATTACACATGATAGTAGAATGTATTTTGACATACATATATGGAGTTTGACTTCTCTTTCTTCTGGTTGTATATGATGTAGAATTGTATTGATAATGTAGTCATATATGCACATAGGATAGTAATGTCTGATTTATTCTACTGTCTTTCCTATTCCTATTTCCCTCCCTTCCCTGTCATTCCCCTTTGTCCAATTCAAAGTACGTCGATTCTTCCCTAACCTCCCCTGACCTCTTACTGTGAATTAGCATCCCCATACCAGAGGAAATATTCAGCTTTTGTTTTTTTTTTGGAATTGGCTTATTTCACTTAGCAAGATAGTCTTCACTTCCATTCATTTACCAGCAGATGTCTTAATTTCATTCTTCTTTATGGCTGAGTAATATTCCATTCTGTATATATATACCATTTTCTTTATCCATTCATCTGTTGAAGGGAAGCTAGGTTTGTTCCATAGTTGAACTAGGTTGGTTCCATAATTGAGCCATTGTGAATGACTCCAAAGTTTTAAGAGTGAAATTTTTATTTCACTATTAAAACGGGATAATTTTTTTGAGAAAGGAATATGTACTGTCAAGCTGGAGAGACTTTATGAAATTAGAAGTTTTTCAAAAAATAAAAGTAAAATAAAAAAGAAGGTCCTATATGGAGGGAGACTTTGCCTCAAGCAAAGTATTCTCCCGCTTCTTACCACTCACACTAATGGGCTCACACAAGATTGAACAGTCTAATAAAAAGGCTCTATTGTATGGAAAAAAGAAGAGAGAAGGGCACTAGAGCATATGCTGCAACTTTTTCCTTAAAACAACAGTGTTAGATTCATATTTTCTTGCTTCCTATGTCCTCTTAGTGCTAATCGTTTTTGAATTAAACCATCTTCAGACATTAAAATCCCATTTCAAGAAAGAATTTATCTGAAACAAAGAATATGAAGTACTGAATTTAGTATTTTGAGGCCAGCACTAAGTAACACATATGAATAAAGAAAAAAAGAAACTAGTTTGTGACTGAGGGAAATAAAATACCTCTTTTTTGGGGAGAGGGAGAGGATATGATGAAGGTCAGGGAAATTGTGTGTATGGCTTTGTTTTTGTTGTTGTTGTTTGGTACTAGGCATTGAACCCAGGGATGCTGAACCACGGAGTTACATTCCTAGTCCTTGTTTTTACATTTTATTTATATATAGGTTCTCCCTGAATTGCTTAGGGTCTCACTAAGTTTCTGAGGCTGGCTTTGATCCTCTTGCCTTGGCCACCCAAGCCCCTGGGATTACAGGCACGCACCACTTCACCTGGCTGGGTAATTGTTTTATGTTGTTGTGAATGACTATGTCCTTTGAGCTGTAGGTTGAAGATTAAGAATCATAATGTATAATTTTTTTTCTGTTAGTTTGTAACTTGACATAAATAGACAAATCCTCTTAAAAGATCTAACCTATTGAAGCACAAAATTGTCAATTTCTCAATTAGAGCTATTCAGTGGAAGAGTTTTCAGTACCATGTCTTAAATAATTTTATCTGAAGTCATGCTGAAAATAATCTTGTTACTTTTTAAATTAGTAACAAATAGGTAGTTGATAGCTCTCAAGATTGTCACATGATCCTCAGTTATATAATGTAGAAACTTTGGGAGCTTCCCTGAATACCCAGTAGTTATTTAATATACCATAAATAATAATTTCTTTTACAAATAATACCATTTAAATTTCAGATATCTAAATCCATGGAAAAATGACTAATTATCTCAGTCTCTTTGCTCTTGGACATACTATGTTCCCAATTTGGATTTTCTCTGAAAACTGATTATCTAAAACATAAAATATAGATTCAAAGGACCAAAGTGTTGTTTTAATTCACAAGTAGGAAGTTGTTATTATCATGGCTGTCCTGAAGAATAAATTTATTTATTGATATTGCAATTTGAATTTCATACAATTTTTGTGTATCAAATATCCTTTCCCCCCAATTATTTAAAAGTATAAGAACATTCTTAAGCTTGTGGTTGATGTCATGACAATGACATGGGCCACATTTGACCCATGGGCTTTTTCATTTATTTATTTATCTATATTGGGGATTGGATTGAAATCATTGGCACCAGGTCATTGAACCACATCCCTAGCCTTTTTTGATACATTTTTTTTTATTTTGAGACAGAGTGTTGATGAGTTGCTAAGGACCTTGCTAAGTAGCTGAGGCTGGCTTTGAACTTGTGATCCTCCTGCTTCAGCTTCTTGAGCCACTGAAATTACAAGTGTATGCAAATACATCTGGCTGGCCAGTTGTTTTTTGACTCTGCTATCAATAAGTTTCTAATATTTTTTTGAACCATATAAATTGTTAATATGTAAATTAGGTCAGAATGATCAAATATTGGTGATTTAATGAACTTCATGAAAAATTTAAATAACTTGGTACAAGAATAAAAGCCACAGAAGAAAATGAGTAAAATTTAAGACATGATAAAAAATAACTAATTGTGAAAATACTTAGTTGGTACACTTTCTGTTATTTATCTTTGTCCTTTGGATAATATGTACATTCCTAAAATGAAAATAAGAATGTAACTTGACTATTTTAAAACTGATGCACTTACGTTGACTGAAAATGCCCAAGTATTATTATCTCTGTCATCATATAAAAATCCTATGGACCAGTATAGAATAAAATTTGAAAACCCCACGGATGTTTCTTCTCTTCTTCCAATTCTCTTCCTGGGTATACTTGAGGAAAATTGAAACAAAGAATGTTAATATTTGTTAAGAAAATCACAAGGTGTTATGTAAACAGAACCCTCCCATTTAAGAGGTCTATATTTCTGTGCAATGGAAGATCCCAGCACCAAGATGTGTATATCATGTGTGAAAGCAGAAGAAAAATGCATGCCTTAAGATTCATATTAATAAAAAATCTTAATGATGTATCACCATTTATGATTCCCAAATTGGCCCTCTGATGAGAGAAAAATGAATTCTACCTTTTATGACTAGTAACCACAGAAAACTGGTTTCTGGAAATAATCATTTAAAGAAGGATTTGAAGAGAAAATGTATTGAGATCAAGTCCAAGAATCTTGATATCCTGCATATCTGTACAACCTAAATATTAGTACTTCCTAGAAAACCAGTGCTCAAATCAACTAGAAGTTAGTTTGAACATCACTCTGAATTCCTCTATTATCAATTTATGTTGGATGTTCTTGACTTTATGACGTTGTCACTAAGGTTGCTTCTGTAAGCAGTGATATAGCTTTTTAATATCTTTATCATAAAAAATCACTGTCATCAATGGCACAAACTTCTTTTTAATTTGACTTTTGTAATGGATTACATACAAAAATATGTGAACAATTGAATACTTGTATGTGAACAACTGAATAATTGTAAGAACTTTTAAGTGTCTTTTAAAGTGAGTTACCTGAAGAACAGGGTACAGAAAGATAATATATTAACAAGATATTTTTTCCCTCAGAGATATAAAATAATGGAAGTAGTTTAAGAAACATACACATACAAAAACCACGTGAAAAATGTATATGCACATATAAATAACTTTAAGAAGGCATTTTTCTCCGGTTCTGAATCTGACATATGTTGTGTATGTATTTAGAAGCTAAACATGAGTTTTATGCAATGGCCTATGAAATTCTTCACAAATCATAAGTTATCTAAAATAGAATGCAAGATACTTACTAATTGACTGATTAGAAACAGACTCTTAATATTCTGGAAGTCTCTAAATTTAGATTCAAAGTAACCTTGAGTTAAGAGTACTGCTTAGTGCTAGTATCATTCAAATGTGAGTACCTACAATCTATTATATAGAAAATCTTAATGTTGTTGAATAAATCTCTTGATCTATTATTGCTTGTCACATTTACAAAGACATAATAGTTTCTAATTTCGTCAGTGTCCTAAGTAGTCCATCAGTATTAAACGTGTATATTTTCATTTATTATCTCTGGTTTTATGTTCATGAAAATATATATCAGTTTATTTGGAGTTCTAACTACAGGTCTAGTACTGTGAGATTCTGATTTCCATCATCCTGATGACATTGATTTTTGTGCACTTTGATCTTTACTTTGTATTATATAAAAGCCAATATGTTGATCTATAAACACATCTGCTCCTTGGATAGTAGTTATTTTAGAACTGACACTTTCCAGGTAGTTACGACACTGAGAATTGGTACTATGTGCTCCTGTCAGCATTTACTGGTCATAAACTTGATTAAGAACTCAAAGAACTATGTGAAGGAAATGATAATGATTCTTATTCTAATACAACATTAATGTATAGATTAAAATTGTGTTTGAGAGAAGGGATATGAAAAATGTTATTTTTGGTTATGTATTTCCATCTATTCTAAACTGTCAATATCATTGTTATAAGGTTATCCTGTATGTCACCATCAATTCATTGAAATTCCTGGTCAATGCAACATTGCTTTTTAGGCAATTTTTAATCTGTTGAATTCACTCTGTGCTTGTGCGTGTACATATATATATATATATATATATATATATATATATATAAATATATATAAATATATATAAATATATATATATATATAAATATATATATATATATATACACACACACACATATATATACACACACACACATATATATACACACACACACATATATATACACACACACACATATATATACACACACACATACACATATGTATATACATTATAAACATGTATATACACATATGTATATGCATTATAAACATGTATATACAAGTATATATGTGTATATACACATATATGTATATATGCAGTAGTCATTAACTATAATAACTGTTTTCAGTGTAAAAGTTGCATATTCATGTGTTTGTAAGATACCTAAACCTGAGCTTTTAATGAGTGTTAAAAAGAAAAAACAAAAATTAAGACCAATAATATCAAAAGTGTTATACATTGTGTTAAATTGTACTTCTGTTGCATTATGCTGATCAGTGAGCCAAAAGTGTGCCCATAATTCCAGAAGACTGGAGGAATACATTTAAACTCAAAATCAATGAAAGACATGCACACATCGAAGGGGTGCAATTGATTAGCCATATTGGAGACATCTAAGAAGTAGATATTATGTAATGATGCTTTATATATTGAATACCACTATCATGAGAACAAGTAAGGAAAAATTGGAACTAGATTAAATGTGAGATTTTACATTTACCTCCATACTGAAAGTAATATGTACATACTATTTGACCATTCATTTGATGAAGCATAGTATGAGACAATGAATATGTGTTTTTGGATTTGTGGTTGATGAAGTCAGAAGAACAGAGTTATCATTTTGGGCAACACTTCCTAGCTTGGGGTCCTCAGTATAGGAGAGCATTAGGAAGAAAGTTACCTACTTCTATTGCATGTGTCTTTTACAATATGAAATTAACTCTAAAATGATATGACTTTGAGGAGTATCACTAGATTATATAATTTTTAGTGTTCTGACTAGAATTGGGAATGATAAGCTTGCCCAAGTCTTTCATCATAAAGATAAGGATCTAAGGCATGGTGAGGTTAAATGACTTCACAAAGATCTTAATGTTAGTGAGTACAATATTTTCCATGGATTCTGGACTTGAATCTAGGTCTCTTAATTGACAAATTGTTGCTCCTCCTGTTATTACAGACATCAAAACTCCTCCGAAAGCAAAGAGTGAAAATTACCAATCAGGTAATCCATGTAGAATTGTTTTCACCAAAGAGTGAATAAGGCTTTGTTATTTCATCATATTCTCAATGTTTTTGGAGCTCTAGAAGAGTAAAAATGTTTAGTCAACTTGAGAAGTATGATAGTAATTTATGTGCATATGGCAAGCTGGGGAATATTTAGTTTTGATTGCCTCTAAAGTTGATACAATTTTGGCTCCACTCTGTAAGCAAGGATACAAAATTATAAATACTATATTAAGTACAGGTTTTAAAAGAGGTGTTATAATATAAGGACCCTCACTATAAGTGTCACCAGATTTTTCTCAATTAGTTTAAATGAAATTATTAGTTTGGTCAAACTTTAGGAAAAATGTGTTGTTTCTTCACACAAAGTATTACTGATCACTGTCAAAGGGTTACCTCTTCTCTCAGCCTAAAGTCATATCCTTCCAACATTTATAATGAGTTTTAAATGCAGTGTAGCTTACATGTGTGAACATGTAAGAGGAAACTCAGGCTATAGTTTCTAGCTCTAAGTAACATGATGGTGCCTCATATAATAACTTAGACATTCAGTCCTCTTTATTTACCCTTGGCCACTAAACATTAAGATAGAAAGCATTAATATTTTTCAAAAATATTTAATTGATAAATAATAATTACAATTTTCTTTGGGTATAAGGTGATATGTCAATATGTATGTCATGTGTAATTATCGAACCAGGGTAATGGACATGCATTATTTCAAACATCAATTCTTTGTGTTGAATATTCTCTCTTCTAGGAATTTTGACATACATGATAATCACTGTTAACTACATTTACTTTACTCTGCCACGTCAAACACTAAAACATCTTCTATCTAACTAATTTTGTACAAGTAAACGAATCTGTCTCCCTTACCCATCCTCTTCTGTCTCTGGTAACCATTATTCTACTCTCTACATATATGAAATTAACTTATTCAAAAGGATCAGTACTATTGATTCTTGAAGGCCAAAGAATTGTGAAATGATGCATTCGATTGACATGTTGAAGCAATTCAGTGTGTCTGTATATTTTTGGAACTTATTGAATTATAAATTATTTAATCTTTCTCCATTTACAATATGAAAACATTTTGTAATATAAGTGAGAATATTATATCATGTTTGGCTAAATAGGTTGCTATGAAGTGAGTATCAGTTGCTGTATTCAGAGAAATGACGCGTATGCAAAATAGTGCTTTTCAGCTGGGATCCACTATAAGTATGCCACACATGAAATGCATGATGGGCATAGGGAAATAAGGATAATATTTTATATTAGAGTATTTGGGGATAGGGAAGACTGTTATTATATTTCCTATTCTTGTGAAGAAAATCAGTTGCAGGATGTGAACTTATTTCCCTGAAGTATCGTAGCTGGGATTCAAGCCCAGGACTTAGAACACAAAGGGCAACAGGCTTTTCATCATGCCACTCTGTCTTTTCCAAAGGCCAACAGAAGTTTATGCTATCCCCACTGTCCTTCCCCACCTGGAAATGATTGCATTCCCAAGGTCTTACAATTTAGCTTTTTGTTATGACTGCTTTTTCTGTGAGTTATTTAATTAGAATCCACAGCTTTTGGCAGGAAAATTGTCAACCCAGCATATTTCTAATAAGCAATGTCTTTAGAGGAGAAAGCTGAAGCGAGCAAATAGAAAAGAATGAATGCATGATAGTAGCTGCTAGAATATATTAGGTGCAGACAAATTTCAGTGGGAGTGTCCGTCATCATGAATTAAATTTTTAAGTGAAGTGGCCCAAATAACAAGAATGGGATGGAGCAAAACACGTATATCATAGTACAGAAGATTTGTAATTTTCCCAAATCTGTCATCCTTTAATGTAAGTACTTTTAGGAGCAAAAGCAGAGCCTGGTTGATAGAATGATCTTGGGAAATGCTTTCCAAGGACAACTTTAAACAGTCTCTGTTAGCTTCTTGTTGCTGTGACTAAAGTACCTGACAAAAATCGCTCAGAGGAGAAAAAGCTCATTTCAGGCTCATGGTTTCAGAGGTTTCAGTGCATGGTCAGATGACTCTGCTGTTCTCCTTCTGAGCTGAGGTTCAACATCTCTACAGGAGAGCATGGTAGAGTAAAGGTGCGCAGTTGTGACTGTTAGGAAGCAGTGAGAGAGGAAGGAGACAGGGAAAAATTATAATCTCTAAAGGGACACCCCGAATGACACCTACTTCCTAAAGCCATGCCCTACTTTCCCACTGTTACCACCCAGTAATCCATTCAAATTATTAATCCATCAGGTGAAATAATCTATTAATTAGGTTACAGCCTTCATCATCTAATCATTTCAACTCTGAACATTCCTGAATTAAGCACATGGGCTTTTTTGGTGATACCTCATGTTTAAACCATAATGCAGTCATACTCAGACTTGATATTCTGAAGGTTTTTATTTTAGATAAATTGGAATTTAAAAGCAATAAGAGATATCCCATTTTAAAATAGTGAAATATAATGTAGGCCAATGGATAATGCCTTTAACCATTCTAAAGGGTTGAAAATTACTGGGAAAACATCATTAAGCTTTTCAAAAAATTATCACAGATGATAAATGTTAAATACTAGTTGAAAAACAATAGTTTCACTGGTACTGACAACTGTGGATTTAAAAGTCTTTGTATACCTTTATCTTAATACATTTCATTATTAATAGTTAGAAAGCAGAGAGATGATAGAGTTTATTGAGAAATGCCCTCAATAGGGTAAGTACAATTCTGCTATTTAGGATAGTATCAGTGTGGTTCTTCATCATGTAGCACCTTGGAACATTTCAGGTACATATTTTGTCTAATAAATAGTTGATGACATGGTTCTCTGCATGACGTTGATGAGAAACTATTTTTGATCTAGTTTCCTTGAAGCTCATAGGTTTCTCAAAATTAGGTTTTCCACTGGCATGATTGCAGTAATGTCTATTGGAGTTTAAAATTGTACCTATTTTTTTTTTCGAGAACAAGTTGTAAATCCTGTAAAATTGCAGTGTCAAGCCCGTAGCTTTCATTGGAGTTAATGTTGAAGGAATAGCTGACTAGCTTCCTACCAGGGAATATGAGGGTATTTACAGCCCATCATGCCTAAAGCCTTTTTCTTAAGTGTAAACATTGTATATATTAACCCAGGGAGTTAAAACACAGGCAGCTAAAGTGAACTGGATCTTTTCAATCTGTGATATTATGTCTGTCTCTTTATCATTATCATGAAACCATTCAGTGGGGCAGTTTGAACCAAGTTAGCTTTCAATTAGGTTGGCCCTATATTGGCAGGTCTAAGCTATTAGGAAAAAATATTTTTAATGGACATTTTTTACATGAATAATTTGTTTTACATCCATAATTTGATATTATGATAACCTATTAAACCTTAGAGCTTTTGATGCTATTCTTCTATCATACTCGCGTAAAACAACAACCTCAGTTGAAATTAAATCCAACTATTCATGTGCTATTTACCTTCACTCAAAGTGGTTGAGCATTATTGGAATAAATTTTACTACTTTTCTTACTTTATGGTTACATATCTCCAGTGGATACGCAGTGGTGCCACACAATCCTACTTTTCTAGGACATTCAATTGGCCACACTCTGAGATGTTTTTTTTTTGTCCATTTTGCTCTATCTTTGAACTTCCTGTTCTCTTTCTACACCCTTCACACTCATCAGTGAAACATTCAGCTTACCTTTTCTCCCACTTCATATTATTTTAAATGATTTATTGGAATAGAAGAATCTCATGTGTCTATCACTAAGTTTTACATTTTAATTTTACCTCCATTAATAGTACATGAATTCCACCTAATACTGCCTAAAGCCACTTCCAACATTTGTTTTCCAACCACCCCTCAAAGACGGTTCATTCAATGGATTTTTCTCCTACATCACAAATCTTTCTTTCACTATGGGATGATTCCCATGAATATGTAAACACATCCTTTTATCACACATGCTAAGAAACATGTTTCCTTACACCATGGCTTTATTGGCAAGACAGAAAATTCTTTCTCACAGTTGTTTTATTTAGTATTTTTGTCATTTCACTTCTGTTTTCCTTCTAACCCAAACCAAATGACATTTTCACTCCTTGCAAAATGACTATTACTAATGAGTGCTATGCTACCAATTTTAGTGGTCATTTCTCAGTTCTCATCTTACCTGACCTTTTGTGTAATTTGATCCAGTTGATCACAACTTCCGTTTCTAAATGGTTTCCCCTGGTTTCCTGCCAACCTCTTTACTGCCTAATTTACATTACTGCTTCCTTTTTTTTCCTGTTTGACTCCAGTATATTGGAGTTTAAGCCCTCAATCCTGAGCCCTCTTCTCTTTTTTCCCTCCACAGGTTACTATATCTCGTTCCATAGCTTTAGATAAAATCTATTGATGGCTCCTAAGTATATGTCTGCAACTCAGATTTCTCTTACACCCTTCCTATCTATATTATTATCTGTTTGTACATAAAAATTATCTAAACTT
Source organism: Spermophilus citellus (assembly GCF_964194105.1). NCBI lineage: Eukaryota > Metazoa > Chordata > Mammalia > Rodentia > Sciuridae > Spermophilus > Spermophilus citellus. The sequence continues at coordinate 23,059,315 of NC_138190.1, forward strand.
TAGTGACTAAAACAACATCTATTATCTTATATTTTCTGTGAGTCTGGCATCTCAGCCTGGATTGATGGTCCTCTGGCTCAGTGTCTCTCAATAGGATATAGTATATTTGCAGGAACAGCAGTCATCTCAAGGTTTGAATGGGATAGGATCTACTTCCAAGTTCACTTGATTGTTGTTGGCAGGATTCAGTTGCTTGAAAGTTATTGGACTGAATATTTTGCTGGATGTTAGCCAGAAGCCACCTGCATTTTCTTGCCACATGGGCTTTTCCCCATGGTAGCTTTCAATAAATTGGCTGACTTCATTAAAGTGAGTAAGAAAGTGTCAGCAAAATGGAAGTCAGTGTTTCATAACTGAATCTCAGAAGTGACATCCCTTCACTCTTGCCTTATTAGTGAGTCACTAGCTCCATCTCACACTAAAAATTAAGGGATTACACAAAGAAATGAAAAAAAACGGAGTAAGGGATGATTAGAGTCTGGCCATGCTGATATGAGTTGAGTATCCCTTATCCAAAATATTTGGGACAAGAAGATTTTTAGATTTTGGATGCTTTTTTTTGCATTGTGCAGTATTTGTATATATATTGAGATATCTTGGGGATGGGATCAGAGTTTAAACACACAATTCATTTATTTTTCACATACACCTTCTACACATAGCCTGGAGGTAATTTTCTAAAGTATCTTTGGTGTGTCTCCAGTTTGGCTGTGACCTCATCATAGGAGGTCAGGTATGGAATTTTTTACTTGTGGTGTCATATCAATGCTCAGAAAGTTTCAGAATTTGGAACATTTGGGATTTTGCATATTTGATTAGGGAAGCACAATCTGCATATCTAATTAATTTGGACATAACAAAAGCATCACAATCTTAAAGTATCCAAAACATAACACATCTTACTAATAGCTTCTCAAGCTTGCTGTTTCCCCAGCCTTCCCCATTTCAGGTAATGGTAACACAATACATCTTTATTCTGTGGCCAAACCAGCCCAGGATTAGATACTGGTACTTACTGCATTAGATTCCAACATTATTGATGTCCTTATTACCCCCACCCCATTTTTATTCCATTATAGTCCATTTTTTTCACATCTTAGTCAGGCGAACTTTTAGAAAATGTGTAGCATTTTATTACTGCCTGTGTTAATGTTCTGGAGTTGCCATAACAAATGACCACAAACTGGGTGGCTTAAAACAATAGAAATTTATTCAGTCACAGTTCCAGAAGCTAGAAATCAAAATCAAGGTGTTGGTAAGGTCATATTCTCTTGAAGGTTCTAAGGTATGATTCTTCCTTATCTCACCCTGACTGCTAGTGATTACCAACATTCTTGGCTTTCCTTTGCTTGTAGCTGCATAACTCCAATCTCTGCCTTCCTTGTCACTTGACTTTCCTTCCTGTGAGTGTGTGTGTCTCTCCTAATAAGGACAGTAGTAATTGGATTTAGGGCTGACTCTAATCTATTATGATGTCATCTTTTCTAAATTATATCTGCCAATATCCTCTTTATTTTTTTATTGTACAGACTAATGGAATTTACTGTGTTATTTCCATATATACGTACATCATTAATCATGTCCATTCACCTTTCTACCATTGCTCTCTCCCTACACAACCCTTCCCAGTCCCTAGTAATCCCTTTTATACTTTCAGTTTTGACTTATTTTTTGTTCCTCATTTCCACATGAGGCCATGCAATTCTCGTCTTTCTGTGTCTACCTTATTTCACTTCACATAATATCCTCCAGTTTTGCCTACTTTTTGCAAATGACAACATTTAATTATTCCCATATAGTCATAGACTAAATAATACTCTAGTGTGTATACGTAGTATACTATCTTTATCCATTTTTCTGTTGATGGGCACCTGGGCTGATTGTACATGTTAGCCATCAGGAATGCTACCACAATAATCATGGGCATGCAGGTGTACACATAGATATGCATTATGCTATTTCCTCTGATTATATATCTAGGAGTAGCATAGATGAATCATATGGTAATCCTATTTTTTAGATTTTTAAGGAATTTCCATATTGTTTCCCATAGCAGCTGTACTAATTTGCATTCCCACCAACAGTATATACAGTTCCTTTTTTCTTCATATCTTTGCCAACTTTTGCTGTATTAATTTTTATAATAGCTGTTCTGATTGGGTTAGACAGAATCACATGTAATTTTGCTTTGCATTTCCCTGCTGTCTAAAGATGTTCAGCATGTTTTCATATATTCTTGGCCATTTATATTTCTTCTTTTGAGAAGTATCTATTCAAATCACTTGCCCATTTTTTAAATTGAATTACTTATATTTAAGGTTTTCTTTTCTTCATATATTCTGGACACTAACCCTTTGCTTTATGAATTAGATGGAAAAGATCTTTTCCCTTTCAGTAGATTGCCAAGACCCTATTTCTGAATAAGATCAAATATACAGGTTCTCAACGTACCTTTTTGCGTGATGCAACTGAATTCACTACCATTTGTTATTTTAAATTATGAATGGCTTTTAACTACAAATAGAATAAAATATAAGCTGCTTACTCTTTTTAATTTTTTTTAAATTTGTTTTAGTTATACATGACAGTAAATGCATTTATGTACTTTTATATACATATATGGGATATAATTACTCATATTTCTGAGTGTACATATCACAGAATCATATTGGTCATGTAGACACACACACACACACATATATATAAATAATGTCTTGTTCTACTATCCTTCCTATCCTCACATCCCCTCCCTTCACCTCCTTTCACTTCCCTCTACCTAATATAAGATAACTCTATTCTACTCTAGTGCCCCCTGCCTTATTATGAATTAGCATCCACATATTAGAAAAAACATTCAGCCTTTGGTTTTTTGGGATTGGCTTGTTTACTTAGCATTATAGTCTCCAGTTCCATCCATTTACTGGCAAATGCCATAATTTCACTCTTATTTAAAGCTGAGAAATATTCCATTGAATTATATATAATTTCAATGGAATACACACGCACACACGTGTGTGTGTGTATATATCATATTTTCTTTATTCATTCATCTTGTGGAAGAACACCTAGCTTGGTTCCATAGTTTAGCTAAGCAAAGCTGCTTACTCTTTTCATTAAGCCCCTGTATGAATTGACCCCAATTTGTTCTAGTCTTAAGGCCTTTGCATTTCGCTTCCCTGTTTTTGGCTATTTCCCTCATTATTTAAGTCTCAAATTACAAGCAACTCTAGGAGAAGTCAGAACAGTAATTTCTATACCCCATCACCATTATCACAATTTGTGTCATTAACTGAAATATATTAATTATGAGTTTGTGTTTTGCCTAGCAAAAATGTAAACTTGATGAAAGTAGCACATGAATATGTCTTGTTTCTTGTTACATCTCCAATACACTGATATCCCAGACAGCGCTTGGCATTTTGGTCATTGAGCTTGTAGTACCATTACAACCTCAAAAAGGAAGATGAAATTCAGAACATGCAAGTAGATTCTGGGAAGTAGTGGCTACCAAATGCTCATTTAAATCTATAATCTTCTGAGCTTATGGGGTGATAAGAATTGATGTGTAGTATTTCTAGATGTGGTGGTAAGAAGAACAGTCAATCTTAGAAGTTAATTCTTAGAAGAACTCCAAGCAAAGAAAACTATATTTTAAGTGCTGGGAAGTTAAGAAGCAACCAGAACAAACAAGCATACAGCAATTTATATTCTCTTTGAGGATATAATGCAGCTTCTGTGATAAAGAAGCAGGAGCCTCGGATAGTGGGATAGTGAAAATCTTTGAACTGAGTGACTATAGCCAATATCTAACTGAAAACCACATAAATATCACATGGAAAAAATTTCAGGTCATGTAGCACAGTTTCCAGAGAAATCGTGTTATTTGCAAGTGTATCATTGGTTATGGATTGTTTATTTATTTGCATATATATTTAAATATACTTGCATCAAAATGTCAGGACTATTTTATTGATTAAAAATTTATCATTAGAAGATAAACTATTTTTATAGCTGCATGATCTTGAGAAAGGTCCTCTTTAGAGACAAAAACACAATTTAACTGATAATTTGGAAGGAGTAACAACATAGTATATGTAAAATACTTAGATACAGCACTGATACTTAGTGCTCAACAAAAATTAGCAGTTATTATTAGCAATCATTGAAAACAAAACGTTTAAAATAAGATATGATATCATACATAATACTACAATTATCTGTAGTGCTAAAGATACATGAGAGTATTCCTGTTAGCTTTCTGGTTTTTGAAATGTACTAGTTTTCTTTTATAAATTATCCCAAACTTAGTAGCTAAAAACACCATGAATTTATTGTTATAATTCTAAAGGTCAGAAGTATGAAATTTAAGGGGCTCAAATCTGAGTGTTGGCATAGTTGGTTCTTGTGGTGGCTCCAAGGGGGGAACCATTACTTCAGTCTTTCGTTTCCTAATGGTTGTTGGTATCTGATATGCTACTCTGTACTCCATCATCACATGGCCTTTTCCCTAACTTTGGCATTCTAGTCATCCTTTTATAAGGATCTCTGTGATTACATTAAGCTCACATTGCAATCTAGTATTATCTCCCCCTCTTAAAATTCTCAACTGAATCATATCTTCAGAGTCTCTTTTGCTATGTAAGATAACACATTTATCTGTACTGGGGATAAGAACATGAGCATATTTGGTGCCATTTTATTGTCTAGTACAAATGAATTCACTCTTAATTTTAACTTATTTTGAAACAAAGTTTAATCATTGATTTTTTCCTTTTTAAGAGGATTCTATTGACCCAGTGGCACATACAAAAAAGGCTTAAATTCCTTTACCTGGCAGCTACAGTTGTTATTTATCATGGAGTAGCCTCAGGTGACTACTAAGCACCTTTATAAAAGGTTATTATTTTTTTCCTGTGTTCCAAAGTCTCACAACTTTTTCTCTAATAATATTAATTATTTTGATTAGTGATTACACTTGTGGTCTAAGGGAAACTAGCCATGGCACAGATCATTTGGAGACATCTTTGCTTTTGACAACTGGATAAAGATGATGGTGGCATCTATTGGTGTTTTGGTCAGCTTTTTTTGCTGCTGTGACTAAAAGATCTAACCAGAACAATTGTAGGGGAGAAAAAGTTTATTTGGGGGCTCGTGGTTTCAGAGGTCTAAGTCCATAGACAGCCGGCTCCATTCCTCAGAGCTCCAGGTGAGGCAGAACACCATGGTGGAAGAGTGTGGAAGAGGGAAGCAGCTCGCATAATGATCAGACAGCAGATAGATTCCACTTGCCAGATACGAAATATATACCCCAAAGGCATATCCCCAATAACCCACCTCCTCTAGCCACACCTGATCTATCTTCAGTTAACACTCAGTTAATCTCATGAGGGAAATCATTCACTGATTGGTTTAAGGAGCTCACAGCCCAATCATTTCCTCTGTAAACATTCTTCCATTGTCTCACACGTGAGCTCTTGGGGGTATACTTCACATGCAAACCATAACAAGTGGGTAAAGACACTGAATCTTCCTAAACTTTCTATAATGCACAGGATAGGACACCACAACAAAGAAATATCTACCCAAGAATGTTACTTTCACTGTGGTTGAGAATCCCTGCCATAGGGAATTTTAAGAAATACTATTGGTGGGTGGGAAAAATAATAACTTCTAGGCCACTGTGCCCTGTACAAAATGTGGTGCAGGGACCAACAGCGTTGACATCACTTGTGTTTGTCACACTCATTGAAAGCTCCCAAAGTGTTTCAACTTGAACCCAAGGCTGAGAAGCACTACCTTAGATTTTTTCCCACCATTCTATTCTCCTGAAAAGTTGGTATGGCTAAGAATATGTAGAGTTTAATCAGAACATTGAAAACAATGTCACATATATTGCAGCTCTAATTAATATAAAGACACTTTTTCTTGAGAGTTGCAATCAGTTTCCTCAATGTATTGAATTTTTAGCACACAGAAATATAAGGGTCAGGCTTATCCAACTATCCATTAAATATATTGGCAGAAAGAACTCACTAAGGAGGGCAAACCCACTCAGCTAGGATCATGTTTGCAGCTGCAAAGAGCAAAGATGGAATATATTTGCTTTTCCTCCTTAGCTTTGTCACATGCCTCATCCAATCTGCTGATTTCAGAACCCAAAGAGTTTCTTTGGTGTGAACTTTTGCAGCTGAATTACAGTGGAGGGCATGATGAATACCAAAGGCATAAGAAAGGTGAATTAGAAAAGTGGCAGTTGGAAACTCTAGTGTTTTTATTTATGCCCTCTATTCTTGTGTGCAGTGCATTTTCCATTTTGGCTAGTCAGTTTCATCCATTTACTGGATTTTCTTCTGTCAACAAATAACTATGAGTTATATTGAATTTCACAGAATTTCCTGACAGCGTATGAAATATTTTCATTTTTTCCAATAATTCTCAATAATTTAAGTGTGGAATTATTACATATAGTTAATTTAGTTAAGACTATAGGTATGAACCTAGCACTATAAATGCTCTGTGGCTTAAAACACTAAAAGTAATAGAGACCCACCCAACTCAGCACCAATGTTTAATATGTGTAACAATAATTATATATTATTATAGCTGATTTTCACATTAATCCTCTGAGGTGGAGACTATTCCTTTATCCATTTTGTAGATGAAGGAAATGAAACATGGTGAGGCTAAACTTCAGCAATATGTTTAAGTTTGTAAAGATAATAAGAAATTGAGCTGGGCTTCATTGTATATTACTTCTGGTCAGTTTTTGTGGACTAGCATCAGCCAGTGCCAGTGATTTTCTGAGCTATAGTTTATTACATTAACCAACTTTATACTTTGTAGAGGATGAGCCCATAAAATTTAAAGGACTTTGATATTAAGCCTTACTCTAGCAAGATGCATCCCAACTAGCATTCCCCTAAGATAAGGAACTCCTCCGCTTTTCCAAAACTAAAAGAAAGGTCTAGTGTCTTAAAATACATTTAGTTGCTTTTGTTGATGATAATGTTAGGAAATTGACTTTTTCTCTTTATCTTTGCAATTTCACTGATTTCTTATTTGGCTGCCTTGAAGATGTCTTTATATTGTTCACATGGTTTCTGATTAAAACTCCATGATACCAAGCACTGACTAGAATACAAAATCTAATCAAAGGTAATTTATTATAATTTCTTTAAAATTTATTGAATATTGGCAATTCATAATTGCATATATTTATGAGGTAAATATATGCAACATGCTATTACTGAACCAATCCAATTAACATATTCATCACCTCAAATGCTTATCTTATTTAAACTTTTAAAAATACTTTCCTCATCCTAAAGCATTTATTGACCCACTTGCTTATAGTAATTGATTGTAGTGGCAAAGCATAGGTTTTAAAATATATGAACATGTCATATTTTATTTACATAAGTCATTAATGAGGGGTTTGGAAGACATGTTAGAGGTGACTCAGGAGTTGTCAGATAACCACAAATGCACAGTAAAGGAACATTGAAGGGACTTGACCACAGTAGGTCTATCCATAGGGCAATTATCAATTGCATTCCACTGGACACAAATAATTTGCATATCTACAGATAGGAATTATTTGTATCACTTTTAGCTTCCTGGATGAATGTTTACTTTATCCCTACAGAGTTGTAAGGTATCCTGTTCAAAGACAAAGATGTGCATATAGGATCAGATCATCTCCAGAGACTCTAATTTTCTACTGAAAAGAATGTCTTCTAATCCCTATTGCTTATTCTAGGATCTCAAGTATTTCCTTAAAGTAGTACTGTGTGGATTCACTTACTAGCATATTTCTTCTATAGTGTACATTTCATTCTTTCAATTCTCCAATAAATACTTACTTAAGCCCTATTATCTGCTTGGAGCAATCTAAAGGGTGTTGTAAACTGACCAGGAAATATGTATATGTTTGGATGGGTGGGTGGGTGTTCAAGTGTCTGTTCAGAAACTATTGTTTTAAATAGTGATTTTCGGTCCCATCCCTTGATTCTGATTCATCAGATGTGGAATAGGGTCCAGTAGTACCACATTTTTTTAAAAAAATATTTAATTGTAGATGGACACAATACCTTTATTTAATTTATTTTTGTGTATTGCTGGGGATTGAACCCAGGGCTTCACACATGAGAGGTGAGTACTCTACCACTGGGCCACAACCTCAGCCCTGTCCAGAAACTATTTTAATTAAGTAGTGATTGCTATCCTAGTATTCTTATTTGTGACCCATTAAAATGGAACTTATGACTGAGAATATTAGAAATCATTGTAGGGAGTAAATATTTTGTATAATGTGCTTTATCAGGATGACCCTTGGATTTAGAAAGGTATGTTTTTGACTTACAGAATTAGAATTATACTAAATCATATTGATTCTTTTTTTTTTTTTTTTTTTTTTTTTTTTTTTTTTTTTTGGTATCCAATCAAGGCTTTATTAGAACTTGTGCTCAAGTACTAGGGAAACTTCATAGGTTAGGGTTCACAGGACTGCTTACTGGGGACACGAGCAGCAAAGCTTACATTGACAAAAAGGGTAAGCTCACAGAGGTACACTGTCAGGTGTTGTAAATGGCCTCCAGATTTCTGCACATACTGCACTTATCTTGTCAATCTTTGCTTTCAGTATTAAGGTTTCTTTTTTTTTTTTTTTTTTTTTTTGGCTAAACAGGAGAAGTTTATTTTCTCTCAATTTGGAGGCTAGGAGGTCCATGAGCAAGGTGTTGGCAGACTTGGTTTCTGAGACCTCTCTCATTGATTGACAGATGGCCATCTTTGAGTCTTCACATGGCCTTTGCTCTGGGCCTGTCACCAGTTATGTTGGATTGGCCTACACCCAAGGCCTTGTTTTAACTGATGACCTTTTAAAGGCCCCATCTCCAAGTATAGTCACATTTTGAGTTACTGGGGGCTAGGACTTCCATGTATGGTTTTCAGGTCATATTGATTCTTGAATACACTGTGGCAATTTTTTTTCCTTCAAACTTTTTCTAAGAAAATTTTAAAGTGGGGTAAATACATATATATTTTTATGAAAAGAAAGACATGCTTTTTGATTTCAGTTGGGTAAGTAACAACATAGAAGAAAATATGAATCAGTGTAATTGCTAATGACAATAAATTTCATGTGATATACTGTTTTATTTATTTGTAATCATCTAAACTAATATTATTTTTAAAGATAATGCTGTGTATATAGCATTATATTCGACCTTTGTCTCTTCACATTTTATTGTGACCATTTTCCCAAGTAATAAACATCAAAAATATATGTGAGGACTAAATAACATTCCATTTAAAGATAATAATCTATATTTTAATAGTCATTTATATTAATGATTTTTAATTAATTTCATTTTTTACACAACTGGAGCACAACTTTTTTACAGACTCTATTTACATTCAATATTTTTTTCATCCTTTGAATTGTGTCTTTGTCTATAAGATTGGTCTCTTGCAGACAGTATATAGTTGTATCTTGTGTTTTGATCCATTTTTATAATCTTTTAATTGTAGGGAGCATTTGTATTCTGTATTATGAAGAATATGCATTTTTGGTTTACTGGCAATTTGAATTTTTCATGTTTAATTCTGTTTTGATTTTCATTTAGATGATTAATCTTCTATTGGTCTTCATCTATCTGGGAGTTTTGGGTTTGTTTTTTGTTTCTGTCTTCCTCATTGTGCAGTTTGAGTATTCTTTGTAGTGCTGGCTGAGTTGCGCTGAATTCTTTTAGTTTATTCTTGTCATGGAAAGTATTTAGTTTAGCCATGTTGGTTGACAATTGTTTTCTTTTAGAGCTTGGAATATCTCATTCCAGGCCCTTATTGCTTTTCATATCTGAATTGAAATTTCAGAAATGAGGCTTATTGGTTTGCATCTAAATGGTACCTAGTGTTTCTCTCTTGCAGCTTTTAATATTCTTTCCATATTTTGTATGTTAGACATTTTGATTATAATATGTCTTAGAAAACTTCTCTTCTGATCAAGTCTGTTTGGGGTTTTTATATGTCCTATGTTTGGCTATCTCCTTTCTGATATGTGGAAAGTTTTCTGTGACTATCTTATTAAACACTTTCTTAATATCTTTAGCTTGAATCTCCATGTTCTATTCTATCCCTTTGATTCTCAGGTTTGGTCTTGTCTCCACGATGATGATGTTCTCCTCATGTTCCTGTATGTTCTGATTATGCTCTATTATTTTCCCCCTTTATGGTATTCTGTATTCTAAAATTCATATATCCTCTCTTTAAGGCCTGAGATTAGGTGTCCAGACACAGAAATTTTATTTTCTATGCAATCTAATCTGTTGGTAATGCTCTCAAGTGAATTTTTAACTTGATTGATTGTGTCTTTGATTTTCAGGAGATCTGACTGGAATCTTTCCAATATTTCTATCTTTATTGAAGTGGTCTTTCATCTTCTGTATTTTTCTTTCTTAATTCACTCTGTGGATCTTCCTTTAGTTTATTGAACATTTTAATAATCAGTTTTATAACTGTCATTAGAGTTTCTTCCTCTTCTATATCTGTGGATATTTGCTGGAGGATTGTGAATTTTGTGGGGAAATTTGGTTGCATATTTTCTCATATTTTCTGAGGTCCTGGACTTGCACATCAATTAATGTGGATTCCCCTTTATCTCTGTTCTTATGTGTGTAGTTCTTTTCTATTGTAGGATTTCTTTCTATTTTTCATATATGAATAGATGTCAAGGGGTAGTCCTTTGGTTGTTCCTCCTTGAGGTCTGGTTTTTGTTTCCCCAATTCTATGAGTTGAAGTAATGTTTAGAGCATGTATGAAGTCAGGTCAGTGTTGATTAGATGGATTTTGAATGTTTCTCAGCAGCAGGATCTCTACCCTGTGATCTTGAGTTGTCTCAATCACTTTCCAACCCCTCTTAGAGGGAGAAGGTAGGCAGGAGTAGCGTTATTGTCAGCTCCCAATGTATAGTTTTGAGATAAATATCCAGTGTCTACTTTAGTATCTACAAAACTAATTGCCACCTATATAAAAATGGTTGGGTCCACATTTAACATCAATACCAGTAATGCAAAACTGTGGCTTAGATTATACATTGAACATCAGATGTCTACTATGTTGTTCACTGTATTATTAATCACAACAATATGAATGGAGTATGAAATACATAAAGTATATCAGTCAGTTATTTAGTTGGATTATAGTTTCTTAAACAAAAGAATATAGGATGTTAATGTGAGAGAAAGTTTGAAATATTTTTTAAAAGTGATAAAAGGAGGGGCAGGTGGTAGCTACCAGATGTCAGCTGTAAAAAATGAAGGAATAAAAGATTTACATAAAGTAGTAGAATAAAGAGAAAACATTAGAACAGGAAAATGTAGCTGTTAGTGGGGGAAGAGAGTGATGAATCGGAAAACCAGCCACTGTAAGATCAAAGCAGCTCAAGGCCATGTATAATTCAACCCTACCTAAGACAAATCAAGGCTAAATCATAAATCGGTACAGAAGGAGGCAATTAACATGAAAGTACAATTATATTAACATACATATATTTTTTCAAACCAATTCATACAATAAGTACACACACACACACACACACACACACACACACATCCACCCATATCATACCTTCACACAAAATCATACATAATGGAAAGAAAGTAAAAAGAACTACAATATGATGAAATGATGTTTGAAAGAAATTTAAAAAGTTAAAATTTAAAAATATAGATTATAATGTTAGTATAAAGAAATGAAAAAATAAAGACAATTTTTTAAAATAATAAAAACATGGGGCTGGGGATGTGGCTCAAGCGGTAGCGTGCTCGCCTGGCATGCGTGCGGCCAGGGTTCGATCCTCAGCACCACATACCAATAAAGATGTTGTGTCCGCTGAGAACTAAAAAATAAATATTAAAAATTCTCTCTCTCTCACTCTCCTCTCTCACTCTCTCTTTAAAAAAAAATAATAAAAACATTGCTGTGAAATAAAGTGATTATTTCTGCTGAGTTGGTCAAAACTATTGGACAGGATGGATTTTCATTCTTGGTATTTGATTTTGGTTTTGTAACACTTGTGTCAAGGACTGGGGTTGTTAAGCGCAACACCTTTTTGTTCCTCTCTTACCTGCCAGCCTTTGTGGCTAGGAGGCAAAAGCTGGTTGTAGTAGATCTCAGCTTTCAGTCTCCCTCTATGCAGTGGGCTAGCACAATCTGGGTGTCGTCAAATTTTTTGTTTCTGTGGCAAGGATCTTGTGGCATTTTAAATTGGAGATTCCAGTAGTTGGAGTTTAGTTTTGAGTGAACTTTGAAACTCTGTGGGTGGGTGTTTGAGTATTGCTGCACGTTTCTTATTGGAGGAAGAATTCTGGTATCTGGTAAAATACACTTTAAGGGCATTGAGACAAAACCTCCACTGGTTTCACTTTCACCATTTGAACATAAAATTCTGGGTATCTGCCCTGGATTTCAGACATTACTGTGTGGATGCCATAGCTCTAGCAACAGTGGGAACTTTCTCCCTTGGAATCTAGAGACCAAATGGTCTAAGCAAACTTTTGTTTGTGCTTATTTCAGTTTCTCTGGTTCAGGTACTTTCTGGGAATTGTTTGGGCAGTTGCAGCAGTTCCTAAACTCCTCTCTTCTTGTGGCGGTGGTGGTGGTGAGACTTTTGCAGGTGGTGGATGTTCAGCAGCAAGCCTGTGCTTCACCTGGCCATAGCACCACATTGGGCAGTTGCTTTATCTAGTAGCACATGAGCCAAATTTTTTTTTTCCTATGGGGATACATCAGACAGCCTGAAAGCTATCCTCTCAAGTAGCTTGAGAGAGAGCTCCAGGATCAGTGTGCACTTTCCCCAGCCACAGGAACTCAGCTGATGGTTACCTTCTCTGGTAGGGTGAATGTGTGCTTTCCCCAGGGTTGGAGAGCTCTGCTATGGCTGGTTTCCTGGAAGCCCAGCAGCCATTTTTTTGAGCCCCAAACACTTCCTCTTCTGTGTGTGATTTTTGGAATTGCTTTCACTAATTATCTTCCCCTACCAATTCTGTGTCTATTAAACTCAGTCGTCTTCTCTGATCCAGAGATTACCCCAAGTCAATTCTTTATTCTCATAATTTCTTTATCCTCCCAGCCACACAGTCTCCATTGTTTTTCTGCTCTGCCCTTCCCCTTCTCTCCAGCCACTAGCAGCCTCTTGGGTGCCCAAGTTAGCATTTCTGTAACACATTATTTCTTATGTTCACATGTCTGACTTCTGTGACTATAAAATTTTTTTTAACAGTTCAGAATTAAGTTTGAGTGAGTTCCCTCAGTTACCCACCTAAGATGCCATCTTCCCATTTTGTAGGTCTGGTGTCAAGGAACTCTTGACATGTGCAGTTTTCCTCTAATCCACCATCTTTCTTTGAGTCCTGTATAGTATTTTGATATCTTGAGGACAAGTCCTACCTATTTTCTCTTTTATTCCTGAAAACACTTCAAATTTTCTTGTTCAAATTTAGTCCTAATTCATCAGGAAACACAAAAAAGGAGGGGAATGGGGGTATGAGGGAATGAAATTGTGTGTTATGCAAGTCTTAATATATTATAATGTATCTCATTATTTTGTAAAACTGTAACACCAATAATGAAGTTCCATTTGGATTGTGTAATATCAACTTGAAAAAACATTGACATGTTTGCCAAAATGGAAAGGTAGTCAAAATTTTTATCTTATAGTATATTTTCTGAGTTTTAATGTAATGAAGTATTATAATTTTTTGTAAGTAAACCTACAAATAATGAAAAAATGGATTATTCTTATTCCAATTTTTGCTTTTATAGTCATTATTATTGTCTATTTTTCATTGCCTAACAATTTGAAATCAAAGCTAAATCATAGTGGTAATATTAACTATTCTTACAAGCATAATTATAGCTTTTAAAACTTATTAAGCTCCTTATTTTAGTTCTTACACTTTAGTTTGTCAGTTTTTAAAGGTTTTCTATATTTTTGCAGTCATAGCCATAATTTTCTGTTCCTTAGAAGAAACTTGGCTCCTTGAAAGTTTGAAAGTACTCTTATCTCTGTTATTTTCTGCAGTCCACATTTTTTGAATTTATACTTTAATATCATTTTGCATTTTAATTGTTCTTTGGTGTGTTGATAGTTTTATTTTGTTCATTAATTTTTGATAATTTGTGTTCCAAAAAATAATTCATTCTGTATTTACTTACAAATTTTAAAAATTCAAAAAATCTCAAATATTTTATACCAGTTGTATATTCTATAGCCTCTTTCTTCTAAATTTGTTTATATCAGTCATGTTAATTTCTTAATTAGATGGATGTTTGGTGAATACTATTTAATACAGAGTTGGTCATAGTTTAATAAACATGATTGGATTCCAATCTGCCTCAGGATAGGGTTGGGACTTCTTGAAAGCTGAGCAAGCCCTCTTCTTACTGGCTTACTCTTAACCTCATTGGGTTCTACCCAGAAAGTATATCAGTTTTCTCATGGTATCTGTTGTCACTCTCAGCCATGTTGGTTTGCAGGGCATTCCATGGCATTTTAAAGCAGGTTCATCCATAACACACTCCACATTGTTTAATTCTCAGGAAAATATTTAAATAAAGGAGTACATATGTTTTGGACAAGGTCATTAGTCTTTTGACTATTTATATTTTTTTATCATTTTGTAGGGGAATCATATACCTGGAGATTTTGACACATCAACCTTTTATTCAGATGATGAATTAGGTTTTGGAAAACAGTATTGAAATTTGGTTAGAAAATCTGTACATTTAGCATTCCTTCCTCAGCCAGGCTTTGTAGGCACGATGGTCTTTTGGTTAGAATTATTTTGAAAATAAAACACAGAACTGTGTCTAAGATACTATGTTAAAAATTATTTAGTGACATAAAATTTAAATTACATGATCAAAACACTTGCCCCATCCCAAGTAGGTCTGTATTGAATTGGTTGCCAAGTATATAGCTATATTTTCACTAATGTTTTCTCAAAGGCACCATGTACTCTTTTTATTTTTCTTTCCTATAATTTTTTATCAACCAATTTTAATATCCTTTCAATTGTAGTCATTAATGAACCCATTCTTCTTTTTCCAAAGCCCAATGCTACCTTGTAAATGTTGCCATGACCCCTCTCAGCATCAATGAGGACTTTCCATAGACTCTCGAGAATTCACCTCCAGTAACATATATCCCTTCTCTAAAATTGTTGATTTCTATGACTCTTTTCCATGTGATCCTTGGCCACAGTGTCCACTTCCAAATCATTTTGTATCTCAGTACTTAGGAAAACATATAAACCATATAGGCAATCAATGCTTTTATATATATATATATATATATATATATATATATATATATATATATAAATCTTCATAGATTATGTTTAATTTTCCTCAGGATAATAATCAAAGATGATATAACAGACAAGTTTCTCTGTGACTAACTATTATGATTTTTTTGTAACTTTTAGTTTCAGCATTTGGAAGAGCCTCTGTTTATTCTCTCCATAGGGAATCTATCTCTAAATTTTAACATGCATTGCTTTATGTAAATTGAACACTTGGAAAAAAACTTTATCTGTGTTATGCACAAATGGATACTTAATTTTTTTTTATTAAATTAAAAAGGTTACTTCAATCCTGAATATAGTAATGTCAAAGCTTTATGGATTCAATCAAATAAAGTGGATCATTTTTTAACATAGTTAATTATTATCAGTCTGGATGGGAATGAGACAAAGGGGAAAAAAGTAGCATTTAAAATTGTCTAAAATTGAATGTCATTATTAAATACTGTAGTAGTCAGTATAAAGGCAATTATTTTCTTTAATTCTTGTAAAACTTTGAAGTAAAAGTTTGACACCTCAGTATATTGGGAAAATTAAAAAAAACAATCCAGTTCTATCTCATCAAAAACCCATTTTCTCTGCTTTATAAATACAATAATACAAATGAATGCACCTTCTCTCCATTTCATTTCCAGACTTACCTTTGTATTCATTCACTTGTACTTCTCTGCCTATAAGAGGGTGTGTCCCAACTTCCCCATGCAGATATTTCTTTATTTCTAATTTTACCTACCTTTTCGCTGTTTATCCTGTGTTTTAATTGTGGATGGACACAGTACATTTATTTGTTTTTTTTAATGTACTGCTGAGGATTGAACCCAGTGCCTCACACATCCTAGCTGAGCTTTCAACTTCTGAGCCACTGCCCTAGCTGTTCATCCTTTGCTTCATTGTACAAGAATGTCTTGGCCTTTTCCACCTTCTGTTATAATTATCCTTCAATTCTCTACCCTCAGTGGTGGGTTTATTTATAAACCTATTCTACTAAGCCCTTGGATAATATTTAATTAAATACAAGATAATTCTAATGGTAGGGTCCATAGACAATTTAAATTCAAAGTAATATTGCATATCTCCCCATCCTCATTTCCCAAAATGTCTTCTGTATCTGTACATATTAGCAAATAGTATCATAATAGATCTTATATCTCAAACCATGTGCTTTAGAATTTTCATTTTATTGTTACTTCCTTTAATATCATTATGTTCTATTTTTTGTGTACTATTTTGTTCTCCCACTATTTAATCTTTTTTTCTTAAGGCTAAATCTCTTCCTCTTCTTCTTTTCCACTGCCTGATAGTTAATTTCTTCTACCTTTAACCTATGATTCATGAAACAATTCTCATTATTATCTTATGAACATTCATTGGCTCTTTAATGTCATTACTGTAAGAATCTTAGGATTGTATGACAGGGAGGCAGGAAGAATCTGAGTTATCTATATTTGGAGGAAACTGTTTCATATATATATATATATATGAAACAGTTTATATATGAAACAGTTTATATATATAGTTTTCATGACTTAAAATAGTTGAAGAAATGAAAGCTGTATAAAATGTTCTTGTATAATTAAGTTTGATAATAGATGAGCACAAAATTATTCTAGGTGGCATGAAGGCAAAGTTCCAATTTTTTATTTACTATATCTTGTTACTAACACTCTGTATTGACATTTTCAACTGCTATCCTTATAGTCCACAACCTGTGATGTATTTACACTTCATTCCAGAAACTTGCCATTTCACTTCCTTGCTGTATTATCTTCCTATTTTTTTTATTTGCTGCAACAAATTATCACCAACTTGAGTGGCCTGAAACAACCTCAATTTTTAACTTACAGATCTGGAGTCCAAAATGAGTCTTACTGGGCCAAATCAAGGTGTTAGAAAACCTGTATTTCTAGAGGAGAATAAGTTTACTTAACTTTTATTGCTGTTAGAGTCAACAAACATTGCTTGGTTCATGGCCTATTATTTCATCTTCAAAGTACCTCTGACTTGTACTTCTAACTTTGGCTTCTATCCTTATATTTTGTTTCTCTGAATGTGAAACATCTGCTGCCCTTCTCCAGGAAAGTTGTAACCATTTTAGGCAAACCTAAATTATCGTCTTCCATCTCAAAATCCTTAACTAATCACACACACACACACACACACACACACATATATATATATATATATATATATATATATATATATATATATATAGTCCCTTTGGTATGTAAGGTAACATGGTAACAGGTTCTAGGGATTTGGATGTGGACATGTTTGGTGGTAGTGGAACATTATTTGCCCTATCACACTGAATGTTTCACTCATTCTTTTTCATGGACCCAGAATTCTCTTTCCCTTAGCAACTTTCTAATTCATGGTTGTGATGAAATACTTCTTTTGAAATCCCTTTCCAATGACTCCCCAGTCATCCAACCTGCTGCAGAATTAATAGATTGCTCCCTCTACTCCCTCAGCACATTATACTTACCATATGGCAACAGGACCAGTGTAATCAAGTAGGTAAGCATTTGTCTCCTTTATTGGTCTGTGAGCCTTCTTTATTACACTGTCTTGCATTGTCTTTGTGTTCTCACTTCACAATATAGCATGGCATCTTGTAACTAGTATATGCTCAATAAGTTTATCAAATGATGAGTTTTAATACAATAATTGAGCTGCATATGATAGAAGCCATATTCATGTTCATTCATATATTCATCAGTTTTTTTCAGACAGCATTCATTAATTACTGGAAATAAAAAATGAATAAAATGCACATGTACCCTGCAGGGTCATCAAGTCTAGCAAAATAGAAAAAAATATATATAAGTATATAAGGTAATGGTATGGGAAAAGATGGAAAACTAAAACTGGTATATATAGAAAGTTTCACAGGGAGTGGATGTGAATTGATTACGTAATAGTATTAGTACTGCTACTAATAATAGCAGTAATCAACTACAATAACAACAGCAACTTTGATTTATTAACTTCTTTCTATGTGCCAGTCTCTTCTAGGCACTATGCTACATATACTGTTACAAAACTTTGCAAATAAAGAAACTAATCACAGAGAGGATAAATTATTTGTCCCTAAGCACACTACTGATAGGTGGCAAAGCTGGGAGAAGAAAGGAGGCAAACATAACTGCTCATAAACACTATGATGTCATTATTCTGCATAGATTTAATAGGGGTTTATGTGAAGCCAAGTGATGAGTGCTATTGTTAATAAGAATCAGGTAAGTAATTTTAGGTCCACCCTTCCAGAAATTGAAGCCTTTTAAAATTATTTTACTGATAGTATGAACTGTCAGTTACATGAGAACCTCAGTAAATGATTATCCAGTAGCTCCCTTTATAATTTCGTTTTCTGTAGTTTCAATTTTCCTGTTAACCATGCTCTAAAAATATTCCACAAATAATTCATGAGATATAAACTATGTATTATTTTGGGTAGTGAGACAAAATCTTGCACTGTCATGAACAATTCCACTTGGAATGAGTGTATCCTCCTTTCTAGTGTATCCACCCTGTATATGAGATACTCCTATTACTAATTTTGTAGCCATCTCTGTTATCAAATCAACTGTGGTAGTTATCACAGTGCTTGCGTGCAAGAGGTCCTTATGTAGTATCCTAGCTGTATCACAATGCCCGTATGATTTACCTCACTTCATCTTAACACATAGGCATTGTATTATCTCACTTTATCATGAGAAGAGTGAGTGCAGTACAATAAAATATTGAAAGATAACTCATGCAACTTTTATTGCAGGTCTGTAAAATTTTTGCAATTATAATAAAATTTAAAATAATTTCTATTGTTAATCTCTATTGTATCTAATTTATAAATTAAAGTTTATAATATGTGTGAATATGTGGTGAAAGACACAATATCTACAGGGGTTGGTACTACCTGTGATTTCAGGCAAAACCAAAGGTCTTGGGAAATATCCCCTATTGATCAGGTGGGGCAATTGTATACAGTTGTCATTGTTTTTTCTGGGTAAGAATTTTCATTTTTTTGCCATCAGTACATCAAAACTTAAATATCTATGACTAGACATATTTAATCCATCTTTCAATTTAAAGATACAATAAATTTCTTCAAATACTTTTGTAGAGATTATTACTGATTGACCAAGATATCAAGTCTGTGAAATACAATGTAATTGTTTTTGTTTTCCCTAATACACAGAGTTTCAAGAGATTCAATTAAGGATCTTGATGTTACCAAATTGATGCTTTCTAAACCAATTTAATTTTAAGAAATAGAATTGCAAACTAGACTGTGTGCCTTATAGAAATGAAATGAGTAAGGAAATAGTATTTTGAACAAGGCTAAAGTAATAAGATAGTTAAGCTGGAAGGGCTTACAGTGTATAGTTGGATCCTGGAGCTTCTTGGGCAGCACTGATTGAACTCACACTGAGAAAGGAACTGATTCTCACTGCTAACCTGAAGGCTGAAGATATCAACTTGTAGATTTCCTGCAGCTCCAGTTAGTGAGGTGGCTAGGAAATGCGATTTGGGTTTGAGGAATGCATGACTCAGGCTTACACTTTATGGTGGCAGTTTCTCAGATGTGTCTGATGAATCAACTCTTCAAACCAGATTTCATTTATGTCTTTATGTGAATCCAAGGTCCTTGGTTAGAAAACTGACAGAGGCTATCATCATTTAAAGGTGTGCTGTGATTAAAATACCTTATTTTCAATGTTATTGTATAAATTCTCTGATCTTTCTCACTAAAATAATGACAATGACACTTTGCTGCCAGTGAATGTATTTTGATTTTGTTTTGTGAATTAATATATATTTTAACAGACATTTATTAATGTGAATGAATTGGCTATTGAAAATATTCAGATGTAACTGAGTCTCTGGGAGAGCAAAAATTGTGTTAAATTACCATTTCTGCTTCCTCATTAATAAAGTTAAAGCAATGGAATGCTGGATGTGATCGGTCCTCATATGTCTTGCAAAGAAACTTGTGCTGTCATGGGTTGACAGTATATGTGAACTATGTTCTGACTTGCTGCTTTTTGAAATTCAGTCTTTCAACTCTATTTCAGCCATATACAAAAAGAAAAGAAATACAGAGGAAGGTGATTGCCGAAGGCTGGGAAGTTGAGGAAAATGGGGGAATGTTGGTAAAAGGGACAAACTTGCAGATATGAGATGAATACATTCTGGGAATCTAATATACAGCATGGGGTACTGCATTATATACTTAATACTACTGCATTATATACTTGAAATTTTCTAAAAGTAGATTTTAAGTGTTGTGTTGTGACCAAACAAATAAATAGTACCTCTGTCCAAATATGTATACGTTAACTAACTTGATTGTGGGAATTATTTCATAATTTATATTCCTATTAAAGCATCATGTTGTATAACTTAGAAATGACAAATATGTATATATTTATCTCAATAAATCTTAGAGTAAGGAGGGATAATTTTCTGAGGAAGATGATATATTGTTAATTTCAAATGAAATAGTTCCCCTTTTGAAGTCCCAACATAAGGGTAGCATCCTTTCTGTTATCTCATTAAGAACCTTAAAATAGAAAGAAATTATATATGTTTTTTGTAGCTTTCATCCACAATTTACCTTCTTGTAATAGAGAAAAAAAAGTCTTAATGTTATCTGGAAGTATCTTATTTGAAGTTTTTAAAAGAGGCTTTCAAAATCACAATTAAATCTTTAGCAGTATACAATGTAAGATTTCATCTTGATTGTTATTTTATTCAGTGTCATTCTTTCCATACTCTTGCAGCATGGGATATTGTAAAATATCAGTTTAAATTGTCAGTTTTGGCAATTTATATTAAAAGTGAACTGCTAGATAAATAGTTCTTTTGAAGGAATTGTTTCAACTATTTAAATACAATTAGGGCCTCTAAAAAATTCTAGCTCTTAAGTGAATATAAGATTTTTAAAAAGCCTATAGAGCCATAATTTTGGCATTATTAATTTTTATTTAAACATAAGGACCATACAACACATGGGAAAATATGATAAAGATCCTGTTTATGTTTTTTCTTTTGTGTGATTCATTGCCCCAATCATGCTTGATCAAATGTTTTACAATCAATCTTATAATATTGGCATATATCTTTAAAAATGCTGTTTTTCTTTTTATCTTTGCTATAGGGAACAGCCTTTAAGAGCTGGAAGATGAAAGCTCCGATTCCGCATTTGATTCTCTTATATGCTACTTTCACTCAGAGTTTGAAGGTTGTGACCAAAAGAGGCTCTGGTAAGAAGTATTCCTCCTTTTTTCCTCATTTTTATGGCTTAAAGTGATGGTGCTGCATTTACATATGTGCCTTTTCTGAGAGTATGACAATTTTGGGGAATTCAAATTGTGGAGATGTTGTAGGTATATGGATAATTAGTAGAGTACATTAATAGGATATTATAAAAGTGGGAGTGAGTTGAAACGAATGTAGCTTATGTTGTTGTTTATTTTTGATTGGAATGAATTCAATATCAAAAGCTTGCATTTTTATTTCATTATATATGAGTTTCAGCATTCTTTCATAGAGTGTCATCTTAATTTTTGCATGGCAATATTGTGGATTTTTTTATGTTAACATTTAATGTTAGCATTTCATTCTCGGCTATGCTTAGGGCAGATTCTTTTTAGGTTTATACTTCAACTGATTTGCTGAATTCACTTGGAAGCATTTAAAGAAAGCACCAGTGTTATTTAAGAAAATGTCACAGGGACACACCATAATAGTTTAGTAAGGAAATATAAAGATAGACTAGAATGGTAATGAAAGGGGCTGCTAAATAGATCAGTGTTGAATCTTAAAGAAAATTTCACATGTTATCAGTTATCTGAGGCAGTAGTGGACTGTTAATACTTGGAATAAGGAAAACATATAGGATGATTGAGCTAGATGTGGTACATGTCTGTAATTTCAGCAACTTGGGAGAATGAAGAAGGAGGATCACACATTCAAGGCCAGCCTCAGCAACTTAACAAGGCTCTAGGCAAATTGGGAGGACCCTGTCTCAAAAAGTTCTGGGAATGTGGCTCAGTCATTAAGTACCCCCTGGGTTCAACCCTTGGTGTAAAAACAAATGAGAGAGAGACAGAAGGGCAGGGGAAGGGAGGACTTAATACATACTGATATGAAACTATAATGTCAGTTATAATACAAAGCCTTGAAAAGTTCACATTTGATGTAAGACTACAGAAGTTTTGAAGTTATAGCTTTTAAGCATAAAGGAAGAAGATATGCATTGTGTTTAGCTGCTAGAATCAGAATGTGTTCTCCATTAGTTCCAGAGAGACATTAGGGAAAAAAGATGAGTTAATGTTCACAAAGCCATAGGAAGTTGAAAGTTGTGATACCAAGAATTGAATATTTGGAGTTCAGAAAGGAGAGAGCATGAAAAAATTTGAGATGGGGCTGTGCAGCAACCATCTCATTCCCCTAGGTTAAGAGGTTTCAAATTCATGTTGATGAAAAAAGCCACAGGCAAGGGAAATAGCAATTTTGCTCACGTGAACCCCTTTTGGGGAGAAAGTTTGGGAAGAAATTGGGAAAAGCTTTGTGCATGGATGAGAGTTTGGTTCAGGGTTGAATGTAAAAGGTATTTTATTGAGCTCATCATAGGTTCCAGAACATTTTGGTACTGCTGCTGTATATGCCATTCATGTGTTTGTAAGCAATGTGAAAAATAGTGTTTCTATGATTCATATTATTTCATCAATTTTAGGAGGTATTTTTAATTGATAGGAGCCTCTACGGTTAAAATATGATTATTGATTGAATCTTTAAAAAACCCTCATTATTCTAGTTATTACATTTGATTATATAAAATCTGTTTTGTCAGTTTTGTGTATATTAGATCTGATTCACTTACTGAAATGCACATATTACTTTGTCATCATAAAATAGTGGTATCAGCTCCATTCTATATAAGCTCCAATTTGGATGCAAGAAGTTTTAGCAAATTGGGAAATACTTTTTGTGTTTGAGGATTACAGGTCAGACCTAGAAATGTGGGACAATTGTAAAATTTGTATCTACTGCTCTAGAGACTTGGGAAAGCTCATTAACCTGTATCAAATTCAAATTTTCTTTTGAATGATACAAATAATTATTTTCGGAGGGTGTTAACTGAAATGATGTCCTAAGTGACGTGGAATTTCTGAGACTTTGCTGTTTTCAACTTATGAATACAGTCAATAATCAAACCAAATATGTTTTTAATATCATAATGTAATAATGACAAATAAGCATGCTGCAAAACCCTAATATCTGCCTTGTTTTACCTTTGTATAGAATGTGAATTAAGATAACTTCTTTTAGGGTCTATACTAAGTCCCATATAGATGGAAGTATGTTTGGTTTTTTTTGGGATATTAAGTATGAAATTTGGAAATTAATATTATTTTATCCATAAGCTTTTATTCATTCAACTTGGATTCATTTCAACTGATGTTTGTTACTGTGGCACCTTTTTGTATGAGAGACCAGATAGCTTACTGAATAGCATCATTACTGATCTCCATATATCAAGTAGAAGAAGAGTGCACTTGGCATCTTCTTCTTAAAAGATTAATGGCTTAATCTTCATGCCCAGCCCAACCTATAAAACCAGAGTCACTAAGGCCAGGGATTCAAAATCAATTTTTAATGTTGGATCTTGCATATTAACCAAGAAGGCTGCTTATCCTTGTTCTTTATTCTTATCATTGAATTCTTTTTTGTTCTTGATTTTATTAATCATTGTGAAAGTTCAGTAAACATGATTCAATGCTTTTTTCTTTTACAAGATTTTTTTTTAAAAAAAATTCATTGTGACTGCCAGAAAATCAGAATTAGCTATTTTATTAATCGAGTACATATAAAATTATAATGCACACAGTAGTGTTGAATTTTTATGGCATGTTATTTGTGTGTAGTGTTTACTTTAACCTAACACATATGGTCATTCCACAAAAATTCAAAAGTATTTGTTTCTCATTAACAGACCTAATTTGAAAGCAATAGGAGCTCTTATTACACAAGCTGGAGATGCGTTATTTTTATCACATTGGCATACACCCCTATTGCTATTAATTTAAGGAGCAAATTAAATTTAATAAGGCAGTTATATAATTATAAAATCTTGATTGAAGTATTAAAAATAAAATTTTGTAATGTTTTGAATATCATTTCATATATGTGAATGTTGTGACAAATAAGCATTATATTTGGTCTCTAAGGATGTGCATATATTTAAAATCAAGACCTTTAACATTATTGGAAAAAGATATTCAGCCTTGATTACACAATAGATTTTTCTCCTGCAACCATTTTGTACTTAAAAAAATATAAACAATACTTGAGAAAAGAGGCAGACTATCAATATTACTTATCCTCCTCAAGTGTGTGAAGTGTTAGAGCAATTCAGTAAGTAAACATTTGAGTTGCTGTCATTTGAAGAATTCTGTACAAAAACACATGTAAAGCAAATGTGTGGTTGGAGAATCTTTTGTATATCAACCAATTCAGAAAATATAGCTTAATATTCTTGATTATCCCTTTCTTCTTTTTTCCCTCCCTTCTCTTCCCTCTTCTCTCTGTTCCTCTACTTCCTCTTTTTTTCTTCCCTCTTCACTCCCCATCCCCTCTTCCTTCCTTCTTTCATTTAGGGCATTTTCTGCAAATACAATAATCTGTTTATACTGCTACTGTGTTGTTTGTAGAGCACTTTAACTTAAAATATCATCATTAGTTTGTTGAAAGAGTTAAAGTTCCTAAAATGTTGTATCTGTACCAGGCCATTCAAAGAGGTTAATATGGTCTTTGTCAGCAATGTTTGTGTGTGTGTGTGTGTGTGTGTGTGTGTGTCTGTGTGTGTGTGTATGTAGTTTGTATATCTATGAGGATTTAGAGCAAGCCATGGGAGCAGGGAAATAATACAAACAGTTGAAGAATTAGTATGGACAAAGTATGACTGTAATACTTTGGAGGAACTAAAATATAGGATGTAATTTGGTGGAAGAATTTAGGACACTGTTGAGAAATGAAGTTAGAGGAGCCTGGATAAAGAAATTGGAGAAGAGAGAAGGGTCCATGATGATTTGGCTTTTGTACATTCCTCTTTGTTTCCATCTATCCCCAGAATATAAGATGTTGAGTGTAAGAATCATAAATTTTGTATGTGTATAATATACAGTGCCAAAATAGAGTGCTAAAACAGATTTGGGGCTCAAGGAAATGTCTTAGTTAATGATTAAATAAATCAGTAGCTAAGTGCTTTTAATGTTCAGATTGGGGTTTATCAGTGAGGGTTCTACAGAATCAATGCAATATTAGAAAGATAAAGGTAAAATAAAATAGAGACATTTCATGAAAAGTGGTTTTTTCCTTAAAGTCAGTAGAATGTATACTATGAGACTATTGAAGCATAAGACATAAACTCTTAATAAGCAATATCTAGGACATGTTAAGGGTTTAGATGAAGAAAATGAACCATTATAAATAATGAGTGGTTTCACAGGTTTGGAATGTAGTTCAAAATCTCTTTGAAGGCAAGGAAAATGATTCTTCAATTATTTCTGTATTGGACTTTTACTACATTTAACACTGCTTTAAGGAAGTACTAATATCATTGTGTGGAAATTTTGGTTTTAATGATATTTCTCAGTACTGACCATCATGAAAAGACTATAGCTAACGATTAGTGATACTTGATAAATATGCAAGTGAATTTAGTACAGGAAAGAAGTATTCATAGTTATTAGAGCATATGGAGAAGACAAAGTAGCTATATTATATAAACCAAAGAGTGCATGTTATTCTTGAAGGGATTTAAGATATATGAAATTCCCGAAAGCAGCTAGCTATTAGAGACTAAAAGGATTGCCACAGGGAGTTGATCTTCTCTTTGTTCTGGAACCTGACAGGGGACACCTGTTTGTGTAAAATGATTTAGATGCAATTCATGCTGACAGTAAGAGGAAGGCAAGCCTCAAGAGATTTTCAAAAACTTGTGACTTTAGGCCCAAATAATTTATAAAAGTCAATAGTAGTTAAGTAAACCAAAGACATGGTTTAGGTTCTAATCTTTGTTATTGATGGGTCTTAATTTCTTTAAGTAACAGAAAGTAGACTATTGTGTAAAAAAAAAAAAGTGAAATTTAACAAAATAGGAATGAAAAATATAGTAAGGTACTTCCATCTCTTGTAAATGTGATTTATGTTCGTTAGCTCTCTAGGGCATTCCTGGAAGTCAATGAGCTTAATTCCACATGATTAAGAGACAACCTAGTCCCCCAGCATCTGCCTTTATTATGTTACCATGTGTTTGTTCTCAGTTTGTGAAATACGTTGAAAAGTATGTGGAAATTCTCCTTATTTTCCTTTGGGATAGCTTGTAAGACCAAATTTCTGATACTTAGTTTCTTTATTTTTTGAAGTGAAAAAATACAGTTCAGTTTTCCTTGGGAAAATGTTTCTTCTCTCCTATTATATTTTTTATAATTTTAAAACTTAGATCTAGAGTAATCTTAATATTCATTTGAATTGATGTCTTTAATTGGAATAACACATCAAACAAAAATAGAGCTTGCACGTAAGAAAATAAAATCATTCCATGTCATTGTATAGCAATCATCTGGTAAACCTGTACATTTTGCTGTCAAATTATTCATTTTTATTTGTCAGTACAAGTCTATATAAGGTTGGCACAGATTAATGCCAATTGTGGGAATGATGCCTCATTCACAACCAGTTCACATGGAGAAGAAAAATCAACATGGATGAGTCTTCCAAGTTGAGAAAGTTTTCAATGGGGAAAGATACTTTCTCAAGTAAGTAAATATAGTTGTGTGGAACTATATTGAGGGATACATAGTTCTAAATATTTGATGGAAGAGGTGAGAGACAGAAAGTAGTAGGAAGGAGCCAGTCAGTATGGATGGACACTTTAAGCTGTGTTAAGGAAATGATGTTTTATTGTAGATATAGCACACATGTAGCTTACTCCTTGGAGCAGAGGATAAAGTGTTGATTCATGGGATATCAACTATAGGCTTGAAGGTGATCCATCAGATGGATTGGAAATTATGAACATTGGCACATCAGTGTCCTACCTCTGCCTCACAAATTTTGTGGCTTAAAACAATATAAATATATTACCTTATATTTGTTGAGATCAGATGTCCAAAATAATTTGGAATTTGTGGAAGCTACAGAGGAGAATCCATATTGGGGCCTTTCCTCAGCTTCTGGTATTTGCTTTCATTCCTTGGTGCATGGTCCTGCATCACTCCAACTTCTACTTTTGTAATCACATCTCCTCTGACTTAATCTCACTTCTCTTTTTCCATTAAAGGGCCCTTGTAATTATTTTAGGCTTTCCTGGATAATCCAGGACAATATACCCATCCCAATATATTTAATCATATTTGCAAAATCCTTTTTGCCATGTAATATAATACAGTCATGTGTTTCAGGGAAAAGGATGTGTACATCTTTCAGGGAGGAGGCATTTCTCTGCTTACCACAACTTGTTGTTAACTAATTCAAGCAAACTTCTTTTTGAAGTAGATTGGAGACTAGAGAAAGGTCATTCAGTGGTAATGGAAGATATAAGAACAGAGAAATTGTAATATTTTGCTAAGAGGGCCTTGTGATCCATGGTCCATAATAAAAAAAGTTAAGTGAGTATGTGGCTAGGAGGGAGGGGAGGGAAGAATCAGGTAAAGAAAGAAGGCCAGAAGCTGGGTGATTTGGTGCACACCTGTAATCCCATTGACATGGGAGGCTGAAGCAGGAGTTCAAAGCCAGCCTTGGCAATGGCGAAGCCCTAAGCAATTCAGTGAGACCCTGTCTCTAAATAAATTACAAAATAGGGCTGGGGATGTGGCTCAGTGGTTGAGTAAACCTGAGTTCAATCCCCAGTACCCAAAAAGAAAAAAAGAAAGAAAGAAAAAAAAGCAGGGCAGAGGAAGGAAGAGGGACAGGGAAGGAGAAAGAGAGTAAACAGACACTACTGATTCTTAGGAGCATAGGAACTTTCAAGATTCATCCACATTCCACAAATACCATTTCAGAAACACCTCTTTTTTTTCCTTGTAGTAGCCTGAAGGAGTCTGTGTATCTTTTAACAACAATAACAACCCAAACCCCTGAGATAAAAATGATTTTTCTACCTTAAAGTAGCAGCAGTGAGAACAGAGAAGACAGAAGAGAGCAATTTTAAAGTTAGAATCCACTTAGGTTGATTGATAATCAATTAGATGTGGGAGGTTAGAAAGAAGAAGGTGAAGAAATTCATTCTGTAATGGGAGGATTGTGATTCTGCCAGTCACATTAAAGATCCCCAAAGCAGAGAAACTTGAAATTTCTACTTGTTGAAGAACAGTAAAAAGGTATTTGTGACTTAGATCAAACAATAGATTGGGGATAAAGTGTGAATGGTACTATGTATCTTGCGAAGGATTTTGAATTATATTTTGTAGGACAGAAAGTTTGGCTGAGAGATTTAATTACTTTAAATCCTTCAGTAAAAAATTCAGACTGTGATATTGGGCCTCTCATTTAGCAAATCTTTACATCATGGTGTCTTCTACATACCATAAAGGTGAAACTTTTTATTATGTATAGGAAAGTGCTACACATGTTTGTGCAGTTCTGTCTATAAACCTGTCTTCACAGACAAGATAAAACAAACTGTTGTGAATCTCTTATGAGAATAACATGGTAAAATACAGTTTTGGACAGATAACACTCCCTATAGCAAAGACTATAGCAGGATTTAAGAATGACCAGTCAGGAACTCAATAAAAATTATATGGAGATATATTGAGGGCCTGAAAAGTAGTCAGAGGGACTGAAAATATATTTCTGAAGAAGACTAAACATCAGGTGAACATTTGGAGATGGACTGTGAAATAATTTGAGAAGTTGTATTGATGGTGTTGCCAATTATGGAGAGTAGAGAAGGAATGATTTATTCGGGGAGAGGGGATGGAATGTGTTCTATTTGGAATGTTTGAGCTGTGGAAGTCACTGGAAATCTGGAAGTAATAGGATTATCAATCTAGGTTCATATTAGTTTTTGAGGCTGCTATAACAAAATACTATAAATTAGACAACATACAATAATATAAAATTGTTCTCTCATAGTTCTGGAGGCCAGGAATCTGAATTCAAGTTGTGAACAGAGTCACACTCTTTTTAAAAAGGCATTAGGAGAGAAATCCTTTATTGACTTAATCCTTTATTGGTAGCTTCAGTTGATTCTTGATTTGTGGCTATGTTATTGCAATCTCTGTTTCCATCTCCATGAGGCCTTTTTTTTTGGTATCTAATCTCTGTTTTTCTCATAAAAGGACACATGTCATTGGCTTTAGAATCTACTGGGATAATTCAGGATGATCTCACCTAAAGATCCTTAACTTGATAACATCAGCAAGGTACTACCCAAATAAGGTCACATTCACAGGTCTGGGTGAACTTTTAGGGGATCTCCTTTCAATATACCAAAAGAGTCAAGGGAAGACTTGTAAATTTTGAAATTATCCTCATATTGAGTGTAGCATGATATAATGATCATCCAGGGAATGCATGCAGGGAGAAAAAAGGCATAGGAAAGTGAAAGGGGAAAGATCCAGTGTGCTGTAGATCACTGGCTTTGAAGAGGTTTACAGAGAGAGCGAGCAGCAAATCAGGTGAAGAGACTAAAAGAAAGTTAAAAAGAAAGTAAAGAGAATTTAATGTATTCCTGGAAACAAAAGGAAGAGAAAGCTTCAATATGGATGAGAGATAATGTTAAATTTTATAGAGTTGAGACAGATAATTGTAAATAAATCACCAAATCAACATTTCTGAAAATGCGGAGACTGAGATAAAAAGGAGACTGAAAGAAGTTGATATCACATGTGTATTTTTTTTAATCTCCATTGCACAAAATCAGTATATTAGTAGTGATGTTTATTTTTTTAAAAAATTAACTCTTTAGAAAATTTTGCTTTTTTATATATTTATTTTTTAGTTGTAGTTGGACATAATACCTTTATTTTATTTATTTATTTTTATGTGGTGCCAAGGATTGAACCCGGGGCCTCACATGTGCTAGGCAAATGCTCCACCACTGAGCTACAACCCCAGCCCAGAAATTCTGCTTTTTCTATTTAGGTAAAGTAAGTGTATACTCTTGGTCAATAATGCTAATGAAAAAATTATAAGAAATATAATTTTATTTCAATAAAAACTGTTCTACCTATATTTGAAGTATGTTTGCCATAGACTAACCTGCTGAAGGTAGGGCAATATTGATTCAATTTTCATTTCCTTAGTTCATACAAACAGATTGGAAAGGTGACTTACAAGTGTATTATAATTTGTCAAGGTTAATCCTCATGTTGACTATCATAACTTGGCAGCACATTTCAACAGATAGCTAATATTGACATTTCAACTTTGATCTACAACAATGATCATTAAAAACACTTGCTTTCAGTTAGTTTTTCCAGACATGGTTTAGGTTGATATGGTGAATATTATGAACTGCACAGCACAGGAAATTAAGAGACTTGGGTTTCAAACTAGGTCCTAATAAGCCTTGTTGATTGGGACAAATCTCTGAATCTTTAACATCCTTGGTTTCCTCTTTCATAAAGTAACAATTATAAACTACAACATCATTAGTAGAAAAATTAGTTCATTTTGTTGATTTCATAAACATTATACATTTTCAATGCATAACTCAGTATGCTTTTTTTCCTGTAACATATTTTATATGTTAGCATGTCAATTAACCATTTAGAAGGGCAGACAGAATTTGGGGTGGGAGTACCTGAGGTCTGTTGTTAACTACACTTAACTTGATGCTACATGGTTTGTACTTATGCCAGGAAGTTGAGATTATCAATGTAAAACAAAGTTTTCGTTAAGGAAAAAAACTGAGTTTAGTTGATGTTTAAAAATCAAATGGCATATCACTGCATAGCTAAATTGAAAATGACATTCCTTTCCCTGGAGGTGATGATGTACCTAAGTGAAACTGAGGTTATTGGTTCAAAATACTAAGCTGTGTTTGTCTATTTTTGCTTATTTAAAGCAAATTTCCTCTTGTAGACTTTTGTCTATGAAGATATCCGTGCAAGACACCTTGAATGGAATATATGGCTTTAAGGCAACAACAATGGATAATTTTGCCAACTTTAAAATCTCTGAGG
The DNA here is from genome assembly GCF_964194105.1 of Spermophilus citellus. NCBI lineage: Eukaryota > Metazoa > Chordata > Mammalia > Rodentia > Sciuridae > Spermophilus > Spermophilus citellus. Next base: position 23,090,879 of record NC_138190.1, read on the forward strand.
GTTATTTATGAATATTTCTTTAAAAAATGTCAGGTTGCCTCTTATGTATAGTCTAAGCACTAGGAATTGTCATTCATATTTTACTAATTGTACTAAAATATTTTCCAGTTACTTCTGCTACTTTGATTTCAGTAAAGTTCAGCCATTGACATTTTGCTTGGAGCTCTAAACATATATTCCATTTACCTTGTCTTGCTATGAAATAAATATTATATTGTGAATGATAAAGGAAAGTTATTTCTATGTATGGTGAGAAAAGGATTCCATACTATAATGAATATTTTCTTCTTAAATGTGTTTCATTTTAGAAGAAAGGAAAACTATCTGAAAAAAGTATTCCAGTTTTTCCAATAAATATGTTCTATAAAGTAATTGAACTCTCCAATGCCATCTTGTGGCTTTTCAGGGTTGATAAAATGCAGTAATAAACAGAATGCAGTGAGAAAATAAACATGGGGAGAAAATTTCCAAGGAATTATTGCTTAAAGATTATTTAAATTGATCCTAATATTTTCCAAACATTTATTTTCTCCAATTTATTTAATTTGGTTTAAAAAACTCTATGTGCTTCTGTATTTCTTGATATATATTTTTTTTCTTTTTTTATTGGTTGTTCACAACATTACAAAGCTCTTGACATATCATATTTCATACATTAGATTGAAGTGGGTTATGAACCCCCAATTTTACCCCAAATGCAGATTGCAGAATCACGTCGGTTACACATCCACAATTTTACATAATGCCCTATTAGTAATTGTTGTATTCTGCTACCTTTCCTATCCCCTACTATCCCCCCTCCCCTCCCCTCCCATCTTCTCTCTCTACCCCATCTACTGTAATTCATTTCTCTCCTTGTTTATTTTCCCATTCCCCTCACAACCTCTTATATGTAATTTTGTATAGCAATGAGGGTCTCCCTTCATTTCCATGCAATTTCCCTTTTCTCTCCCTTTTCCTCCCATCTCATGTCTCCGTTTAAGGTTAATCTTTTCTTCTTGCTCTTCCTCCCTGCTCTGTTCATAGTTGCTCTCATTATATCAAAGAAGACATTTGGTATTTGCTTTTTAGGGATTGGCTAGCTTCACTAAGCATAATCTGCTCTAGTGCCATCCATTTCCCTGCAAATTCTATGATTTTGTCATTTTTTATTGCTGCATAGTACTCCATTGTGTATAGATGCCACATTTGTTTTATCCATTCATCTATTGAAGGGCATCTGGGTTGGTTCCACAGTCTAGCTATTGTGAAATGTGCTGCTATGAACATCGATGTGGCAGTATCCCTATAGCATGCTCTTTTAAGGTCTTCAGGGAATAGTCTGAGAAGGGCAATAGCAGGGTCAAATGGTGGTTCCATTCCCAGCTTTCCCAGGAATCTCCAAACTGCTTTCCAAATTGGCCGCACCAATTTGCAGTCCCACCAGCAATGTACAAGTGTACCCTTTTCTCCACATCCTCACCAGCACTTGTTGTTTGACTTCATAGTGGCTGCCAATCTTACTGGAGTGAGATGGTATCTTAGGGTGGTTTTGATTTGCATTTCTCTGACTGCTAGATATGGTGAGCATTTTTTCATGTAATTGTTGATTGATTGTATATCCTCCTCTGAGAAGTGTCTGTTCAGGTCCTTGGCCCATTTGTTGATTGGGTTATTTGTTATCTTATTGTCTAATTTTTTGAGTTCTTTGTATACTCTGGATATTAGGGCTCTATCTGAAGTGTGAGGAGTAAAAATTTGTTCCCAGGATGTAGGCTCCCTATTTACCTCTCTTATTGTTTCTTTTGCTGAAAAAAAAACTTTTAAGTTTAATTAAGTCCCATTTGTTGATTCTTGTTATTAACTCTTGTGCTATGGGTGTCCTATTAAGGAATTTGGAGCCCGACCCCACAATATGTAGATCGGATCCAACTTTTTCTTCTATCAGGTGCAGAGTCTCTGATTTGATATCAAGCTCCTTGATCCATTTTGAGTTAACTTTTGTGCATGGCGAGAGAAAGGGATTCAGTTTCATTTTGTTGCATATGGATTTCCAGTTTTCCCAACACCATTTGTTGAAGATGCTATCTTTCCTCCATTGCATGCTTTTAGCCCCTTTATCAAATATAAGATAGTTGTAACTTTGTGGATTAGTCTCTGTGTCCTCTATTCTATACCATTGGTCCACCCGCCTGTTTTGGTACCAGTACCATGCTGTTTTTGTCACTATTGCTTTGTAATATAGTTTGAAATCTGGTATCGCTATACCACCTGATTCACACTTCCTGTTTAGAATTGCTTTTGCTATTCTGGGTCTTTTATTTTTCCATATGAATTTCATGATTGCTTTATCTATTTCTACAAGAAATGCCGTTGGGATTTTGATTGGCATTGCATTAAACCTATAGAGAACTTTTGGTAATATCGCCATTTTGATACTTGGCCTGGTGGGCACAGCGCCACCTACTGGAAGAGAAGTTAATCAAACTCTAAGACTGCATTTATTGATATATATTTTTATAATAGAAATTGTGACTGAGATTTTTAAGGAGATAGAGAAAAAGTTGTATATTTCATGAAATTATCATCATGTCAATTTGTAGCCCTGTATTATAGAAGTCAGATTTTGTGAATGAGTGCATTCATAGTTTAGAATATTAAAATCATTTTGATATGTTGTTGCCATTAAAGTCTTATGATTTTTATAGTTCAGCTATCAGAAGGAGAAAAGGGCATTAAAGGTGTTTTATTTGTTCACTAATATAAATAAGAGCTGCTAGTAGAAATATGAAAGTGAGGAAAGTGTATAGAAATATAAAAGTGAGGAATGTGTGGTGAATGGATCTGTGCTTCCTGGCATGTGTTTTCCGGCTGGTCTAGAGGACTGTGCTTGCAGTTGGAGGTGTCTGAGAACCTGAGGGCAGTAAAGCTAAGTTGAAAACACTAGCTATTAGCAAATTTATCTTCAAAAAGCAATTGTCATTATCTGCATACCCGAAATGAATGAGGTCCAAGAAAAAAAATTCCCGGTTGTCAAATTATTTTTTAATGAAAGATTTTTCAAAGGGTCTTATAAATGCCCTTTAAAATAAAAGGCATATAATGCACACACAGACACACATACACCCCCCACAAATATGCATTTGCATACATACACAGTCTCATAAAAACACTAACAATCTTCACAAACTTTGGAAATAATTTGTTTTTGGTTATGAGAACTTACATATAATGCACATAAATACATTGTTTTAGATTTTATGCATGGATGTGTCTTCATATTCTCAAAGGGCAAAGTGCTTGGTTCTGTATACAAGTGTTAGCAAGCATTTATTGCATTCCTACTGTACAGAATGCTTGAGAATATTGACCTACATCAGCTATGCCTGGATATTAAAAAAAAAGTTAAAAATGTTTAGATATTTGTAGATATTTGCCTTTTGAATTTCTTATATAAAAATATCAGAAATTTAAAAAAAAAGAAACGAGGCAAAATGATTTATCTTTGTCAAGGTTGATCATTTCTTTATTGATTTTCCATATCCATGATTCATATTCTGAAATGTTTTTGTATAATTTATCCAAAACTTTGGTAATTTTTTTCTTGTAAACATATGGAGAAAATGCTCCAAACTTTCTGCATGCTTTTCACATTATAAAATATTTGTACTTGTCATAGCTTTGGAACTAACTTTAGAAATGATGTAATAATCTTTATTCTTTCATACGCACTAGTCATTTCTAGTTACATTGACTGATTGATTAATTGTACTGGGAATTGAACCCAGTGGTGCCACTAAGCCACATCTCCAGTCTTTTTAATTTTTTTTTTTTAATTTTTGAGACAGGGTCTCCCTAAGTTGCTTATGGCCTCACTGTGTTGCCCAGCTGGCCTTGAACATGCGATCCTCTTGTCTCAGCCTCCCTAGTTGCTGGCATTAGAGGTGTGTGCCACCATGTCTGGCCTGTAGTTACTTTTAAAATTTGGAGAATATATTTGAACAAAACAGGATGCAAACAAGAATTTGGACTGAATTCTCTTAGAGATTAAAAATTTGAACACTTATCCATCTCTGTTATTAAAGACCTTGTAGAAATTAGTAATATGAAACACACAAATGTAGTGTATCCATTTCCTATTGCTGTCATAATGAACTGCTAAAAATTTAGTTGCTTACACACCATTTAGTTGTTATCTTATGGTTCTGAAGGTCAGAATTCTAAAATCCAGGTGTCAGCAGAATTGCATTCTTTTAAGGTGCTCCAGGGAAAATCTGTTTCCCTGCCATTTCCAACCTTTAGAAACCACCTCCTTATCTTGTGAATCCTTCCACAACTCAAATCCAACAATATAGTATCTTCTAATCTTGCTGTTTGATCTCTGCTTCTGTTGTCACATCTCCTCTAACTCTGACCTTTGTGTTTTCCTCCCTTAAGGATAAGGATCCTTGTGAATGCAATGGGTACACCAGGTTAGTCTAGAATAATCTCTTTTTAAAATCCTCAACTTAATCTTGTGTTAAAAGTCCCTTTTGCTGTGTATGTTAACATATTGAAAGGTTATAAGAATAAATACATGGACATCTTTGGGAGCCTTAATTGTGTCTGTAATTATTCTGTGTGGCTACTAGACTATCTTTTACCTGTAAGAGTTTGATATGGATGAAATACATGTATATTTGGACACAGTATAAGGGAAAAGAAGAATCTCAGTAGAGAAGGTGGTAAAATATAGATATGAGCCAATTCACAAAGGGCTTTGTATGTCATGGCAAGAAATGTTAATACTATCTTGCAAGAAATCAGGAATTATTGAAAAAAATTTGAGCAGGAGTAGCCTGACCAGATAGGTCCAAAAGAACTCTGAAACAAGAGGGTGGGAAATGAGACCAGTAATGCAGGTGAGAAAGTCATGAATTGAGGCACTAATAGTAGCAATAGAAAGGGAGAGAAATGGATTTGATTACTATTAAAAACTGGAAGTAATAAAAGTAGTAACTGATTATACAGTGGATAGGGTAAGGTGGAGGGTGATTCTAGCTGCTTTATTAAACTTAAAATTCTGTTAAGAATTAATAGCTACTGTTGCATTTCCAGTGTATATTTTCCTTTGTCAAATACATATGTGGGTGTATCTTTTGTGGTTTGGCAGACTGACCCACTTTACATCTGGAATAAAAATCTTTGCTGTGGAACAAAACCCATCTCTTAGGGAGAGCTTTCCCAGGGAGCATTTTCCCAAAGTCAAGTTTTTGTCCTTGAAGTTTTTTTTTTCCAAATGTCTTCTATATTTGTGCTTATAATGGAAGATTATCTTCTCCTGAAAATTTCTGTGAAATACATTTAATTAACACATGGAGGAAAACTTTTTACAGATGTCACATTTCACTTATTATACAATGCTAACTTGTATATGTATTACCACATACATATACATGCCCATGTACACACAAAGCACACAATTAATTATCCATTCATAAAACCCACTTTTATCAAGGATCTACTATATGCCAGGTGCTGAGGATTCAGCAGCGATTAGGATATATGATTACTGCATTTTTAACATCTGTTTTATATTTACCCAACTGAATAGTAAAAGCTCATTGAGTGTAAAAATATCTTATACATGTTTATGTATATGTCTGTTAGAATCACTGTGCTTAAAGGAGTCATTGCATAATTAGTGCTTAATACATATTTGTGTTTGAGTGCTGGATTTAAGAACACTGATGAATCTCATCACAGCACCCTCTATTTTTCCATCGCGATTTATGTGCTTGTCATAACTCTTCACTGATACTGGTAATTCCTTGAGGAAAGATCTTTATATAGTTTTAGTTCATACCCTTTACAAGCCTTCACTCGAGACGTTGCAATAGTATTCCGTGACCATTTGTTACATGAGCAAATGAATGCATTTAGCTTACATGAAATGAATAGTTTTATCCAAGTTTACATTTGTCTGGAAAAGGGGAATTAAAGTTTTATCTTTAGCTCTTTGGGTAACCTGACCATTCATGATTGTTGTATGCAATTCCCTGCTGGAATTGTAATAGTTAAAGCACTGAGGCAACACAAGAAAGTGGATCTTGATTTCTTCTTTTGCTCTAAAGAGCAGTTTTTCGGTTACTTTTTTATAATGAGAATTGTGCAGCTTTCCCCTCCTCCTTATCCTTGAGTGTTTTGGGCACATATGTGAATATGTAGGTCACTCCATGAAGGAAGACTAGATGCAGTACAGTAAAGGGATCCTGCATGGAAGGATGCCTGGGAGGAGCAAGGCATAAGCCAAAGCAGCTGTGCAATGCCTGCATTTCTCCCAAGACAGATCACAGCCAACCCTAGGAATGCTACTGAATAGAAGTGGCCTACAACATTGAGGGTGTTTTATTTTAATTCAGAACATGAATTAGTTCAGTTTGGCAACTTGCACATTCATTCTGCCACTCTGTAACTGACATGCCACTCTGCAATGAACAGTGGTGACTTACTGTTTGTTTCAAAGGCATGTTTTTGCTTTCTTTGGGAGACATGCTTGGTTTGTTTTGTTCAATTTTTAATGATACATGATTTTATTTTAAATTTCTTTGGAAACTGCTTTGTATCCTAGGGTTTCCGGCTTTCTATGAATTGAGAGGAGGTTATTACCTTCTAAGTTTTCAATTAGAAAAACAAAGCAAGTTTGGAAGCTCCGTTGGGATCTTGTAAACCCTCTCAAAGCATGTTCTGAATGAGACAATTTTTGTACAACTAGCTCTAATCGTTTGAGATGCGAGGATTAGAAGCTAATTGGAGAGAGTCTCATTCTGCAGCATATATGGGGGTGTTGCAATAGTAGTTTTGCTTCTTTGGGCTGATTTTTGGTGGTGCTATTTTGTTGGATGCATCCTTTCAGGACCTACCAAAGGATTTTTTTCACTAGTTTAAATTATGTATTCTTTAATGACAAGGCCTAGACCTTATATCTAGACCCTTTACAAACTCATCCTACTATTATTCCTAAATCCTCAATAGTTCTTTATATCTAGTCTAGAATTAGTAAACTATTAGTGGCCTTGTATCCTTGTGCTTTACCTGGATTGGATATTTAATTCTGTTTCAGTTTTAATGTTTGTGTTATGAATTACAGCTTGTAGGTATAGAATAGTATTTATCATGTTTTCTTTCTTATGATTACTACCTAAGTGATTACATTGTTGACATATTCTGATTTAGACAAGAACATATGCTTGACTAAATTGATGCTTTACATAGAAACTTGCATATAATGACTTTCATTCATGCAGTTATTTTTAATTTTTGATTATATTCTTTGGTTTTAGTTTTATGTTTTCTATGCTTTCCAAAATCTGTTCCTTCATTACTTAAAAAATAAAACTTGTCTGAAACTTGGAGTTTCATAATGCAGACTTCATATCATCCTAACTTGAAAAAGCCAGGCTTAGTATAATCAATATTTTTTTCAAACTTACCTGTGTTTGCCATTAGTTTTCTTATCTTAAATTTGATTATTATTTTCTGATATTTAAATGAATTGGTGGAGAAAGTAGAATCATATTTATACCTTTTGTTTGTTGTCAGGTTTTAAGAAAAGCTTCGTAGTATAAGATCATCTTCTCTATAAACCTTGTGGTTATGTCCTAGGACCCTGAAGTAAAACTTTTCATCAGATGAAAGGGAGAAGAAGATTCCCAAGAAAGAGGTGGCTGAAAACACAGGATAAGAAGCTTGTGAGGCAGAGTATCAAATAATAATAGAGGATAGAGTAGAGATCTATGCCTTCTCACCTCTTCTTTCTGTGTTCTAGGCCACACTTCGCTATTGTAAAATTTTGCCCTAAAATAATGCCAGTTTACCTCACAGTGGTGGAATGAAGTAGGAGTTATGATTGAAAACGTAGAAAATTCTCATGGATAATATGTCTTAAATATGTTTCCATGTGGAGAAACCTTGAAACAAAGTTCAAGTGTAGGAAAAATGATGTTAAAACCAGATGTTTTGAATTAAGGCAAATATTTAGATGCTCTTTGAGATGATTTTAAAATGGGAACACTCAGTTCATGCTGCCATGTGGTTATGCCATGCCATCTGTAAATTTGTGTTCAATGACAAATTATTAAAACTTAAGTTCAAATTCATGGTTAAATTTAACTTTGTCTACATCTCTGGAAAACAAAAGGATACAAAAATGAAGTCAGCTTATATTACATGATCAGAGAAATAGTTTTCTCATAGAAAGTTTATCAATGTAAATGTTGTCCTCTTTATTATACAGATAATTTATTTATATGCTTTGAATGCTTGTATAGATCCACATTTATATAATATAACACTTGATATATATTTTAATATGAAAAACTTAAAATATTTTCTGAGAAAAAAATAGGTATTCATTGTTAGTAAATAAATGAGATCTTTTCCTTTGTGCCTCACTTCACAACCCAAAAAAGATTATATTACATTTTTCAGTTACTATTTGTTGACGGAGGAGAGTATTTATTTCTCCTATAAAATTTTTTTCTTAGCATTATGGTATTGATGTGTAGAATACTGTTAGGTAGTACTGTTCTTGATTTTAAATATCTTGTTAAGACATTATAGAGGTAGTAATTTTTTAAAAGTGTATTTTTAAGTAAATATTTTGAGACATGCATATAAAAGAATGTCTTTTTTTCTATCATGTTGTAAAAATTCTTTATAGGGTCCTGTGCTTTTATAGTGATTGTTTGGGTGTGTCTGACTTAACTAGAACATGCTGGGGCTTATTAACGTGAGACACTTCTTTTCTTCAAAAATTAGAACTAGTAGTTAAAAAAATTAACATTCATTTCTTTTACGATATTTTGAATATTCTACCATGTACCACATACTTCTAGGCACTGGGGATAAAATGATAGGTGTTTTTCTCATGTAAGGTACATCTTATTGAACTTAAAGAAATGAGATAATTCAAAAAGCTAGAAGTGGTGTCTTTGAGAAGTTATCATGTGAGTCAATACTTGACTACCAAAAAAGAGCCCATTATGTGAGAATATGAGAACAGCTGAATCCAAGCAGAAGAAATAGTGATTGCCAAAGGCGTGCCAAAGGAGCAAAGAAGATACTTTTAAAAAATTAAAATAATGTGATTATGGTTGACAGGTAGTGATCTAGAATCATGCAGTGACTCACACAGTGAAGTTTTCAGAGGAGGCAGAGCAATGATAGGAGGGGCCAAGTGGATGGAAATATTGTAGAATTAACTGTGATCCCTTAGGTCATGATTGGGAGGGTACATTTTATTCTCAGTGTAATGTGAAACCAGTAGAATCTAATAAATGGAAGAATGAAACGACATCATTCACAGTTTTTCAAAGATTGTTTTAGGTGTGGAGTAAAAGGCTATTTAAGTCTTAGCAATAGAGGACAGTAGCTAGGTCTTGGGTGGTAAGTGCAAGATAGAGAGATAAAGACTGTTTGGGGTGCAGTTTAGAAATAGAACCAAATAGAACTTGAAGGCAGACTCAATGCTGGGAATGGGGAATATATAAAGGATACATAATATATTAAGAACCATGGCTGGCTTCTACATTTGGGGAGCAGCTGAGTTGATAGTAGGGCTATTTATTGATATAGAGCCAATTGGTGGGGGGAGGAGAGTCTCTGTTTTAGATATATCAAATTTAAGATTCCCATTCAAACGTCTAGTGGATTTTCAAGGAGTCTACAGGCAGCTCGATGGACAAATTATCACTGGATATGTAAATAGAAAGTGCCACAGGCATCTAAATGGAATTTAAAACCATTTGCCTATATGAGATCACTCAAGCTGAGTGGAAGCAGAAGTGAAAGATAGAGGTTATATAGGACAGGGTCGTAGATACTCTAAAATTTCAATATCTGGCAAAAACAAAGTTGCAAGAAAAGTGAGATAGACAAATTGATTACAATGGGAGCCAAGAATCATTTAAGAAGATGAAATCAAATGTATTAAACAGATCTAAGATGTAGAGTAAGATGAAGACAGAGTATTGTGCATTTAATTTTGAAATGTATACAATTATCAGTTATGAAAAGCAATGAATGACTATGACAGAAATGTAGAGAATAGAGGATAGGTAGTGGACAGTGGAGGCAACCTTTGTTATATTGGTGTGTCACTACAGCAAATTTAAAGTCCTCTACTGAATGTAGCATGTTTACAAATGCTAATATATGCTACCATCTATGTAGAAGTGAATATGTAGATCCAATGGAAAAGTAAAGAGAATAGAAGGATAGAAATCAAACTGTTTAAAAGAAAACCAAGTTAACATCAAATTGATAGGAGTTTATATCACAAACCCATATTCCTTGTGCCCACTGTCCTGTTAGATCTATTATATAATGAAGAGCTATGTTAATTATTCCTGCCACCTGCATCTAATGAAATTAGATGTGAATTTTCTGATAGGTACAGATGGCCATTTGGAGAAGAAAAAAAGATTTACTCTTTTTTTCCTATCAGCTGGTCAAATCTCTTGAGTTAGAAATATTCAGACTATGAAATTAACCACCAGCCTTTTGCATAAGTATAGACAATAAATATAAATGACAGCTTCCTCAAGCCCAAATAAACTTGTTTTGTTTAGATTTAGAGCTTAGATAATATCCAGTCAAATGTACCATGCTGACAGATTGTGATTTAACACTCTCTATGGTAGAGGTTTAACCTAGTTGAATTGTTTCAACTTAAGTAATCTGATAACCTATTCTCAATTGAGTCCACTATATTTTATGAAAATATATTTAATTTCAGAATAAGACAATAATATAGAATGTATTGGTGAATAATAAAACTGCCAGGATTATCATGAAGCTCATAGAAAAGGCATAGCCTATTGTAATTAGTAATGTGCACCTCCAAAAGTTGTAAAGCAAGAATTATTATGGTAAGGATATAGACAATATATGGTAATGATGGTGAAAGTCCTTTTCATTTTGCCCAAACTTCTTCCAATATTTTCAAGCTGAGGATTGTTGAAATCAGGAATTAGATGGCTTGTGAGAAGATGCAGACTGGAAATTAGGACAGACCTTCACCGTCAGATAAAGACAGGATGACAAAGTAAAGAAGTAAAGACCCAGGATGATTACTTGAATTGGGAAGATGACTGAAAAATAAGTCAATTGGGATACAAAAAGTAAAATTTAATATGCTAAGTTTGAATATGAGGAATACAATGATTGCTCAGACCCATATGTGTATCAGATGCAATACATTTCAGACATTTCACTATGAAAAGCAGGGGCTGAAATGTGCAAAGCTTAGTATTACTCCCAAGGGAGGAACAGAAACAAATTAAGAATTATCTAAAAAAGCAGTGTTGAATAAAATAATGTTGAAGCCAAAAAAGTCAGAGGTCTACTATAACTCCCTTGTAAGAGTGAAACAACTCAAGGTCATTTAGCTGATTTTTGTAGCCTGGTAAGTTAGACCATCAGAGATAGTGTGGTTTTCTTTATATGAACTATTTTGGAAGATTATGTGTAGTAAAGAAGGGAGGTCAGGGCCATGAATTATAAAATAATCTTAGGGTAATATTCCTTCTGTAGGATGTCAGGGGAATAAAGCAGTTGTTGATTGAGGGACATAATTGAATTAAAAACATCAGCACTAGTATAGCATTTTTAGGGAAATTAAGATATAAAGGAACTTATGTGACCGTCTATATGGTTTCTACAAGATTTAGTCACACAAAATGGAGCAAATTATTATGTATAGATTGTTCAAAAACACATCTAATTGAATTTCAGAAATCAGAATATTTTAGAATCAGAATGATTTAAACTTCCTTTTTAATTCAATTATATTGATTTGCCATGGAATCATTCTCTGATAAATAGTTTTAAAGTGTCAGCCCTCTGGGTTTTTCAAAAGATGTAATTTTGGGCAAATTTAACCACATATTTTTGGAACCTTACCATTTTCTTCTCTTGAATATAAAAGATTTGGAATATGCCCTGACTATTTTTTGCTTGTTGTAATTAAAATGTCAAATTTAAAGTTGTTAAAATGCACATCTCTCTGATACTAGTAATTCTTTTCTTAAAAAATGCTTATCTGTTGTTTATTTTCATACGTTTAGAGTTTCTTAGGCAAATATAGAAGTGCCTGGTTTTAGAGTTTGCTCAAAAGATAATGTAGTTCACTGTATTTAAACTTTAGTGTGTATAATAGATATACGTTCATAACATAGAATATAAAAAATTTAAAGACAAACATATTTCCTAAGATGACATAAGCAACTCAGTACTTTGAAAGGGACACTTAAGGCTGATAATATAGTATCATAACACTGTCATAAAGATCTCTGTTGAATGTTATATATTTTATTATTAAGTCATAGCTGTTTCTCACTGATGATTTTCCACATTTGGAAATCTACATTGTTTGAAATTGATACATTAAAATTGTTAAACAATTGTTATTCTGGTCTTTTTTTTCCCCCAAACACATGTAGAGCAGTTGTTTCTGATCATCTTGTCTTGCCTGTCAGTGCAGAATATCTGCCCTATAATTGAGTTAGGACAAGCATGATTAAGACCTCAGTATTCTTGGTCTACTGTATCTCTGATACAGCATTTGTTCTATGAGGAGAGGGGTTGGGTAGAAGGAGATGGCTTCAACATCTAGGTTGCTCTCAAAAGCAATTTAACTTCTTAAACATGGATTTGAAAACAATGAGAAATGCTAGCAGCTTTTATTATGGTAACCTTTGATTGGGAACTGAAGAAAGAGGGAGCCCCATCTGCTTTTGCCTATGATAATATTATTACTATTTCTTGCAGGGTTAGTTTAATGTGGTGAAATCCCTCAGGTTTTGGTTGTCAGAGAAAACCTTATTTTTTTTATATAATTATAAAAAACCTTATTTTTTTATAAAATTATACTTTTGAAGTATAATTTCACTGAACAATAAATTCTAGGTTGACTTTTTTTTTTCATTCAACACTTTGAATATCTTACTCCACTCTCTTGTTTGCATGTTATTTGAGATGTTTGCTATAATTATTATTCTTGTTTCTCTATGAGCAAAGATCACAGTATTCCCTGCTACCCTAGGACTTCTTGCAAGATTTTCTCCTTATCTTTAGCTTTTTCCAGTTTTAATATAATATACCTAAGTGTAGCTTTCTGGTATTCATTTTGTATTTGCGGAGCTTTCTAGTGTCTGTCATTAAATTTGGATACTTCTTGGCCATTGTTCTTTTAAATATTTCTATCCTGCATTGTCAATTTTCCTTCTAGTAATTTATGACATGCATTCTACCCTTTTTTGGAAATATTCCCACAGTTCTCAGATGTTAGGTTCTTTTTTGTTTAATTTATTTTCCTCTTTTTATTTTATTCTGGGTAGTTTCTTTGGATCTAACTTCAACCTCACTGATTCTTTCTTTAGCTTTGTCTAGTCTACTGATGAGCTTGTTAATGTCCATTCTCATTTATGTCATAGTGATTTTGATTTCTCTTACTTCATTTTGATCATATCTTAGAGTTTCTATTTCAGGACACAAATTACAGGTCTGTATTTGTTTTCATCTAATTATTTCATGAGAGCCCTTAACAAAGTAATCATAGTTATTTTAAATTCTGACAATTCTAACATCTGTGTTATATTTGAGTCCAGATTTTATTATTTGTCTCTTTATACCATGAGTTTTTCTTTTCTCTTAGCAAGCATTGCAAAGTTTAGGCAAAAGGTAGTCATTTTGTATCAAGTACTAGAAAATGAGGCAAACAGACTTTCTTGTATAAGGATTTTTGTTATTTTTGTTAATCTGGGGAGTAGTTGTTTTGTAGCTGTTTGTGCCAAAGGCTCCAAATTTCTCTAGTATCCTTGCTTTTGTTGCTTTTCTTGGTCTTTACTCTTCTCTAAGCACTCCTCTTTAAGGAGACCCTGTCTTACAACTCTTTCAATTTTACCTACCACTATTATCCTGGCCTCTGCTGGTGTTGTGGTGTGGCATATTCTATGATTAAATCTTTTATTGGCCTAGTTTTCAAGTATGTGACCTTAACAAGAAATTTACCAGTGCTATAGGCTTCTTTGCTATCTATTGTTTACTCCCTTCTGTAACAAACATATCTACATTTTTTTTTTTTGGAAAACCCTCACCCTGTTGACTATGTCCCACCCTCCACCAAGATAGGATTGGAGACTAGAGACTAGACTTTTGATATGAAAAAGGGTTTTGGGTGGCTGGGGCTATAGATCAGTGGTAGAGCACTTGCCTCACATGTGTGAAACACTGGGTTTGATACTCACTACCACATAAAAATAAATAAATAAGGCTACTGGGTCCATCTACAACTAAAAAATATTTCTTAAAAAAGTTGTTGGGCATGTTTCATAATGGCTACACTCATTCTGTGAGAACTGTAAAAAGACATTTCTTAAATCTTTTCAGTGAGAATCTGATGGGTTTCTAGGAGGTAAAATCCACAAAAATATGGGAGCCAATGCAAGACTCTGGCTCCCCTGGAAAATCTTAATCTGATGCCCTCCTATTCTCAGCTTTTAGCAATTAATGAAAATTACCATTGTTGTTGACCTTTTGGCCTATGTGGCTCTATGTATGCTCCTATCTCTTTAGAACTCAAGGTGGAAGTTTTTCCTGCTTCCTTACTTGTCTGATCAGTCCAAGAAAATTCTTGATTTTCTATTTTTTCATCTTCATCTTGTTGTCAGTATAGAGGTGATGACTTCTAAGCTCTTTATATGCAGGAGCTGAAACTAGGTGTTGGGTCCCTTTCAGTTGGATATTGGAAAGACAAAAGTTTCCTTTTTCTAGGATGTTGTATAGAACATGTTTTATTTTCATTGTTATTTATGTGTGTGTGTGTGCACGCACACACACACACACACGCACGAACAATCATGTGGTTATGTTTGTTATTTGAATGGTTCTGCCAGTTTAAAGTTTAAAACTTGATTTTAACCATTTTGCCCAGGGCAGCTCAACACAAGAAATTTAATATTTTGAAACATTGGTTTCCACCTTGAGTAAATTATGGTTAATAGTATTAACCTCTTATGATGGTAGCAAAGATAAAATGAGATATAGTATGTAGTGTAGTTTGGCTCATGTCACAAATTGATACACAATCAGAATATTAATTTCCTTTTCTCTGTCTAACCCCTCTATATGAAAGCAGCATATGATGTCTGTTGGATCTAGGTTTAAACATCACATAGCAAACTTATGGGAACATTTCATTACACTGCAATTCTTCTTTGAGTTTCTGGCTCTTAATTGAAATTGCCAATTATTGTGAAATTGTATATACTTTGTGGGATTGAGTCAAGCTGTCACCAGATATTATTTCACCCAAATCACAAAAGTTACGCAAAGTCACTAAGGCGGTTTTATGATTAGACGTTTCAAATAGTAGACATGTCAATGGTTAGTGAAACCAGTGGCCTCTTTCAGGTCTCTGGGCACAGTTGCCAAAATCTAGTCTTTTCCTCTACATTTTGTTTTGCCTTGTGTTCTGAATCCTTTATAACAACATCAAATATTTGCTTTGATCCTGCTTTTCATCCCATAGGCCTCCAAAAGCAGATCCATGCACTATAGTCTTTAACTGTGATTTGGTCTGTAGTCTCTTGGGCAGTACTAGTGATGGGATGCAACTCCCAACCCCTGCAGTCAGCATCTGAGCCTTTGTAACCCATACTCCAAAATTTGAACTAACATTCAGGATCCTTTGGCAAAGTTTTCTCTTTGAATTTTACTTTTGTTTCTTTAATTTATAAACTATGGATTTGATCGTTAACCACAATTTTGACATGCCTTTCATGTTTATTTAAGACTAAGTTTTAATCATATCCATAAAAATAGGGGTATAGTTTTCCAACTCAATTTTCAAATGCATCATCTCGTTATCTCTGTAAATTCAAGTTTTAGAGTTCATTTGCGGGGCTGGGGATGTGGCTCAAGCGGTAGCGCGCTTGCCTGGCATGCGTGCGGCCCGGGTTCGATCCTCAGCACCACATACCAACAAAGATGTTGTGTCCGCCGAGAACTAAAAAAAATAAATATTAAAAATTCTCTTCTCTCTCTCTCTCTCCTCTCTCACTCTCTCTTTAAAAAAAAATAGTTCATTTGCAACAAAGTAGATATAAGGCCAAGATCAGACACCTATATTTTCCTCTCCTTGGGCCCCATCTTTTGTTATATAATCTTCCATTGTTTTCCTAAGAATAGAGATGATATTCTCAAAAACCTTACAAATAGTATTGTGGTATATAAATGGGTTTTTCTCCCATTCAAGACAGGGTCTACTTGATATCTTTTTATAAACTCCAAGAAAATCTTCCTCACTTTTGATTGCAGCTTGTTTCACAGGCTTAAAAATGAATGAAGTTCTAGTATTGCATTTTCATTCTTCAGGCCAAATGATTACTCCCTACATAACATAAAGGTACTTGTTGAAAGAGTGATGCTTTATTTCTAGGGAAGATTTGATAGGAGGAAAAAAAAGAGTGTTAAGTGTTGAGTGGTGGAAAGGCATTATGATAATGTAGAGGTCACAGTTGGGTTAGAAGATGAAGGAAAACCCAGGGTGAAAAAGCTAATGAGCTCAAGGATGAATATATTGTGTACTTTAAAATTAACCTAGAGCTTTCAAGTGAAAAGAGAAACTATATTTGAAGATCTGATCCACTACTAGTTGTGATGCTTTGGAAAAGTAACTACACTCTGTACTCCAGTTTATTCATATGTGAAGTAGGAATAAAAATTCATCTCTCTCATAACATTATGGATAATATAAGTAATAGAAGTAAAGCACTTAGCACAGTCTTGGATACATATTCAGTCCTTACTAAATTTAAGCCATAATATTTTTAACAATAATTTAATTATAATGGCCACAGTAAATTATTTGATATATAAACTAAGATAATATAAAAACATTCACTCAGTTACACTTATATGGAATTGGATCACATAACTGTTCATGAAACTTAAAAGTGCTTA
Organism: Spermophilus citellus; assembly: GCF_964194105.1. Taxonomy (NCBI): domain Eukaryota; kingdom Metazoa; phylum Chordata; class Mammalia; order Rodentia; family Sciuridae; genus Spermophilus; species Spermophilus citellus. The sequence continues at coordinate 23,107,862 of NC_138190.1, forward strand.
TCTGGGATTATGATAAAGGGATCAGCATTTATATATACTCAGTGATATTTCTAGAACAGTATTATAAATAATTGTATAAGGAAGACACAGAACAAAATCAAGTGTTTCTTATGACCCAGTGTTCTCCCACTCTATCACTTCTAAGACCTTAGACCCTATAATCTATAAGTCAGTAACCATGAACTCTGAGTATCAGTTTATTTGCAGTAGGTCACCTATCTATCAGGCAGAACTTTCAAAATGATGGATAAGAGGAGAGTGCTTAGAAGCTACCATGCTGAGAGAACAACAGATTACCAAAATCTCTGGAATAATATTAAAAAGAGACCCTTAATTTAATCACTATAATTTATAATGTGCTTAGACACATCTCTAACCAATAATACCAAGCACAGAATAAAGAAATGAAAACAGTTACTATGAAACAGGAGATATGTTGTTTTAAATTAGAATGGACAAGCTGGAAAAGGTTTGGGGGTCCATTTTGCAAAATGTTTTGGATAACCTCTGCTAAGTGTTATTACTTTTGCTCCAAGTTGTGTTACTAGTGATTTTATCTTAGAATATAAGCAGATCGTTTAATAATTAATGCTCTCCAGACAGGTTCTGTTAAATCTCCTCTAGAAGATGACCTTTTGGTAATGTTGACCTGACATATAGCTGAATGATGGACATGTCATTTAATGGCAAGCACTTTTCTTTTTCAGTGGGGAGAGTTTAAAATCATTGGAGTTGTAAATGGTGACAGGATTGTTGGTCTGGATATGATTGAGCAGTTTAGTAATGTACATAATTATCATGACTGTCTGAAAGCTCTAGGCACCTTTTCACTTTTGATCATGATTTCTACTGCTGAAGCTTAAATTACAAATCAAATGGTAAGAAGATAAATCATGATGCCAGAGGTATAGCTTAGTCATGCCAGCAAGCCTAATATTGGGTTTTGTGGAGAGAGAGTTGTGAAAGAAAACATTTATTTATTTAGCACCCACTTGAGAGCATAATTTTGGATTTATAAAAACTTAAGGAAATGAAAATTGCTGTTTTGGTAAGACTCGCTTTTGGACATTGAACTTTAAGTCTCCTTTTTTAAGGAAGTAATGACTAATATCTGGGCAAATGAAAGTTTTGAAGCTGAAGAGTTTCAGAGGTTTTGACCTTAAATTTGTTATTTGATTATGGTATAACAAAATAAAGAACTGGCTAATGTCAAATATATTATACAACCAGCAGTTAAAGTGGGAAAATTTCCATAAAATAATTTCAACAAATGAGTGGTTTAGATTGAGAATTTGATTTAATTTATTACACTAATTATATTTACTATGGGAATAGAATATAGGACCACAGATACATAAAATGTGCTTTCATCTTGAACTCTGAAGATTGGTTAAGGCCTGAAAATTTGAGTCCTATTTGTGTTTTTTGTTTTTCATGTGACTTAGGGTTAATGATTTATAACTTGATTCTCATAAATTTTGTATGTAAAATAGGTTAATTTCACAGTTCTCAAAAAATTCTTAAGTGAGTATAGGGCTTTCATTTAAGTTTCTCAGCTAAGTAAAACTAAATTTCTTCTGATTTATAGTCTGACTGATATCTTGAACATGACCTAGCTTCTGAGCTTCCACTATTTTCTCCTGTACCATCTGGTTTCTCTGTGCTCTCTGAGAAATTATGGACCAAGTATTTGTGAAATATTTGAAATATGTACACAGTTTTTATTGCATTATATAGAGAATGAGAAACATTTTAAAACTAGATGCCATACTTGTACTTACCTTTTTTCTTAGTACATACTCCTGAACTATAAGAGCTCTGCAAGAGCCATGAAAGCATTCTACCTTATTTGTGCCTATCTGTGAGTCAGATACGAACAGATAGGCCTTATTTGTGCTTATCTGTGACTGTGCCTATCAGGTCAGTCCCTTTGGAAAAGATTTGAAGATGTTTATGGTAAAACTACTCTGAGCTGGGCTTGGTAGGACATGCCTGTAATCCTAGGAGGCTGAGGGAGGAGGATCCAAGTTCAAAGCCAGCCTCAGCAATTTAGCAAGGCCCAAACAACTCAGTGAGGCCCTGACTCAAAATAAAAAAAAAAAAAAATAAAAAGGGTTGGGGATGTGGGTCAGTGGTTAAATGCTCCTAGGTTCAATCCCTGGTTTTAACAAAAATTACTCTGAAACTATACTCTAAAATCAGTTACACAATGTATGCATGAATGAAAATACCACAGGATACATCATTAACATGTACAAGTTTTCTATTTTTATGTATCAGTTAAAAATAAATTTAACAATTTTAAAAAAGTAGTTATTCCCTCAAAGAGGTGCAGTTGTTTCTGTGAAAATGAAGCACCATGACTCTCATAATCATTTATTCAAAGTTTTGTTTGGAAAATTTTGATATGCCAGTAATTAAAATTGTTTATATATATATATATATATATATATATATATATATATATATATATATATATATAATACAAGATGTGATCTGGAGCAAGTTAATTTGTTATTAATACTTTCTTCATTTAGTGAAGAATTTTTTTAGTAACTGTCCATATTGCATCCATATTGCAAATAAATATGTCTTGTAGAATATATTGTACTGTTACCAGTATTTGCTGAAGCCTGTGTAAATAAACTGGCTAAAACAAATATATTCACTCTTAGGATAAACTAAAATGAAGTTTAAGCCAGACACGCATTTTTAAACACCAAATTTGTTAATAAAAATAGGAACCCATCACTGATGAGAGATGCTATTAGTTGTAAATGTTTATGAAATTTTATAGGTATTTAAAATTCCATTCAACCATATAGGTGGTGAATAATCTTTGTTAAAAACAGTAAAATTGTATAAGATCAGAATTGTTCCAGAAACCCATAATGCAGAACTATTTATCTATAACTCCAGAGGCAAATGTTAATATACTTAGCATCATGTTTTATGTTTTCATGGATATTTGCATAGGTAACAATAAGAATTGCATGCATTCTTTTCTGTGTATACCAAGGGATTGGACAAAATTAGATTGTCTTTAATTAAATTTTGATTCCCAAATATTTCTTCTCATGAATGAAGATGTTTTGACATTGGAATTAATGCATAAACATAGTAATGTATGCTCTATATTTAGAAATGAAAATCCACTTAATGCAATGAGATTCTTTTACACAGGAGATTCTATATTTTATAAAATATCACCAAATCAAAATTTTCTAGTATATTCAGTATAAAAATTACAAAAAATTCTACCAAATGTATGAAAACATTAAAGCATTTTGGGACCATGTTGTTATTTTCTGTAAGTGTATAGTTTATTTCCCTGTGGAATGAGAGAATTTTGTCATTGACATAGCATTGATGTATACATTATGAAATTATTAATTCTGAAGATGACTCTTGACACAGTCTGTGCCTACCCCTTTCTCACAAGTGGGGAAACTGATGTTTGTGGTGATAAAGGGATTATCTTAATGGTATGCAACTAATTGATTGCAGAGCCTGAATCATTGCTTTGCACATTTCTTGTGTTTGCTTATGTATTAGTGACATATATCATCTGGTACAATGATGGATTATTCTACTCACTGCTTGAACCAGCTGCTTTGTTATTCAAATAGCAACAAAGCATGGTTCACAGAGTCAAGATAAACAGTAAACATGTATTAGAGTTTTGTCAGGAAACTCAAACTCACTCCAATTTGGAAGAGTTTCAACTTAAAATTAAAAGAATACAAGACTATTTTTAAAAACTGAAGTCAGAGAGGTAGGGAACTCAGTGTTTGACTTCATGATATAAGAACAATGGGTATGTGGAAAGACATTAGTGGCTATATATGTACGGGGGCAGGAGGGAATTCACTGGAGGAGCTTGCTCAGAAGCTACTGTGGACACTACATATACCATTTGATTTTGCTATACCTGCCCTTCCTCAACTGCCAAGGAAAGGGCAGATGCTCCTAATAGACCGTAACAGTCCTGGAACATATAGGTAAAGGAATTCTAGAAAATATGATTATTGGTTCCTCCTTGCAATGTAGAATACAAAGGAGCAATAATAATGCTGAGGTGACAACAGGCAACACAAATCCAGCAGAAAATGGTAACATTTAGAGCTATCAATCATAGAAAGGCCTCTAGTAATGAATTAAGAAAGAATAAGGCTAAAGTTGATTTCCTGACTTTAAAAAAATGTTCATCTTGGGACTGAGACATTTTAGCCTAATTAAAAACTATCTGAACAGGAAAGGTTAAGTATTCACTTGAATTTAACATATGTGCATGTACACATGTAAAAGTTGAAGAAGTTACATTACACTTTTTTATGATTCTGTGAACATTTTTAGTATTTAATTTATTCCTAGATTTTAAATTGTTGAATGTCTCTTCATTGTAACATTTATAGGCTCTGGATTTAGGACATAGTCAGAATCAAGGGACCATTATTTGGTCTAGAGCAGAATGTGTAATTCCAAAATCAGTTTCTAAAATTGCAAAGTCCTTTAGGTTTCTAGAAAAAAAATTCTGAGTACTAACACTTGAGCAGTATTATGAAGGTACATATAAATGTAGAGATATATTATAAAACAGTATATTGTAACATAGGTCATTTTTACTCTATATATTTTACCCAGGCAAAAGTAAACTTTTTAAAAAAATTGTAAGCAATATTACCAAGATATACCCTAGCCTCCCATTATCTTCAAGTTGTACCATACCCTGGGCTTTCTTAAGCCCTAAGATGAGATACCTGATGGATTGGGTGCCTGAAGATGACATGTACCACTGAGTGAGGGCCAGAAATTGGGTGAGGTTTAGCAATGGGAAGAGGTATCTCTTTCACATTAATTAGCATGGTTTTGTTCAAAACAAACTCTAAATCAAAATGTATTAAATTATGACAGAAATAGATTTATTATTTGACCAATATGCATAGATGTAGGGTAGGTTTTAAAAATGATTCTTAATACGAGGCAGAGATTTTGATAGCATTAGTGTCTACCTTTATTCCTGTGATTACAGGGAATCAGTTTTCTCCTTTCCCTTCCCACACCCATTTGGCTTATTTCCAGATGATATAGGATTCACTGGGAAGATACTGAATTCTGCACAGAAAGAGTAGCTCCACATGATGCTCACTGAAGCACTCCCCTAAGAAGGAGTTCATCTATAGTCTCATAGGACCTTTTCTATTTTTTCCTTCAATACATTTAACCCATTAAGTCCCAAGTTTTCTATTCTGTTAATATTTCAATGAAATTGACACTGGTGCATTAAAATGGGCTGAAGATCATAATATAGAACTTTTATATTTTATTAATATTGTTATAATTGGTATATTATATAATTATCCTATAGGTTACATATATATTTTATATACTATAAAATTTTATATGTGTTTCACATCTGGGATGATGGGATAGAATGGTTTAATTAAATTTTATGTTAGTTCTCTGTATATATGTTCATAATGACCTCTTAGATTACAGGTCAGCCAACTGTAGTACTGACAAATGTGGCACATAGCCTGTTTTTGTGTTGCACACACCCTAAGAATGATTTTAAAAGGTTGTAGAAATAGAAATAAAGAAGAATAAGTTACATAGAATTTATATGGCCTACAAATCCTAAAAATTATTTACTCTCTCTGACCCTTGATTGCAAAAAGTTACCAATCCTTATGTTACCCTGCTATGTGATACAAGAAAATATCTTATTCCTGACATAGTTCTTTTGTGCCTAATTAATTCTTCCCATGAAGCACCCTCATCCTTAAATAATTCTTCCCACCTACCCTCCTAGGTTTGTCTTTCCACCCCCTTTTTTTTGGCAGTGAGGTGTTTCCAGGGGATAGTTCATTAATTTAGGATGGGAGAATACATGCGGGAAATGGTTGGCTGAGGAAGATGAAATGAAAATTCTTTCCACTGTTAAAGGATCTCAGAACTAAAAGGATCTTGGAAACTACTCTGTTCAGCTGCATCTTGTTATGGAAAATGAAATCAGGCCAAGTGATGGAAGGGAGTGTGCCAAGGTCATAATCAGCTGCTAAGACATTATCAAGACCCCACATCTTGGTCCTGTACTACTTCCATTGACTCCTGTTACTTTTCTGATGCTACATCTTTGATTTACAGCCAACTCGGTCATATACTCAACTGCTATATCATTGCCAGGGATGTCCCAGAGTGCCCTATTAACCTGGGAATTTACCAGAAGTCCAAATTTACTGCTGGAAAGAGTGATCAAGAACCTCTTTAAAGATATTTTATTTTTTATTTTGCATTGTTTCCATCAGCCCATTTCATAAAACCTCTTGAGATTCCCATGGCTCTTTAATTGCTATATCTATGTTCTTCCTCACTAGTTATATTTTAGTGGCCTATCTTCATTGAGAAACCTTTGTCTACTTTTCTTGGTGTCTTGTTGATATTGTCTCATTCATTTAATTTATTTAATAAGGACTACAAATAGCTTCTGTGATTGTTCATTCAAAGATTGCCAGAAGCCCGGTTAAAAGCCTTAGATTTATTAATTTCCTCAGATCAAAATAGATTTGATCCTTCTTTTATTTCAACTCTGAAACAGCTCCATATTTATGGTATTCACTATGATACTTCTGTCTCCATCTTACCTTTTCAGTTTTCTGATAATCTCTCTCCCCCCTTCTTTCCTTGACTCTAGTTCTTTCTTCCACCATATAAATTTCATTAATCTTAGTACAGTTGTGTTCTATTGCTGCTGTCATATCCTGTCCTTCTACCACTACCCATATTTGTATCTCCTTAATCCTGCCCTGATATTTTGTACATTGAAAGTACAATAATAGCATCACTGTGATCTTATTTAAAATAATACTTTGCATAGTTGCAGTGATTTAAGACACACAGTGAAGAATACAACTGCCATTCAACTATACTTAAATGATGCCCCCACCCAATCTTTCCACTGGGAGATTATCTTCTTACCTTAAAGAACACCTTATGACACAGACTCTTAATTATTTTAAACTCCTAAGCATAACTATGTTGCATAGATTAAATTATCCTGAATATTTTATACAACATGTCTTTTCTGTATCAGTGTTATTTATTAATTATATCTGTATTAATTCTAAAGCACTTTACCAAATGTTATGAAGGATATGAAGATGTATATGCCATGGTGGCTATCTTCTAACAGCTTCCAGGAGGTACATTTCATTGTGACATTTTGAACTGTAGAACTCTAGCCCTATGCATGGTTGCAAAAGTCCTAGCATCAATTAATACAGTACTGGCAGAATGTAGCTCCTTAACAATATTTAAAAATGCTTTTATGAAACCAATGAGAACTTGGCATATGGCAAAATAATTCTTTAAAATGTCTTAATATTTTTTAGAAGTGAAGTTTCCAACAAAATGTTGGAGTGTTTATATGCTATCAAAAGGTAGTAATTTTAGAAAGCTTTCTGATCAGACATTGTCATTGATGGAGAATAACCCCATAGCAGGGAGCTTACAGACCTTCTTTAAAGGATGGTCAGTATGGTGGTAACATCATGATGTCATGTTATTAGTCCAATTGTTGAGGAAATCACTTCCCTCTCAAGTCTGAAAATCTTGGCAGATTTTGAATTATTTCATTTATTGTCACTTTGAGAGAAATGTAAATCAATCACTATTTCCCAAAACTTCATAATTACTGTAAATCATTCAGTTTTCCTTATAGTATTATAGAACTTTGTTTTACTCATTGTACTCAAATGGAAAATTATGATGCCATTTCTTTCAAAAACATACATAAGCATAGTTGAGATTCTTTAATAGATTTTATGGTAACTTTGCAATTGAATAAAGTGTCAAATATTGAAAATTTACTTCACTAAATCATAACTGATTATATTTTTATGTTACCTTGTTCTCCTTTTCTTCTTTTTTAAACAACTAGAGAAATTAATTTTAATATATTTTCATTGAACCCAATGGATTACCAACATAATTTGCAAAGAAAATAATTGTTAGTAAGATATTCCATGTTCATTTTGTTTGTCCTAGCAAGTCTTTGGAAGCTAATGTCTATTTAACCCATAGCACGCCTCAATTCAGACTAGACAACATTTCAAATACTCAGTAGCCTCATGTAACCAATGGCTGCCATATTGGCTCCTTTCTCCATCTTTCACCTTTTGTTGAGAAAAATGCTATAGGCTGCATGATAAGTCCCCTTGTTATGTGATTTCTTGTTGAGTTCTGTCAGAAAGGGACACCAAAGAGTTGAACTTAGAATATACAAGAGTAGAGCGAGGTACTTTATTACTCCCTGTAAGATTCTATTAGACTGTGAGTTAGTTTCTACATGCTTTTGGTGGGAATAACTTCAGTTAGGTCACCTTCTCCTACAAGGTTTTCATAGTGGCTCTCTCTTCTTTCACCTCCTACCTCTCCAAGTCTACAGAAGGAAAGGTGCTTCACAAAATTTGTTGGTTTCCCTCAACCTTGCCCTTACCTTTATAAATACCTTATTAAATAGTTTTTATTCTGATTTATCTTTTTCATCCTGGAATCTTGAATAATGGCATTTTAATTACAAGAAAGTAAAATATATCTCATCTCCTATCATAGGCAATGTATATACACATACCAGATTAATTATATATTAAAATATAACTTATAAAATGCTAAAACTTATAAGTATTTGTGTAACTTTGTGATGAGAAATGGAAAACAAGAATATACAAAATAAAAACTTGAAAAGTTAGATGATACTGTAGTTGAAATTTTTATGTGTAAAAATTTAATAACTGATTATATTTTTTAAAAATTTAAATATAGTATCAATGACTTAATGAGGTTTAATAGAATTCCACTGATCCCATGGGTACTTCAAGAATTACTTCTTTGTAAATAACATTAACTGGTTTTGAAATGTTATTCTGGTACCATACTGTTCTTGTACCTGGATATTACATGAATATTGTAGTCATGTGTTGAGAGCCACAGCCAAAGGGGCCCCAGCAAACTTCCAGCTGCCAGCAACCAGCTGCCAGCTGATGATTGGCTCACAGCGGCCCCAGCAACATCTAGCTGATTGGCTCCTCTGCGGTGATGTTCATTGGGCTGTTTCCCTGCCCTTCAGACTGCCGGCTGATGATTGGCTCACAGCAGCCCCAGCAACATCTAGCTGATTGGCTCCTCTGCGGTGATGTTCATTGGGCTGTTTCCCTGCCCTTCAGACTGCCAGCTGATGATTGGCTCACAGCGGCCCCAGCAACATCTAGCTGATTGGCTCCTCCATGAAGCTGCTGGGGGACTTCTTTGGCTCCGCCCACGCAACCCAGCCAATCGGCCTCAAGAACAGGAGGATTGTGGGAGGTGGTGAGGTTTGTGTGTGTGTGTGAGAGGCTTGGGGGAAGCCGGTGGTGGCAGTTGGGCTCTGAGGGGTTTTCCCTGAGGAGCTGTTTTGTTTGGCGTTTGTAGTTCTAAAAATAAAGTTAGTTTCTTTTGACAAGTGGCTCCTGAATTGTGCCCAGCCAGACTGCGGCAGTCATGGATATTTTAGGCCCAGTAATAGGGAAGACAAACGACCTTTTCGCTATAGTCATAGAGCACTGAGGATAGGAAAAGGAACTGGGGCATTTTGTATGACAAGTTTCCTTGCAAATTCAGGTGGTTTGAGAGGCAGCCTGATTATAAGAAGAAAGTGTGTAGTTTTAAATCTGCTGAGAACATTATTATCATGTAAATGTTGGCAAGGAACAGTGTGGATAATTAAATTGAATTTATTTGAACATAGGTAGTTTTTTGTATTGGCATTCAAAGTTGCTATTTTTGCAAAATACATTATTCACTGATTAGGACACTTTCTGAGAAGTGCCCTAATATATATGAAGCATAAATATTTTTTGAGCTGCATATTTTCATTGAAATTATCTTCACTTTCTTAAATTTCCAAATATTTATATTGTCTAAAACCCGAACCTCAGAATCCCATTCTTCTCTAGTTTTAAAAGCTGAAAATATAAGAACTGTTTATGCAAAACTGATTTCTCATTTTAGTCATTAGTCTTGTCAAGACTAGACTGGAGTAGTGTTCATTCATTACAAAATATCAGATAATATTGAAAATAAAATATTTCTAAATACACTATTTAATGTGAAATAGGAAGCTTTTGATGTAGTCGCCATGAAGTTTTTCTAACTTGGTTAGCCTATTTTTTTCACTCTTATGAAGAATCCTCAAGTGTTTTGATCTCTTTTTTAGAAAAGAAAAATTGAACAATTAAATTTTGCCTTTACCTAAAATGGCTTGGAAGAAAATTTATATTGTGTGGTAGCTATTTGTACATTGAATTAATTTCCCTGTCAGTACTACTGAAAAATTTTGTTCATTTATTAGTTCCTGCAGTGAAGATGAAGTTGGAGAAGTAATTAAGATGTGAGTTGTTTGGCTCTCCTACAAATATTGAATGTCATTAACATTTTAGTATCTCTTCTGTTAGCCTAATTAAGAGATTAGTTTAAGCAATGGTTGTATATTTCAGTGGTTCAAAATTTAATATATCTATTAAATATATTCTAATATATTAAAATATATTTACTTCTGATGCAGTGCCTGAAACTGTGTTCTCTAGTAACACCTTTATGTGTACAGTTTATCCAACTTTACCACTATAATTTTCCAAAGGGCCTGAGAGTTTTCAATGTTTGTGTCTACACCAGTTTACTCTTCCATTTTTGGCATGTGGCTAGATTTTTAGATCAGTTTGTAAATTTAGTGACACTAATCATTTTGCTACTTTCAGAATTACATGGTGGGTTTTATTGTTATAAATTGAAAAATTAATTTAGAAATTAGCCTTTAGACCTGTAGCCAATGAGTTCATGCAAGATCAAAGTCCCCATTTAGAATGAGGAATTAAATGTGAACTAGCACTTATTTAAATGAGATGTTTATATTTGAACAACAGTCCTAATAAACATCAAGCTTCCTCACAGTAAAACATCTAATATTTCTAATGTTTTAATGATTATTATATTTCAAGTAATTTCAAAATATTACATTTTTTAGCATTATCACATAATTGAAAACATGAAAAGCCCCTTTCTTTGTGGTTACTGGCCATTTTATATATTCTTTTTTAAATATTTACTTTTTAGTTGTAGTTGAATACAATACCTTTATTCATTTATTTTTTTTAATGTGGTGCTGAGGATCAAACCCAGGGCCTCGCACATACTAGGCGAGTGCTCTACCACTGAGCCGCAACCCCAGTCTGATTTTGTATATTCCTTACAGAAACATCTTTTCACATTCTTTGCCCATGTTTTAGTGGTGTTGACTCAGAAGTTTCTACAATGTATTCTCAATGCAAATCCATTATCATAAAGGTTATTTTTATGACTTTTAATCTGTGTGTTGTCTTTGGATTTTCTTGATGTTGCATATTGAAAGACAAAATGTTTTAATTTTGATGATATCAGATGTGTCCCTTTTTCTTGTTTTTTTTTTTGTGTGTGTCATTTGTGAGAAATAATTTTCTGACCCAATATTTGGAAAATTTGTAACAATGTTTTTCTACTATGACTTTTGTAGTTTCACCTCTTAGATTTAGATTTATAGTCTATTTGTTGTTAATTTGAGATGGGGATATAACTGCATTTTTCACATGTGAATACACAATTTTCAATAGACCATTTTTTGAAAAGACTACTATTTTCCCCATTGAATTGTCATAATGCCCTTGTCAAAAATCAATGGACTGTAAGTATGAGGGTTTATTTTAGATTAATCCCATTCCTTTGATCTAAGTCTATTCCTTTGCCAGTACCACACAGTCTTGGTTACTTTTTCTTTGCATTAAGTTTTGAAATTGGGAATGAGAAGTCCTCTAATATTGTTCTTGTTTTCAAGATTGTTTTTGTTACCTCTGGTCCCTTGTATTTTCACATGAATTTTGGGAGCACCATATAAGTTTTGGCCCAAATGAAGCTGGGAGGTTACTAAATATTGTTTTGAATCTTCAGATCACTTAGGGAGGATTTCTATTGTAATAATGTTCAATATTTTGACTGATGAGCATACGATATCTCATTTAGGTTATCTTTCATTTTTATTAACAATTATTTGTAGTTTTAGGCATGTTTTTTAATATTTTTGTACAGTTTATTTCTAGCTATTTCATTATTTCTGATGTTATTATAAATGAATTAGTTTTCCTAATATAGTTTTCATATTGTTCATGTAAATACAAATCAAATTGTTATAGCTTAATTTCAAACACTGTGTCTTTGCTGTACTTGTTTTAAATGTAATTTTTATATGTGTATGGATTCTTGAGGGTTTTTAATACAAAAAAAGTATCTGTAAATACTAATAATTTTATTTCTTGCTTTGCATTCTGAATGCCTTTTATTTACTTTTCTTGCCTGAGTTTTATGGATAGAATCTGTAGTAAAATGTTGAATAGAAATGGTGAAAATTTTTGCCTTCTACATAATAACTCAGTGGCTTTACTTGTCTTACGTCTGCTTCAATTTTCTATTTCTTCTTATTTTTTAATTTGTTTTAATTAGTTATACATAACAGTAGACACATCATACATAACTGGAGTATAAATTCTCAATCTTCTGGTTGTACATGATGTAGAATCACATTGGTTATGGAATCATATATGTATATAAGGTGATATTGTCCAATTCATTCTATTACCAAAGCCCCTCCCTCCTTCACTCCCCTTTGCCTAATCAAAAGTACCTCTGTTTTTCCCAATCCCCCATTGTGAATTAGCATCCCATATCAGAGAAAGCAATTGGCCTTTGGTTTGGGGGATTGGCTTATTTCATTTAGCCTGATGTCTCCAGATCCACTCATTTACCTGCAAATGCCATAGTTTCATTCTTCTTTAAGGCTGAATAATATTCCATTGTACAAATATACCACATTTTCTTTATCCATTTAACTTTTGAAGGTCATCTCTGTTGGTTCCATAGTTTGGCTATTGTGAATTGAGCTGATCCAAACATTTATGTGCCTTTGTCAGTGCACTGTGCTGATTTTAAGTCCATTGAATATAAGACTGAGAAGTAGGATAGCTGTGTCACATGGTAGTTTCATTCCAGGTTTTCTGAGAAATCACCATACTGCTTTCCATAATGGTTATACCAATACCATAATTGGTTATACCAATTTGCAGTTCCCCCAGCAGCGTTTGGGTAACTTTTTCCCCACATCATTGGCAACATTTATTGTTTCTTGTATTCCTGATAATTGGCATTCTGACTGGAGTGAGGTGAAATCTTAGAGTAGTTTTGATTTGCATTTCTCTATTTGCTAGAGATGATGAACGTTTTTTCATATATTTGTTGATCAATTACATTTATTCTTCTGTGAAGTGTCTTTTCAGTTCCTTAGCCCATTTATTGATTGGGTTATTTTTGTTGTTGAATTTTTTGAGTTCTTTATATATCTTACAGATTAATGCTCTACCCTGAGGTACACGTGATAGATTTTTTTTTCCCATTCTGTCGGCTCTCTGTTCACATTAATGATTGTTTCCTTTGCTCAGAAGAAAGTTTTAGTTCAAGTATATCCCATTTATTGATTGTTGAATTTACTTCTTGTGCTTTAGGAGTCTTTTTAAGGAAGTCAGTTCTTAAGCTGACATGATAAAGATTTGTGCCTACTTTTTCCTTCTATTAGGCACAGGGCCTCTGTCCTAATGCCTAAGTCCTTGATCCACTTTGAGTTGAATTTTGTGCATGGTGAGAGATAGACGTTTAGTTTCATTTTGCTGCATATGGATTTCCAGTTTTCCCAGCACCATTTGTTATAGAGGCTATCTTTTCTCCAGTGCATGTTTTTGGTGCCTTTGTCTAGTTGATAACTGTATTTATGTGGGTTTGTCTTTCCATCTTCTTTTCTGTTCCATTAGTAGTACAATTAATATTGTTCAACAAAATTTGAAAGTTTAAGCCATTATTTCTTCAAATATTCTTTTTTGCTTTTTTAAAATCCCTCTTCTCTTCACCTGGAACTCCTATTATGTATTTCTTATTATTTTAATATATCCAGTATATCTCTGATACTCTGTTCAATTTATTTTGTCTTTTCATTTTTCCCCCTTAGACTGGATAATTTGAATTGATCTGTTTTCATGCTTGCTCATTCTTTATTTTGACAGGTCAAATCTGCCATTGAGCTCCTCTATAGAATTTTTCATTTCAGTTATTGTACTTTACTACTTCAGAATTTAAGTCTATTTCCTTGATATTATTTCTATAAATTTATTGTCTAACTGAAGAGACAGTTATTACACCTACGTTTGTTTTCTTTAGGTATGGTTTTCTTTAGTTTTTTACATTTGTTTACAATAGCTTACTTAGAATCTTTTTCTAGTAAGTGTATTTTGGTCTTCCCCTGCAATAGTACTTTTGATGATATTCCCCCCTCTGCATATAGGTTATAACTTTCAGTTTTATGCTGTATATCTTATATATATATTTTTTTTTCAAAATGGGACACTTTAAATAATATAATATTATTACTCTGGAAATCAAGTCCCCCTTCCTCCATGCAACTCTAATTTTTTGTTTAAATATCAACATTTCTTTGTTAATCTGAACAGATTATGAGAAATATTCTGTCTCTGTTAATGCTATTTGTTAATAAAGCAAGTGGGTGAAAGGTAACCTGCTTTTTTTTTCCTTTTCATGTGAATAGCTTATTGCCAGAGTTTTTTTAAGTATTTATTTTTTTAGTTTTTTAGGTGGACACAATATCTTTATTCCATTTTTTTGTGGGGCTGAGAATTGAACCCAGTGCCTCACGCATGCTAGGCAAGCGTGCTACCACTTGAGCCCCATCCCCAGCCCCAGGGTTTGTTTTAATGTTACTTTTTAAGTGACATTCTTGAAATAATTTTGTAGATTCTGCATTCTTTTTCAGACAGTCCCTCAAACATATTCTTGCCTAATTTATGGTCAGCTAATGATTGAACAAAATTTGAAAAATGTTTTGATCCAGTTATTGTCCCAACCTTTACTGAGAAGTTCTGTGTGTATGATGAAGAACATTTTCAACACTCTAGCAGTTTACAACTCTGACTTAGCCTTTACTTCTTGCTTATGCAGAGACCCAGGGATTGTCAAACATGAGAGATTAGGGCAATCTCCTCGGGTCTCTTTTGGGCATACGTATAATCCTGCACATGATGTGGTCTATGAGTTCCCAAAAGTTATGTCAGTGTTTTACACAGTTTCCTATGTTCATCTTATTTTCCTGATTTGTCTTTAAATTTTCTTGTCTGTCATGTCATTTGTCCCATGCTGTTTAACCTTCTAGGCAGTTGCAAGATTAAATAATGGCTTCTAGGTATAGAGCTTTCTTCACTGAACAAGTTCTGGATTGGAACAGATGAAGATGAGTCCTTGAAAGGGGCTTTTTCAGGTAGTTTTAAGACAGATCAATAGTAATAGTCCTCTAGGAATGGGTATTTGTGAGGAGCTCTAAACCCAGTTTGTTCCCTTTATTTGCTGTTAGGCTGATTTTTCTTTTCTTCCCCCAAGGCTAAGAGATTTGGAGAGAGGGGTGATAGGAATAGGGAAAATTAAATTTCTCTAAGTTTGCTATTCTTAATGAAGATTAGCTAATTTTTTGAATAAATGGTGTTAAGATTTTTGCTACTTTTGATTAGTTTTTGGAGTTCTGAAAAGGTTGATTTTGATTTTTTTTTCTTATGTGTTCTTTTTGTTTCATAGAAATGTATTTTCAGAGTTTTGTATTCTACCAATCTTGATGTTCTTTTCACTTGAATATTAATTTTTGTTTTCTTTAAAATAGTTTGACAATTGTATCATTATTTAAATTTAGTTTTAAGAACTGTTTTTTCAGTTTTGAAAATGTTTCTTGTACTTTAGGTTATCTTTGAGGTACCTTTATAGAACATTTATTTGAAGAACTTTGCTTATTGATAGTTTTCTCCTACTCATTACTTTTGAACATAAAGGTTTATTTCAGAATCCTTTTAAGATAATCCTTAAGATAATTATCATGAACACTGTTTTTTTTTTCTAAAATTCGACATCTTTTGTCATTCATCAAAAGTCAACTAGAAGATTTAAAAAGTTCTACTATCTTCTTCTGAATTTGAGAAAAATCAGGTTCAAATTACTATAAATTTTGAAAAGTGTAGAGTGTTATTACAGTAAACTGCATTAAGTTACCTTTATTTGGAATGCAAATAATTTGATTCATTTTTTCTAAGTTTTATTTTGGAGAACAAAAATTAATTTTAGGTCTTATAATTTTATTTTTTTATTCAAAGTAATTTACTGCATGTCTCCAGATCAATACTAATCCAATATAATTTCAGATGGCTATATTTACTGTATACTATAATGTAATTGAGTTTCTTTACAGTTTCCATTATCCTTCACAAAATGTCCAAGTTTTAACTGCATTCCATAGAGTTCATGAACAAACCATAAAATAATAAGCAATAGCAGATGGACAGACATGAAAAAATAATTGGGTCTTTTCTCAGATTTTATGTGTGCAACTAATGAACGAAAAATAGCCTTTATTCATAACCTATTGTTTGTTTTAAACAATATAGTGCGGTTGAAGAAATTTTTATTGTTTTGGTGGGATCAAATTTTATAATTTTAATAATGTGTTTATGTAAATATGCAGCTAATGTTTTTAGGAAGCATGAGGGTTATTTAATGCATTGAACAATTTAAAATTATTATTCCTTGAATGTAGATATTAAGTGAATATTTTCATAAATGCACATATATGTGTAATTCACACCCTAATGAATACATTGCGACTCGATCACTTCACATTTTTCCCTCATGCCCATTCTTCCTGATTTCTATATACCAAAGGTAATCTATGTTCTGATTTTTTAAATTTTATTTTTTTGTTTTGCTTGGAATGGAACCTAGCGTCTAGTGTATGCTAGGCACACATTCTACTGAGCTACATCCCCAACTCCTGTGTTCTGATTTCTATTACAGTTTATTAATTTTGAGTGTTCTTCAATTTCATATCAATGGAATTACACAGTAGATAATCTTTCCTGCCTACCCTCTTTTGCTAAATTATGTTTTTGAAATTTACCCATATTGTGTATGCCAGATGTTCATTTTTATTTTTTATTTATTGAAAATATTCACATAAATATATAAAAGTTTTTAAATTTATTTTCTTGGAATGGAGATTTATTTGGAGGTAGTTTAAAATTTAGTACTAATATCAGGCTATGAGTTCTCAAAAGGGCCATGAACTGAATGCAAAAAGGCCACTTATAATACTGTAAAAACTTGCTAAATATGTGAGCATGGGCATTATACATTAAAATGTTTACATATATGTGATATGTATGTGTGTGTATATGTATGTATGTATATATATATATATATATATATATATATATATATATATACACATACATCTATACACACAGAAACACACAAACATGCTATACATCTAATAATACTTACCATGGTTTGAGTTCTATTGCTTGCCATACACCTGCTGCATGGATGTACTTGTGTGTTCGTATATGTATGGATTTTTATTTATGCACATGCATATTGTACATTGTAGAAAAATTATCTATATAAATAGATATAAACAGAAAGACTCTTCGTCTTCAGAGGATTATACAAGGGAGAGGCCACAAAATGTCCTTCTATAGACAGACCAATAGTGGAAGTGTACTGTTTAACCCTCACAGGGCCTTAAACCTATGTTACATTTGTGCCAACATTTAAAAATTGGCTACCACACATTAATATCTGAATGTCTGACATCTTTCATGCAATCACAAGACCTGAAAAATTTTCCCATTGCAATGGTATTGTATTGACTCAACTACTTTACTTGGGCATTCAGCAAGTTATGCTTTCTGAAGAAAAGCATATTAGTTTGTGAATATTGGATAGATTTTCTTGGAAATGAAATTTTTTAGATTAGTTTTTTTTATAACTAAGAAGAACCAATAAAAATTTAAAAGAAATGAAATGACTTTTTAAATACCTCTTTTGAGATATTCCAATAGGCTTTCCAGGCTGAGTAAAGGCATAGTATAATGCATGGAAAAACAGACATTCTGAAGAAATGAGAATAGGGAAAAAACTGAATTGGTCAAAGACTAGCATGGTGAGGGGCACTATGCCAAACTATGATGTCTGACTTCAATATCTTGTAAAGTCCTATGTTTTAAAGGCTTTTATAGAGAGATCAGAACCTTAGTTTTATAAAAGTTAAAGTTTACTCTAAACATTGCTAATTCCAGAAAGTGTCATTTACATATGGTTGTTTGACATATAGACTGAAGCCTATCAAATTGCCATTTCGTAGGTTAAAAATGAATAAAACATCATCACATATGTATAACTTGACATTATGTTAGCCTAGTAGCATTGTATTTTAATGGAATCAGCTATTTAGTATATCATTTATATTCTACAGTTCATTTATATTTCTAAACTAGAACAAAGAAACCAGTAAAAATACATACTACAATGACTTCATTTATTTTTATCTTTAGATATTTAAAATGTGTTCTTACATTTGTTTTTCTGAAATGTTGAATTTATACAATATTTGTTAGGACAGTTTTAAATATATTGAGATGATATTACAATATGTTAGGGTTAACCCATTTTAGTTATATAAACAAATAATAAAGTTTTCTAAAAATAGAAGATCCTCTTTGAAATGTTGATGCCTAAAAGACAAAATTATGTGGATGAACATACGTAAGCTTTAGATAGCTTTTCTTGTACTAGGCATTTAGCTGTCTTGCAACTGTTAATCAGCACAGGCCTTAAAACAGCTGCTATCAGATTAATTAGAGGGAATCCAGGAAATAATTCAACTGAATGTAGCATTCATGTAAGTGTGTTGAAGGCAATTAAGAGTAACTATAGTCATTACTGAGACTTCCAGGAAGTATGCCAAAGGGCTCAAAAGTTATAAAATGCCTTTTGCTTCCCAGTTATTTTATTTATATACACACACATGGAGAGAGAGAGAGAGCATATCCATATATAAACACATTAATTAATAACTATAATAAATAAAATTTAAATGCTTGAATTGTGGGGTAACTCAATTCTCTTGTTAAACTTGTGGGGTTAAAGGGAAAATGTTCCTCTTTTCTATACTCATTTGAAAGGAAAGGGCTTATTTAAGGGTTCTATACAAAGTATTATAATGTGGTAGAGAAAATTATGTTCCATTTTTGTATTACTATTTATAATAGTTAATGTAAATCTTAAAGGAAGTAGATGATTTACTAAGGTCACACACTTATAAAAAGGAAAGTTAAGAAGGTTTCCTAATGAGTAAAGAACTCAACTTTAATAACTTTATATTAACTACAATGCAAACCTGGTTTTGGTGGTTATCATCATCACCATCATCCTCACCACCACCACCACCACCATTTGTCATTATTATCACCATGACTCAAGGTTTGCTTGCCTGACATCTCATCTCCTTTCTACTTAGTTAAGGTGTCTTACCTGTTTTACTGTTTGATAGCCTCTGATGGTACACCTAGCAATGTGAAAATTATTGCTTTTTTTAAACAGTCTTGTCTGTGGTTGGCATATTGCAAAAAAAAAAAAAAATAGGAAAAAGAAATAGAAAGACTGAAGAAGAGGGAGCCAGGTATTGAGGTAGGAGATGTAGATTTGAAAGGATAAGGAGAATGCAGTTATTCCCCTTTTTAAAATTTACTTTTAATTGGTAAAAAAAATTATAAATAACTATGGTGTCAAATATGTTTCAATATATGTATATGTTGAAGCATGAAGAAATAGAGATAATTAACATATGTATTAAATCATATACTTATCATTTCTTGTTATCTAATTATCCTGTAAGCTGAATTCATGTATTTGCACAATTGGAAATTTGGTGCATTATTACATCTTACTATTATAACAATCTTTTAACCTACTTCCATGTCTCTTCTTAAGTGTGATCTAGAAAGAGAGGCAACTGACATTCCCCATGTTTGAAAGTTTAGCCATACTTTTTGAAAAGAGATCTTAATTGGAAACAAAAGTCTATTATTTTTGTGTAAAAAAAAGTCAATATTTGAAAGAAACATCTGTCTCCCTGTTTTAAGAAGATAAAATGTAGCTTGGAAATAGGTGAAATGGTTGATTAGAGTCTTTCAGATAGGACAAAGATGGATGAGAAATACTGTTTTGTTTTTTCATGCCTTGCCCTTTCATAGGTAACAGGGCAATAAGAATATAGTTCTAGGAGATGCAAGAAAGTCCTGATGAATCTTAAGGCACTGTTTTCTCACCGAATTACCAGTGTTCCTAAAACTTCGGTCAGATATTTTCAAGACTTATTTTGACTACCAGGACTTGAGAGTACCATGCATCCATTCCACCAAAATGACTGCAATTTGATCTTTTTTCTCTTGCCTCCCTTTCTGACATCTCTGCCCACCATTACTCCTGTTAACCATGTCCCAATATTGCACACCATCTCCTTGTTTTTTTTTTTTTTTTTTTTTTTTTTGATATCAGGGGTTGGACCCAGGGGTGTTTAACCATTGAGCAATACCCCAGCCATTTTTTAATATTTTATTTAAAGACAGGATTCCACTGAGTTGCTGAGGGCCTCCCTAAGTTGCTGAGGCTGGCTTTGAACTTGTGATCCTTCTGCCTCAGCCTCCCAAGCCACTGGAATTACAGGCATGGGCCACTGCATTGGGCATCATCTCCTTTGCTGAGGCCTCATTTCTCACTCCTTGCAAACTTTCTTTTGGCTCAGTTCAAATCCATTGCCTCCATTGAAGTTTTTCCCCCACTACTAAATTACTTGACCACACATTTTCTTGGGTGTCTTTATTTTCACCAAATCACCAAATGTAGATTATATATATAATATATATATTTATTTTCATGGATTCATGTGGTTAGTACTATTTCACCACTGGAGGAAAAAAATGCCCTGGAATCACATTAGGAAATAACAATGGTTACTAGGTGGAAATAAAGAGAATGAAATATTTTAAGGATGGAAACCATACCTTAGAACTGCAGTTTTAGGAAAAAAATGAAAGGAATCTTAAAATCTATACACTCTAAATCTCTCATTTGAGACTTCTACCAAATGAGGCTCAGAGGGCTTGCACATCTGGTAAGCAATGGAGTGAATTTTTTTTTTTGAGAGTTAAGCACTAGAAATTAGTTCTTCTGATTCCATGTCTAGTACACTTTCCACAAAAATACATAAAATCTAAGCGTTGAGTTATAGTATTTGAATGACTTAAACAAAGAAATCAGATTTTGATAGCTGGAAATAAAATGGATATTCTCCAAAGAGGAAGTAAAAAAAAATAATCAAAGGTATGGTTCTTTTAGGGGATAGCATTTGATACAGTATCCAGTAGAATACTAAGGCTGGTTTAAATGTGCCTTGAAGAAGATAATATATGGTTGTTTTTTTATGTTAAAGAAGTTCAAACAATTATAGAACCAATTCAGATTTTGCCATCAATTTTAAAAATGATTATTATTACCATGACCTGACCATTCCTGACAATGCCAGTGATAAACAACTGTTCCTTGAAAAAAATTATTTTGGTCTAAATTCTAGCTATTTGTTGCCATCATGATCAACATTAACTATACCTATTTCAAATTAACACATATTTATCACTATATGCTTGAATAAATGTTGAATTATATTAATAATTTTATTTACAGAACTTTCAGTTGTATAATTAGCCCCAGACATACACAATTAACTGCACATTGATTTTGTTAGTAAATTTACATAGGCTTCAAATAATTTGAGCTTACTTTAGATGGACTTCGTGCCTCTAACACCTGTGGTAAGACATAATCTTGAATTTAAATATTAGATTTGAAAAATAAGTTGACTTTCTTTTTTCTTTTTATGTTGTGTGAGACTTGGAGTCTTTATATGTACTGATAATTTAAAAGACTGAAAGACAGTTAAAAGAAGGTGCATGCAATATTTCTAGTAAATGCAAATTTCAGGCCATAAATTTTATCAACTATCCCAAGCAAAAACTATGCTTAAAAGTAAAATTTATATATTTTTGTTCTTTCTTATATTTATAATATTATAATACTGTCTTGATGATTTACAATCAATGAAATATATTTCAGTGTGATTAAAGTGGATTTTAATTTTTTCAGTAAAGAATCATTATCTAAGATGGTAAAGAAAAATATAATTAGACATAAATCTGAAGTAATAATATATAAAAATTATTTTTGATTATATATCATACCAAATAATTTTATATAAAATATGTATTGAACACCTGTTATTAAAGCATTGATAAAGTCCATGTTGACAGAGCTAGAAGCTGCATTTACATGTCATTTTGAGACAAGTTTGACCTATAATGATGAGAAAGAGATCACAAATATGAAGTGTCAGTACCTTTTTAAAAAATTTGACTCCTCTGTTAAAATAGGTAATATTTTATTAATTTTATATTGCATATTTCAGTGACTTGTCTTCTTAAGGAAAATGGAGATTATCAGAATTAACTCATTAGGAAAATATAAGGAAAAAATAATTACATCAGTTACCTATTTTTAAAAATCTCAAAAAATGATAAGTAAAAGCACATTTTAGAATATGTAGTCGAGTTTAAAATTGTTAAATATTTGAGCACATATATTTGCTTTGAGAAATGAGAAAACAATACCACACAGATTAAGAAGTGCTAAATATATCTCTTCAAGTATACCAAAATATTAGGCATTACAGTTTTGATTATTTCTCTCTTGAAGATTACTTATAGTATAATAAAAGAATAGAGAGACTGAAAAACAATTTTATGAAGTAGTAAATTTCACAAAACTTATTTTAAGTTTATTATTTTGAGGTAATTTTATACTGACACAATTTGCAAATCAGTAGAGTTCTGCCATGCCTATCACCTCCCAATAATAGCATTTTACATTAACTACAGTACATTATTAAAACCTGAAAATTGGCATTGGTGCAGCAGTGTTACCTGAATGCAAACCTTATTCAGACTTTCTCAGCAAGCACACTTTAAAAAAAATTTAGTTATAGATGGACACGATATCTTCATTTTGCTTCTTCCTTTTTATGTGGTGCTGAGGATAGAACCCAGTGCTTCACATGTGCAAGGCAAGTGCTCTGCCACTGAGCCACAACCCCAGCCCCCAGGAAGCACACTTTTAATGCTATAACTTTTAAAAGTGTTTAAAAAACATATTTAGAAACAGTATATCTAAATCTTATTTTATGTGTAGAAAAACACTTAAAGTTAATAAGGAATGTGTACTTTATTAATTTTCTGAATATGAAGTATAATGTCTTTATACTTCATCTCTGTTTTTGATGCTGTGAGAAGACTTCAGCTGCTATGTGTCAATTGTACACCCCAATGGAGTTATCACATAGAATAGAACCACCAGAAGGTAGAATGTGACAGACAGTAGTAATTGGAACTGTGGGGAAACCTTATGCTATTTGTTCTGGGGATTGCAGGTGTAGCTTAGTAGTAGAGCACTTGCCTAGTATGCAGGAGGTCCTGGGTTTGATCCCCAGCACTGAAAAAAAAATTGTTTTCAAAATCAACTTCTTAACAGCAACAAGCATGGAACCTAATTTACAATGGAAATGTTTTATCTGTGTTCTTGTATAACAGCCCTGTTTGTGAACAAATCTACTTCAGTAAAATATTAGATACCCTGAATGTTGTCTTGAATGAAAGCAGAGAACATCAGAGGAAAATACTTTTTAACATAATATGAAAAATATTGTCAATGTTTGTCAAAATATGGCTATTTGAATATTCTAATATCCTAAGCTTGAAAGAAACTATAAATCTTTGTTAAATGTCTGTTTCAATTTTTATTGTAGAGAAGTATGCAATACTTAATATTCCAATAGTCTACCAGTAGATACATTTACACTTATTATATTCACCACAAAGCCCTTTATGACTAGGAGATTGAGAACTTCTTATAAGTATTAAACCATAATGCATAACTTAGCAGAATAATTTACATAAAAAATGCAACTCATAGACCAAATTGATCACCAAGCATTACATATTACAGATTTAAAATTAGAAAGTGCACAGATAAATTTCAGAGATAATAGCAAAAGCTTTTTAGTGCACAAATAAAGTTAATAGAAGAAAACAAGGCAAATGATAAATAATTTTAACATTGTGGAATGTTATTTGAGTTTCAGATGGTTACTCATTAAGAAGAAATTTTTGTCAAGTAATGTGTATTGGGAGTTTGTTATTCGAAAATCAATGATATGAACTCTGCAGGATTGTTTCAATAGCCTCTTAACTGGTCTCCCTGCTTTTGGTATTGATCTCCTCCTCCCTTGTTTTCTGAGCTTATCTTCTGACAGTTCCCCTCTTGTTCCAGACTTGTACCAACTCTCCTCTGTTAATTCTTCTCTTCAAGAGGTAGAGTTTAATTTCCCACCTCTTGAATCCTGTCTGACCTTGTGATTTGCTTTACCAAATATAATGTGGTGAATTTGACATCATGTCATTTTTATTTTTTATTTTTATTCATTATACATATACCTGATGTTGGGGTTCATTTTGATATAATTATATCAGCATGGAATATAATTTGCTCCATTTCAGTCCCTAGCACTTCCCTTTTCCTTCCCTTCTTGTCTCCCCTGTTCTCCTTCCTCTACTCTGCTGATCTTTCTTGTATTTATTTATGTTTTAATTAGTGTGATATGGATATACATAAATGTAAAATTCACTGTGCTATATTTTATTCATATATGTACCTGAACAAGTTTGATCAGATTCATTCCAGAATCTTTCCCTTTTACCATCTGTCCTCTCTCCTCCTGAATCCCTTTCCCCTCCTCTACTGATCTTTCTTATAATTTCAACATCAAGATACCTTCTAAATTTAGATCTCAAGAGAACTTGAATGCTGCTGCCACTACAAGATGATGGAAAACATGAGGCTTACTCACCACAATCAACAGATAGCCAACTGTTAGACATGAGTAAGTCCATACTAGAACAGTAAATTCCCTAGTCTTGGCTAGGCTAACTTATGGGTCTGGGTTAGCTGTTGAGGATAGACATTTCTTACTTTAAGACATGGTCATTTCTTACTGTTTTTGTTATAATTTCTTTAAGAAGTTATGAGAAGTTCTGTTGATATGCGATTAATAGACTTTTATAGTTTTCTCTGACTATCTCATGAGGAAGAATCTTTAAACAATAGGATTTATCTCTATAAAAAATTTATTTTCTCAGTACTATTTTGATTCATCAGAATAAGAATGTTTATGTTCGAAAATGGCATACATTGACTGTAAGGTGGACAGAATGTGTTACTTGATTGAAATACTGTATATTCTTACAATGGAATACTATTCATCAATAAAAGAGAATAAAATCATGGCATTTGCAGGTAAATGGATGGAGTTGGAGAATATAATGCTAAGTGATGTTAGCTAATTCCAAAAAACCAAATGCTGAATGTTTTCTCTGATATAAGGATGCTGATTCATACCAAGGTTGTGGGGAGCATGGGAGGATTAGACAAACTCTAGACAGAGCAAAGGGGAGGGAGGGGAAGGGAGGGGGCATGGGGCTAGGAAAGATGTTGGAATGAGGTAGACATCATTACCCTAAGTACATGTATAAAGACACAAATGGTGTGACTCCTCTTTGTGTACAACCAGATATATGAAAAGTTGTGCTCTATATGTGTAATATGAATTGTAATGCATTCTGCTGTCATACAAAACAAATTAGAATTAAAAAATAAAAAGAGATACAGTATATTCTTAAGAAAAAAGAGATTGAGTTCCTGTTGATATTGTGTTATTGGTATCATGTAGTTTCATAACTTTTAGTATTGAGTGTTTAATATAATAGTTCTTGACAAAAACTTGGATTCTAATTTTAAGATTGCCTGTATTTGAGTGATTTTGAGAGCAAGTACTTGGGACAGAAAAGATGTTCTATTCATGTATACATGATAGGTGAAATATCACAACCTTTCAAAACCTTCTCTGGTGAATTTAATTCCAAAGAAGCCTAGGATAGTGGTGAGTGTTATTTGTAATGTTGCTATAACTGCATTCCAGATGTAAAGATTGAGTACATGCAGAAGAAATAATGTAGGAACTATTTGATATTTTCCACCAGGGATAACAGAAGTTAGAGAATAGACACACAAACATAAAATACGTATAGTCCAAACTTAAAATATCATATTGAAATTGTTAAGTATGTGCACCATTAGTTAGATTTTCTGAAATTATTTTTTTATATTTTTGATACCATTAATTTTATGTACTAAAAAGATAAACATTTTTTTCAAAATGACTAGCCTTATAAAATCTCTCCTCACGTCATGTAAAATTATTTAGCCATGTATGATTAAAGAAAGAGTATTCTATATTTCTGCATTGTTAAACTCAAAATTTAACCAAGACATCACAGAACACTTTTAGTTTAATTAACATTCTTTTCACATTTAAATTATTTGTAGTTAGGAATCTAATGGCAAATATTTAATACATCCACTGAATGTCTGAATTTCAGATTTTTACAGTAAGAACTTTTCAGAAAAATACAGGATTGACCCTCGTACATGAAGTATGAATAACACAAGGAATTCTATTGCATACTTATATCACATTAATATTAGAATTTTATGAAGATCAAGCAATGTTTTATTCTTAAAAACTCTAACTTGGACTATTTTAACTTTACAGCATAGTTAGTGGAAAGTAATGATATTTCTCATATACTCCCAGCCCCCCTACATACATAGGCTTCCATTATAAATATCCCCATCAGAATGATACATTTCTTCCTGTTAATGAACTTATGTCGATACATCATTATCTCCCGAAGTTCATAGTTCTCTTTGTGGTTCATTATCTATCTATCTATCTATCTATCTATCTATCTATCTATCTATTTAAAAATTACATATAGCAGCAGAATGCATTACAACTCTTATTACATATAAGGAGCTCAATTTTTCATATCTCTGGTTGTATACATAGTATACTCACACCAATTTGTGTTCTCATATATGTACTTTGGAAAATAATGATCAGCAAATTCAACCATCATTAGTTACCCCATGCCTCCTTCCCTTCCCCTCCCACCACTCTGCCCTATCTAGAGTTCGTCTATTCCTCCCATGCTCCCCCTCCCTATCCCACTATGAATCAGCTTCCTTATATAAAAAAAAATCAGCACTTTTTTTTGGGGGGATTGGCTGTACATTCTATGGATTTGGTCAAATGTGTAATGATACAGATTTATCGTTATAATATAATACATAGTATTTTGCTGCCCTCCAAATCCTTGATACTGTGGCTATTGGTACCTTTCTTCTTCCTGAAACCTGGCAACTAGTAATCATTTTACTATTTTCATAGTTTTGACTTTTTCAGAATGACATATAGTTGCAATCAAACATTATTTAGCCTTTTCATATTGGCTTCTTTCATTTAGTAATATGCATTTAAGTTTTCTCTATGTCTATTTGTGGTTTGGTAGCTCATTTCTTTTTAGCACTGAATAATATTCCATTGCTGGATGTACTATAGTTTATTCATTCACCTACTGAAGGACATATTGGTTGCGAAAGCATTTAAAATTATGGATAAAGGTGTTAAAATCATCTGTGTGCAGATTTCTACATATACCTAAATTTTCATGTATATAAATTTCAAGGAATGCAATTGCTAGGATACACAGAAAATTTTTAGTCTTATAAGAAACTGCTTCTTTTCAATGTGCATATATCATTTTGCAGTCCCATCTTTAATGAATGAAAGTTCCTGTTCCTTATCTTTACTATCCTGTCAACATACTGGATTTTGACTATTCTCATTGGTGTATAATGGTATCTTGTTGAAGGTTTCATCTTTTGTTATAAAAAACTCAAGTAGCAGTGAAAAGAAAATTAGAAACATTTGATTAAATCACTACTCAACATATGAACTTCCTCTGTACTATTCTGTTTTAAGGAGTTGTTTTATGAAGAATCCCTTTGAGATCATCTGTGGAATGCCTCTTGCATGAAATCCTGAAAAACAGGTATACTACTAGACATTGGAGTGCTTCAGGGCTCAGTCCTTGGAAATTTTTTCATGGTGCAATCATTTCCTTAGGGATTCTTCCGTTATCATGGCTTTAAATCCATCTTCATGGCAATGATTTCCAAATATTAATCACCACCCACAACTCTTTCTTGAACTTATCTCATATATACATCTGTCTGTTTAACCTCTTTACTTTTGGCCTAAAATGGCACATCAGACTTAACCAACACTAAATAAATTCCTTAGTTTCCCTCCCACACCTGACCTTTCCCATTGTTCCTCCATAGTAACTACATCCCTCCAGATGCTCAGGATGTAATCTTGGATTTCTCTTAACTCCTCTTTCTTGTACATTCCAGTCATTAGCAAACTGTCCACTTAGTCTTGAAAATAGACCCCAAATCTATTTGTCACTACACCTTGGCCTCTGCAATTTTTTTCCACTTGTTTTAATTGTCCTTTAACCATTTACCCTTGTCTCTAAGCACCCTCCACCAACATGGTAGCCAGTGTGATTCCTTTACTTATAAATTGTGTGATGTCCATCTCTGTTCAACTTCTATTTATAAAGGTCTGTCGTTTCAAAATAAAATCCCAAGTATTGCTTAGAAGTTTCTTTTGTATAATCATCTTGATCCCTACTGGCTCTCAGTTTACCTCATAATTCTTCCCCTTTGTATGCTCCACTCTAGGGCACTCCAGAGCACAGTGCTTCTCTGTTAACACCATGCATTTGCATTTTCCTTCCTATGTCAGAGCCTTGCAGCAGCTTTTTCCTTCTCCTGGAATGCATTCTTCATAACCTCATGGTTCATGTGTCCCACTCACCCACAGATACCTCCTTCAGGTCTTTGCCTATATGTCATTGTTTAGTGAGACCTCAGGCTACCTGTTAGAAATTGCAGCCTATTCTTTGGCTCTTACTGCTTCTGAGTTATGATATATATTTCATGTTTTATTGCTGTTTTCCTTCACTTAAAATGTAAGATTCATGAGGGGAGAGTTTTGCCTGTTATGTTCATAATTATATTCCTCATACCTAGAAAACTGCAGTGCTTAAATGTGTTGATTGACAAAATAAATTATTTTAGTGCATATTAAATATTAAGCAAGTTTTTACTGTAGGATCCATCATCAAAACATATACTTTCACAGTCCAGAAAGCAATCAATAACTTCTTTTTTTAAAGTTTGGGTTTTCTGTATTTTACTGATTCACATATTTAATTTTTCCCCTCACTGACCATGTTTATTAAAAAGGAATCTATTGTGCCTACCACAAAATTGCATACCCTTTAGCTACTCAGCCATCTTGGTGCATAGTCATGGGTTCTTGGAATGCTTCCAGACATTGGTTTGACCTTTGCAAATTAGTTCTGAATTAGGGACCACTGCTGGGTGACAAGTAAGGTGTAGGATGAAGACCGATATTCTAACACAATCTGGAATAATTAGAAGGACAAAGACAACAAGGAAAGGAGACTATTTTCAGTGCTTCAGGCCTCATTTTTTATAACTGCTGACACAAGCTTGACATTAAAATATTCGCATTTTCTCAAATATTGGACTTTCAGATTCAAAGTGAGAAGTCAAATTGTTCTGTTAACATGACCTAATTTTCAGAACTACGTGTTGCATGTGCTTTCATTTTGAGTCTGCAAACCTTCAGACCTTTGATTCTTTCAGTCCCAAGCTGATAGTATTATACTCTAAAACCTAGTGCTTTTCTATGTAAACTTTATTGTTTTGTGTTTTATACAGTCTTTTATATTTGCTTATATGTAGTTTGGAGCTTTACTATCCTGGAAGGCAGAGAAGGAAATAAAAACCAATCCCCCCAAAAAAAAAACCCCAACCCCCCCCCCCAAAAAAAAAACTCCACTATATTCAAAGTAGTATGTTTTATAAAGACTCTATTTCTGCTGCAAAAATACAAATCACCGTTTTTTTGCTGCATGGAACAGTTGGAAGCATATTAAAATGAGGCAATTGAATTACTTATATATTTATTTTTTATACCCATTCAAATCTGAAAACATATTTCACCATAATTTTGCATCCTAGATTATGTGAGAAGCTGCAAGATTATAAAGGTGTCATAGATAGCCCTCTAGGGGTAACATGTCATCTCTACTAAGGACTTTTGTGGGTATGATATTTTTCCTCCTAGAAAATCACATGAACAAGAAACTTCAAAAAAAAAATACAGGTACCAAGTTCGAGTTTGTCATTTTATGGTGATTTTTTTTTAAAAAATATAACATTAAAGTGATCTTTGAAAATAAAATTAACTAAGGGACAGGGGCTGTGGCCCAGTGGTACAGTGCTTGCCTAGCAAGTCAAGGCCTTGGGTTTCATCACCAGCAACACACACACACACACACACATATAATAATAATGAACATAAATACAAGACTGACTGAGAGTTCATCCAAATTGTCTAAGAACATATAATCAAAGAACTTAGATTGTTCAGAATTCACATGCAATTTTAAGACTTAGTAATGGGAAGATGAAGTATGCTTAATGATACAGGGGTGATTTTGAAATGATAGTTTTATTTTGATAAATACTCTGTTCCAAATATGCATTCCCCATAACCCAGCACTTTAACCTTAGGCAGTGTTCACCCAAAAGAAATAGTCACCAAAAGTATCCATAGTAGTGCTATTTACAATAGTTAAATAATGGAAATGATTCAAATTGCTACTAATGTAGAAATACTCTGTGGCATAGTCATACAGAATAATATTTTGCAGCAATGAGAATAAATAGTCCACAATTACATTCAACAATGTAGGGAAATGAGAATATATATAAATTAAAAGACTGTAAACTGTATGATTCCATTTGGATAATGGACAGAAAAGGAAATACAAATGTACTTCATGTTAGAAGTCAACATAGTGTTTACTTTTGGGGGGTTAGTTACTAGAAAAGGTATTAGCATTGTTTCTGCTGCTGCTCATGTAGGAATATTGTTTGTGCAAATGCCTTGTGCACTACACTTGTGATGCTCATGATGTATTTACTATGCTGTACATACATATGATTTATATCAGTAAAATATTTATTTAAAAAATGTCTGTGGGGCTGGGGATGTGGCTCAAGCGGTAGCGCGCTCGCCTGGCATGCGTGCGGCCCGGGTTCGATCCTCAGCACCACATACAAACAAAGATGTTGTGTCCGCCAATAACTAATAAATAAATAAATATTAAAAAAAATGTCTGAGTTCCCGGGTAGTAATCATTTCTACAACTAGTAATTAGTATTTTCCAAATGACTAATTAAGAGGTCTTTCTAGGTTACACTGCATAATTATATGATTTTCTTTTGATAATGATTACTTGATGCTATTTTCAGAAGGTGGAAAATAGGACATAAGGAAAAGAAAGCATTTCCCCCGTGTTTGTTTTAGATTTCTTTGGCTTCTGTTACATATTACCACAAACTATTATGGCTTAAAATGACAGAAATTAATTCACTTTCAGTTCTGGAAGACTGAAATGTGAAATAAGTATCACTAAGATGAAATCAAAATGTCAGCAGGCCATGCTCCTCTGAAGGCTCCTGAAGAAAATTGGTTCATTGCTTTTTCCAAAGACTGCTAGCTTTCTTTTACTTGTGGCCATAACACTCCAAACTTCAAACCAGAATCTACAAGTCTCTGCTTCACATTCTCTTATGTGATTTGAATTTCCCACTATTTCCTATATAAGGATATATGTTATTCCATGTAGGATTCACTGGAATAATATAGAGTAGGTTCCCTATCTCATGATCCTTAACTTTAGTACATTTGTAAAGACCTTATTTGTATATAAGGTTGCCTTAAATATTTCTTTACGGATTTACAGTCCTCAGGGTTTATGATTGAGAATATCTTTTTTAGTTTACTGTAGCATATGATACTCATTGGGATGTAAATGAAATAGTATTGTTTACCAACTGCTGCCATTCAGGTACACTTAAGACAATAATCTCCAGTTGTAGAAAAAGTATTTTCTATGGTTTTCCCACCATTCCCTCTATGTTTCCTACCACTTGACGTTTTAACCAAAGATTAGAAATATATTGCTAAAGAGAATTTTTAGAAATTATATAATCTAGATATTTCCATCCTCAAATTTTTTATTCATAAGAAATGTTTTATAAAACTCCAATATAATACATTTAATCCTCTAACTCATGATCTCAGTTTTCCTTTCTTTTACAGAGTGATACCATGAAGTATGTTGGGAAATTCCTAGCTATTACCTGAAGCCTTCTGAACAACACCTATCTAGTCAAATTTCTTGATTTTAATGGGACCTGGCAAATAGCATTAAAAATAGTAAGACATATTTTTCCAAAGACCATTGAGACAGATTGGTAATAAAACATCTGTCTCTGGTATTCTTTCCCCCCAAACCACCCTCAGATATCTATACGTGGAAAATAGTGCTTTGACAAAGCATATTGTTACCACAGTTACATCAGAGAGGTCCCTTAAATCATTGACCAAGGTTTCTGGATATCACAGATAATATAAAGAAAGGCTTAAGGTAGCAAAACACTTGAGGAGGTTTATTTGACAGCACTAAGCTATCAATATCAACACCAATGCATGTAGTTTACTTTCTGTGAGAACTATTTTCTGTGCACCCAGGGAAAAAACGTCCCAGATCATCTGTTTTCCCTGCAAATAGCTCGTCTCATCAGGTTTCTACCAGTATACACAGATGTCATCCACACAATCCAGTCCTTTTGACAACTTGCAATATCAGAACAAAATAAAACTTCCCTTTTATATCTGTTAGTATATACGTTTCTATTTCATCTTTGTCCCTCATCATAAAAAAAAACCATCATAGTGACTGACACATCTTCTGTACCACATATTAAACTCATAAATTTCTGCTTACCTTTGTCCCTGTCCTGTGAACCTATGTTTTGATTATCTGAGCAGTCTCACTGATTTGCTCCACTGGCTTTATTCAATTGGTGCCAGTAATCTGTTGTACAAAGATCTTAAGACTGTGTGCTTTTGTGTACTAAAGTAGTTACTGTTAGTGAACAAGGAATAAACTTGAAGGTACTCATTAATTAGGATGATTTCCTATTTATTTGGTCAGTTGCAATCTTTTGTTAATTTTCTCTGAATTTTATACAGTAATTTTCATTTATTTGCAAACAGACTTGACTTCTGTGAATGTGAAGGAAAACCACTCATTTGTTTACCCATTGAAGTTCAGATTTTTATAAAATGTTTATTCTAATGAAGACATAGTGACTAAATGCATTTTAATGCTCATGAAAATGAACTCCCACATCTCCCACTGCAGGGAGTGTAACTGACTGCTGGCTCCAGATTCTGCCCTCTGGATCAGTCATGGTTTTGGTGTTGAGGCCACCTTTGATAGGAGCTGTTCTCAATAATCAAGTGCAGCAGGGGTACTAAGTAAGGCACAGCTTCTCCTGTAATCTGATGGCATTTTTGGCCCAAGAATTTCACCATCAGCTTGAGCGATACTTTCTTAAATTGTGTCATGGTTTGAATTCCTGCTTCCTTCCTCTTTCTTTCTCCATAAAAAGGGTCAGCTTGTACCTTAGTGGGACAAGTTTCCCAGCTTCTTTGGGATTTCTTTTGTTTTATTTCATAAGTGCCTCTTCCTGCCCCTTGCCTTATGCAACTCCAATAACACTTGTGTCTGTCTAATCCCATTTTTGTATATGCTTCTCCAGGAGGACTTGGATGACACATGCAAAAAAAGATGCTACTTGTTAAAATTAGACACCTGGGACCCTTTATTCATATTTTTTTCTGAAGTCCTTAGACCTGATTTTTGTGGTCTTAGATTCCCCTGAAGTTTTTTTCAGGAAGCTGTTAGAGATAAGTCTGAATGTTTAGTTCATTTATGTTTCTGAATATAGTATCTACTTCCCTTCTATTTGAACTCTGCCAACTAGTATAGAAAAGTATAGTTTCTCCTGCATCTTGTCAGTCAAAGGAGGTTTGTTTACCTAATTTGGCAAATCAAGACAACTTGGTGACTCTTTGCCAGTTCTCTAGCAATGCTGATATGTGGGAAAACACTTTCACAGGCTACTAGACCCTATTATGCAATTTTGTAACAGAGGCTGGAGTTAACAACTCACACTTGCCCAAGAAGACTTGACACCCTGCTATTTAGAATGATCATGTCAGTACTTTGTTTTGTTGTGTTTGTCCATGATCAGGGCAATGGGATATTTACTGTCCTACTGCATAGCACTTTATCTTGTATCCTTGTGAAGGATTAGGGGAAGTGGTAGTTATTAACTCCTTAACTGCATACTTACTTTGAAAAAAATTACTGGTATGAAGCTTCCCAGATTAGTTATGCTGATGCATTAGCAGTAGTTTCTAGCACCTGCATACCAATACAAGTTATCTGGGTGCTTTGGAAGTTAAGCATTATCTACATATTGGTGAAAATTCCTCCCTCATTAAAATGTTTCATCCTGCTCTATCCATCTACAATTAACAACCCAATTCTATTAAAAACATTTGAGAATGTGGATTTTATGATGTCAACTTTAAATTTGGAGAATCTCTGAGTATGAATGCTACAGTAGTTGCCATCAAAGAAGCAGCTGAAGGTCAGGCCATGAAGTACATTAATTCTTCCAACATTAAGTCTTGTAAAAATGGCACTTTATTAAGTAGAGGTTCTTAAAAGGCCCATTAACTCTGGTAACCACAAAGTGGCACATCAATTATAAATTTGTTTTATGTAAATGGAACCCTAAATGACACTATGATCACATTGCTTTGTACCTGTGATCACAATAAAAAAAGCCACTGTTTGACAATATCTTTGCTTGATCTCTCAGACAAAATCTGGGGATAGCTGAGGAATTCATATCTCATGCATTGAAGACAAATGGCCTCAATGAAAATTCTATTATAGGTTAAGAAAATTATCTCCTTGAATCTGACACACTGAGGTGGCTGGGAATATAGTTATCTAGCAATACCTTCTTAAAATGGCAATGAGAGGCATTTGGGAACTTTGTTCCACTCAGTTGCTACACATGACCTTTGAAATGGCAACAGCTATCTTAGGATAGGGACAGACAGGATTTCCATGAAGCACTAAGTAAAATTTAAAATGAAGCTAAACTTAAGAAGTGATACTAGACTTTTGATAAAAGAACAGATTTCAAAACAAATAATGACATGGAAATTACTATAAGTTAAGATAGTAAGACAGAATGATCTATAAATTTAAAAATAGCTTAAATTATCTATTCCCAAGAACAGCCCAGTCTATAATTGTGGAGTGTTTTGCTTAATGTTAGATGCTGATATTTGCAGTGCATTGCCTGAAATTGGAAGAAAATAACTAAAGTTAGTGCATTTTTAGTGGATGGTGTGTTTGTGGTCTTACAACACTTTTTTTGGTACCAGGAATTGAACTTGGGGTGCTTAGCTACTGAGCCCCAGCCCCAGCCTTTTTATTTTTTATTTTAAGGGAGGGTCTCGCTAAATTGTTAAGGACCTTTCTAAGATGCTGAGGCTGGATTTGATTTTGGAATCTGACTTCAGTTGCCTGAGCTGCTAGGATTTGGGTGAGTGACACCACACCCAGCTCTCAGCAGTTTTGATTTGCTCCTAAATTAACCTTGATAATTTGCTGTTTTCAACATTCAAGATCAAAAGTACTTAATATGATTAAGTTGGCAAAATTTGCATTTTTCCATTTTACCGCAGTCTATATTTTCTTTGTACTGGCTTTCCTACCTTCTAAATTTGTGCACATCGGCATAACTCATGTACCTGCATGTAAGTCAATGCAGTATTTCCCCGGAGTTATTTCTGCTTGATGCCTTAAATAAGATATTGAAGGAATGAAAACCATTTTCTTTTTGTTAGACTTGCACTCATCAAAATTTTACCAAGGAGTAAATTATAGTCCAAATCATATAAAGTAATGGTTAAGTTTACAGAATTAGTCTGTGAAAGTTATCCTTGAAATATTGGCTGTGTGCTTCTGGACAGGTTCCTTAATCTCACCATGCTTTGATTCCTTCACTTGTAAAGAGAGAATAGTGCAGCACCTCCCTCAAAAGATTTATGGAAGGACTTAATGCAATGTTGTATGAATAGCATTTAGCACAATTCATTGAGTTCACTGAGAATTCTTCATGATCTTTATGATATTCTGAATAATCTGATATAAACAGACATAAATATGTCAATCATAACACAGTGCTTGGCACATAGGAATTAATAAATAATAGCTAGCATTTAATGATATTAATGACAGAGGCAGGTAATGGGTCTGGGCTTTCTAAGTACTTAAGATTTTTGGTTTTAAAACTTAAACTTTTAAACCTGAGTGAGGGCAGCAGGGCATATTTTAATAGGAAAGGCAAAATTATGAATGTGGAATATCTACAACAATGTCAATTCTATTGAATGAAATAAGCTATGAACATAAATGTATGTAGTTAATACAGTAAGAGCCTGGACTAGAGAAAGGGTCCTCAAACTTATGTGCCATTGACTTCTCTTTGCATCACTCTTTTTTAAAAAAATTAATACCTTTATTCTATTTATTCATTTGTATGTCGTGCTAAGGATTGAACCCAGGGCCTCACACATTCTAGGCAAGCACTGTAATGCTAAGCTATAGCCCCAGTCCCCTCATTGTACCTCTTATTAACACATACATACTCATGCCCCAAACAACAGTATGTTGATATAATTTCTCAGTAAATGTTAAATAAAAGAATTAAATAAAGTATATTTGTTTGTCTATATTAGTGTGATGCAATAAAGCAGGGCTATTGAGATATCCAAGTTGAGGAAAATAAAATATGAAGGAAGAATAGGCTGATTTGTTTTTTTTATCTAGGAATCATGTACCAGCTAGCTATTAAATATTGAGAGATACTAAAGATACAAAGATAATTATGCTAGAGTGTTTGCTTGCTGGGAATTTGCAGTTTAGAAAGAGCTAGAAAAATATATAAATGTGAGCCAGGCAGGATACCTCATGTCTGTAATCCCATTGCCTTGAGAAACAGAAGCAAGATTGCAAATTCAAGCCAGCCTCAGCAACTTAGCAAGTCCTGGTCTCAAAACAGAAATAGGGATGGAGATGTGGCTTAGTAGTTAAGCACCACTGGGTTTAACCTCCCATACCAAAATAAATAAATAAATAATATATTATTTATTTATTTATTTATTTCAGGGTATGGTAGGAACAGTCATTGGAAATGATCTTCATTTTTCTGACTGGTAATGAGGTGAGTTTTAAAGAGAAGTTGCCATTTGATTATATCATCAGAGTACCGAGTAATGAATTGATAATGGAAGAACACAGAGAATTAAAGATGTAGAGGCATGAAATATACAGGAACACTCAGTCAACTCCAGGTGTTTTGAAATAAAGGATTGGTTTCCTTTGACGTATGGCAACAAATAGGGTC
Source organism: Spermophilus citellus (assembly GCF_964194105.1). Taxonomy (NCBI): domain Eukaryota; kingdom Metazoa; phylum Chordata; class Mammalia; order Rodentia; family Sciuridae; genus Spermophilus; species Spermophilus citellus. The sequence goes on from NC_138190.1 coordinate 23,145,437, forward strand.
ACATCAGAGTCTGACTTTAGTGAAGAGTACTAATTTTCTACAGTTTATTGAAAAACAATACAGAGGTAATTTAAAAGACCAAATCACCAGCTTTAAAGATGATATAATTTGAGGAACATTTCAGTAAGATCATTCTGGGGATGTAGCAAAAAATACTTTCAAAAGGGATTGAGATGAAGTGGAAAGACTTTAAGAAACTACTGACATTCCAGAGAAAATGAGGCTAACATAGTTGCAATGGAGATGGAGGGAATGGGCAATACACACACACACACACACACACACACAAAAGAATCAACAGGATTTTATCATCAATTGGACATCAAAAAGGAACAAAAAGAATCCGGAACCCTTCTAAGATTTCTGGTTTATGCAGCATAGAAGAAACAATAATTCAGGGAATATGTGAAGCTTAGTTTTGATTAATTTGATTATGTTACATGTAAGAAGCCTATGGGACACGTTTTCATAAATATTAGAGATGGTTAGTAGGTTCAGAGGATTTTTTTGGATATATGTTTCAGCAAATAATTAGTGGGTAAAACCATCAAATGCATGTGATGGTACACTAATTATGTGTGGAGTGAAAATAGTCCAAACTGAATGTGAAGAATCCAATATTTTAAAGGGAGGTAGAAAGAGAGGGGAGAGAGGGTAGAGGAAGGGGGAAGATAGAAAAAAATAATTGCCAAGGAAGTAGGAGAAAATTCATGATAGGAGAGCCATGTTCTAAATTTAAAGTAAAATGATTACTACTACTGAGAAACAAAGTAAAATATGTTAGTTACTAACCCGGTCAAGATCATATCCCAGGAGCAGAAGGCACATATACATGATGGTCATACATGAGGAGGGATAAACATGAAGAACTGGAGTCAGCAAGTGTAGATGGTAGCACAGAAAATGACTTTTCCACAAACAAATCAACATATTGTTTTTGATGGTTTTACCCCTGAAGTCTCAGACCATATCTTGTAGTGGCAGAACTAGCATATTTGAAAAACACAGCATATAATTTTTATTACTATCCTCCTCTCTGTAACACTAATTTTAGGAAGAGTCATGAAATAAATTAAGGAATAGCAATCATGTTCCAAAACTAAAAGCAATAATTATATATATATATATATATATAATTTCAAAGAAATAAATGAATGTATAAATTAAATTATAGAACAACAAAGGAGAAGTAATAATAATTTTCAATTTCATTAATACATTTTCTGAATAAAGATAAAATATACTCCTATTGATTTCTAGTTTCAAGCATTTATTTCTGAAAATTTGCCAAGACTTTGCCTGAATAGCCTTTTTTATTAAGTTTAATTTTGAATATCATCATTCATATGACTAATAGTTAGAAAAAGTCTTAACTCTTAGGGAAAGTTTGGTATAGATTTCCTAAAAATCCCACTTTATAACAAATTTTAGAAATTACAGTACAGTTCTTTGTCTCTTTGGTATAAATTCTGGAGACTTTCAAATATAAAGTCAAACAATTTTTAACAAAAATAAAATCTCTAAATTGTCACAAATGTCAGAATTGAATAAACTGAAGTTCTTTTTCTTGGTCTTTACACTTTGGGTAAGATTATCACTTATTTCTGATCTACCTTTAAAAGCAAGATTATGTAATACCCAGAGTTGGGCGATAGCAACTGCATCCAAAGAAACTTGCTCTTGAAATGAACATGTATAGCTGAATCTCTGTATGTTGGATATAGCAAATGTAACTGGGAGTTCTCCAGATTAGGTTTCAGGTAGAATTCAATGCTTATTTAAGGATGAGTAATAAAAATATGCACATTTGAAGGTTATACAACTGCTATTAAAATTCAGCAGGCACTAAAGCAATTGCTCAAACTTGAGCAACAAACAACAGTGTTTTTGAGGAAGGCTGTTTTAACATGGATATTATTTAGAATTGCCAATACATGGTGAAAATAAAAAGCAGAGCAACTTTAAGTTGATTTTATTATCTTTAAAAATATCTATGAAAATATACCTGTTTATTGCCTGCTCCTTATATTTAGTCTTTGGGATTGTACTGTATTATTATGGAAAATGCCTCTTTTTAAGTTATGAACACTCCCTTTATTTCTTTTCAAAGTTTTTTTTCTCTGATGATATTTAAAAAAGAATGGATATTAAATATTACCTACTTGTTAAAATACTGAAGGATTTCAAACATTCATGTCACTTTTACTGAGTTTAATTGCCCATGTTTTTAAATTCTCTTGGTAAACTAGTGAATCATGCTGTGAAGGATAGAGAAAGTAGATTAAATTGAAATGATTAGATTAAATTTCTTAGGTTTTTTTATAGTATGAAGAAATTCATTTTTAAATGTGTGGCATATATTACCTATACATTTAGGTATGGTATATAATGATGGTTTACAAAAAAACTTAGCTATTTAATAGATATATTTGGAATCTAATTTCTCAGTATCCATCTTAGTTCATTTGAAATTACTAGAAATTATAAAAAATTTATTTTCTGTTTTAAAAACATTCAATTTTGCCATCAAAGATAAGACTTACTGTATATTACTTATTGTGTTTCTTTTTTAACAATATTTTTATTTCTTATTTTTAGTTATGACAATACATTCTATTTTGATATAATTGTACAAGCGTGGACTATGCTTTATTCTATGTAGGACTCCAGTTTTGTTGCACAGGATAGTGAGAGTCACTGTGGTGTATTCATATATGTTCACAGAAAAGTTATGTTAGATTCAGTCCACTATCTTTCCTTTTCCTGCTTCCCCTTCTTTCCCTTTGTTCCTCTTTTATTTCTTAAAAACAACAACAACAAATACTTTCTGGAGCTGGGCTGGCACACCATGACATGCATGCCTGTAATCCTAAGGGTTTCAGAGGCTGAGGCAGGAGGATTGCAAGTTCACAGCTACCCTTAGCACCTTAGCGAGACCCTAAGCAACTTTGTGAGATCCTGTCTCAAAAAACAAAAACCAAACCAAAAGAAAATAAAAAAGCATTAAAAGAGCTGGGGATGTGGCTCAATGGTTAAGCACCCCTGGCTTCAATCCCTGGTTAAAAAAAAAATAGAAAAAGAATTATGCTCTAGGAAAACTGATACTAGTTAGATATGCACATAAATTGTTTTAAAAAACTATGTTCTTCTTGTCAACTTTTAGCCTATTATAATGCAGAAAAATGATTCAAGATATTGAGATAGTAGAGAAAATCATGTGTTCTGGCAGAATATGATCAAGATAAAGTTTCACCCTGCTACTAAAAAGGTTACTTCACTTGTTTGCCTAAGTCTTTATTTATCATATATTGTTAATAATGCTTCACAGCTCATTAGTTTATTTTGAGGGTTAGGAAGAAAAACAAGTGGAACGTTCCTGTAACAGTGTCTAGCACATTGTAAACACTCAATATGTGTAAGTTAGGAGGGAATATATAATGCAAATGAATTATTTCCTTCTTTTCATTTATTCTGGGAAGTGAGCAATGCCCCATTTTTCATCTCACTAATATAAAACTCTAAGATTGAGTAAGTCATTAACAGTCAGATCTAGATATATTTCAAAGCCAACATCAATTTTAATATTTGCATAAACATTTTTTCTACAGTGTAAGAGCATATTATACTATATAGAAGATGCTATATATATATTTTATTCACTGTTGTAATTTTTTAATTTAATTAATAAACCTGTTAGATTACTTTTTTTCTCAGTGACATTGCTGAAGAAAGGATCTCATCCAAACAGATTTAAGTAGTCTAGGAACCAACTCACTTCATTTTAAAGTTAAGAATCTGAAAAGAGCTCTCAACATGTCTTCTCCCAGCATAAAAAGTGAAGAACCTCGGTCAGACTTTCACAAGAGGCTGTTGAAGAGAGAATAGTATACTAATAATACTAAGGTCAGGAAGTTTATTTAATTGTATAAAACAATTATATTTAATTGTATAAAACAATTTCTCTAACTGTCCAGTGGTTACAAGCTGGCATGTGTGATCAATGGCTAAGATTCAGGATGAATAAAACACATGAACAGAAGGCAAAAAAATGGATGGGGCAAAAAGGAAAGATCGTTCCCTACTATAAACCCATTAGCTGTTTTCAATACATGTGACTTGGAGTTTTGAGTTCAAAATGAAAGCATTTAAAGCAGAAAATTGAGATTGCGAAGGTTGTCTGGAAGAACACGAGTATCTATATGAAGAAATGCACCTTGTAATGAATTATAGTGGACACTAAGCTGAAATCCCTGGGAGCTACATAAGGAAGAGAAAAGAATAGAAACAGAATGAAGAACATCCAGATTTACAGCATCCCTGAAGGCAGCTGAGGGGATGACCCCATGACTTTCATTGAGCAATTTGTTCCATCTCTCCTCACACATCACTTCCCTAGGACTTCTAAAATAGAAAAATGCACAACATCCATCAGTCCTTCGTCTTTCTAGAAAAGGTCCTGAAACTTAGTTGATTAAGGATTTAGAACTTCATGCTTTACTATTATTAGTATTTATTTAATTTTCTATTTTTTCTGTTTATTTTTCTCCTTGACCTAGATCTTTGAATCATATAATAAGAGGATGTTTTTCTAAATGCAAGTTGTTAGAAATGACTTGTCAAAGACTGGTCAAATCCACAGTATCCTGCATCAATAAAATTAATAAGTTTTTTTAAAAAATCAAAATATTAAATTTTGATGATTTTAAAACATAAATGCAAAGAGATTTAAAGAAATAATTTTAGAAAGAAAATTTATATCTTAAACATTACAAATATTTCAAGTATTTTATTGAACATTATCAGATTAATCAACAGCTTTGGTTTTTATAACATACTATTATTTTACCCTGTAGAAACTAAAGCTCTCTTTTAGGAAAGCTTTTGTTTCTCATTTTAAGCAGATGTATAGGTGTGAAGGCCTTGGAGTATATAATGTAATCTTCAGTTGCAAAATCTGATGCTTAAAATGGACAAAGAAAAGAGTTTCAGTTATATAAAAACACGTGTATTCTTAGTGAATCTGCAGCTAAAATGCACAAGCCTAACTTCATGGCATACAGTACGGTTAGGACTGGGGGTACACAGGCATGTGAAGAAGATACCAGTCACTGGACAGGTCAGTTTCTGGTAAAACCAATTGTCTTACAGGAGGAATGAGTTACTTTGACCAAGAGACTATTAGGGCTTTGAAGAAAATCTTTTATATATTACTTGATATTGTATACATTTAAATGACTTGGCTAATTTTGAAAGTATTAAGATAAAAAGAACAAACGTTAGTGGTTGGTGTTTAATTTTTGGTATCTAGTCTTTAATTTTTATAAACTCTGTGTCTTTTCATTTCTACAATACTATTAAAACAAATCAACCTGTATTCATTAAATAAGTAGCACAGTGAAGATTATGCCAAACCAGAGACTGGAAAACATTTTGTGTAAATAGCCAGACAGAAATTATTTTTAGCCTTGCAGGCCACACAGCCTGGGTTGCACCTATTCAGCTCCACATTTGTATCATGAAAGCAGTCATAGAAAATATGTTGACAAATGAGTGGCTGTGTTCCAATAAAATTTTATTTACATAATGCATGACTGCCCTAAATTGGACAATGCTTTTTTTTTGGGGGGGGGGGGCGAGAGGCTACCCTTAAATTAAGTAGACTATGACAGCATTTCTGGGAAGTGTTTTGTTGGAGGATTATATGATTTAACATGTGCAAGATGCTTAGAATCATGTATGCTGTGTAGGAAGTGCTCTACATGTATTATGTATTTAATAATAACTTTTATATAGGTAAAATTAAGAGGAATTCTTATATTTTTTTTTTCATAAAAAGGTCAGTTGATATGTTCATACTGATTCTGTTTTTCACTAAAATTGAAACCAAGATTATCATGTGAGAATAAGATAATGAGTGTACAAAGAGAAATCCAAGTACTAAATCCTGGGGTATTTCAATTTTAGATATTTAGCAGAAGAGATGAATTTACAGGAAACTTAGGAGTGAAAAGGGAGTCAGTGTCATGGCTCCTAAGCCAAGTAGAATAGGCTTCAAGATGGAGGTGTGATCAATTGGTGAATGGTATGAGGAGGTTCAGTAAGATGAAAACTGACAAAATGGATCACTTGATTTTGAAGATGCAGGAGTCTGCTGGTCTTGGGGGAAAAAAAGAGTTTCAATAGAGGAATTGGATACTACAGTTGAAAAAAAAATCATGGAGAAAGTAGAAGCAGCGTGTGTAAACAAATCTTTCAAGGAATTTTCTATAAAAGGAAGCACAGAAGTTTACTCATAGTTGGGTAAATAAATGGGACTTAAGGATTTTCAAAAATGGATGATATTTCAGTATACTTGTATACTAAATTAAATGTTCTAATAGAGGTGGAGAAAATTATGATGCAGGAGAGAAAGATGCTATTTAAAAAGAAAATTCTTTGAGTAGGCAAGAAGTAATAGAATTCATTGTGCAAGTAGAGGTTTAGCTTCAGATAATGATAATAACCATCATTTAATATGGGTTTCATTTACATGTATTAACTCATTGAATTCTCAGAATAAACCTGTTAGCTAGACTGTTATTATATGAATTTGACAAGGACTGAAAGTGCAACACAGAGGGATAAGCTTGTAAGTTGTGGAGCTAGTTTCCAAACCCAAGCTACCTTGTCCTAGAGATTTATCCCTCTAGAGGATTAATATAACTGGAATAAAGGCAAAGTATACTGGCAAAATTAAGGGGACTTTTGGTATGTTTCATAATAAGATGAGTTGTTCTTATTGATTCTAATTTTCAGTGAAATTGAAAGCAAGATTATCATCTGAAAATAAGGAGGAATGGGCTCAGGACAGTGTGCTGGAATGGAGGCAAAGGTATAAAATTCTTGTCTCATCAAATACAAGAGTAAAATGGTCATGGAAATGATTTACAATACCCATAGTGCCAAGGAGACTTAAAGAATTTGTCAGTATTTTAAAGTGTGATGTGTGATTATATGAGTCAAAGAGAACCACTTTCTATTCACCATGGCTTCAAGTGAAATATAAATGGTAGAACTGACAGGCGGTCTAAAGGAAGCGAACATGCCCTTCGTCTCTACAACCATCATCCTGTTACCTGGAATGAAATTATTATAGCCAGAACTTCGCTAGTCATATTGAACCACGAAGATATGAATCCCACTCTTCTGGGTGGTAGAATATTAAGTCTGAATGAAGTTTGCTTCTTGACTATTTCAATGCAGTGTCATCAGTTTTGGACTCTGCCTATAGAAAGATGTCTCTAATTATAGCCAGAAATAACCTTCTATCATGTCTAATTGTGTTTGAGAGTCTCTCTTTCTAAATCTAAATTTAATGCTGATATTCAGAATTTGTTTTCAGAAGGGAGTTACTAGACAAAGGTAGGAAAAGCATACATTGGAGAAAAGATAGCCTCTTCAACAAATGGTGCTGGGAAAACTGGAAATCCATATGTAGTAGAATGAAATTTAACCCCTGTCTCTCACCCTGCACAAAACTCAAAGTGGATCAAAGACCTAGGAATTAGATCAGAAAGCATGCACTTGCTAGAAGAAAAAATGTAGGCTTGATACTCCACCATGTTGGCTCAGGAACTGACTTCTTTAACAAGAATCCCTGAACCACAAGAAGTAAAATCAAGAATCAATAAATTGGATGGTATCAAACCACAAAGCTTCTTCACAGCAAAGGAAACAAGAACGTGAAGAAAGAGCCTACAGAATGGTAGAAAATCTTTACCACCTGCACCTCAGAGCATTAGTCTCCAGGATATATAAAGAACTCAAAAAGCGTAATGCTAAAAAACCACATAACCCAATCAATAAATGGTCAAAGGAACTGAGCAGAAACTTCACCAAAGAAGAAATATGATCAGTCAATAAATACAGGAACAAATGTTCAACATCTCTAGCAGTTAGATAAATACAAATTAATACTACACTGAGATTTCATCTCACTCCAGTCAGAATGGCTATTATTAAGAATACAAGTAAAAAAAATGTTGGCAAGAATGTGGGGGTAAAAGGTATGCTCATACATTGCTGGTGGGACTGCAAAGTGGTACAACCACTCTGTAAAGCTGTATGTAGATTCCTCAGAAAACTCAATAGGGTACCACCATTTGGTTCAGTTATTTCACTCCTTGGTTTATGTGCAAAGAACTTAAAATTAGCATAATTCAGTAACATGTCTATATTTATAGCAGCTCAATTCATAATAGGTAAGCTATTGAACCAACCTATGTGCCCTTCAACAGATGATGAATAAAGAAAATGTGTGTCATATGCATGCAATGGAGTATTACTACATAAAGAAGAATGATTTTTTGGCATATGTTGTTAAATGGGAGACTATGGAGACTCTCATGCTAAGTGAAATAAGACAATCCCCAAAAGCAAAAGGTTGAATATTTTTGCTGATATGTGGAAGCTGATTCACAATAAGCGGGGAGAGGGGAAGAATAACTATTTTGTAGAATAGACAAAGGGAAGGAAGAGGAGGAAAAATAGGATAAAGAAGGACAGTTGAATGAATCTGAAATAATCTTTCTATGTATATATATGAATATACCATAGTGAATCCCACCATCATGTATATCCAAAAAAATGGGGTCCTAGTTATAATAAGATAGACTCCATGCTTGTATAATTATATCAAAATGAATTCTGTTATGTATAATTGTAAAGAACCAATAAAAACAGAGAATCTTTTTTGAAATATATATGTAGTTGAAATAAAAATAAAGCTAATTAATATACAAAAACTTAAAATATGATTTTAGTTTATTGTAAAGGAAATGTGTTCTTAGCAGCAGGACTCACCTGTTACAAAATTTCTCAATATATGGCACTATTCTGATGTGCACATGAGGTATGGGGAGAGTTATTTTATATATGCTTGGTTTTCTTAAGGTAAGTAAAAAAGCAATTTAAAAGCAGATTTCACAATCTTCTCTACTAACAAATTTCTGTGTCTAGCAACTTCACTTTTAGGAACTGCTTTCAGGTATGCCACATCATATTCCTATAGATCCATCCAATTTTCATTTTGTTTTATACTAAACCCAAGAGACACATTTAATTAAATTTTAAACAAAATTTTATGCTTGTCAGATCTTTAGAATATTATTTAACTTTACTCCTGCCCATAATGGGAAATCCCAAATTGGCATACATTTATCTTATTTCACTTTGACATATTTTTCATAATTCAAAAGACTTACATTAGTTTACTATAGTATAACTGCAAAGAAAGTATGAACAATGACATATTTACCAAATCTAAGGGCCTAGTCCCTTGCTCTTGTCCCTTGTTTATCTTACCTTTGCTTTCTAAATTCTAAGAGCCAACATTATCAAGTACATAACAGAGAGCAACCTGTGCTAAATCCATTTATTAATTTACTACTTATTTCCTTTTGCTAATCAGAATTTGTATTTGATCCTCATTTTCTGTCTATATTATAATTGAAGATTGAATGAGCTAATTTTATACAGTTTTTATAATGTTTAATTTTCACCTTTAAATGTTTGTTTCTTTCAACTCACATTGTGTACCATCTCCATTAGTACTTATTTATTGATATTTGCTGGTGTTTCAGTTTTTTGCCCCTTTCTTTACCTTTCTCATAACCATTTCTTATGTCTTCAACATGATACTCCTGGCTAGCAATAATTCCTCTGTATTCTTGCTAGTTTTCCAGTTGCTTCCACTGAAGTTCCTGGGCCCCTAGTATGTTTGTCTTTTTACTGCTTTTGTATGTCTCTTGCTTGCATCCATTTCTTTCTTTTCCTTTTTATTTTTTTGGTGCCAGGGATTGAACTCAGGGGTACTCAACAGCTGAGCCATATCCCCAGCCCTATTGTGTATTTTGTTTAGAGGTAGGGTATCACTGAGTTGCTTAGTGTCTCACCATTGCTGAGGCTGGCTTTGAACTCATGATCCTCCTGCCTCAGCCTTGCAAGTTGCTAGGATTACAAGCATGTGCTACTGTACCTCGCTTTGCACCCATTTCTTTATCATCAATTTTCCATTGCATGTGTTATCTCTAATTCACCAAGCTTTATTTGTAATTCTCTCTTTTGCTCTTTTTTTATTTTATAACTTTATTAATTAATTAGTTCTTTTATTGTGGTGCTGGAGTTTGAACACAGGGCCTTATGCACACTAGGTAAGTGCTTTACCATGTAGCTGTATCTCCAGCACATACCTGTTTTAAAGACCTTTTTCTTTCACACTTCTTGTCACAAGTAGTCTCATTTTCTAGCTTCAGCACTATAAAAATATTGCTTGCAAGTTCTTCTAATATTTTATTTCCTTATACCTTTAAATTCCTCCTATATCTAGTTGATTTTATTTTAACCTTAATTATTTAGTATGCAAAATCTTCTTTGTGTTCATAATACCTTCAGGACATAAAACTTCCTTTATTTAAAAGAATCTAAAATTATTTCTCCACTGTTATCCCCTGTACCATGTTTTGCAGTGCTAAGACTGTGGCAAGAGTTTGTTAATTTATTCACGCTGAATTTAATATTTAAAGACCTTTAAATAAATGAAAATTGGCTCTACAATATCCTGAATTTTTCTTTCTTAAACTGCATAGTCTTAGTTACTTTAAAAGATTCTACCTAGTGTTATTTTACTTTTATATTTCCTCTAAATTAAAGCTTATATTCTTTCTGAATCAAGTCCTAGAATTAGAACTGCATTTCCATCATATAATCATATTCATGCAAACTAGATTGGGGATTTTAATTCCCAACATCTCCCCTTTGCTTCTAATTTTTAAATTTTAATTTAATATTAATTATTTCTAAATTTCAGCTTAAGGTCAGTCATTTGTTATAATCCATAAAGTTGATGAATTATTTATTAGTTATTTCTTTTTGGTATGTTATAGTCAAGTCTATAACTGAGTAATGTACTGATTGCTTTTACAGAATAATTATATAAGCTGCATTTATTGTATGGGGTCTAAAAGAAAGGAGTAAAGCAAAAGAATTATGTCAATTAAAGAAAATAAAAACTTATCTGCCCTATATCTTTATGATATACCCTCCCCCACTGCCATTCCTTCATTTTGCTGTAGCTTCCACATATCAGAAAAAAACACTCGACTCTTGATTTTCTGAGTATATTTCAGTTAGCATGATGTACTCTATTTCCATCTATTTTATCAGCAAATGCCTTTATTTCATTCTTTATGGCTGAGTAAAACTCCATTTTGTGTATATACCATAATTTCTTGATCGATTCATCTATTGATGGCCATCTCAGTTAATTCCATGATTTGATTATTGTGAATAGTATTTCTAAATACACTGAAGTATCTGTATCACTAAAATATGTTGATTTTATATCGTTTGATTAAATACCAAGGAGTGTTTTAGCTGAGTCATAGAAGCAGAATGAGAGGGAGGGAGGACGGAAGGGAAATGGGAAGAAAGATGGAATGAATTTAATAAAATCATGTTATATTGATATATAAAGATAACCTAAGGAAATTTCACCTTTATGTATATGTAGAAAGTACCAATCAAAAATAGATTAAGGAGTAAAAGGAAGATTATTAGGGTAGAGGAAGGCAAATAGGGGGAGGGAGTAGGAGAGAAAAGGGGGAATGGGGATTGAAATCAAATTCCTTGCATGTATGATTTTGTTAAAATGAACCCAAATCCTATGTATAATTACAGTGCACTAATAAAACAATAAAAACTTAGAAAAATTAAAAACTGAGATATATTATCAAAAAGTTTCTTGAACTAAAATTGTAAAGACAGTGTAGGTTTTTGTTTCTTTTAAGGTGAAATTCACATAATATTAAATTAACCATTTTAAAGTAAACATTACTAGTGTATATTTTTATTTTACTTCATTTTTAGATGACTTATTGACGTATAACTTTTATAGCATATAATCACCCACTTAAAGGGTAAAATTTAATAGATTTTACTATATTTTTCAAATTCTGCAACCATCACCACAATCAATTTTAAAAACATTTTATTCACCCCAAAAGAAACCACATGCCCAGTAGCAGTTAATCCTTAGTCCTTTGTACACCCTGGCTCTAAGCAATTAGAAATCTACTCTCTATTCCTATTGATTTCCCTTTCTGGAGATACTATGTTAATAGAATCCTATAATATAAAGCCTTTTGTATCTGACTCTTTCTGCTTAGCATTATTTTTTCATGGTGTATCATGGTATAGCAAGTTTCATTTCATTTCATTGTTAATTAACCCATTTTATGTATATACCACATTTTGTTAATACATTCATCAGTTAATGTTCATTTGGGTGGTTTACCTCTGGATTGTTATAAATAATGCTACTGAGAACATTTGGATTTGATATTTTGTTTGAACACCTGTTTTGAGTTGAAAGTGAAATTGTTGGGTCATATCATTGTAAAAAGTTTAACATTTTGAGACTCTTCCAAGCAGCCATTTTATTGATTTTCAAATTAAGGTGGTTATCTTCTTATTGTATATTTGACTTTAATTACACATTTTACCACTAGGTTGTTGTATTAGACCATTTCCTGTTTTCTCTGTTTGGTGTTCATCACTAAACAACTCCCTTGAACTTTTAAAGAGAACATCTTTAATAGAATTGAATGAGGAAAAGTACTTTGTTATTCTTAAAGATGGATTCTTCCCAAGTTAAAGCTATAGCTACCCTCTTGGTTACAGATTAAGAAAAAAGAAAACTTTATCATTTTATTAATTTCATTTTCTCTATATATTGCTTTCATGTTACTGCCCCTGAATAACTGGCTTCATTTGTTTTTCTTGCCAATTGTATGCTGCTGAGAACTTAACTATGCTTTGTTCTGCCTCAACACATACATATCCTAGTAACCCCTCTGCTAATTAAATAGTTTACGTTAAATTTATGTTATTTAATTCCATGAGGAATCTGGGAAATATTTTAATTTGTTACATACAATAGAAGTAATGTCTACATTTTCTAGCTATTGTTCTCAACTTAGTCCCACATTAAGCAATGGTTTTAAACCATTTTATTATGAATTAAATATTTTGGAAGTACCTACTAAGATATGCAAGTCACTGGAACTAAGGCTAGAATGTGAAAATATTAACTTGTGGCTTAGAGTCTTTTAAAAATGTCAATCTTCAGCATTAGTCAGAGTTTATCATTTATAACAACAGTCTGTAATGTTATACCTAAGAAAGCAAAGAATTACAGCACTAAGTTGACAAGAGAATCAGACTGATTCTGCTAGGAGTAAATGGAAGGAACATAATAGTAACGGGAATGTCAACAGAAAGTCTGAGTGGGAGAAAAAGAAATTAGTTTTCAAATTAACTTCAGGGTATGGTTTACTGAGATGAGATAACATAGACCAGCTACTCTAATCTCAGTTGACAAAAGCAGTGTTGATTATACTGCAACTTTCAGCCTTTCAAAGGTTTGTTTTCTGCAACAGGAAGGCTGAATCTTTAGGGCTTTGTCTTCTTTGTTTTACTTTCTTCTTTTTTGTTTTTGTTTTCTGTGTTGAATTTAATAACATACACTATTTGTTCACAAGTATTTTGGTAGAACAGTGCATCCCCAAAGGTAGCAGCAACTCACCTTTATCAGAATCTCTTAAGAGGGCTGAGCTTGAAAAAATACAAACTTTCTCATCCTTATACCATAGCTATTACATCAGAACCTCTTAGGGTGGGATCCAAGAATATGCATTTTATCACTAACCCTAAGTGAGTCTCAAAAATGCTAAAGTTTGAGAACCTTTATGTTGTACTCTACATTCTACTATTGTGAATATGGTTTTGCAAACTTGTTAAAACATGGGCTTTGAACTGTGCAAGGTGGCACATGCCTGTAATCCCAGCAACATGGTAGGATCTCAGATTTGAGGTTAACTCATAACTTAGTGATGCTCTCATTAACTTAAACTTTGCCTCAAAATTAAAAAAAAAAATGATAATGGACTGAGGAGGTAGCTCAGCAGTAAAGCACCACTTGGTTTAATCCCCAGTACCCACCCAACAAATGGCATGCACTCCGGCTTATCTGAGTTTGAATTCTGAATCTTATTTCACTGCAATTTGATCTTGTGTAAACCACTTAAGTTATTTTAGCATCCATTTTCTTCACCTATCAAGTTGGAGACTAAAGGTTACTCTACTACCTATTGCCTTATAGAGTTCCAAGTTTAGTCATAATGCTCTACAGTTATTGACAGAATCTTCTATTTTCAAAACAGTCACAGTTTGGATAATCAATTACTTGGTCACTACAACTGCCTATGTATTAGTTTATTGTGATGATTACATGAAATAATTAATATCTTTAGGATAAATTTGCACATAGTGCACACTTTAAATTTTTACTAAATAAAATATTTTTAAGAAAATCAAATAAAATATGTAGTTATTTATCTTAACAGAGTACTCAGGATTGCCTACAGATTTAATTATTTTAAAACATGGATTTCTTTTAATGAAAGTAAGTGATTATAAATTGTTGGCTGATATTGTCCTCTGTGAGTAAAATCTTTAAGTCATTTCATCTTTGCTGTTTTCACTCACTTGGCCATGCTACTTGGTATTGTCTTGTGTTAAATGCTACTTTGGAGTAGAGTCTTTCAAGACAAACATCCAGGAGAAAAATAACAAAAGTCCATACAGTAGAACTCTAACATGACATAATGGAGATTAAAGACATTATAATTTCTTTATCTACAAAAGAGAAATATGACATTTTTCTTCTCTTGATTGCTTCTTTTTTTTAAACAAAATTCACATTTTATTTAGATTGAAATTGCTTCTTGATGCAAAATCTCATTATGTTGCCTTCTATTTGCTTTTCACTTTCAAGGAGGTATGTTCTATCAAAGAGAAAGTGGTGTGTTTAGGAATAGGTCCTGTAGCTAGATGGGAAACCTGGACACTCTACTCAGACAAAACTATGTTGGAATCTTTATTCAATCACTTATTGGAAGGAAAATTTAACTGCCCTGAGCTTAAATTTCTTTATCAGTAATAGCCCTCATCATGCAGAGAGGGAATGAGATATTACAGAGAGTTCTTAGTTCTTAGTAGCATATCTGTACTCTCATTATTTCCTAATAACATTAAGAAGCATATTGTAGATCTTAAAATTGTATGAGCAGTAGACATTATCCCCACAGCCTGGAACTTGCTTGACATATTTATTAATTTTTTACCTCATTCAAATTTTGTTTTACTTTTCCATTTTTTAAAATTCTTTTTCTTGTGAGGAGGAGAGGGAAGAAATAGCATGACTTAGAATAAGAAAGCCACAATTTCTGAAAATCTAAGGGAGAGGAACTCCAGAATTGATGGGCCATGTGGCACAACAGACATAATGGGTTTTGGAGTGCCTGATTGTCAATGCATGACAAGAAGTGTCTGAAATTTTTATATTCAAGGCATTATTGCAGTACCTTTCAGAAAGTACTTTTATTCTACTGCCGATGAAGACATCATTCTCAGTGAAATGTGGGAAATTTTGTGGTCACCAAGAAAATAAATATATTTAAAATAGTCTAGCATTAAGACTGAAGTATCCTCAATCATTTTTATTCACATACAACTGATACTTATATTGTAGAAGAAAAATAGAAACACAGACTCATACAGGTATTGCTTTTATAAATTACAGTCTTCATGTCTGTCATAATGTTGAAAATAGATGTTTTAAATAGGTACAACAATGATAAATTAGGAACACTAAATTTTAAGCATCAATTATCTGGTTGACAATAATACATGCATAGGTTGTTGTTTCATGCCAAAATTATATGACTATATGAGAACTTTATTTTAGTGCATAAACCACACATTCAATAATGTTTGTATAAACTACAATGATTTTCAATGAACAAGCATCCTTATAATGAACATGGTGTTATTATAAGTAAGCTGGCAGTACAAGTGGTACTTTGTATTTT